>NC_091824.1:77672634-78272634 GCF_038994185.2 Dermacentor albipictus
TTTTCATCCTGTCCACCGGCAAGCGCTGAACGTTTTTTGCCTCATCTAAAAAGTACCACGTACGTAGCACGTCGACGATACAAAAAGAAAAAATAAATGTCGCCCCGATTATGTCACAGACGCAAACGTGTACTATAGTACAAATAAGGGCGGGCTGGTTGCACAACTGTATGTACCGCAGTCAATAGTAGACAACCATTTTTTTTTTTCCGACTTCCATTTGCAAAGCTCTGTAGGTTGGGGGAACCTACACAATGGAAAGCTTCCGATTAGAACAAACGGATCCTGCAGCGGGCGGCGGCTGCGGCGTAAATTAAGTCCGAGCAGCGCCAGGGCGAGCGGTAACGGAGCGAGCCAATGCCGCGCAAGACTTCTTAATCAGCCCATTTCGAATGCAGCCGTTCAAGAAGCCGGCGATACGGCGGCGGGAGCACGCGTGAGATAACGAGCGGGTCTTTCCATAGTGTGGGGCTCCCAACCAGCTAGCACATGGTGCAGCAGAAGCAGCAGGGGAGGCCCGAGGTGATTGAAAAGGAGCGAGCAAGAGCTTTCCGTTTCCCTTTTCTCCGAGCAGCCGAGAAAACAAGAATGCGAAGGGGAGAAAAGAAAGGCTGCGCCAGACACACGCACACACAAACGCGTACACACACACACGCACGCACGCACACAAACACCACCACACGCGTTCCTCCGGGCATTATCCAAGAATGTCGTCGAACGGTGTTTGTCCTTGGAGCGCTTCCAAGGAGAAGGTTCCGTTCACGGCGGGCTGTCCGGTGGCCGAGGAACGGTCATTATGCGGCCATCATCGCCGTTTACGCTTCCCGGAAAATAACGGTACCTTTGCCTTGTGCCATCCGCTCCCGGGGCGAAATAAAAGTGGATCGAGTGAAGAGCGCGGCTTCTCCTGCGTGGCGCGCTGCGAGGCGGCGAAGCGCTCTCGCGACGTCACATTCCCGCGTGCTCGCTGCCGCCCCTGCTTCGCATCGGCGGCCGTCGAATGGGCAATTAACGTACAGACCACCGTTTAATTCTTGGAAAAGGACGGTAAGCTGTGCGCCTCCGGCTTCTGATACTTCATACGGTGTACTGCAGGGCTGAAGCAGATTTCCCGACAGGCCACGTATTATAGGGACACTTGATCGAAGCGATGAAGACTTCGTTCTCGAATGCTGATATCTTTGGTTTCTCTCTTTGGACCGAACGACGCCCTATAAAAACATGGACTAAGTGGCGAAGCATGGGACGATTGAGCACAAGTCTCGCTCTATCATACTGGCTCCCAAATGCCCTATAAAACATCCACTGCTGCGGACACCCATAACGTGAACTAGAGGCATCTTTCTTTAGCATAGATTACGCCCGCCGGCTAACTATAGCGCTAATTTACGACCCATTCGACCAAGCTACCAGGTTTGTCTTTCGTTCCTGTATATAGACTTGGGCGCTGGGTAACGTTTCCTCACGCAGAGAGTGACGACGGCCACGTAGACGTGTCGAGTTGTCCCGAGTTGCCTACTTGTGAATTTAACCGCTTCATTACAGGCGTCTGGCGTTACGGTAGAATGGCCTATACCCTAACGAATTTATCTTTCCATGGTACCCTCGTTCGTTCACTGTATAGGATCACTAATCAAAAAGGCGGAACGAAGCAAAAGCGCCAATACATTTGTAGTTAGTGGCGCTTCGGCTTGTTTACAAGTGCTTCATACCAATGGCACTCGCTTGCACTGAAATAGAGAGCACCACGTTTGCTCTTTAATTTATTCAAACCTTTAAAGTCAGTATATCGGTCATCTACGAGAAAAAAAAGACAAAATCTCGAAAATTCATTGCTTTCAGTGTAAGCTTCTTACTTACATTCAAACATCGCAGCTGCTGCACTGACAAAGAATGTCATTGTGAACTTTCATAAAACTAACTATTCTGATTCTTAAAGCTGCTGCATAGCAAAAATAAAAATAAAGAGAACAAATAAGGCATCTTAGTGAAAACGGCGTTTCTTTATTTTCTCATGGCCAGAAATAGACTTCGCAAGCAATGTGCAACGACGCAGGATTAGTTAAGTCGCAAGAAAAATGACCTACTATTAGGGATTCGGAGGTTATATGCTCTGTCCGGCCTTGAACTTATCGGCTTGGAAGATATCAATGGCATGCTACATTCGCTCAATGCCACAGGCGCTGTTGGAAAGAGATAGAGAATTTTATAAATTATCAAGGGCGGGTTGTAATCGACTCGAGTTATGCCAAGCGCTTCACAACTTGAAGTATTCATGAGTTGGACAAAAGCGTTCGAAAAGAATGAGCAAAAGCAAACGATAGTAGCTACAATTAGAATTCGCGCCCAGCAACCACACCGCAATATTTTGTAGAGAAAAAAGGTCAGCAGGATTCTTTTGTATTGAGGTTCTGTCAGAACTTCCATTTATCATTTAGACAAAGTAGTGTAGAAGCGTACGGTGAGGGGCTAGTTGGTATGACATTATGAGAACAAAGAAAAACTGCGAAAAATGAACAAGACAGAGAAAGAACCGCACGAAGAGCCTGTGCCCGTGTCGTGTGGTTCTTTTTCTGTCTTGTTCTTTTTTGCGCAGTTTTTCTTTGTTCTCATAAAGTAGGGTAGGGTGGCGAAAATGTTCAATAATTGCTTGCTAGTTCCCTGATGACATTAGAGCCAAGATCGCGCGTATATTTTTTTCGTTCACCTTTTATTTCACTTCTCTCTCTGTCTTCGAATTGAGTCAGGCGTAACACTGTGGGAAAAGCGACGATACTTGTTCCTTTAATCCCAGTGTGCCTTCAGTCTCGCTATAGCCCTTTAATTTAGCAAGAAGCGTAGTCGGTCGTTGCAACGACAGATTATCACTAAAAGCGCAAACGCCGGGGGCCACTCATCAAGTCGAAGGGCCTTGCAGCCTGCAATATATACGGCACGGATAATGTCGCACGTACATGCACTCGTACCGTCAAAGGAAGCCTTCGCTACAACAGAATAAAAAAAAAAAAAAATACGGCCATCGCCGCCGGGAGTTCTCAACACCGAGTCGCTAGTCCTTTCTAATCGTGCCGATCAATCTCGCACGCACGGCTACGATTTGAACGCTGTCTAGGCTGCAGCAAGCGCGAATGCAGCAGGGGTAAGTCCGTGCTGGTCTCGAAGTGTTCAGCGCACCAGGGCATATCGTGTCTGCTCAAGGTTGGCTCAAATAAAAAAGAAGGCATTATAATTACAAGTTCCGGGTGCCACCGTCTCGGGCTGCTGATGCGGAAAGTTTATTAAACGCAGTGAGCTCGGTATTGCGAACTGTTAGGCGTGGACATGTTCATCTTCTTTAATCACATCCCGAGTTTCTACGTCTTTTTTTCTTTCTCACCTTTCTTTACTACCAGTGACATCGATTCACAGTTACGCGCTCTGGGCACTGTACGAAGCATTTAACTTCAAGAGAATCTGGGACCACCATTCCCTCGTAGGGCTGATCTACCAGATGTGTATTATCACCGTGATAAATACATAAGCGATGAAATCAAGATACCCTGTCATTCTTAATGAAAAAAAAAACTTTAACCGGCCTAAGTCAGACGTTGTCGCTAGCAGTCGACGAAGCGAGAATATGCTGCGGCAATTTGGGGGCGTCGTCGCGACGTATAACTTACTTTCGTGCCATTTTTTTTTTTAACATCAAGTCCTCTTTCTGAATAAAGTCTGTCCAGCTGCTGCAGTGATTACATTCAGCGTTCTAGGTAAATGTTCCGCCTAGGCGTCATTTGCCGCTTTCAGAAACAGAGTTAGGAGGGCAAGCAAAGCGACGTCAAGTCTGCAAAAGCACGTCGCGAAAGACATCCCTTTCGACGAGCGTAACACCATAACTCTCTGTAATTGGCATTGCATTTCAGTGAAGCGGAAACCGACGCACGAACAGTCAACCATTTAAGAACACTCTGTTAGTCAATTGTCGCTAGCAAGTTGGTAGATTACAATGCGCCAAATACGGTGCAATAGCTAAATTGTAAACAGCAAAGGAAAGCATATAGACGCATCAACTGTGGGCCTTGTTAAAGAGGGCCCGCTAGTAAACCACTGCACGGAAAAATAAGAACATATTGGTCTTAAGAGGAAAAAATTTCTAGGGCTGGCGGCGCTAGCCTAAAGAAATCAAAATGACCTTTAGTATCCAAAGTTGCCTATTCTTCTTCTTCTTTCTTTCTTTCTTTTTTTCTTTTCGCTTGTTGGTGTCAACAAAGTTTGAGCGGATTTGTGGAAAATAATTGGATGGATATAGGGGGATCAGTGATGGTCGCCTTCTATGAGTGTTTCCTTTTTGTGTGTGAAAGTGCAATTCAAGTCTAAAATTTTCGAATCGTTTTTCTTTTCTAATAGCGGAAATTTCCTTTTTCGTGGCACCTGTGCCTTATGTCTCCCAACGGTTGAATTCATGACCACCTGCAGCAACCTCTCAGCGACTGCGGCCATGGACCTTGCTCAGGAATATTTATTGGATTGATTGCTCTGGACCTTTCCATTATAGTTTGAATGAGGGAAAGAAATCTTCTGACGCTTTGTAGTGCTAGTTTAGCAGTTGAGCAACCACTGTCATCAACTGTTAGTTACGTTTTAACTGTTATCAAGCGTTACTTCCCTTTCTTTTATGAGAAAAATCCCCTCCCATTGCCGCACTCAAGGCTTTAAAGAGTCCGTGCCGTGCTTTCAATTTCAGCCTACGGTATTCAAGTTTTTGCACCTGTAATATTGTTTTGAATCATTGAAACTGGTTGATCGCGTTCAAAACGCGAATGCACGAGAAATTAAGGGCACCGATCCTTAAACAAGCACATCGTGCGTATGACGTGGCAGCGCCAGGGGTACAGCACTTGCATACGATGAGGAAATTTTGTGGACACAGCTGCTTCTCTTTCTCCCACTCGAATATATTACATTTATCTCGATGTTCCCACTCATACGTACAGGCAGCGCACGCTTCATCATATTATGAAGGTTCATAGGCAAAGTGTATGACACATCTCAGACTAGTGCTCAAACCTCGCATATGTGGCTTAACCTCCTGTGCACAACGTTTTTCTTAAAGGGACCCTGAAACGATTTTGGCGATTTTCTACAAACGTACTGAGTCGTTAGAGTAGGTTCTTCTGATCATTAATTGATGCATCTAAGTGCTTTGCGTAAAGCGTGTAATTTAATATAAGGTTTTAACAATACACATCGCTGCCGATCGCAGCGCACTGCTCGGCGGAATTTTAAGCCGCCCCTACCCATATGATGCAAATAACCCATATTACGTCACATGGGCGAGCTATCTGATTGGCTGACCAGGGCTCGTGGTCGATAATGTTTCCAACTTTATGGTGAACAAATGATGCTCGTAATAGTTGGAATGTTAGTTACTTTGTTTTTGTAAAAATAAACTAACTTAAAGAGAATACACAAGAATAGTTTTTTAGTACACTTCAGCACTTCCGGCACACAGCAAGTGTCGTCTGCTTGTGTTACAACGTACTCCATTTTGACGAGAGCTCCGCGGTCAGAGTCGGTCTCAGTCTTTTCGCGAGCACTATGATTCGACTTTGTTGCCTTGTGGACTGCAAACCTAGCGACCTGCAAACCGCGAGTCCAGTATTAGGGCAAACGTAAGCGCAAGGGGACAGGGTCTGGCCGCTTGACGGTGCCGGGATGAGCCGCGAGATGAGCAGAAGGGCAAATGTGAATGGTCTGCACGGTGCAGCCACCTGGTGGCACAGAGCTCAACCATACACAGTAGCAGCAACGAAGTGTATTCTTTGCTGCTGGTGTGTATTTTTCGCAGGAGTGTAATCATCAACACGTTGATTTATAAATGTTTAAAATGCTTTATACTTGGTTAGAGCAATATTAGCGCTTTGTTTGACTGGTTAAGCGCTGCGCCAGCAAGTGTCTGGACCGTGAAGACCGATCAGGCTGCTCACGTACGTCTACGCTAAAGTTCCTTCATCAGCTTGAGTTTATGCCTCCAGTCATTTGCCGAAATGACCAGCTTGCCTGTTTTTAGCGGAGTACCGGACACGTTCGGCGCTACGACAGAATGCTCGCAACGCACGCTGCTTCGATAGCTCTCGGTCGACGGCCAAGCGGCTTGCGGAGAGGTCTCGCGCGGGAGGGGGCGTGCTCCTAAACAACCGGAAGTGAGCGATGTGACGTCGCATCGTGACGCTGAACCAGTGAAGGCGGAGCTTAGCGCCGCTCGCTCGGCGAGCGAGTTGAGGAGGAAAAGCATAGCTAGGGAGGAGGGTAACTTCTAATCGCTTGCAGCTCCATTAATACGTAACGCTTCACTTAAATTGTGGTGCGAATGTTCTACTTAAGCTGTACCCTACGCGCCTACAAAATTTGTCCGAACCGTTTCAGGGGCCCTTTAAGAGCGGTACAGCAGAATAGACCCCTGCCTATTTTAGCCTTCCCCATTTCCCTCTCCCTAAGTATAGAGTTGCCGACCAGGCACTTCCTTGCTTTCCCTCCTCGTTTCCATCTTAAGTGTGAGGGGGACCTTATGTCGTCTACTCGGTCTCGGTGCGTCGTTGAAGGCGGACACATGATAGGTAGCCTAAAGAAACACACAAAGTCAGTCTAGACTGGTGCCGTACTTTGTCAAGACGGGCTCTCCATTCCTTTCATTGGAAAAGATGCTATTTGCGCAAGAAATCAAGCCCAAGCTTCTCTTGTATTTCAAGTGCTTTCTTTGTAGGCGTTCCAGACCAACCTGTCGTTCACGTGATATCAGAACGTTATGTAAACACCTCGAAAATGAGGAAGCAGTGGAAGATTAAAAGCAGAGGATATTCATCATAATCACTGACCCCATGCACAACTTTGACAAAGCTATCAGGGGAAGGAGATGAAGCTGTTAACCCGAAAGACGTTCTCTTGCATCTCCGCTGCCATTGTTCTATTGCCCTGAGCCGTGCTCCCTGAAGGGCTGCAGAAGACAGCGTCAACCATTCCGTCTTCCATAAAGAACCACTTCTCTTGCTCTATTCCACTCAAACCGTGACATTACCTGGAAAATATAAAGGTGATTTCGCTCACGTATTCAATATATTCGCACTAGGTAGTTGGCGCGGGCTAGGCATAACTGTAAATATGTGTGCAGCGTTGCACATATTGACTTGGTCTCAAGCAATGTAGCAAGAAAATGTAACAATGCAAAACAATGAGCAGCTGCAACGGCAAAGACTTGTCAGTGCTAGCTCCGGAACCGTGAATGTCCCGCGGTTCCTCACGCCATGACCACTGCAATGTCAGAAAATGAAAAAAAGGGCGGATAATTATTTACTGAGCACAAACTTAGTACCTTAATGTATTACCTTGTGCGTGCGTCAGTGAACAAACAGAAGTAGCAGAGTCGCCCTATTTGCTCACGTGTGTTTCGCTGATATTGCGTCATCTGCAGATTGACTTGACTCTATCTAGCAATCAAGGCAGAAGATATCTGTCGTTTTCTCTGTCCTGTCGTCTTCTCTTTGTCCCTGCTATTTGGCGCTAGTCTTTTGAATAATCTGTCTAGCAGTCAGTCTAATAGCTTGGACTACACTTAGACACACACGGGCCTTGAATGGAACGTTGCGTCATTGTAGACGCACGACATTTGAAATCTTTTCGGTGCTATATTTATGCGGATGTCGCTATAGTTACGGTGGCGGGAAAGGAAATCAAGCTAGAGCGTCTGGGCACATCTCTTCCGCAAACACGTGCGCGAAACGAAGAGAGAGAGAGAGAGAGAGAGAGAGAGAGAGAGAAAGACAGAGTGGAACAAACGCCTTGGCTAAATGCTAATGACGTATTACATAGTCCGCTCTCGGAAATACCACGTGCATCGTCTTCGTTTTTCTCTTTTTTTTTAATGTTCTTGCAGGAAAGCGGTCGTATAAGCGTACGAAAGAGGGGTAAATAACTTGAGTCGACCAAAAAGAAATATGTAAAAAAAAATGAAGAGAGAAAACACTCCGAACTTCGCCAGTAAACGACGGCTGGGACAAAAGCGGGCGTCAGGCAAGAAGCGTGTGCTGCCTTCAACGGGCCGCCCATGAAACTACGGGGGCGAGGAAAGCCAGACTCACAATGGTGACTGGAGACTGCCTCGAACTCCACAGTCTCTGGCAGGCTTCCCCCGCAACTTGCTGTGGAGGCGATGGAGAGGATGGGCGAGGTAGAGGAGGAGGAGGAGGGAGGGAGGGGGAAGAGGGGGGCGGGTGGCGACGATGGCAAGTACTGCCGTGGAGCGCGGGCGCGCACGACGTATTCGTCGCGCGCGCGAGGTGTCGCGGGCGGAAACCGTGAACCATTGCCGCCAACGTCCGTGTGATCCGGGAGCGGTGAAAAGTAGCCCAGCGCCGTTTCAACGGTGTCGTACGGAGCCGACACCACTGCTTGGGCGAACAACGACTGGCGTAATTAGGGCAGAAAGCGTTTAAAGCATTCCTTTGTGAAGACCGCCTGCAGCTCGTCCGCCCTGAAATCTTGAGACGAAGAGAGCGCCTGGCGTAATTAGAAGACACAGCTGTGAGGATTTCTTCCCCCCAAATTCAGACTTTGCTGACGCTAAAGATTCTTGAACGAATACAAATGTTTGGAGGTAATTAGGAGAGATAGCTTTGAGGTGTTGCATTGCTGAAAACTGCCGGCTCGTTCGCGATTAAATCTTACCGAGAGCACTGTGTGGCTTTAGTCCATCTCCTGTGATTGAAGTTCTGAAACTTGCAGCTTTGTTTTTCTTCCACAAAAGAAAAAAGAACTAAAGGCTTTTAGACATCTGCGGCGACGCGTCGATTGAGACATTTGCAGTGCTAAACCGAGCGGGAGCAGCACGTCAACGCTTGCCGACATAATACCTTCTAGCATACAGCGCTAACCACATTTCCTTAAACACGGTGTAACTTGCCTCATAACAGCCCCCGCTGTGTTGAAACTACACGCTGCCATGTCCTTTCGACTGCTAAACTTTTCTTCTGTTGTTTTTCGCAAGAGCCATTCCTTTGTCAGCCGCACCTTTAACGACTTTAGCGATGCTTTGTCTCCCCGGAGGCTGCCTTTCGGTTTGTTCAAGTTGTCTTCGCGTAACTTCGAAACCAGCTCGACGCAATCTCTTGGCCCCGGATTGCCCCTTTGAGACCTCTATTCACAAAGCGCTTCGTTTGCTATGCGGTAACTGCACAGGAATGCTGAAATTTGTGCAAGACAAACTGCCACTACATACTGGCATATTCTGAGATCGTTCTCCCGACCAGTCGTATGCCGTTATCGCTACCACTGGAAGAAGTTGTTCTTGTCGTCTAAGGAGGTTGGCACGCTGATGCGGTGCCGGATACCCCCCCTGTCTCGTCTCTCTATCAAGGAGTGTCATACACTCATACACGTGCATTCTTGTGAGCTTTCACGTTGGGAAAATGACGAGGTCACACTCAATTAAATAACAACCGCACACCTGGGAAATCAAGATTGCAAGTAACACGTATACACTGCTGGCAGAATACGAACAAGACTCTCGCATGTCCAGACTAGTGGGCAATAGGGAAGAGGGGCATTATAAGGCAGTGCTGGCTAATGCACATGCATCCACCACAATGACATCTCCCAACTCAACTCGTAAGACGATGCGCCGGCCAATCGTGAAAGCGAACTTATTCGGCACAAAGGCGGCAGGCCAGTGAGAAACGGCTCTTGGGACGGAATTCGACGCCTTGATCCGGAGACGTTCGGCTGTGTCATTGAGAGCCCGACGGATAATCAATTCTTTCCCCCGCACCTTATTGTCATTGAGACCCCGACTGATAATCAATTCTACACCCCCCCCCCCCCCCGCACCTTATTGCACGCGAGCTTGACAGTCAAAGGCCGGTTGGTATCGGACGCGAGAGGTCATCGCTTGGGCAAGCCCCGCGCTCTCCGTCGTTCCCGCCGGCAGCGTCTGCACAACGGAAGGGGCCGCGTACGTGCACCTCCGAGGCGCGCGCATTTGTAGAAACGCGCCGGGCGATGAGACCGCGACGGTGCGCGAGGCATTCTTCGCGAGAGCGCATCGTTCGGCGCGAACAAAAGGATCGGGCGCCGACTCGGCCGGCTTCGACCGTCCGAGATGGAGACGGCGCATAATCACACGCCACATCGCCTCGCGAGGAGTCCGCGCGCCGGCGCATTCCGTCCCGTTCCGATTAGAGTCTCAGCTGCGTGCGGTTCTCGCTCGCCGTGCAGCGAACGTTTCCCGCACGGCGCTATATGGAAGGTAGAGATACTGTGCCGCAGCCGCACACTCGCGCCGAGATTCGGTGCAGTATCGTCGGACTATAGAGCGCGTTGAAAAACAACCAAAGGGAAAGCCTTATAAGAAGCACGGAATTATATGGGCCAGTTAGTATTACGTGGTACAGTTTAGCGCAAGCATGCGGGCTTAAAACTTGCGAGCGATGTTTGCGCTGCATGGTACACAAGAAAGAAACGTTATTGCTTCCTTAAGCATATTAATCGTCGTTAATTGAATGCCAGAACTCTCCGTGTTACCCTGCAAAGCTGCGTGCAGCCTACTTAATAAACAACGTACAACGCTAAGTTACTTAGAACGTAAGTATAAATATGGGCTTGGCGAAGTGCGATGGTGCGAACTCCAAGGATCGAAATGGTGTGGGAACGGGCCACGTGCGATCAAAGCGTCCTTGCAGTCAGCAGGTTGAGTTGCGAATGCCTATTTATCTGTAGTGCGTTTCGGCTGACGAGTGTACTCTTCTGTCCGGAGCACTCAAAATTATAAGGCGTTCACTTGAACTCACACCATGATAAGATGTAGGGCAGGTCATTAGACATTAACGTGACGCTTTCTACACCATATATCGCTAAAGTGTAATTGCGCAGTGAAATCTCAATGAAACCAGTGACATCACAGCACCGAACTACAGTACTTTGCTCAGTATAGCCAGAATAGCGTCCAAAGAAGCGGCAATTCACACGGTACTGAGAAACCAAGTTGTTACGGCTTTCGTTGCCTACCGTTCTATTCAACGTAAACACTAATAAATGATTAAGAAAGCAAATACACATTAGCTGAACTGTTAACATATTGCAACTCTATTCTTTATAAACGTCAATCTCAACGAGACAACAGATGGACTTCTTTTTATTAATATTATCATTTACAGCAAAGCGCTCTCCACATGCCTATACGAACTTGATGTGTGAAGGTTTTCGGAGCAGGCGCAGTAGCCTCGTACCACCATTAAGCCGCGGCAGCGTATCCACGCTGGCCTCTAATTTTGTTAGCGCCGCTGTTGCACGACGGCGGGCAGTGCGGCTGACCATGAGTTAGTTATCGGTATGAAGACGCTTTCCGATTTACATTAACCACAACGTACCGACGTCACACGCAACGTTGCACACGCACGACACAACCGAGTACATCGCGCACGCCGAGTGCGCGATGTACAGTCAACAGCAAAAGTTTGCGGGATGCAGTTCCCCCTTCAAATGAGAATTCCTGCTCTGTTAAGGCATGACACTTCGTATTTAACGAATCACTGTGCAGGTGGCGAAGGCTACTACATGCTGGAACATTTAATTCGAGGCTGTGTGACCACACTTCGCGGGAATTCAGCTTCTTGGCACATCCTGCGTCCCGTAAACTTTTGCGGTTGACTGTACATGCCGGCTGTACCGAATGCGACTCGTGCTTATATA
Source organism: Dermacentor albipictus (assembly GCF_038994185.2). NCBI lineage: Eukaryota > Metazoa > Arthropoda > Arachnida > Ixodida > Ixodidae > Dermacentor > Dermacentor albipictus. The sequence continues at coordinate 77,684,350 of NC_091824.1, forward strand.
CTCCGCAAGCCCTCGCTTGCGGCATATCCTTTCTTTTCTGCACAGTAATTATCGTCCCCGCCCTGGCGTAATGTAGATCAATCGTAGACCTCGCAGCCCACCGCGACGCGTGCCAAGAACGCTTCGCATTTACCCACCGAGCCGCCAGCTTCTGGACACGTGACGGGCGAAGCTCGCAACTGCACGCAAATTACGCATCGCCGCCGCGTCCAAAGCGGAGAATCGGCAGCGGCGTGGCGTCTCAGTTTTCCCGCGGCTTTCGACCTCGTTCCTGGCGGTGGGACGGCCGGCACGCTTCCCTCTCGCTCTCTCCCGCCGCATCGCGTCCTTCTTCATGCGCGAGCAGCGAGTTAGCGGCTGCGGCGGCGGCGGCGGCTGCTAAGTTGCGCTCACGGGGCCCGCGGAGTCACGAACACGGACGAAGGACTGCGCGTGCGTGCGCGGCCGTGCGCTGCACCCGAGTCGTCTTCGCCGGGCCGTGGGACCCACAGCGGTTTCTTTCTTTCTTCCTTTCTTTCTTTCTTTCTTTCTTTCTTTCTTTCTTTCTTTCTTTCTTTCTTTCTTTCTTTCCTTCCTTCCTTCCTTCTTTCTTCTCGATTCTTGCGGTCAGTGCTGCACTCGCCACTGGCTTAACCTTATACTCCGCTCTCTTTGACGGCCTCCTCTCGTATTGCCTCCTTCATTCTACACGCGAAGACGACACACACACACGCACGCACTCAGAGAGAGAGAGAGAGAGAGAGAGAGAGAGAGAGAGAGGCCTTGCAAGCAGCACGACTCTCACTCCGGAAGAAGAAGAAAAAGAAAACCCTCGCGCGCCTCGCAACCAAAGCGGTCGTCGCGTGAGGAGGACGCAAATGCGATGATGACGGAAGACTCGAGCGAGCACGCACTCGCGGCTCACCTGGCGCGTCTCCTTCCGAGTCTGCCGCTTCGCGGGTCCTCTTGATATTTTTGGGGGGGGGTTGCTGCTTCGCTCTGTTGTCCTCCTCCGGCGCCATTCTTCCGCAACGGTTTCCGGCGTAACAGTGCACATTGTACACGCTGTAGATGTGTATAAAAGCACGAGCAGGCTTTCTCACATCGCATTTTTCAATGTTTGGCTGCTCTTCTCACTTTTTTGTTTGTTTGCTTTCGGTTTGAGTTGGTGGAAAAGGGGAGTAGGGGGGGGGGGGGGGGGTCGAACAAAGAAGAACGAAGCTCACGCTCGAGTCACACCAACACGACACTTCCTCGTGCGAAGTACTCTTTAACAGCTTCGGCGCGTATAACGGCACGTTTGGTACGCTCTGTTGTCGTGATGCTTTATGCTACGAGCAAACTTCGTGCCGGAGGTTCTTTCTCCCTTTGCATGCGTCTTCTCTCCTTTTTCTTGCCCTCAGGCGCAGCTTTCGTAATGGCGCCAACGTAAAAGAGCAAACGTGGAAGACATAACGGTGCTATGCCAGCGGTAAACGACACTTCCTCGTCCAATTTTGTTTTCTTGTGTTTTCATGTTTTCGCGGACCTCGTGAAACGTGAGCTTGTGAAGCTCTAACCTACGGTCAGTTTTTTTTTTTCTACCCCTGCATTTCCGCGGTGAGAGATCACCATCAAAAACGAATCGTGCAGTTGGTATTATGAGCATGTTGCGTGAGCAAATGAATCCTTTTTTTTTTCGTTGTGAAAGCGCCAAATTCGAAGCTCCCTGTTCGTATTCAAAAAGTTTCTTACGTTAGGTCTGCTCGTACCAGCATATTCCAGCCAGTCGTGATATGGGACATAATTAGCATTAGCAAAAGCGGCCAGCCAACGCCAAACAGCACTTACACAACGGAAGGCTTTGAATTAGAGCCCCCCGTATTTGCGGCAAAACGATAACGAAGGATTGAACCACAGGCGGCACAGAAGTGTTCCTTCCGCTCGTGGTAACACTGGTGGAAGACGGAGTTGCAGACGTGGATCTAGTCTGTGAAGACGTGCGTTCGGGAATTCACCGGTGTTCCACAGAGTCTGCGTAAGCTCGCGTGCGAGGGAGCGAGCATTTGTGGCTGCATCTGTTCTTGACAGTGGTATCGGTTATATGTGGGCACAATTGTGGCCCGATCGGGCAGCGTTATCCACACTGCGATTTCCCGAAATTCCGCAGTGACCCGGTATCCACTGGAAGACGATTTTGTGCCCCTTGTCGATTGCGTGATGGTGGAGTAGTCGGATGCCTGCGACTAATTGCACATTTGGTCTGTGGTTGAAAGGAAACAGCAGACACAGGGAGAGTTGCCTTCGAGTCACAAAAGATTGGTCATGGCTGTGATGATTTGTGACCAATAAACTCCAGAGCAGCACGGACAGCTGTTAGTTCTGCAGTCGTCGTGGATAATGTAATACGAGACGTCGTGAATTTCTTGGTGACAGATTTCGCGAGAATTACCACTGCTGCAGCTGAACTTTTGGGGGAGACAGAACTGTCCCTGTAAACGTGGATGCATTCTCTGTGTTTCTCATGTAGGAAAGCACGGTTTCTTTGAGGGTGAAAGATGAGAGAGAGAGAGAAACAACTTTATTGAGCCGAGCTCGACATCTTCTTAGACGCCGTCGATGGAAGTGGTTCCCTCTTCACGGGACCCATATGCTTCCCTAGCCGCCTGGCCCCTGGAGATCAGGACGAGCTGGTCTTCCAGGGCGGTGCTGGTTAGCAAGGTCTCCCATCGCTTTTCCATCCCATCTCCATCCCATCTCCGTTTTCTTTTTGATGCCGGGAATGACAAGAAGGACCTGGAGTGGATGCAGGCACCACAGCAGTAGAGATGGTCGTGCTGCAGGCGCGAAGTTTCACGGTAAAGTTTCATCACTGGCAGCAATAATCCTGCCAAACGCTGAACCAGGTCGAGCGGCAGCAAGGGAGGCGAGGTAATGCGATGGAAGTCGGCTGAAATGCCTGATGTGCATACTTTAAGCGTCGACTTGAATATACGTATTGATGGGGTGGTCATGCGCGATGGCTATTGTTGCTGCCGTGAATGCACGCCTGGGAAGGGCAAGAATTATTCGCATAGCTTGAGCCTGCAGAGATTGGAGGGCACAGAAGTTGATCTTACCCGTCCCACCCAGTACAGGTGACCTATAACGTAAGAGACACGAGTACAGTGCGTTATAGAGTTCGAGCATCGCACTCACAGACGCACCCCATGATTTCCTGCAAGAAATCTGAGCACATGGGTTATCATATCTAGTTTCGTTTTTATGTAGGATACATGAGGACTCCAGGAAAGGTCTCGATCTATTATCACTCCTAGAAAGCGATGCGTCTTCTCGTAGGTCGCAGGCCGTCCATTAATTCTGACAACGTACGGTCTCACTTTCTTGGGCTTGTAAGTGACCATACAGCACTTCTCGGAGGACACTTCCAGATCTCGTGCTCAAAGATCACCTGATGTTCGTGTGGCCGCATTTTAGAGTCTGTCGCGCACCTGGGGACGCGTCACTCCTGATGAACGAATGCATACATTGTCTGCATAGATCGACACATAATTAAACCACATAATTAAACTCCGTAGAAACCGATAATTTAATTTCATTTTAATCGACACATGGACGGATTGCGGAAGGGTATGAAGCAGGTCGATGAGCACGAGGTTAAATAGAGTAGGGCTCAAGATTCCGCATAGTGGTACGCCAAGGTAGACTGCCGTTGAGCACAAGAGCACAAAGAGACAATTCTGCGAGAATTGTCGCTTTTTGTTTACCCGTTACATGTTAAAATAGAAAAAAAGAGAAAGGAAGAAAAGAACAATACATCTGCTCAAAGTTCACCCGTCTAATCTCTTCTCGAGATTACGTCCTAAGGTATCACTGCAGAGAGGGAACGAGAAATAACGAAGCCAGTCAAGAAGATGGAAACGTCCTATTCCATTTTTCTTCCAGCAGGATAAAACACAATGGCGTAGGTAACTAAAATAAAAGAGAAAGGAGGCGAGCGGGGAAGAGAGAGAGAGAGAGTGAAAGCGCGCGAAATAATTAGGAACTGGCTTTCCTACGAAATCCTGCCCACATTACTCCTCCACCTGACAGAGCGGAAATTAATTAACGAGGATAAGCGGAGAGGCTCTTTGATAGTCTCGGGAACAAATATGACGGCGCACGGGATCCTCTTAAAGAATGCCCTGCTCTGCACTAATGAAAACGCTCCGAAAGGGGAAGTCCGAGTGGGATTAAAGCCATTACGATAGCTCGCAAGCAGGAGTAAATCTTCCCCGACTCGGTCTTTCTATTTCTTCTCTTTATAATCGACGAGACACGGAAGGCGAGTGACTGCAACGCACCCGAAAGGCGCTAATAATGACCGATGTGGAGGGGGCGCTCTCGCATTCGAGGTATCAGTGAAAAGCGAGAAATCAAAGGAAAGCTTTTTGAAGCATCTTTTGTGCGCCGGAAAGCAAGTCCGGAAGTGGCTCGCAATTTACAGTCCTGAAAAAGAAACGCCTGCCCACACACACAGAGCCATTGGAATTTATAAGATCAGGGGATTGAGAAATGGAACGGGTACGACGATATTGCGTGGGCTCGTTCGCACTCTTTTTAATCTCCCAAGAAGGCTCTGTTATCTTTAGCTGATATAATTTGGGGGGGGGGGGGGATAGAGCTTAGGGAGTACCTTGAACTTTATATTCATTTCGCAGCGCCTGCCGACAGCTGAGGAGGGGTGTGAGTGATATGCTATGTGGGAACAGGTACGCCAGCACACCGCGTTCGATAAAACCTACCTACGTCGGCCACACCACGTGTGTACATGAATTCGTGTCTTTATTTCCTTCTGTTAATGTTTTCCTCCCCTTTATCCTTCTCTCAGTACAACCGAGCTCAGTCTTGGTAAATTACCTGCCTTTTCCTTGGCACTGCCCTCTCTCTCCCATTCGTTGGGTTACCGTTATGTGAAATCAAAACACAGGCGACCTTTCCTTTATTGAAAAGACTTTCAGAGCGCCTCAACAATGGTGCAAGGCAAAAAAAAAAGAAAATTGGGGTTTCATTTGGCTATAAACAGGCTCCGATGGTGACAGTGAAGCGCGGTTAACGCTATTTGACACAGACATTCCTGTAATGAAGCGTTAAAGCTGTCGCCAATAACTTAAGTAGCGCGGCCACTCTGTGAAGCAACGATCAGTCGAATACGACATGAATGATGTCCATGTATGTAGAAAAGAAAAAAGTGTAAGCAAGATAGAAGTTTGGGGGGGGGGGGGGGTAGCAGGGAGGTCCGCACGATTGGTCTGCTACTCTCACTGATAAAGGGGCACGAATGAATGGAAATGGAAGATGAGCGAAACATCAGGAATAGGTTGAGCATTGCGCGTAGAGATGACGCTGCAGAGCTCAGAGTAATATAAACTATTATTGACGCAAGCCGGCTTTCTTATGGACAGTAGTCGTCGTCAGGCTTTCTGCGCCCACGAAATTCAGAAAATAACGAAGAAACGTTAGGACACACTATTGTTGAGCAAAGTCATTAAGCCTGAGCATGGTGACAGAAAGAAAAGGCAAAGCGATGTAGTGGCTGTGACAAAAACACGTACACGAGTCATGAAAATCACGTGGCCAAGATCCAAACAAAGACCCAAACACGTTCAAAGGTCAAAGCATTCAAAGGTCAAAGCATTCAAAGGTCAAAGCAGCAGAAAATAAGCCGGCCACTTAGCTGACCAAGTAAGCGAAACGTTCTTAGCGAAAAGAAACGACTTTTGCAAAGATCACATACGTGCCTGTCTGAGCTGCTATCTGACCTCTATTGAGGGCGACTTGAGACACAAGACGTCATTTTTTTTCAAAGATATAGTATCCACTTCTCGCCCACGACTCTCACCTCGCCGAGCTCTGTGAAAATGGAGGCGGTAAGGTCTCATTATCCATCCTCGGCGAAATCTTGTTACACTCACGCGACTCGAAGATAGCCTTTTTTTCCTTATTTCCTTGTTTTTATACGAAAGTCCTGTAGCTGTGAGAACGCGATATACATTGCCCATTTCACGCCGCAGTAAGTTCAAATGTAATTACTCTGTTTGAAATCCTAGTCGTAGCTCTTACTTTCATAGAAAGCCAAGAACTACGAACAGCAAAGTTACAGAATGGCTCTTAATTAAATGGCTCGTCCTTAAAAAGCGCTACTTATGATGCAAAGTTCTGAGGTGCTTGCTGTTCATAAGGCAGCACGTGTCAAATATATATATATATATATATATATATATATATATATATATATATAAATATATATATATATATATATATATATATATATATATATATATATATATATATATATATATATATATATATATATATATATATATATATATATATATAGCAGAATCATAGAGCACACGTGTATATAGTTACAAATTAATGACGCTCGCAATACAAACGTAAATTATAAAATCTTTAAAGTAGAATTTTATTTACCTAAGGTGACAAAACAAGTTTGCTCGTTGGCTTACTTCTTTGTTAAACCTATGCATACAACAGCACGTCACGTCAGAGGGCGCTACCAGTGTAGTGATGTTTCCGAACCAACGAATACATTAAAAGTGTCAGGCATTTTAATACCATCAGAAGCTTCAAAGTACCTGGGGTGCTAACGAAGACACTTCAGCCATAACCTAAATCTGCCATAATGACACTTCTCTTTAGCCTCGGACGCATATCGAGGGAGAGAGACAGAGAGAGGGGTGAGAAGTCTGTTAATTAGTACAGCAGAGATTTGCCTGGCGGCGTGCCTAGCAGGAAACTCCGGACGAGTACGATGAAGTGAGACGATGCGCGTCACAAATGCACGTGACAAACACTTAAGCCTCACAAGACACCCCAACAAACACGTGAATGGGAATTTCCGTCAGACCGGAGATCGGTTTCGCTGGGCTCTAAGTGTCACACATTCTTTCATTACCAAAAGCATCTCCTTTTTTCCCTAAGTAGTTTGTAAGTTGCGCTCATTTCGTTTGTTAATGATACCGCAAGACCTGTAGGCACTGCAGAAATGAGGGCGGTAATAAATAATGCACGACACGCGCATTAAACACTATTGCAAAAGAAACAACCATATCACAGGGCATCTTGCAAGGCGACATTGACAATTTTTGTGTCAGTATAATAGGCGGTAATGAAGGCGATAATGAAGGCGGTAATGAAGGCGGTAATGAAGGCGGGAGCGGGGTTACATTCAGCGCTGGTTCTTGGCACAGAGGATTCGCTATACGTATTATTGCAGCAAGGTTTCAAGCGCAATATCTAACAGCGGTCACTTCGAGCCGATGCACTATTGAAATGAACGGAAAAATGTATTTTAAAACAGCATTAATATGATTAATCTTATGAAAGAGGCCGAAACCTGGATTAGAGCGACTCAATTATTCATTCATTGCTCACTAGCGAAAATGTTTCAATGTGAACCCAGTTGTCCAAAAATTATGCAGTCGGCAGTTCAAGTGTCCAGCTATACAGCTGCTGCTTGTATGAGTTGCGTAACGCATGACGTGCGTGCTTTAACAAATAACAAACGCAAGCATTTAGTTGCAGCAACATGCATCTCACTGGTGCGAAGTGCTATCCTAAAGGACTTTCTTTACAGAACCAATGACGTCAAAGACGTGTGACGCCTGCGTGCTCGTTCTGACAGCTCCGCGCCTCCAGTGAAGGAACAAATAGGGATTTCTCGGTTTCGTAAGCGGCGATACCCTATTGGAGTGCGCACAACTGCGCCCAGTGTGTATCGAATGAGGGAACGTTTGAGCAGCAAAGACGCTTGCGCAGAGATAAGAGCTATTGGCAAATTTTACTTTTCTTTCCCCGACACTGAGTCGAGATTCACGCTTGAACACTTACAGCTTCTAGGTGATAGATGAGTCTATCGCGCGGCAAGGTTACGGGGCAAATGTCGTCGCACAACCTTCGAGGTTGTCGCAAAGTAGAGTTCTTAAAGGTAGTGACTCCCGCTGTTAACTGAGCCATTGTACATGGTAAAGTATAACAGCTTATGTGTCGCTTTATTGTGTGGTGTCGGGAAAGAACGGAATGTCACCGGGCGTCGCTCTTGGTGGATTAGCGCAAGCTCACTCCGGAGAAATGGCGGAGTGAGTGAGTGAGTGAGTGAGTGAGTGAGTGAGTGAGTGAGTGAGTGAGTGAGTGAGTGAGTGAGTGAGTGAGTGAGTGAGTGAGTGAGTGAGTGAGTGAGTGAGTGAGTGAGTGAGTGAGTGAGTGAGTGAGTGAGTGAGTGAGTGAGTGAGTGAGTGAGTGAGTGAGTGAGTGAGTGAGTGAGTGAGTGAGTGAGCTAGAAGCTAGTGAGTGACTGAGGAATGCAGGCGGACTGAAGCAGAGAAAGCCTTCATGAGCGAACGACTGACGGGTCGAGTAACGCGCGTAGCTCGGAGCAGAACAAGCAGGAGCAATTGCGTCGCCAATCACGCATTCTGCTTGTTCCTGTAGGGGCTGCCCTCTCGAAGGACGGCAAGGTCACGCGTTCAAAATGGCGGCCTCCCGCTCCATGGTGCCACGTACCGGCGATACAAGCGGGGGCATGGACGCGCGCGTCCTTGCTTGAAATTCCCGCCAGAGATCAAGATTAGGCCAGCACATCGGTCACACCGATCACGAACGCGGCGAGCGGCGGCTATTCTCGCGCGATCCAAAAGCGATGGCCAAGCGAACATGGGCACACGTAAGAGTTCGAGAGAAGGGGGACCAAAAAAAACAAGTAGACAGTGAAGAAGGTCGTCAGAAATCGACCTCCATGCGACAAGCTCCGCAAAGAAGAAAAAGAAAGAAAGTTGAAGGAACAAACGAACTAACACGTATGTAGCATGCACGGTGGCTGGGGAAAGCGCTCCTCCGGTGAGTACTTCATTTGTCTTGCTGATAAGAAGATGCGCGTTCTTCTTTTTCCCATTGCTAGAACGTGGTCACAGAGGACAGCACGGACTGCGCTGCTGGCGTGCGAGCTTGCTCTGTGCTTTGTTCTTGCTCCGGTGTGTGAACGAGGAGCTCGCAAATCAGTGTGAGAAGAGGGCGCTCCGATAGCCTGTAGTTCGGCGTTGACGGCGAAACGAGTGATCGTTGAAGTCGGCTTGGGAAGCAGACGACGACGCGGCTACACTACAATCCGTTGGACTGTGAAGAAGCGAAGCTGTTCGTTGTTTCGAATTAGACGACATGGCTTCGTACCTCAAAAAGAAAAGGAGATTCGCTGACATTTTGTTTTTTGGTTACGCGAGGTCAAGAACCTTTCCAACCCAACAGAGGGTTTTTTTTTATTGTGCGTTTTAATGACAGTAAATAACTTTCAACTGCTGGTCTGTCACCCTAAGCTCCATCAGTATGGTAGCGTGCCGAAGCTTATGTAATATCGCGAACCTATTGCATTTGGCGCAACACTCGACACAGCGTCGGCTTCTGAGAATGATGTGTTTCATATTTTAAATAATCTAAAGGTCAGGTATACGCTTAGCATACCTGACTTTCTCTCGTTAGCAACTGTAGGAACTCAGTTACAGTGAAATTTGAAGAGCAAGATTAATTCCCGCCACATTCATTCTATGTACGCTCCACTCATACTGGCGTCCTGAAATGCATGCATCCAGGAATTTTGCTTATGATAACGATTATTTCATTGATAGTACGCGGCTTGGCAACAATTCAGTCCTCGGAGAAATAGTAACGCTCCGCTTTACTATATTTACTCTAGCTTTACTGTAGTAACTTCACTGTCGCTTACTTAATGTAAGCTTTCAGCCCACTATGTGCTGCATGCACTTACCGCTTATGGACGCTCAATAAGTATCCTTACTAGCTTAATATTGGTTTTTGAACACCAAGAGCTAACCTTGAAAATTGTACATCAAATTACTGCGATTATTTATTATACACACCGCACTGTGTTGGGAACAGATGCGGCAAAATTAGGTAGTCTGAAAGAACGGCTTCTTGTCTATAGCCTACGTGAAGCACTATTCTAAGCACAGCAAGAAAGGCGTGCGATGGGCTTGTCCGACCATCATCTGGCCGCTTGTAACGCATCGATTTCAAACGCCGCGAGTAGCGATAAAAGCTCTGCAAGCTCAAACACACACACACACACACACACACACACACACACACACACACACACACACACACACACACACACACACACACACACACACACACACACACACACACACACGCACACGCACACGCACACGCACACGTACACACGCACACACACACACACACACACACGAACACGCACACGCACACGCACACGCACACGTACACACACACACACACACACACACACACACACACACACACACACACACACACACACACACACACACACACACACACACAGGGAGTGACACTTCCTTTGCAAAATTGAAGAGGCGCTCTTTACGTGCGTCCGAGTACGCTATCTCACAGGGTTTCTGCATCGCCATTTCCCGGTTGAAAGTTCGTGCCGTACGAAGCCCAACGCGCAGAGGCCAGTATTCTCGCTAATCACATATATCGTCGCCTGCGTCGGGTTATGCGGCGCAGGCCGCATATATACTGCGACCCGTAGTTTCGGCCTCCAATATGCCCCTCCGTCCGTCCCAAGAAAACCACCGCAAGCCGCGCCACACTCATCCTCCCCAGTCTCGACGTTTACGTCATCTCCATTAGAGGTGCTCGATCGGCGTAGTCCTCACAGTTTCCTTCTTTCCTTTACGAGGATGGCTGAGGCCGCAATAAACGCCAGGAAAACGACGACGACGCCTCGATGGAGCACCGTCTAGCGGGTGATAACGGGTGAAAACAAAAACACATACTTAGCACGAGGAACGCTAAGGCGCACACACGCGTACACGCACACCCAAAAAAGAAAGACGTAGGAAAGAGTGGGAGGGATTCAAGAACAAGGGGATGAAGAGCTTCCTAAAGAAGCCCTCGGGAGGAACGGAACCGCGTGACGAAATACGAAGGGAAGATGCGCCTGTGTGTGCGTATAGAAAGCAGGCGGTGAAGGAAGGGGGGGGGGCGCCTTTGGGGGAGGCGTATACTGTGTTTGGCTGGAGCACCGAGCCGTTTCGTGAACTCGGTCACGCGTGGCCGCAGAACTGGCATGCGCGTCTTGACCGGGACGCGAAAACACGCACCACCGCGGCCAAAGGGAGAAGCAGCGATATCCACGCAGTGAGCAGCGAGTCTTTTACGGCACCGGGAAGGAAAGCGGTGCGTTGTATAGCGCGATGGCGACGATACACGCGTGAGGCGTCGCCCGTGCGAGCGCGCGGTGTGATGGCGGAACCTTTCTTTCTTTTTTTTTTCTTACTTCGTCACGTTCTCAGATGCCGTGATCGGGCGCGCGGTCCGCGGGGCTTGCTCTTGATGCGATGGTGCGGCTGTTTGCGCGGACGCGCTTCAATGTCACTGCCACGCCTCAGAACACTGCGTGAGGTTTTCCTTTTCTTTTTTCTTTTCTTTTTCACGCTTGCTCTCATATAGTTCGGTTTTAAATGTTTGTGAATATCGCTATCCCTAGCTAAAACTTTTGGATGTTGGAATTGCGCGCGAAGACCTAATTGCAACAGGCCAGCGGACGAGGCGGTGTGGCCGTACGAATTAAAAGAACTGTTTTCAAAAAGCGTGAAGCGAATGAACTTAACGATAAACTATGCAAAATAATCTCCAATGTGAATGTCGTCGTACATGAATGTCACCTGTTTTGAAAGGGAACTGGCTCCTGGAAAAAAGACGGTGGTGGGACCTGGCTATCGAGGGAGGTGGGTAGCAGCTATAGGCGGACCTCTTTTTTCTTGTCCTTGCCTGGGAACTTTAGTTCTTGCCTGCCTCTTCTCTAGCACTGTGACCACTAAAGCAGGTGGCACTTTCCCCACTTCCTCGGAAAGAGCATTGACTCGATGCTGAAGAAGCGTTGTAAGAGAGGGGGAAAAAACACCCTCGAGGCGCATGCTCGTGCATAGAATACAGTGGCAGCTTGCGCCATCAAGATGCACAAGACAAGTCTGCCACTTCAGCCCAGTGAGGACAGTCTCCGTCATTCGCTATAAAGTTGATGGGGCTGAACACAAGCCGAAAGGGAGCACTCGACATTCGTAAACGCCATCGGGAGTCACAAAAAGTGTTGTTTTTTTTTTCCCCGGTCTCCTTCGTCTACCTCGACCTGCCAGTACCCGCTTTTCAAATCGAATGACGAAAAAAATACTGGGCACACCGCAGCCTGTCTAACGAGTCGTCGGTGCATGGCCGTGAGTACACGTCCTCTTTAAGTTACGTTGTTGAGCTTCCGTATAGTCGACCCGATGTAGAAGCGTAGCATTTCGTCTTTCTTTCTGGCAGGAACGGCCGGAGACGATCACGGTGTGTTGGACGATTCGATGAGATCATCTCTGGGACGACTGGACGATGCGATGATGAGCATCTCTTGCAGTACTTGCGTGCGAATCACTTCGCGTTTCTTTGCCGACACGGGATGCGGCTGCTGGCGTATCGGGCGCGCTTCGTCGCATGTGATGATCCTGTGTCTTGTAATTGAAGTCCGGCGTGCATCAGACGGACCTGCGAAATATGCCCTGAATTCAAGCAAGAGCTCGCTCTGTGTTGCGTGTGTGCAGCACTCAGCGAGCTCTTGCTTGAATTCAGGGCATATTTCGCAAGTCCGTCTGATGTACGCCGGACTTCAATCAGTTACAAGACACAGAATGATCACATACGATGACGCACGCCCGATACGCCAGCAGCCCTACCGCGTGTCGGCAATATATATATATATATATATATATATATATATATATATATATATATATATATATATATATATATATATATATATATATATATATATATATATATATATATATATGAAATGACCCCAACAACTCTGTATTTGTGTGCTTCCGATCAGGCACTGTCCTGATGGCGGCACGATATGTTGACCATGCATCAGGATTCACTCTCGGCATCGCCTACATTCTGAATATAGACTGAGAAAAAAAGAACAACGAAACAGTGCCATGTTTTCGAGAACACAATCAGGGAAGCGATCGGTAGCAGCTTAGCAGAAACAAATAAACCAACGGCAACGGAACAACCCAACTTCGGTCGGCGTCAGTCTCAGCTGCGTACACTGGGAAAGGTACAGCCCTAATTTTCACGGCCGCTGACGTTGACAGATGTGAGCCGGGCTAACCGACGCCCTTCACGACATGCAAGATGTTTGAGCGGTGACGCCCGTTATTGCGGGCGTCTACGCGTCTGTTACATCCGCGCCAGACATTTCACTGTCAACAACGACGCGTGTGATGAATGGAGAGGTATTGCAGACCGAAGTGATTAAAAGCAGGACCAACCCCTACATCTCTCCACTTGCAGACAGATTTATATCACGCGCCAAGTATGAAACGTGACTACAGGAACCTCTGAGGCACAGGCGGATGTCGCTTGTGAGCCAGAAACTTGTTGCACGCTTCGATGCCGATTAGATTTTTTTTTCACTTGGGTGCATTCTGTCTTGAAGGCACGATTACTGAAAAGAGTGCAAACCAATATAATATCGGTCGGAGCTTGACTTCGCAAAATGACGCGAGTTCTTTCGCCCCCCCCCCCTCCTCCCTTTTCGAGCGAAGTAGCTTTCTCAGCCTGCGCATGCAGGTGTTTTGCAATGGTGCAGACAAAACGTCGAGACGACAGACAAGGGCCACGCGTTCCCCATTATGTGCCGGGCGCTGAAGCCGAAGCAATTTGGCAATCTACTCGCAGCTTCCGGAATTCGGTCATCGACTCCGCGGCGTCCCTATATGCTTCTCCGATTGGTAGAAATCGACAGTTGAACTAGAAAACTGACGGCATCGAATAATGACAGGTTATCAGCTCTCAATGAAACACGATATACCGCATGCACTTGCATCTCTCGCTCATGCTATATACCGCCGTTTTGTTCCCTCGTTCATCACGGCAGCCTCAACGTCATCACGGCAGCCTCAACGTCATCACGGCAGCCCCAACCTCATCACGGCAGCCTCAACTTCATCAGGGAAGCCTGAAGTCCAGCTTGCGCAAGAGAAGCAGCTTCAAGTTCTTTTTACGCTCGCAACTCAAACATAACGGCGGACTAAAAATAAAATCAAACATCGGGAAGGGTATACGGGCGAACTAGTCGAAAGGCAAACGACACTCACTCACGAAAGTCGCCGAAAGCGATAGGGCCGCCGTTTCTCGCGCCGGGCGAATGAGGGACACGCGCGCGGGTCGTGTTCTCCCTAATTGTCAACACGGCGTCGCTGTGCGCACCGCAATGTTCACGCACCGCGAACACCCTCGGGGCTGACCACGGTGTAGCTCGTGACTGCCCGGGTGAGATTCGACCGGGGAGAGAGCCGGGCGCGCTGGGCGCGAATGGGGACGCAATCAGGCGGCGCCGTCGTCCTCCTCCCTCACTCTCTCCCCCTCTCCCCTGAAACAGCGCCGCCGGCCAGCCGCCAGCTCGCGCACGCGGAAACCTTGAATGACCGCGTTCTTCTACTTCAGCCTCGAGCCAACGCACGACCGGCCGGACCGGAGAGTCGGTCGGTTCTCCAAGCGTAGTTGTCGCGGCGCCGCGTATACACTCTTGATCTCGTTCAACCGAGGTTCCACTTTGTAAGTGGTACATTCTTCTTCCTTTTTTTTTTTTGCGAATGTGCTCTACTTACTCAGCGAATTAGCTATACGTGGAACCGGATTAGAATAGGCCACTTATGTGGGAAAAGGTTAAATATTATTGAGCAGTGGTAAGAAGTTCTGCCGAAGGAATAGCCGACGCTTGAGGACGGTTGCTCTACGTAGGTGCCAGTTTATTTTTCTCGCCGACGCATTGTTGTAAATACGTTTCAGATGGTGTAACTATTTATCAGTATATATAGTACACGGAAACGTTATAGGTCATCGTACAAGACGTAATATACAGTGGCGGCACTACTGGGCATTCTTCAAAGACAATCGTTACGTAAGTAAGCGGGAAGTAAGTGGAACGTGCCTGCAAACATGTTCCACTTAAGAAGTGGAAACAACGTGGCACGAATGCCGCTGAGCGTCCGCTCTTTCTTCGGTCGAGCTTCTTGCCGCTGTTACTGTATATTACTCTTAATCTCCTTTCACATAAGTTTCACTATGTGGAACATCACAATCTCGTTCTGCGTAGGTTTTGTCAACTAAGCGGAACGTATTTGCGGAAATGTTACACTTACTTAGGGAAACTTGCGTGTAACGAATTTAAAAGTGTATCGGCGACGAAAAAAAATGACGCTGACTGATAGGGCTTTCTCATTTAGTGACTTCACACGTTAGTTAGTTCTCTTTCTAGTCCTCCTATTCCTTTTCCTAGTGTAGGGTAGCAAACCGGACGCTCGTCTGTTTTGACCTCCCTGCCGCTCCTTTCCCTGCTTTCTCTCTCTTCAATTTGTCCGTCGAACTATATGCGTGACTTACGAAGTTAAAGATCCTGTAATTCAATTCCGGGCAGCGGTAGAAGCTAAGTTCAGGATAGTGTAAATATATATCAGGCTTCGGAGGGTGCAAAAACTACGCTTGAAGAGCGAGTGGCCGCGTCATGAAAACCTCGCAAAAGTGCACAGTCCTGATCCGGAAACTGAAATAAAAAAGAAATGAGAAAGACTCCGCCATCACAACTCGCCGCAAATGACGCAGAACTTGATGTTTTGTGAGCCAGCGCAAATTTTGAGCAATACCTCCGAGATTGGGCCGAGCCCCCGGAGTGCTGAATATCTCGGAGGCGATGCTATGTGATTTCCGTAAGACCACCTAGCTACCAGCTGCACGCGTCGTCTGTCAAGATGCTATATAAATGTGTTTATTAAAAAAAAATATATTACTTGACAATTATCAACCCTGTAGCCTTCGCACGGGTATTATATGTACTGCTAATTTGTAAACAATTTACCCGACTTAAACTTTTGTTGCAGTTGGAGTTTTTGAAGTGTTTCTGCGTGGCTATAGCTTGCGGCGAATCAAACGCTCTCCAAACGCGCTCTGAAAGAGTCAACGGAAGGAAGTGAAGCGACACAATCGCTTACGCAGTGAGATGCGAGTGAACACAAGGCATGTATCGCGTGACTTGCTCCTCTTGTCCGGTGACATGCGCACTTTCTGAACGGTATCGTCACGTGGGTGTGGTCTACGAACAAACGCGGCAAAAAAAAGAAAGAAAGAAAAAGGAAGCTCTATGTTTGCACTTGTCGGAGAAAATGCACATAGAAAGCAATCCTCCGGGCTGTGTCACGCAAGCTGAAATATGGTGGCACTTAACGTGTGACACACTCCTTACGCAATGTCATTAATCCTGTCATACGGGAACTGGTCAAGAGCGAACTGCCAGCAAGGTAAACCTTACTTAGCTTTCAGTCAGCGTTTCGAAAAAGTAACTTGTCTTAGTCACTGTCCTGAGGACAAGGACACCTGGCGAAATCATTTTGCCGCAATGTTGACTGAAGGATAAATAAGGTTCTATTTTATGCTGAAGCTTTCTTTGCCCGAACATAGCTGATAAATTCAAGCCTCCATCTTCATGCGACCTTTCGTCTAGCACAAAGGAGTGACTCAGCTGAGAGAGAGAGAGAGAGAAAGGCAAAGGAAAGACAGGGAGGTTAACCAGAGATTATCTCCAGTTGGCTACCTTGTACTGGGGGAGGGGCAAGGGGATGCAATAGGTGAGAAAGAGAGAAGGATAAAAAAGGAAAAAAAAGGATTCAGAATGGATATGAATCTCGTCACGCGATACGAACTAATCAGGACGTTACAAACGTACGTCGATGAATAGGTAACGTAAAATGACGATGTAAAACGCACAGGTCATGGAAAGTATGAATCGTGGAAAAAGTGCAAGTGACAGCTTATCGCGGTGTCGTAGGAGGCGAAACATCGCGAGGTAAAACTAAGCATAGGAAAGACAGTCTTTCCTGTCTTGTTCTTGCTTCATATTGTTTCGCCTTTTATGACACCACGACACGTATGAACCAATCAGCCTAGAAAAATGCTGCGATAAGTCTAAGCTCGTGGCAGAAATTACAGCTATTTTATTGCATACTTATCTCGAGGCAGCTCGAATTTCGACACTGTTTCGTTGTCATCGGTATGACCTGCGGTGTCAAGCGTGTCGTCGCGTTTCATCGCATCTGTTGTGCTGGTTGCAGCGTTTCCTAATTTGAACTTGCAGCCACCTGTCCATTGCAAGAAATACTTATTCACTTTAACTAACTATCGTAGTGTGGATGCAGCCGCACGAAATCAAGCTTGTATGAATCGAGTAAGATCAATTCGATAACCTGCACTCATGCTTAAAGATACGGAAAGGAAGAGACAGAACCAGCGCCCATATCCAATCCACAAATGACCGGAATAACGTTAAAGAAAACACATTGAAAGAAAATTAATAATAATAAAATGTGGCTTGAAATCTCAGTACCAATGTCACGGCCTAGCATTTAGTAATGCTGTTGGAATAAATGGTGGCTGCTTTCTGTGACTACACACTCTCATGCCGTCCCTTTATATATTGAGTTTTCGACGCCTCAGCAAACCATTTAGCCCACAGATTTGCTCATCGAAAATGGATGAAGGTACTGAAAGCGTGCGCTGAATGCCCTCGTCGAGGTGCCTTGAGGGGCCTTCTTACACCTTGTGCCCGCTTCCCCTCCCAAAGCTGCAACAGCAGTTATTCATGAGTCACGTTAAAGGTTATTCTAGAAAAATTGCCGAATTTAGAACTCCGTTTTATCGGAACTAGTTGGCGATTCGCGAGAAGGCTTATTGTATCTGTGGAACAAACACATTTGCGTTTAAATTAAATGCTGTTTCGACAGTTCCTCTTTTTCTCGCAGTTTCAATGTCTGCCTCGTGCGGCGCAGTAACATATTTTGGCTCCTTATGGCAGAGGTACGATACTTTCCCAAAAGAGTGTAATGAGAAGCTAAAATAAAGACGCAAGTAATCATAGTTCCTTATCCAGCATGTAGAATAACGCATGCTGACCTGCTGATGTGTCCACGAATACGATTTCTTTCTGTGTAGAGTAAGCTTTGCTTCACGACGTTATTCTGTAAACCTGCAACCTCACTGTATCGATGTCGTCTACATGGCTTCTCTGTGGTATCTTGTATAATAGCACTTTGCCGTTGGCAAAAGATTGGACTCGCGAAAGAAATGAGAACTTTTCCATTTCACTAAGTCTGCGTATGTTCCCAACCTATAGTTAGGAGGAGGTGTAACGTCAATTCTCTCAGCACCAGTTTGACGCTACGGCGTTAATTTCGAAACATTCTATGTCCGACAGCGAAGACCTTGTGATATGTGCAGGTGGGGGATTATGGCATAGTATCCTGTACTTAGACCCGTTTCCTCCATCCCCAATGATGTTAGCCAACCCGGGCTCATCCTGGTTAGTCACCCTGCCTTTTCCCTAATCACTTCTCTTTCTTTCTTTGCCCTGAAGCAAGAATGTTAATCATGTTGTCGACTGAGTGCCTTAAAGCTAGTGCTAGCATACAAAAAAAGCAGGTTCAAGAGTTTCCCTGAGCACTGCAGTTCATTCAGCTATAGTAACGTAAAACAATGCGGAATACAATTAATTAGTCACTAAAGGTAACACATCTCACAAATACAATGCGATAACGAGAGACATAGTTACCCGACGCAAAGCGCGTAAAAAAAGAAAAGGATGTCTGTAAAGAAAAAGATCGAAAGGTGAAGTCAAGAACTCATATAAACATGTGCGTTTAGGGTAACGAAGTATAGCATCGCAATATTATACGTCAGACAAGTTCACTCTTTTATTGTGACTGCATAAAGCGAATGAATTGAGTTGCCGTGTCACATAAAATGTCATCCCCGTTTCACACGCGCTCTCATTGTCCATCACAATTGCACAAATATTCGGAGTTGTGCAAATAATCACAAGAAAAATGAACTTCTGTAATGCACCATAATGTTGCTTTTTTTTTGCGCGGGTAGCACACAGGACGAAAACGGTCCTAGAACGTTCTTCTCTGGCCGTAACAGCCCGAGACCTAAACTAGGTTAGCTGTTCGCAGAATTCTGGGTCAGGGGCCGGCTGGATGCCTGCGGCCGCCGCTGAAGCTGGAGAATCGCATCGTACCTCGAGGCGTGGGCATAGGTGCCTCTGGATCGTGGGCATCCATCTTATGCTATATGCTCGAGGCTCATTCATCCCTCTCGCAGTCTATAAATCCATTCGCGCAAGCCCGCCAAGCCCGTGAACCCCTCCTCCTCGCACCCCCGAGAACGAGAAGAGCAAAAGCGGTGCGACCAGCTTCAAAAAACACTGTGATAAGATCAGAATGGCTACGCATGATCACTGGCTTCCCTCCATCAAAAGAGTGCTCGCGGGCTGCACATTACGGGGCGTAGCTTCGAAGCCGTTAGTTCTGCGCGCATGCGCTGTAGCACCGGCTGAAAGAATCCGAGCAACGTGGCCTGCGGTCAGAATATTTCATCAGAAAGACCGCGCTGCCTGTGAGCGCAAAGACGGGGTCGTCTTATGAATGCGTTCTTGAATTCTTGTCCGGCGCATGTTGGTTCCTTCATTCGCCCCCCCCCCCCTCTCCCTTCCTCTCTCTCTTTTGCTCATTCATTGGGTTCGCGTGAAGGCGAGCAAAAAGAAAAAGAGAAAGGAAAGTACCGCCAGGGTTATTCAGATTGCGTCCGCTGAGCCTTCAAGCGAAAACCTGTTATTGGAGAGACAGAAGACTTCGAGAACGGGCCAGTTTTCTAATAAGACAGAACTTTCGAAGTTCTACACGAATGGTTATTATTATTATTATTATTATTATTATTATTATTATTATTATTATTATTATTATTATTATTATTATTATTATTATTATTATTATTATTATTATTATTATTATCTTTGCTTTGCTTTCCAAACGGTATCTTGCGGTTCTTGCGGGAGCCAATACAACATTCAGTATACACGCGCTGTCTTCGAGAACGCTCTATAGGGCCACAAGTTCCGGTGCATTTGTATACAATAGCGTTGGGACCCTGAATATCACTTGCAACCTTCCTAAAATGTGCGTCGAGGATTTATCTCATTATTTCAGTGTACAATAGTACGCCTGCAATAAGCAGCGTATGTATTGTTAGAAACGAGTTAAATGCTATATTCAGGCGATCCATAATGAACGCTCACGCCCAGGTCTAATGAAGTATGTTTCGTGTGCCCCCTTCAGCAGTTGAAAACGAGCTTAACGGAGCGTACAACTTACAGACATATCTTTCCTACAAAAAGCACTCCAAGTCATGTATACGGTATTTCTTTATGCAAAGTATAGCCGAGGGTGGAGGCTGTTTTCCCATACCGTCGAGTAGTCCAAAAAGAACAAAAAAGTCAGCTACGAAACGCCATAAAGAATACAGATTCAGCGGTGTGGAGTCAATCAATGCGCTAAGCAGATCCACTCTATATGTGCCCCTACACATGACTTAGCAACCTCAGTCTACGTACAGCGCAGTGGTCTACGTACAGCCTTTATACAGCGGTGTGTTGCAAACCATGAAACAAAACTAAGTTTCCGAATCTCCCAGCAGTAAATTGGCGACGCACATCAGCGTGCTGAGAAATGCGTACGCATGCAAGTGCGCGAAATGCACGAGTGAACGTCGTTCCAACCGAAAAAGCGCTTCAAGACGTGACGACACGGACCAGCAGCATCGGTCGAGATCAAACGAGATTTTAAAGCGGCGCTGCGAGCGCATCAACGTGAAACCAATGAACGGCCTGTGGCTCCCGTCAGAGCCGTCCGATAGAAAACAACAGAATAACAAGATGCGCCCCCCAGGAATCCACGGGACACGCACGCAGAAGCAACACAATCAAACGACCACCGAAGTTCAACCGTCGCGAGCAGAGCGACCGTGCCGCTAGTTTGCGTCCTTCGCCGCGATAAACGACGATTTAAAAAAAGAAAGAAAGAAAGAACGAGGAGAGAGAAGAGGTGAAGCGAATCCACCGGGGCAACCTATCAAACTCCCAAATCTCATCCCACATAAGCAACACTGTAACGGCAGCGACACACAGCCTGGGCGCTCCGGTGTTCCCTTCGCACTGAACCCAGAAGGAAGCGGGCGGCCGGCCAGGTATGTATGTACTACATCGACGGCGAGCAGCCTGTGGAGCGTATCCGAGACGGAGACAGCACGCGCGCACGTTGGTGGCGGTCGTGAGCCGAACCGTTTCTCGTTCGCTCTAGAAACGGTGCTCACCCACCACCTTTCCGTCCCCCACCCCATCCCACTTGGCAAGCGCCCACCGAGCGATTTTCGGCGGCGGCAGCGGCGACGCTTGGCCCCTATCGAGCGCCTTTGTCGAGGAAAATCCGCCATCCTTCTATCGCGGCTCGCTCGACTGTGTCCACGGTGGGCGCGCGTCTACCGCTGGACGCGGCGACGACAAAAGCGGAAAGTCACAATGACACAGGCACACACAGACGAACTGTGCTTGTCGCCGTTAGGGCTTCCAGAGTGCCAGGGCTGTGCGACGATGAGTGACGGTCCGTGAAGAGTGCGCGAGCGAAGCACCCAGTCTGAAACAGTCGCGAGTTCGGAGCTGATATCGTCGGCGAGGACGATGCATGCGCGAAGAACGAGGAACTGCTCTTCAAACGGCGTCCCGGTCGTATACGCGCGATCTCGATTCCCAGCCGAGATCTCGCGGTAATCAGTGCGAGACGCTTATGAAGATCTGCGCCACGCAGCTGACCGGTGCGTCAACGGGTTTGCTTCGGCAGGCGCTCAACCTGCAACGCTCAGTTGGCAAAAAAAAAAAAGGACAGCTTGGGGGAAGCAGGACGAGGGGGAGAAGCGCGTGGCACTTGAATGTTGCTAGTTTTCTTAATCTTATTTTTTTTCCCTCCCGAACAACTCGATTTCCAGCCGTCTAGTATCTCGCATATGTGAAAAGAACTGTCTCATAAATTTAATCACTTCGCGCCTTTAGGGAGAACTTCTTCCTAATCAAACATAGAAACTACGAAGGGTTATAGTCATCCTTACCCAATAATAACAGGAAAGAGAAACCACGTTTCGAGGTACCATCCTCACGTTCACTAGCTATATATATATATACCACGGCTTATAGCACCGGAAGAAAGTCCTCTGGCGTGTGCGCCCGCCAACAAGCTCGATCACAGCGGACGAACACACAAGGAACGCAGAGAAAACAACGGAGAATGTGGCCCTTCTAAAGACAATGCCTTTCTTCTCGTGACGCGCAAAGTGTGCCCTGACGCATCTATCCCCCCGCACAAAGGCCGGCGAGTGTACGCATGCGACCCTCCGTTCTCACTGCGTTCGGCAACACTTTTTCGGGCAGACGCGATCATCGCCCCGCCAGAAGGAGCACAATGGACGGAACACAACACACACACACACACATCTAGCGAACTCGCTACTCGTGTGTTGCGAGAACGCTTCCTGGCGCCGCACACAACGTCGTATACATGTAGCTTCTGTGGGACGAGCCGCGATGGGCTACGCACAACTCGAGCGCCAGAACAAGCCGGGAAAAGGGGCGGAGAGAAAGGGAGGGGGGGGGGTGCAGAAAAAGAAGGAGTAAGTGCATCGCTGTTACGACATCGTTACCCCTACGGCGCCACCTGCGAACAGACCGGAGGAAGGGAGCAAGGGTCGAGCCGCCACCAACGCGCGCTCGGCAGCGAAGAAGAACGAGAAAGCCCCCCAGGCCACCACCACAACCACCGCCGCGACAACCGCTGCCACGCATCCCGACCCACTTCGCGGAGAAAGCCTCTCCTCTTTCGAAAGGACGAAGCCGCGGCCTCCTCCTGCGTCTTCCACGTGGCACGAGACTGCGCGGCGCGTTTGAGCAGCAGCGGCAAACACGATGGCAAAAAAAGAAGTAGCGCCCCTGCGCGCGCGACGAACGGGAGAGAGAGAGAGAGAGAGAAGGAGATTCTTGATGATGGGAAGGAAAGTTTGGGGTAAAGTGCAGCGCAGTAACTGTCTCTTAGCAGAGGACACCTATACCGCGCTGCACAGGGGGTAGGATGTGAAAGTAGAGGGAGAGAAAGAAACGGGAGTCACCACCTCGCTGCGATGCCAGCGAGAGAGGAACAGTGGCCGATGAACAGTGGCCCATCAGTGCCCTCTCCTCCTTCCAGCGCGTGCCTTTGTACAAAAGGAAGAAAGCAAGAAGCAAAAAAAACCAACCAAACAAACAAAGAGCATCAAGAAACACGCGTTGGACGGCAATGCGCGCACACGCACGCTGAACACAGTCGTCAAACATGGCTCGTCAGAGGGGAGACGAACAAGGAGAAAAGAGGAAAAAGGAGGTCACATCTTACGTAAGTGTCCCGGGACATGGAGTCAACGCACCGCACCGGCGGCAGCTGCGCGCTGGCCATTTGATCGAAACGCGCGGCGTTTACCCTGATGACTTCCTGCGCAGAGGCGAGCGGCCGAGCTGCGGAGAAATCGCGTGTACGTGTGTACTCTTTCTCGTATACGCGCGTGGGTTCGAATCTCGAAGCGAGAGAGGTGGCCACTTTTGCGTAGGTAGGGCAACGCCGCAGAGAAGAGTGAGTGACGTGAAAGTCAAGAAACATCAAGGTCATCCTCCACTAAATAGAAAAAAAAAAGGACATGGTGGGGGAAAAGAAACAGCTATGCCTCTGCGCAGAATCGCCGATCACTGAGGCGTTCCCCGAGCACCGAAGGCCGTCGGTTTGTGCATTTGAAACTTGTGTGACTTCTGAGGCGGCGCAGAGCGTTTCACACCAGCTGTCACGTGGAACCTACTTAGGTGTGCTTCACTTGAATCATTCAAGCAGGTTTTCGTTCAGGCATGACACCTGACGAATGGCCACATTGTAACGAGTCACAGTAAGAAGTAAATTTGGCATATGCGTATGCAAGGTGCCCCAGGTAACGTTAGCAAAGCTATTGAAGAGCAGAAGACAAACGTATACGATATACGAATACGATTATAAGGCATCAGTCGGTAATCAGTCCTCTACCACCACTAGCTTAATTTTGGTGCCAATTGCTTGGCTAAGTGGCGAATTCTAACTGAATAATATTACATGTTTTTTTAACTACGGACTTCAGATGTGAAATCTGTTCGTTCGTCCGTCCTAAAACATCCCATTCATTTGTTTCCAGTGAGCTATATCCTAAGGCCTTTTTTCGCGCCTTACTCGCAGCGCGCGAAATATGAAAAGAGTCACTTGCATGCCAAAGCACTAGATGCCCTAAAGGTGATCTTAAATGGATGTAAAAGTCCTGTCAGCTTTGCTGTGAAACTAGCTTAATTTCTTTTCTTTTTTCATGTACTGGGTAATGCGGCTGCTAAAGAAGCAAGAACAAACAAACAAACAAACAAACAAACAACGAAGAGCATTTACGATTTGGAACCTCCGAATCATGATTGATGCAAGTACATATTTGCCCCTCTCTCTCTCTCTCTCTCTCTCTCTCTCTCTCTCTCTCTACTCCACCTCTTTCCCAGTGGACAAGTTTTAACTCTCACATATAGCAATGAGTGAGCACTGCTCAAGCAACAGCCGAAATCGCCTCGTCGACTCTTGGGGCGCCATCATCGGCCTCGCTTCGGCAGCGTCACGCGCCAGAAACGCCGGTGCCTCGAGAAATATTTCACGATCCGCCCTGACGTTCGCCGTAAACCCCCTTCACGCATTTTCGAAAGACAACCACGCCAGGGGAATCGCCTACGAAGCAGGTGACCCGAAGACGTCTGGGCTCTAGAATTCCCTCCAATCACGCGTGACATTCCCGGCTCATAACGCTCTCCGAAGCGATGGTGCGCGCCATACTCGAGTATGCACCTGGCGACAGCAGAAACCCCATTATGGGAATCAACCAAATAGGCCTCAGCGCGACTTCACGTCTTGAATTTTTTATTGTTTTTATTCTTTTATTATTATTTTCCTTTTTCTCTCTCTCCCTCTCTCCGGTATTGCTCGAACCGTGTTGAAAAGGGCGGACGGATTTGCTCTTGCGTAACGCTGCGGGTCTGTGTAGTGATTGGTTCACCGCAGAATATCTGCGTTTCTTTTTTTTTTTGCGTTATATGGAGCACGAAACGTCGGGGCAGCGTTGATCTTTATCCCGATAACGAAAGCAGGGCTCAAGGGCGTTCCCGGTTTTCCTTTTCCCGATGATAGGCGTTTCGATTCTTTATGCTGTTGCTTTTTACGCAAACTGCGCCACGTCACGCAAATCGTGGCCAGTGCAACGCAATTACGTGGGCGTACCTAATATTTACAGGTAATAATTATTTTTTGTTCTAGAGCCAACAGGATGTGGCTCATTCATTCTCCATTTCTCGTTATCCAGGTACGTGGTTTTGCATAAATACGCTATGATGTCATTTCACGTGGCCAACATAGCAAGAAGCACTGTAAGCAAAACTGCATGAAAGAGCTGTTCAATTTGCTAAACTCTTGCTTCGTGTTGCCAGCAAAAGTAAGATATCTGCAGGTAATTTTAGATTAGATTATGGGGTTTTACGTGCCAAAACCACTTTCTGATTATGAGGCACGCCATAGTGGAGGACTCCGGAAATTTCGACCACCTGGGGTTCTTTAACGTGCACCTAAATCTAAGTACACGGGTGTTTTCGCATTTCGCCCCCATCGAAATGCGGCCGCCGTGGCCTAAAATTTTCAGACTAATGAGACAGCGGAGGCCGAATACAAAAATAACGAGGTTCTACCACAAATCTCTAGTGTTGATGCTCTTGATCTAAATCTCGTGCACGTATACTTCACATTATCAACTACATTAATTAGGATGATCAAATAGACATTCCCCTTTTCCGGCGAGGGGGGAGGGGGAGGCGCATTAGCGATGTGAGCCGAAAATGCACAAAGATAGTTAAACTTGCCTGCACAGCTTGTCTTTTCTGCAAGTACGTTAGCGTATCAGACATGAAGATGGCAGCTTGCCTACACAGTGTGTACTCTATTGCTAGTCGCAGCACCATTACGTACTGTAGTGAGAAGGGGTTCCTCATCATTTACGCTTATAACATCTTGGGTGCACACGGAATAGCTTAAAAGGCGCAATTGTCTCCTTGATGCCTTGAGTCAATCAGCAATGAAAGTCGCACAACAGCTCGGTGCGTTGCGGTTTTTGCGGTTATATTAATTTAGTTACATCCTGTGATTTTACGTGCCGAAACCACGATCTGAAAGTGGGGCACGCAGCTGCGGAGGCCTCCCTACTGAATGTGACCACCAGAGGTTCTTTAACATGCACCCAATGCACGGAACACGAGCGCTTTTTATGCGTTGCATATTGCAATCACTCAGTTCAGCTCTTGGGCGCGGCCGCGCAGCCACCATTGAGGGTATGAGCCATTGTTGCTGCGCGTCTCATATGTGGGTCTATTCTCTTTTAAGTTTGCTATGTTTGTTATTAAGTTGCTTCTATTTTTATGCGTTGCATATTGCAATCACTCGGTTCAGCCCTTGGGCGCGGCCGGGCAGCCACCATTGACCTTTAGCGCAACCACGTGATGTGACGTCACGACAGCCGGAGGAAAAGCTGGGCCGCAACTCGCGCAATATGCAGCGCATTCTTGGCTTAACCAAGCTAAGCCTGGCCATTTTTTATATTCCGCCGCCATTGGAATGCGGCCTCCACAGCTGGGATCGGACCGGCGACCTCGAGCTCCGCAGCGCAACACCATAGCCGCTCGGCTATACTCCGGCGGGCACGCCTTTGTGAGCGCAAAGCGTCCTGTGCGTTATTTTTAACCGTGCATTTAAAGCACACCGAAATTAGAGTTCTCTCGTACTTATGCAATGGACTGACGTATTCTACATTATTCGAAAGAATAGCCTGCGAGTAATATATATCACGAGAACAGCTTGACAATACTACCCATCAAGCCTGTGTGATCCATGGACTTACCCGCGAGGAAGCGACGCTGTTGTACAACATCAGAACATACTTCGCGTGCACCCTGGCTTGGTTATTCAAGACTGAACGTTGCGCTTCCCCTTTCTTTACCTTCTGTGGTGGTATCGGCGAGATTGAACATTTCATTTGCCTATGCCCGCAGTTCGACACCGAAAGAAAAGCGATGGTCGACAGCCTGCAAAAGAGTGCTCGTACGCACAGCACTTTTGAAGACGTCGTTTTCCCTGAAGGGCCAGCGGCAATCAGGAAGACAGTGCAACGACTGCTGATAGCGTTCCTGCTAGAAACGGGGCTCGTCGACACCTGGTGACACGACCCTATTCTCAATTCATTAGAGTCTCAGGCGGAACACTTGCTCAGCTATATGTATGCCCGGCTAACCCCGCCTGCTGCAACATCACCACAACAACCACCACCACCACCAAGAACAGCTTGTGATATTGTGATATCTCGGACCCGGAATGTTGACTGCAAAGACTTTGTGTGCACGTGCTTTATTTATGCTTGCTGCTTCAGTGCATCCTTCCTCCTCTCTTCAGATACCCCTCTCTGCATAACCTTCCGCGTGCCACGTACTCAAGGACAATACCTTTCGCGTCGTTAGTGAGACACCTCGCTGCCAAAATAAAACGCGTCACTTCGCACAAGCGCAGCCTTGCCTGATCTCGACACCGACTTATTAATTTACAAGGGCAGTCGAGCGAGCACGCAAGGCACGTGACCTCGAAAACGCCGCGTGTTTAGCGAGTGTACGGCGTGACAAGGACTTTTCTTTTTCTTTCAAGACAATAAAAGTGCGAGCAAACTCACACAAGGGGGTGTGGCCACCTGGACGGTACTTTGTGGTAATCGTGGCACTTCGGACGTCTAATTAAGGTTCGGCATCAAACAACTCTCGTGGTAACACCGCACATGACTGCTGCGATCCCGCCAGTGTCGCCAGTGGACCGTTTCAGGGCGACCGATGACAGCCCTCAGGCGCCGCTCAACGGCCCGTGTCCGCCAGTGTGTACAGGTGCAAGACCGATCAAGCACGGAAAGCGGGAAGCCAATATATAGCACCACTCTCGTCGAATCAGCGACAGTGCTGCTGCACCGTTCGCCCTTCGCTTTTCTCGCTTCTTTTCTCGATGCGGTCGGTGTAGTCGATAGAGCTGTGCGTTCGTTTGTGAAGCGAACTGCATACCGGCTTCCGGTTTAATTCGTGTCCGTTGCTGAGGAAAGACCTGTTGCCGGTAAACTCTGAACCGCTTCAGGGCTTTGTCACTCTGCCCTCGGCGCCCCTCCACACCCATGATTTGCTCGGTCATGCTGACACCAAAGGACACCAAACATCGTTCGGTCTGCCAAGGTGTGGTCGGCAAGTGCGACGCACATTTACGAGCGGTTGTTTTACTGTTCCCTTGAACGCAAGGTCACAGCCCCGCGATGAGCCTGCTGGTTCGGCAGGGCACTCATCGTGACAACTCGTCAATTGACGAGTGCCTTTTTGAGCCTTTCAAGCGTGAGTGTGCGAGATGTTTCACGTCGTCTTAGCAACATTGTGTATTGTTTTTCATTTCCTTTATAATCAAAAGAAATTACGGGTCTACGTGCCACAGCCGCGATTTGATTATGAGGCACATCGTAGTGTGAAACTCCGGAATGATTTGGACCACCTGCGATTCTTTAACGTCCACCTAACTACACGGGTGTCCACCTAAGTACACGGGTGTTTTCGCATTTCCCCCACATCGAAATTCAGTTTATAATAATTCAGTTTATTGTTGGTCTCTTGATTCTGATATCGCCGCAAGAAGTTTGCAAGCTGCATTGTATTTCTATTTTGTGCAATTCTACGTGTTCTTGCATGACTCAGCAAAAAGTCATTAGGGCAATAATGACGATACTGAGCTGCGTCAATCGGCTTACTTACAAGCAAGCATTATTGCTTAATTGTACTTGGGGGCACATAAGGACGGAGCCGCTTGAACACATACACACGCACGCACACATACACACACAAACACGCGCACACATGCTCACACACACACACATGCATGCACACGTGTAAACCCACACGCACCTTGCACCCATACACACATACACACGCGCGCGCACACTCCATCGTAACCCTTCCTAAACAGCGACGCCAGCGAACCTTGCTTTGCAGCGATACCCTCGCTGTTCTTTCGGCGTAGTTGTGGCCCGCTACGATGAACCTTTAGGAAGATTGAGAAAACTGGCAGGCGCATTACAAGAGTAGTTTCACTCAAGCGCGCACATTTGAGCGAGCGAGCGAACGAGATGAGGAAATAGGCACGCCGCTCTCGAGCTTGCATCGTGTTCGATTTGCTGAATTATTCACGTCCCAGCGAACCTGCACCCGCTGCAGCTGCTGTTGTTTTCGAACTCGGCTGCTTTTCAATCCTGCGCCTACAAGCACCCGCCTGTCGCGGAAAGCGTGCGCGACGCATTGATGCAGACATCTAAACAATCCCTACGGTTCTCCTCGACAAGAGCTGTCTGTGTCAGCCGAGATTGGAATAAACGATCTAATTTAGAGAGCGAGACGTATTTTATTTTCTGCTTTTGATGCTCTCTGCCATTACGCCGATTTATTTCTAACTTTTCTTCGGTGCAGGATGCACAGGAGCTGCGATTGACACGCCGCGGTACATGCTGGAACAGCGTGTCGAAGCAACAGTAATGTTAACATTGTAACTACATTGTAACAATGCCTTCTGCAGTTTCCTTCAAGCATCAGGACGCCAGCTAGCGCATAAGCTTTCTGCGCCACGATAAAATCACGAGCGCTGCCGGGTTTTAAATACTTTGCTGCAGGAATCGCTCCTTCGTACATCCATGGCTCTCATTCAGGCGAATTCTGCACGTAACCGCGTAGCTGGTACCTACGTGTTGATTTCGTATCTACTACAAGCTCAAAAACAGCTAACCTTTAACTTCGAAACTTAAATTGGACTGCGAGGTTTGCGTCGTATCGATAGTCCAAGCGATCGCGCACGAACTGAATCGCAACTACAATAATTATATCGATGACAAATGTAACGACTGTGAAGTTGTTTTCTCTGGAGCCGGCACGTGGAAGGCGAACGAAAGAGGAAACCGGACAGAGTGCGTTGAACCCAAGTTCAAGGCCAAGACGATAAAGAAAACAAGATAAAATAAATACAAAAGGGCTAAGTCGGGGAAAGCAGGCGTGTGTATTGCTGGGAGCGCGCCGTATACGTATACCGCGCGTCGTCTCATTGTCGTTCTCCGGCTCGGTCGCGCATAAAGAAAGCCGCGTCTCCGCCGCCACCGTCGCATCGCGGCGTAAAGACAAAAGGAGTTTGGAAGCTCCGTGCCGCCACTGCTTCGCTATCCCCGCAATCTAGCTCGGTTGAGTGGCGCGGAGCTGGACTCCAGCCAGACGGGGGAAAAAAAAAAGCCTTCTGGCTAAAATTTCTCACCGTTTCGACGCCCAACGAAGGGGATAACAGAATAAGAACTCCC
Organism: Dermacentor albipictus; assembly: GCF_038994185.2. Lineage (NCBI taxonomy): Eukaryota > Metazoa > Arthropoda > Arachnida > Ixodida > Ixodidae > Dermacentor > Dermacentor albipictus. The sequence goes on from NC_091824.1 coordinate 77,714,824, forward strand.
GCCCCCTATGCAGCGAATCAGACGTGTCAATCACTGCTTTCCCTGGCGATTGTCTTCGTTCCCAGATCTTATCTTCCTCTCTCGCTCTCTTTTTTCGGCGTACTGCAACACGGTCCGGTCGCTCAGGAAGCAGAAAGCTAGACGCCAAGTGAAGCGCGAAGTCGACGTGCTTCTTTCACGCCCCTGGCGGCGTACAAGCACGCACTCTTGCAAGACTTTTCGATTGGGTTCTCAATTGCACTCTCGCCAGGGCTGCCTTTGTAAAGGCGCTCGTTTTCGCCTCCAAAAGCAACAGCTGCGTGTGCATAAGCGTAACCCAGCAGCGTGAGACGACACTTGGCGCGGTAGTTCCTGTAGCATTGATGTTGTGTCCATACTTGACTAAAAATAACCAAGACGTGAAATTGTTGAATTTGCTCGCTTTCATTCGTTCGACGAAGACACGCGCCTTTACGCACCTTACCACGATAAGTCTATTTAAACACCCACAGAATAGAACTTCCATATTTGTTTCGTCTGAGCGATACATGTTGGGAAGCATAGTCGGCACTTTGTCTATTGAGCGCCCGAGGCTGAAAGCGGTCTTACAAAAGTCTTCAATTAGGAAAATTTCGCCATTCGCGCTGGTCACTAAAGCGCATAAAATTAAATACACAAATCGGTGCTCCGAATTAGACTTCCTGATTAGAGCTTCCGGCACAGCGGAGAAAAGAAAAAAATGAAGGCACGAGGAGAAATAATGCAACGAGCGGGCTACAGCCGTAGGGGCTGAATACGACTCCTTTGCTACGCGGGTCACGAGAACGAGCGAACTGACCGACAGCGTCGGGTGTCATTCACGCCTTTGGCGACAACGGCCACCCAGAAGTTCCGGCCGTGGGAGGGGGGCCAGGCCGGCGAAGCCGAGCGAAAAAGCAGTGGTTGCTAACTGCCGCTGGGAGGTCTCCCTGCGCTGCGTCGTACAGAGAGAGAGAGAGAAAGGCAAATGAAAGATAGGGAGGTTAACCAGAGATTATCTCCGGTTGGCTACCCTGTACGGGGGGAGGGGAAAGGGGATGCAATAGGTGAGAAAGAAAGAAGGATAAAAAAAGGGGAAAAAGAAACTAAGCGCACACACGCACGTACACACGAACTATTTCTGTGGGCACTGTCACGCAGCCCGCAAAGGCGTTCCCAGTCCCACGCAGCGTCACCATACAGTCCTACGTCACAGTGTACAGTGTGACGTACAGACAATGCGCGTCAAGCTGCGCAAGGAGCGTTTACATTCGGCGCGGCCGTACGGCAGCGGCCAGCGAGAGCAGCGTCGGACCCGCAAACCAGTTTCGCGAGCGCAGCCAGCGAGAAGTGGAACGCCAGTGGCGTACAAGGCATTTGGCTCGCGGCCACAGCAAAAGCCGCCGCCGCCGCCGCGGTGCCGTTACACAAGAAGTGGCGCGCCACAAAGCAGCGCGCAAATCAAGAGAATCGACCAGTGCGCGGCGCGAAGAATTTCGAGGAGGGGGAGAGAGGCTGCAGGAACGAAAGAAGTGGAGAAAGGTACACGCAGGACTGTGAGAAACGTAGTGAAGTGGGGAAGGGTTTGAAAGAGAGGAGAAGGGAGGGTACCAGCGGGTATAGACTACACGCTAACACACACACGCGCGCGCGAAGCGCACCTTGCCAGCGTGGCATGCGCAAGTCTGGCCAGTCTTGCTCGCTGCTGCCGTCGGCGAAGCGGCGATTGGATCAGGGTTAAGACGTCCTTGATCCCGACGCCAGCCTTGAGGGCCCTCTCGTTTCCTGCCTTTGCCGGCGCTGCTGCCGTGCTGCGCGCTGGTCGCGCGAAAGGAAGGCTTGCGCGCCAGGCTTTTTTATGCGCACATTCCTCTTTCCTGCCGCTTAGACGCCGCGGCGTCGTCGTAGTTTCAGCCCTGTTTACGGGGGAGTTTTCCTCGCGAGACGAAAGTTCCACGTGACCGGGGATGAAAGCTTGCTTCACCCCAGGCACGGGGCACCGCTGCATGGGTGCTGCTGCACAGCTTGTGCCGGCTTCTGGCCAGACTGATTTGATTCCCCCACACTTTCAAACCTGGCTCTTGCTGAATTCTATTTCTTTCCATTTTTTCTTCTCTTTTTTACTACACTGTTACCGGTGTCACGCTAGCGTCCTAGCGTCACGCAACCTAATCACCATAAATGCTTGTCCCCTCAAAGCTTGTGGTCGGGTTGCGTTAATTAACCCTCTGCGGTAAGGAAGCACATCGCATCCCCATAGCAAAAGTTTTCGGCAGTCGGCCACGTTATCAAGCATGCCAGAGCGTAGCCATAACCAGTTTGACGTGATCTTTCTGCAGGTTACTATGAGGTTCATCGTGTCACCACAGAAGATTAATAAACTGACTCTGGAGGCGCACTCATTACTCAAGTTGAACGTTGCATTCAGACGCATGCTCTAAAGAAACGAAAGAGGAAAAGTAAAACGAGAAAGACGACTGGTTTTATAGTACTGACAGGCTGCCCATACAATGAGCGAGTTCATTTTTCACTGATAACAGCGTAAATAATGAATAGTTTCATTCAACTACGCTTCTCTCTTAGCGCTGCAGACTCTACCGCGCAGTGACACGGTGCTTGTTAATGAGCTAGGACGGTTTGAGCGACAAATCACCACATGCTTGCAGCAGTGGCAAACTATCTTGTCTTTGTAGCATTACGCCCGCAAGACAGGCCAATGTTGTCTGTCGATATTTCAACTCCTTGCAGTTCGGTAACTGTCACACAAGTATCGCACAACTATCGACTCCTCCTCCAAGAATCCTCCCTTTTGGCAAAAACAAACAAATAAGCCCCAAGAAATATATAGAAAGGAAAGATAAAAAGCGCATGAAAATGTTGGACGTCTCCATCATTTCTGGAAACCTTGTGCTCAGTGAAAAAACTTGCTTCCTTTCTTTTTTTAAAGAAGTTCCTAATTCTATTGTGACAAGACACCCATTAGTGCTCAACCTCAACTGCGCTACAATAAAGATAGAAAAAAGAAGTTGAAATATAGAAGCCCCTTAGTCTTCGTTACCAGTCGCAATCTATAAGCATTCGTTCTGCTGTCACAAGGGCTCCACATGCCCCTGTGAAGGGAGCTGCCCCACCCATGCCTTTAACGAGTTCTTTTATGTCAACCCACCCACGAACGCCATTACCCATATGATTAGGCTACGTATCTGTCATTCCACTAATTTTACTTCCGTATAGCTTTCGTTACAAGGGCAACCGTTACTAGTGCGTACGGGTTCCTGGCGGAAGAGAGAAAAAAAAAACATTATTATTCAGCTTGCCATTCGACCAGCGAAGCTGGTCTAGGTGTGGCCCTGATGAAGGGTGCTGTACAGGCCTCTACTTCTCACTCGCGACGCCCGACCATGCCGGTATACAGCTCAGTGTCTCTTCTTTCTTTTACGTGTTGCTGGCGCTTTTTAGTTCAACGAGGGTGAACGCTGATACCTACGCTACGCCAAAACCAAATGGCTCACAGTGCCTAATCGAAACACTTCGGCACATTTTTGTTTTCTGGTGCATTCCGCGGTCCGCTCCGCTTAGTGTGTCACACCTCTGTATATGTGCCAAGTATGCCTGGGGGCCCAGCAGCCACCTTAGCGGTGTCTACAGTGTACTGCTAAGGCTGCTGCTCAGTTGCTCACCCCTCCGCTAGAGAGACGAACATGGGAGGATAAGTGGGGAGATCAACCAGACACACGTTTGGTTTCCTGCCTTACGCAGGGCGAATGAGGTTAATGTACTGAAAGAAGGAAAGAAAGGGAGAAGTGAGAATACTGGGCGGGTACTGCGCTAGGAAGTGCCCGTGAGTCTACAGTCGGTCACCGAGGCCTGTCGAATACAGAAAATGCAACAATGTGCCTGTGATTTTCCGAGCTTAGGACGCTAGTGTCCTAACTTTTGTTCTGACGCAAGCGAACTAGAACCTTCGTCATCCGCAGTCTAACCTAACCCAATCTAATCCAGAACTTTAGTCACTGAGAATGATATTGAGTCCAGGCGATTTAACGTGGTACGGAGACGAAGACGCTCGTCGTCGTACATGTGATGTTGTATGGACTACTCCGTATAGGCATCACTAAACGCTTTGCACCGTGAGATCACTGATGAGTCGTTCATCCCCAGGTTCGTAACCTGTCCCTTTAATTACCACTACCCTCAAATGCAAGGTGCTACAAACATTGCGTAGTGCTGTTAGAACTGTCGGAATGAGTTAAGTTATAGAATGGTGCCCTGGCAAACGTTTGTATTGCGCCTAGCATTATTCTTTCATATTCTGGCAAACGATGCACCCGCGCTGCCACTTAGAGACCGAAAATCGCAGACATCCATTACCGCTCAAAAGGTAGGAAGTGTAAGATCGTTGTTGCACCATTGTGTACGTACAGCTGCACCGTCTTGCTTTTCTGCCCTGAACCGAGGTCACGGCTGAGATCGTGACTGCTCGGCGAGTCGGCGCAAGGCGAAAAAACACGAGTGACCGTCGGTGCGTGCGACAGCGTTCTCGAAACGATTCCCGTCTAAACGACTCGAATGATCCAAGCATATACACAGGCGCCGGCGTAGGTGCGCAACAATTAACGAAAAGACGAGAGTTCTGACCGGCACGGCCCTCATCTCGGGATTACGAGCGAGCTACGATAGGCGAACGGAGCAGGAAGTGCAAGTTCAACGTTCTGTACGTTTCCCTGAGCATGACGTGGTCATGTGCGCTCACTGCTCGTGTAATGCACGCATGAGCCGTTCCACTCTCCCGAACTCTCGCGTTAAAACGACTCCGCGGGCGTCTGGTCCGGAACCGCATCCCTTTCGAGCTTGTTGTCCTCGGAAGCGCCTCCAAGAAGAAAGCGGGCTCCTATTTTTCTCGCAAAGCTTCATCCCATTCTGATATCACTCTTGTTTCCCTCTGTATTCGTTTTTTTTTTTCTGATCGCAACACGTCTAAACGATTTCGTAGTCGCGCTTCAGATGCCAACCTTGAACGCCGACGCTCTTTTCGTTCCGCATGGAGATATTTCTCGCTCGAGTAAAATGCCTACGGACGGCCTCGATGCCCATGGGTCACATCTCGGTGAGCTTAGCCGCTTAGCTCACACGTAAGTTAGAGGGAAAAAAACTGTAAAGATGAATCGTTGTTTACGATACGTGACAGTTAACAGCTCCCGCGATAGAAATACTGCACGAATGAGGGAAGCGCGAAACGTATTCTAGACAAGTCAGAGAAACGTGGGACTAAATGTGGTATAGGATCGAAGAGCCCGAACAAAGTACTTAGCCGCACAAAAAAAAAACAAGGTCACCGCTGTTTAAGGAGTTTGCATGAAAATTCTGAATATCCGCGCAGGATGAGCGTTTCAAGGTTATGTCGCCTCATAAAACTAAACATTTACTCTCCTAAGGCTTAGAAGCGTCATTGGGCCCTCGGACGCACGCACCTCCCTCCCCCCCTCTCCCCTCGCACGCACACACGGGCACGTACGCCCGCACAACCTATCAAGCAAGCAAAGTCTGTTCTTTCGTGAAGGCGCAGTGGACCACTATAAGCTCTTGCAAAATTCTTTCCTTTGGCGAAAATGAAGAGGTGAATGCATAAAACTTGACTGCGTTAGCAAGAAGATTATAAGAGGACAGAGATTACGAGTCCCGACTGCCACCCGTCTCCCTTATTTGCCTCCTAAAACGGCCGCCATTACAGTCTGCAGCATATATGCAAACACGATGGCGAAAAGAACTTTGTCCTCTCGCCGTCGCCAGCACGTATACGCCTGCCTGCTTGGGCCGCCCTGTCTAATCTCCTCTTGCACTCTTGCTTGTGGCACTCGCCTCAAATCCGCTTTCCTGGAAAACAAGATTAGTGCCGGTGTCTCGGAGGAAACGCAACATAAAGAAAGGTGATAACACACTCGCACGTGCGAGTGTCCGTAGACATCGTGTCCGGACAGGGAAAAGAGCTTAGCTATACGTGGGGAGGCGACATGCGCATAACTTCCGCGTCCTATTAGGAACGCTCCATTATCCGCGGCCCGCGCATGAAACGTTGCATAAAGGTGGCCATATACATGCACAAACAGGCAAGTTACCCTCCGAATACGTGGTAGGGGCGGGAAGCTTCTTCCGAACATCGTTCCACACTGTATAGGTAGGGGAAGCTCCAAGCGTTTCCGCTTAGCCAAATATTTAAATCTTAAGCTTCAATCTGCACCGCGAAAAAAGAAAGAAAACTCGATAAGCTCTCACACTGTGCACTTGCGCCACCGTCCTTCTTTCATCCTCTTTTTTCTAGTTTTTTTTTTACGTTTCCTTCATTCACTAGCACGTTTTCGAACGATGGTGACATGAACATGCGCACTGACGCGGTGCTTCCTTGCTAAAACCAACAAATCTAGGACGAGTGTGGAGTGATGATTTTAAGGTTTCACCTCGTTTCACACCGGTTATACTTTCACCTTCCTGTTCGTGCAATATGTCCTCACTGTATTTGGGCATTCTGCGTGCATCTAGATAGCGACATGCTGGATATATATTTGGAGGAGTTTCTTCCCGAACCACTACTTTCGACGGAGATCGCGGGCTGCACGAAGAAGAAATCGCAATCTTGTTGAGTGTACGAAATAAGTTTCCTCTACATGCCCCAAGTTAAGCCCAGCGCTAATCTCGTGGCGGATAGTGCGACAACAACGGGCGCAAAGCATATGCCAGCCGCGCTTGCAACAGCCCGGGTGCCGGTTGTCCAAAAAGAATTGCAGTTTATGAATAGTGAATTAAGCTAGAAAATCTTCCTGAAATAAAAAAAATTCAGCGAAAATTTAGCAGTAAACGCGAGAGAAGCGTTATGATTACATCGCGCGTCGTTGAGGTCCCGGGTTCACGATTCAAACCACATCCACCATACTGCAATGTGACGTTCAAGAGCTCACTCGACACACCTCCTGCCTCTTTGAGGAGCAAAGTACAACTGACAGTGGTCCAGAGCAGATAAATATCAGCTGCACTCCGAATATATATATATATATATACATGTATAAACAAATTCTCGCGCCACTTCCCAGTGAGGGACGAACAGACGTTGCCATTGTCTGGTGAAGGCTAATGACTTGTTTGAAGATACTCAAAGGACGCGACTGATACATAAACGCGGTTGGTATTGCGATATTTCTGGGACATTGAATGTAAACAACAACAAAAATAACCTGAAATCTCTGGCGTTAGCTAGACACAGGCGCCTCGATACCGCACGATGTTCAAGAAAGCGTTTGCCGTATTTATTTTTATTATTTATCTTTTACTATTAGGCTGTCTCTCCTTGCTGAAGAAAATTTTCCTGAAATACTTACCGGATAATCTGTAGTGGTTTAGTGCCTATTTAGCAGAGGTCGAACGAATATTCGTAGCTTTAAATACGTATCGCGTGCTACGCACTAACAATTCGTTTCGGTATTCGAAATTAACTATTCGGTATTTTCGAGTAGTCGAAAATAACTATTCGGTATTTTCGAGTATTCGAAACAAACGAAGTATTTCGAAACAACGGAATGTTAAACTCTGGTTAATGTTTTTCCGTCTGCTAAATAACGAGTGGCGAATTATTAGAAGCGAGAGAAGGAGAAACCTTTTCTAAGCAATGAAGAAACAAAATGGGTAACTCAAGCTTTGTTTTTATGTTTCGCGGCGGAAGCCTACAACCCATAATTTTTACTTGTAGTCGGTCATTTTGCGTTTCCGAAAGTTTAGTCATGTAGTAGTTTTATCTTTTATGATACAACCTGTAATGTTTTCCTCGCAACAGCCCCTTTTACATGTGCGTCCTTCACACAAGTCCTTCAGCAGTTTTCTGTTTCTTTCTAAATAACTTCTGCTTTTTATTCAGAGCTTTTGGGAAAATACTGATACAGCTATTACTTTTCCTTGAAAACATTTTTCTTCCTTTCCTTTTTTTTTTTGCCACCACACTCTAAGGTAGTTTCACGGCCATTCGTCATGATTTCCAATTACGGTCAGCAATCTTGCGGTTAAAATTGATCCTTTGTTTTTGATAGTTAGTTGTCTTTTCTTTTACATTAATCAGTGCAAGCGTGGTACCTAATTCTACCTCAAATAAATATTCCTGCTGCCAATATATGCGTCCTCGTTTGTCTATTCTATATTCGATCCGATATTCGATACTCATTATTCGTATTCGCTGATATTCGTAGACTTCTACTGCTTAGTCCCTCTCCTTAAGATCAGGCAGAAACGAACAGCGCATCTTCGGTATTGTCCCTGCAGATTGTACCGCTTTCGTTACAACGCATCACGTTTCGCATGCAAATTTCAATGCTCGAATTCCTGCCTAAAGCAAGGCTACGCCCCGCTACGCACTCCTCTCTTGTCAACAGCGACGACGTTTTCGTGTCCGACATCGCGTCCGAAAAGCTGGTGCTTCTTTCAAACAGCACACCGAGCGCTCTCCGCCTGGAGACGCGCTTAATGAAAGCGCCGTACTTCCTGGCCGGGGCGAAACTATGAACTACGAAACTAAATGAAACCGGTTAACCCGCCTTCTGCTCTCTGCGCGCAGACGGCAACTGTCGTGTGACGCAATGTATACATACGCGCAGGGCGCGAGCGCCTCTCACCCCTGATCCCTTTGGCGCAGCACCGACAACAATGGAGGATTGCGGGAGGAAGGAAGTCAAAGAAAAGAGGGTTGGGGGGAGGGGGGCAAAGAAGGGCTTGGCCGGTCTGTGCCTGGGGCGATCCGACCTGCGCGCCCGAAGGTAGGCGAGGGGAAATGGCGCGCGCAGCGAAGAGTCCAGGAAGCAAGCAAAGAAGCCCGTAAAACCAGGCTTCGCGTGTACGAGGCGCCTGCGAGAGGTGCGTCTCTTCTTCCGAGGCACGCCGAGGAGGAGGTGCACGATGGTGGCTGCCTGCTGCCGCCGTCGCGCAACCCGCTTCACGGTTCAGGGCAATGCTGAGCGCGCGCCTCAAGGTCGGTCAGCTAGCCACGCTGAGCTCTTCTTTCGACGTATAACGCAGATGGCGGAGGGGAAAAAAAAGAACACGTAAAGATACGAGACAGGGGAGCAAGCGTCCAGCACCACGGGCCAGCGGAGCGTGTCTATCTTTTTTTTTTTTTCGCCCGCTCGTTTGCCGCGGCGATTTGCAGGGCGGTCAACCGGCCTGGCTCGCCCACCCGTCCTCGCCTCTTTGGGCAAATATCGAGCAGCGCTTTGGCTCCGATTTGGTTTTCAAAAAACGCCGACTACTCTCGTTCTTCGCTACGAACGCAAGTGAAAAGTGGACGAAGGCGAGCGCGAACTTGACAGCATGCAGGGAACCGCATGAGAAAGGGAACGAGCATGCGAATGCGTGTGTGTGACGTGATTCAATGTCTCCGTCTGTATCTTGCTTCCAGGTTGTCCGGGGCAATTTCATTTTCGCCTTTGCGCCTAGTTTTAAAGCGCAGTCCTCGTGCCTCTCAGGCTCTCGCTTCTCTAGCGCAGAGGACGCGCCAAGGCGTGCAAGTTCTCGACCTCGCACGTGCGCTTGGCTAATTTGACGCGTGTACTCACGGAGCGAAAAGTCGAGCCAACACAAGACCTGTTCTTCCACTCTCCTTTCTGCTCGCGCGCGCCTGAGGCTCCAGGGCAGAGACGACGCTAGAGCAGTTGGCACACAACGCGTGAAGATCAAAGTTCATCTACATGAAATTTCAGTTGCACTGTTTTTCATGGGGAGCTGGCCCTTTCTTTCCATGGAAGCCAACTATGCTAGCCCTTCTGTTTAAATGTACAGTCACCGACAAAAGTTTACGGGGCACGGCTTTCACGACAAATGCGGATTTCTGCTCTGTTGAGGCGTAGCGCTTCCAATTTAATGGATCACAGTGTAGTTCGCAAGAACTGCTACGGATCAAAGCATTTAAATAGAGGCTACGTGCACAGGCTTCGCGGAAATTTGGCTCTTTCGCATATCCCGCGTCTCGTAGTAAACTTTTGCGGGTGCCTGTACGTAGATGATGCTGATGTGCCCATTCCCCTTGAATCGTGCAGTTATAAAGCCTGTAACAAAGCCACGTGATAAAAAAGATACTGCCCGTAAGAGAGAACTAAGGAACATAGAAAGTTAGCGGGAGACACAATGCACGAAAGGGACGATCAGTGCTTGTAGACATTGCGCATACGTAGTTGACAGCGGTTTTGTCACGGTCCAGCTCATTCCCAATGGTGAGACTCCCCAAAGTGAGCGTCTCTCAGATGGACGCCACATGATCGAAAAAACAATGTATGGCCCATATGTTGCTACATTTAAGGGTTACGCACTTCTTTTGCAACAGTGCCACACGCCCATTCTGAAGGATGGGCCAAAAACAAACACGCATCCAGTGACACATGTAGCGAATGTCTAAATCAAAGAAAATTAAGTAAAGCAATAAATACGTTGAATATAACGCGGTATGCCACCAACAGATCGGTGTGCTTTAGGGATACCTATGTGCCAACATTATATGTTCACGTTTTATGCTGGATTTTCTTTTGTTAGTCAGAACAGAGGCTGCCCTTAGTGCCTCCACATTTGTTAGTCAGATCTCCGCACGAGGTTTATATAGAAACATTCACTAACATCAGCATTTGGCATACATATAGTCTTCGCATACATACATACAACAGCCGCAGTAATGACCGACCCAGTAGCAGACAGCATCAAGCAGCAGACGACAGCCACGCCAAACGCGAGCGGATAGCCAATGAAGGCTTCGCTTTAAATCCGAAGCTCAGAAAAGGAGTGCGAAGCAGGATCTACTGTTGAACGTGACTAGTGCATATTGAACTGCGTGTGACTGCCGCACGTGAATATGGGGATGGATATGATGGAGATCACACCAGCTACGAGAAGTTATGAGAAAATTTTGAAACATCCAACCAAAAATCGCGTCGCGTGGCGCATGCTATAATGTGAAATTTGTCTCCATCACACGCACGCACACACCCAAAGAGAGACTGCATTGGACATACTGAAAAACCCAAAATATACCTTTTCTGCACAGCAAAGCTCTTTCAGAAATGCAGAGGACGGTACTTAAGGAAACAGGTGCATTCTGCAGCATTGACCTCTTTGTGCAAGCACCTTAATCCCTTCGAAAACAGTGCCCGCTATATCGCCAGCCCTGTTCTGATGTTGATTACGAAATTAAAGGCGGTTAACTGTTCTAGTGGAGCAAGTAAATAAGTGACAGATGCATGTGGTGTGTCTGCAGCTTTGTAAAGTCAGTCCTTGTTGCGCTAAACTTCAGCTTGGACCACGGCGGGCTCGGCAGAATATCTTGTCTTCGTGTAGGCGCTGACTAATGATTATTATATTCTTATTAAAGCTAAGCTTTCTTTGCTTCCTGTCGCGACTTTCCGGGCGCAGCTGCTGCGGTCTTGCTGACGCGTGCCGCTGGGTTTCTTGCCACACCACCAGAGGGCGCTCTCCTCGGCGCATCCCGGCCGACGCGGAGGCGCAAAGAAGGCAAACTGCATACAAAGCTTCGCTTACATCGATTCCCACTGTGCGTGAAATCCTCAGATCATTTCATTATTCTTTATTTTTTAAATATTATTTGGCGATATGTCCCTATATAGCCTCAGAACCCCATACATCCAGCATTGCATGCAGTACATTCGAAAAAGTGCGCTGTGCGCATGCCTGCAGGCAAACTGCTCTTTCGAAACATCAACGGAAATTACTTCGCCGAGGCTCGACTTTCCGAAATGTCAGGTGCGACGGGTTCCTCAGTCGGCATCTCACGTTGCAAAAATGCGAACCAGAGGCGACAACGCTCAGCGAAGAATGGTAATCTTTCACCGCACAAGCAAAATGTCACCCAATAGGAAAGGTCAAATGAAGATTCCCACTGCAACTTGAGAACGACTATACGTACGTGCACAGCTGCTTTTGCCGTTGCACTGCGTAAAGACCACCCAATCCTGCAGTTCCCGTGCTTATGAGCTTTTAGTCTTCGACGACATTTGCGCACATGACGTCTTCGCAGTCTCAAGTAACGTGCAACGACAGAGTGACGCACGTTCGGGGATATCTAACGGATGCTAAGCGAGGAGCGGCGTTTAGAGAGTCTTTCGCGTATGGCTGTTGTTTGAGTATAATAGCGGCAAAGCACACACGCCAACTAAACAACATACACTATGCATATACGAACTACAAGGTTGTTGATGCGCACACTTTTAGCACGCCAACGGATTAACTTTATATCTTGTGCACAGTAGTGAAATTTCTGTGCTTCTCCTATGGATACTTTACACTTTGTTTGTTGTTTCATTGCAGCGTTGACTGTTTAGCGATGGTACCGTTAGGCGTAACTTCGTTGGTCTTCTTACGTACAGGATCATGGGGAAGCTAGGACTAAATACAAGCCCGATGAACTGTGTAATGTTTCCATTCGTGAGGGGAGTAGTGGCTGGTGCATATCAACATGAAAATTTCAGTTCTTCTTTTTTTCATTTTAAGCTGCTATACAAATTATTTCTCTCTCTACCATGAGAGCCCCGCTCCTAAATTCACATAACAAAAGTAACAACAGCATGATACACGCAGAGCTTTTTATGTACACCCCTTTCTTTTTCTTTAATCATCCCTGTTTATGAGTACTAGCTTGTAAACGCAGAACGCTGAATCAAACGGCGTGTCCAAGTGGTAGGCTCAAATCCGAGCTGAGCAGAAAGCAAATGCACGTCGGAGACACGGAGGACAGAACGAAGTGATGTAACTTGCATTAGACTTGGTAAATAAATAAAAAATTGTCCCACTTTTGCCTGCATGCCTGCGATTCGCACATAGAGCGCGTGGAAATGAGTCCGCAAACATAAACGAGAATTTAGTGATTTACTACGTAATAATGGCCTTATTCTCACGTGCGGCTGAAAAATGCAAAAAAAAGAAAAAAAAGGAAAAACGCGTTATTGGCTTTTTTTTTTTTTTCCTGCGCTCCCACTTCGCGTTTATACATGTATATGCAAGCGTCCTACAAGGCGGGTCACATGTACAATAACTGAAGTTAGATTCATGAGAGCGGTGAGTGATTATTTTGTTATCGTGGGGTACTGGTGATTATTTTGTATCGTGGTATTGTGCCACTCGATTTGTAAATGTGTCTCGCTAGCCGCATGTCGTGACGTGAACATGACCTCTGAATCTCTTAAATATGTAGTCTGAAGTGGGGAGAGGAAGTCTCGAGCGTCGATGAGAAGAAAATACACTTTGTTGTTGTTTTCGCTGTCAATAAAAAAAGATTGATAAGCTTTCTCGCTGCGGAGTGTTTGCATTTAAGCTGGTGCAATCTATCTTACCTTCTCATGGATAAGTTCGAAAGGCCAGCAAAGATATTATTTAGCCATGCATTTCAACCAGCCGGTAACAACGATAACGAACGTCGAAAGCAACTGGATCTGGACACGATATTACGGCGCATTCAATGCTCGTAAGTTAACAACGGGACAAGTATAAAGACGTCAAACTCAGTGCAATGTACCAAGTGTCATAACGTCGCGAAGAGGAAAACTAAAATGCGCAGTTTATCTTCTTCAATCACGACGATTTCCCAGACCTCAATCATTTTGGCATATTGCAAAGGAAACAGCCTTTCAGCTACAGGTGGTGCGCTCTACCCCGGCTGGAATAACAAGGCTGAATGTTCGTCAAAACATTCCGTCGTGTCTCCTATTGTGATGGTATAGTGCTAGTCATTATACCTGCGCCTGCAAGAAATGTTTTGCTGCTACTGCGCCTGTGCTCAAGTTGAAGCGGGCCGCCTGCTGACATTCTTCTTCTTACTTGTCACAAGCAAGTTTCGCATCATTTACACTCCGTGTAGAGATCGGCAGACGGCGCAACGTAAGGTTTCAAATCAGCAACACCGTAACCCGAAAGGCCATCAGAGCGGCGTGGCCAGAAGTGGCAATTCCATATCGGTCGCACACCACCCATAGAGGTCGACGAATTGGAGTCGGAAAAAAATAAAAAAGCAAAAAAGAAAGAAAGAACAGCCTGGAGAGCACGACGGCAAGGGCTGTATCGCACACGTGTCCCTACACATCCTTAGCCGGTGGCTTCTTTGAATCCCTTCCCGTTTTATCGCCGTCGCACTAAAGGCAGGAGGCGAGGAGGGCGGATCGGATGCACGGCGTGATTACCGCAAGAAGGAGGCCGCAGTACAGAAACGAGCACATGCGAGTCTCTGGGTTAGGAAAGTCGGAAGCGGCGCGGCAAGGCTTACACAAACCGGCCGCAAGTCACGGCGCGGCGACGGGTCCTCCTCTATCCGTGTTTTACAACCGGTGTGTATACGCGTTGCAGCGGGGCTATACGCCGACACTGCCGAGACAAGCCGAGTCAAGGCTCAGATCCCGCCAGGTGGAGCTCCGCTATGCGGCTGCTTCGACGCCTCACGAAAGAAGCACGCGCAGTGTTGTGGAAGCTAGCCGCAGCAAAGCGCATGTCGAACGCCCTGAAGAATAGACCTCCCGTGTCCTATGCATAATAGAAAAAGAGCATAATACAAAGCGCATTGCATGCAGAACGCAATACGCGTATACAGTTCCGTTCTCTGTACAATATAGGCCTTCAATTACAGAGCATTTTGGCGAAGGCTGAACCCAGCACAAAGTTTGGTGTTCCCGTCTGCCTTTCCTTTCAATCTATAGATAGTACATGCGCGTTGTAGAATTCCTCTCGACATAGAGCATGACTACGTTTTCATTGTCGAAGCACTAAGTAAGCAATACTCGTTTGCATCATCGGGCTGCAAAGAATCGCGGCACAACTCTCCGTCCCGTTCTGCGGTCACCACCACAGTTCACGCTTTATAGGTGCCACGACATCTTATACACTCATAGCGAATTCAGGCACGCGAGAACACAGCGCTGTATACGAAGGAGCACGGCGGTATGAAGCGCACGAGCGTTACACACACGCAAGCGCGCACACCTAGCCGTGTTTATGCGAGTATATGCCCCGCGCAAACGCTCGGCCGCTGCGTTCTCGAGGATTCCTCACGGCTCGCCTTGGAGGACCGTGCGGTTCCCTCGCCGCCATTCGCGTGTCTGACCCGGCCGGGCTTACAGAAAGCCCGGGAACGGGTCGTTCCTCCGAAAAACAAAAAAAAAAAGATGAGAGAAAGAAAAAGAAATCACGACCGCAGCAAATCAGAAATAAGGGAAGCCTCGAAGGATGGAGGCCCGCAGAACGAGGCCCGCGGGCATGCTCGCACGGCGGGGCAAGGCGCGCGCATGAACGAGCGGGCGCCGCTTGAAGCCCCGCTATGTAGGAAGTAGGTGTCTGTGCGTTCCCGAAATATATCGGTTGCGGCGTCTTCGGCGGGCGACGCGGCGTGTCTGTGTGGTATACGGTATTTATAGGCGTCCCGCAGTGGATGAGGTGCGCTCGCGCGGCGCCCCGCGGGATGTTTGACCGTTCGATACGCGAGCCTTTTTTCTGCCCGTCTCATCCTTACGTCCGAAACCGCGCTTGCTTTCTTCCTCCTCCAGCTGGTTTTTTTTTTTTTCATCCTGTTCAGAGGCATGTGACAGGACAGAAACGAGCCGCGTACGCGGATGTGGAAAAGAAGGATCCTACTTGAACGACGCTTAAAAGCCTGTGATCTTCGAGCGCGCTGAATTATAGGGGGCGCTCGGAGGGCTCCGCGGATTACAAAGCACGACTGTGTCCGTGTTAGCGTACAGCCGTTGTGTGTATACGTTTCATGGTCGGTCCCGTGACTTCGAAGCCCCCCCTAAATCTGCTCTTCTACGCACACAGACAGCACTGATTTCGGGCGTAAGGGAAATATGCTGCAGAGAATGGTTTGGAAGCTTCGCGCGTCACCTATACGGAGCGGTGAGAAAACTGTCAGAATACGGCGGCAATTTGCAGCCTCCCGGTTTGCCGCGACCTGTCCGGACCGTGACGGATGTGGCAGCGGCAGCAGTAGCAGCCCTTCCGCTGTTTGTTCGCGCTCTCGGTTCAAAATCTCCAGGAGGCTATTTTCGTGCGCAGCTATAGCACAACAGTGCAGCCGGGAAAATGAGATATCATTTTCCTTGACGTTGAATGGCGATAGGAAAGAAAGTAGAACATGCGAGCAGTCGGCATTGGAACGGCAGTCGGATCGGAGCGGCATGTCCGATTCGCCTGTGTTGGGCACCGCTTAGAAAGAATAAAAGCAAAAAGTACACGGATGAAATCTAGCTCTACGTTTTTTTTTATTTCTTCCCCCTTCCCCCTCCTCTCCTGTTTTGCCTATCACGCGCTTCGCTCCTTTTCAAACGTCGATATCAAAACGCGGAGCAGGAGCTCGAAAAAAAACGTTTCGAGTCTAGCGACGGGCGGTGCTATTATTTCGTTACGTTCCGTTCCGCCCTGTCACTTTTGGTCCGACGGAAAGCGGAGCAAAGAACGCGAACGCTTTGTTTGCCGTCCTACACAAGAGAAATCAGAACGGCAAAAGTGAACGAGGCGACAAGCCTTAATAGAGCACGTGTGTGAAAAAAAGTTGTAACCTATATTTTGTTTCATACGTAGCGGTGACGCTATATTGCGAAGGCCATAGAGGGACGTTTCTCACTCCTCCTCGCACTCGCGGCCGATAAATAGCGCGTCATGCACGAAAGAAACATGTAGGTGCACATACACTGCGCGCAAATCGACGTAACATCACGCAACACTTTTACGTCCCAAAACATGACGCAAATATTACGTGGAACGCTTCGCAAATTTGTACCTATATTTTTGCCGCCGCCAAACAAGCGGAAAGAGAGAGAGAGAGAGAGAGAGAGAGAGAGAGAGAGAGAGAGAGAGAGAGAGAAAGAGAGACGCATCTCGCGACCAGTGGCCACAGCACGGGTGCCTCTTGCGGTCGCGACCAGTAATATAGTACGTCGCATACTGGATGAGCGAACGTGTCAAACGGTGCGTGGTTTGGCATAACGCTACGTGCGTCCACAAGTCGCAGCTGTAATATACAAGAAGGATCGACATTTGGGCGAGTTGGTGCTGGTTGAACATCTCGAAGGGGCAGCGCAATATGACGATGACAGTGTCCTTTGTGTTCCTGCCTTCTGTCATCGCCTTATTGCGCTGCCACTTCAACATGTAACATACAAAGCTATCATTTCGCAGAAAGTGAGACCCTTTATGGCCCCACTACTTGCGGGTTGCTTCAGCAGCGTTGCCTGCAAAGCACAAAACGGAGCGTAGAGATGTTGAAAAAAAAAAAAAAGGGCAAGGGCGAAAGAAAATGAAGGAAAAAGACACGAGTGTGTTTTCAAACCGACTTGATGGTGTTCACGAGCGCCCTCGTCAAAAAAGAAAAGAGTAAGAAAAAACAGGCAGGCAAACCTTATTAATTGCCGAGTGAGACCGCATGCTGCAAATGTTAGGCCATCCCACGAACCCATCTGAGGAAAAAGTTGTAACCACACGTTGTGAACTCCTTACAAACGCATTTTTTTGCTATTTCTTTCACGGTCTCGGCATTTTCTTTCTCCCTCCATCTCTCTTTCTCTCTTCTTTTTCCCCTAGGTCGTTCGCGCGTCTGTCGCTGTCGTTTTCCCCTTGTCTCCTGCGCACAGTCACGAACACGGTGCTACTCAGCGTCCATTCGTGGAGAGGTACCACGCAAGCTCTTTCTTTTTTTTTCTCTCGTTTTTCTCGTTTTGCGCTATTTTATACCGTACTGCGTGCGCATGACGGCAGAGGTGAGAATGCAGGACGTGCCCCGCAACCCAATTAACTCATCCCGGGCACGCAGGAAAAGAGCCACTTTGTGCCGTCGAGCCGATCCGACTTGTGACATTGTCCGCAGATGCGACCACTTTCGAGACTTTTTTTTTTTTTTCGTGTCCGCATTCGGAGTCTGCCTCTCTTTGCGGAGTGAAACAGATGGAATGCGACGTTCCCCACACGTGCTTGGCGAGGAAAAAAAAAAAGAGCCTCTTCGTTCGCCGACCATCAAGGAATGTCGTCGCGGAGCCGGCGTTCAGCAGCGACAACAAACCCAGAAGGAACGTCTCTTTATATATATATATATATATATATATATATATATATATATATATATATATATATATATATATATATATATATATATATATATATATATATATATATATATATATATAAAAGAAGCCTCGCTATAAACGAGGCACGTAATAATGACGCGAAGATTTTACTACCGAAGTGCTTCGTCTTTCGTGTTGGCGAGCGAAAACCGCAGTGGGAAGTATCGGAAGAAAGAAAAAAGTTGCCGAACAATGTTAGTCAACGACTGCAAATGTCGAATCGTATCCACCGGTACGATTATGCATACGGGTACGGCATCCCTATACGACGCTCTAATCGTCTCGACATTGCAGATAATAGCTTAATAGCTGAGGTGAGACTCTTTGCACTCCAGAGCAACGAAGGAACGACCCAAACTGACTCGCACGTAAATGCACACTATCGAGCTACAGCAGAGCCATTGGCAATAGGTCGGTTCACTGGAAATGAGCGAAAGACCAGTTTTGTTTTGTAGCCCAAATATTCGCTTGCTGCGATACGCGAGAAGGCATGAGATGCCTGATGTTCCGCGCAGTATGCCAACAGCAAACGTAAGGCGGACTCGCAAAAAGGCATCTTACAATGCACAGCGCTCATTGAAGTGCTGGAGCAGCTCTACTTGCGTTTGCTGCAAAGAACGCGTCTTAACTCGCACATCCGCCTCATGCCACCAATCGCACGGACGAACGCGCCAGGCAATTAGGCGATCGGTGTCTCTCTGACTCCAGCAATTATCCCTCCTCTCCGGAAATACCAGCGCGTGCATTAAAGCTGCTCGACTGTGCCCAAAGTGTCCTCCAAGCGGGCACCTGGAAATCGGCCGGCCATATGCGTCCTTCAGAGGCAGCCGCCAAATGAACTTAACGACATTAACAGCTCCTGGCACTCGCTACATTACGTTGCTTATATGTATCTCTCGCAGCATTGCAAGGCTGTCGCGCGGAGGACACAAGGCGAATATACATATCTGTCGCCTCGGTCTCTCGCTACAGTCGATGAGCGAAGCCGTATGCGTTGTGCCGAGTGAGGCTCGACTGAGACGTGAAGCCCCCGCGGGTCGGCTTCCCTGAGCTGTTCCTTCACAACGAAGCCCCTTTCCCTCGTGCGACAGTTAGACAGAGGGGAGTATATACGGTCACGGGCGTCGTCTACGTTTCGCGTCATCCTACCGCTCGTCTCCGTTCCGTAACGTCTTACATACTTATCTTTCACTTAGCGACTTCGTTTAGGATCCATCGGTCGCACGCCAGAGGTGTGCGACGAGACGTGAGAGCTCCGCGCCTACTTGCGTGCGAGGGCTTGACGTGCGCTCACTCGGTGCCGGCCTGGCGACGCGCATACGTATACGCCGTGCGCTAAACCAGCGCGGCGACGGTGGAGGGCTATTACGGGCTCATTACGCGTCCCCGCCGTGAGACAAGGGAAACGACGGGGCCGAAAACGACCTCGAAAGCGATTTGGAACCCGGCCTCGAAAAAAAAAGTGTCCGCGGGGCACGGCGGCTCGGTGCACAGCCGGGGACAGTTTGGGGCCCGACCGCGTTCGCTATACACACTCTTAATCTCGCTCCGCGTGAGTTCTCATTGAGGAAGTGTAACATTTTCGCGCGTATGTTCCGGTTAGTTGCAAGTGCAACCTAGGCGTGGGAAGTATGTCCCAGGTGAACGCGGTTTCAGTAAGAGATGCGTGAAAGAATGTCCCAAAAGTGGGCGCAGGTTATGGAGCACTGTTCTAAACAAGAGTGGCTGTATTTCCCTCGAACACAGTTCCAGATATTTACCACGCGAATTAAAAAAAAGCAGTAAATAGTTCAAATACATAGAAGGCATCCCATATATTTCGTGATTTTATGTGGAACGTCTTTCCATCCGCGCAAGCGGAATATGATTGCAGATATATTCCACGTATTGCTGGAAGCTAAGAGGAAAGAAATTAAAGAGTGCAGCAACAGGTGGAAAGAATCTCGACCGAAGGAAGAACCGACGTTCGAGGATGTTAGTTCCACACAGTTTCCACTAAATACTGGCACAACATTGTAAATATGGGGGTACCTTTGTTGCACGTATAGTGGAACCTACGGAACCCAACTGGGACGAAAACGAGATGGAGTTTAGCACTGCGCGCGCGCTAACTCAAGCATGAAGCAGCAGCAGCATGAGCAGCAGCAGCCGTAGCAGCTGCTGCTAACTGCCTCTTGCTCGCCGGCGGCCTCGAAGTTCGCCCGGTGCTGATACACCGAGCCACGCCGCGTTCTCCATTCCCGTCTAAACGCTGCCCGGAGCGGCGGGGCTCGCGATATGTCGGTCGCTGCGCGTCGCGCTTTAACGAGCGCCTGCACGCGTTGATGCCGGACGACTCGGGGCGGGAAGGGCGGTGAAAAAAAAAAAAAGGCGGTCGGCACTGCGGCATCTCTCGTGGGCACGCCGGACGATTTGGGGCACGAAATGCGCGTGACAGCGTGGACGAAACAAACGACAGCGAAGAAAAAAAGAAATAAAATGAAAGCGAGATGCAAGTTGTAAATGACGAGGAAAGGGCTCGTAATGCGCGTGAATTGAATTACCGACGGCGTTGGTATACCGGCAGGTCACTCACTCACTCTCTCTCTCTGTGTGTGTTATTGCGCGTGCCTGGGTACAGGTACCTCGCGCCAAGGAATTGCTCGTGATAAGGCAAAATCTTGAAAGTGGAGTGGTATGAAGAAAAATAAAAAGTGAGAGATAGAGGGACAACAAGGGGGATGCAACAGGAGCGTGAATGTACGCAACGGCAAATTGCCACTTCAGCATAGAGGCAGCGCCGGTTGGGCTGATAAATACACCCGTTTACATAGCGCTGCTCGCTGAAAAGCCGCCGCAGATTGCCCCCCTTAGATAAGTCATATCACGCCCTTATATAGGTGTCATCGTGTATGCGAGGTGTCGTAAGGCTATACAGGGTGGGTTACAGGGTGGCGAGATGTCCAGGCAGTGGCATCATTCTCTGCAAGCCGGGAGCAACAGCACATGTGCCACTGGAGACGGTGCTCAGGTATGCGCTGTCGAACAACAATTGCGCCGGTGTATGAGCTCGATGACATTGCCGGTAACTGGACAGACGAGTGCCAGAAGTTGGGCGCGACCTTGGAGGAGGAGGCATTAGGGTTCGTTCCTTGAGCGAGGTCGTATATGTACGCTGAATTTCCCAAGTCTCGGCGTTGCATGCGGGAGAGAGCACCGGCTTTCGGTTTTAACGATTTGCGCCGCGGACCCGTGGGGCCGGTTCTCCGACTGGTCGACGCGCGTTTCACCCGTGCAACTTTCTTTCCTCGCGGACTCGTCGAGGTTTATGCGTTAGGTTGCTACGCTGCGATCGAGGCTTACGTTAAGCAATCGCAGCTCGCGTCGTGTCTAACAGCGATATACTGTTTTCGACTGCGAGTAGCTTTGATTTCTGCGCGACTGTAAGCGTAACTCGCACGTGACCAGCCTTTCTCAGTGAACACTTTTATTTTTTTTAAATTTATATCATTCTTATTCTTGTGCACTAACGTCATTGTATTGGGTGGATGCTCAGTCAGTCCTCCAAGGTGTCGCTTTATCCATTTCCGCAAGAATTTCTCATCTCAGTAAAGCTTCATAAATGTTTAATAATCAGAAAAAGAAATATGTGGCATCTGTGGCGAGAAAAGTCATGATGGAAAGCTAACTTATGTGGGCACCTTATATAACGTGACAGCCACAATATCTAAATATATATATATATATATATATATATATATATATATATATATATATATACAGTGAAGTAGACGCGCGTATGAAGCGGTTTATTGACGTTTCGGCCGGGGTCCGGCCTTCATCAGATGATGAAGGCCGGACCCCGGCCGAAACGTCAATAAACCGCTTCATACGCGCGTCTACTTCACTGTGAATATTTACCCGGACCCAGAACTGCTTTTTTTCTGGTATATATATATATATATATATATATATATATATATATATATATATATATATATCTGTATGTATGTATGTATATATATATTAATACAAGGTTATTATTTACACAGTCCTGTAATCCAGCACAATGTGTTCTCCCTGATCAAGTCTTAGCACTGCAGGCGAGAAAGCGTATGCGTTTGTTTGAGTCTACGTTCTACGTGATGAGTACGGTTCTACAACTATGTGCCCAAACATACAGACAAGAAAGACAGAAGGCAGGGATGTTAACCTGGGAAGTTTCTGGTTTGCGAGCCTAAACTGAGTATAGAGATAGGTAAGATGCACGATATTGACATAGTCTAAACAACTGGTATAACAAAAGGATTACTGCGCACTAGAGAATGCGAGAAAGGGACTGAGTCATGCATACGGGGATCTGTGTTCGAGCGGACGCCAAAGAGCAGGAACTTCAGGGCAGCCGCAATTTCGTATAGAGTAAAAAAAAAGTAAAAATAAAGCACCAATTAGATATATTGGGGCAGAAATAAAGAGCAAAATATTGCATAACGACAAGAAGCCGAGAAGTCGGGCAGAGCTAGAGCTTCGGTGGTCAAGAACAATCCGCAAGCCTCAGCTACAATATCCCCAAAGACTCACGGCGTCCGTTCAAGGCCAAAAACACATCTCGTTTTCTCCAAAGCCAAGCCAAACACGTCTGTACGCTAAGTTCAGCCGGAGAAGAGAGAGAAAAAAGGATGCGCCGAAAGGCAGGAAGGCTAAACCAGAGGTAGTTCAGGTTGGCTAACCTGCTCGTTTGCACGATGAACACGACAGTATGCGCGGCACTTCCATGCGCGTGTGCATGGTTACAGTGTGCGAATACGACTCGAGTTGTTCGATTAACCGGATAAGAGTTTTTCTACAGTAAGAAGGGTTTTGAGATTACGTACCGGAGTAGCCATTGCAGTAATGCGCGCATTCCGTAGCATCTTGACAGTTTATCCAACCGTGCCAACTTGTTACGGAATGAAGAAGCTATAGAAAAGGCGTCGTATCGTGACAGTCCAACAACAAAGCAATGGATCAGCGAATGTGTAAGAAAGGACTGGGTAACCAGCGCGGGAGCACAGCAATGTAAGATTTAAGCTGCAAGTGTTTCGAACGCCCGTCGCCGTGTATCACTAAGGGCTCATGACAAAGCCAGCCGATGCAGTGCTCGTAGGAGAGTGAACGCACTGCTTTAGTCGCGCGATGCATGCAACACCAGCAAGCAAGTGCTACTCCGGCGGCCTTGCATGTGCACTGCGGTTGCGCCGTATACGCTGGGCTGCTTTCCTGCGAGGCGACCGGTTAGCCTCCAGACGGGAACAAGAATGTCGGTCTCTCCGATTCGT
The DNA here is from genome assembly GCF_038994185.2 of Dermacentor albipictus. NCBI lineage: Eukaryota > Metazoa > Arthropoda > Arachnida > Ixodida > Ixodidae > Dermacentor > Dermacentor albipictus. The sequence continues at coordinate 77,738,246 of NC_091824.1, forward strand.
AAGAAAGCTGAGCTCTCTCGCGACGCGTTTCCCCCAAAACTACCTGGCAGCATATTCGCGTACAGCCACACGTCCCGTACATTTCCAGATGCAAATTGGCTTATGAGAAGAAAGAAAGAAAATCAAGGCGCAGCGGTTTCTGCGGAGTGCAGCGAATACAAAAGGCTTTCTTCTCTCGGCATTCCTAATACGTGCCTCGAAGTTCCAACTGACCGCTTAGGGACGCCTTATCAAAAAAGCACTTGTCGCGGCGAAACCGCTGTGAACTCTCGGCGAACGCGGGGTCTTGAGAACGGGGTCACACTTAGCAGGACTGCTTGTGCCGTCTTCTCATTGTTGTCCCACTCGCCCTTTTCCCTTACGTAACCGCGCACTTGGGCATGTTTATTTGCCGCACGTAACCGAAGATTGCATCGCACCGGACTCCTGACGCGCGCAGCCACGCATGCCTATAACGTGCAGTGCGCGTCAACTTTCGTGCATGGGGGTCAGTGCTAGTCCGTGAAGTAGGGCAGACAAGCGTTCACTGGCCGACGTCTAGCCTCCACCAGTCGACGAACTCTTTTTCTGGGAAACCATCAGTGGACTCTCGCCCATGGACGCTAGCGGGATGTTCGCGTGTTCAGCTTGGAGAAAATTGCGGTCGCCGGCGAGCTACAACCTCCTGGACCGATAACCTCTCGCCTGGAAAGGACGATCAGTTAAGGCATGAGAATAGTTTAGGTTTGGGGAATTCATTGAAGTCATGAAAAGCGGGAAATTTAACTTTAGTTTGTCAGTACTGTCAGCATTATGTACAAATACAGCTTTTCAAGAGGCGACAGAAATAATCAGACGGATTAAAAAAAGAAGAAACCTACGACAAGCCGCCCTGGTTGACCTCAACTGCAAATAAAGAACAGCTTATTTTAAAACCTATGTTATTCCTTTTTTATATACACAGGGAATAATAAAGCACAAGCTCGCTTCCTTTCAAACAGACTGCTTCAAATGCTGCTTTGTTCCAGAGTCACGTGTCAAAAGAAGATAGAAAAAAAAAGTAAGAGGTAGAAGGAGAATGAAAAACCTAAGATACGCTTGATGTTGGAAGCCTAACTGAAAAGCGAATCTGTGACGAGCCTGTGCTCTACTCCAATGAACAGTTTTCACTCTCCGGAAGTCACCGCAGGGGCAGATTCTCATCCCCGGTGGCAGACGCGGCCGCAGTCGTGCGTAACGCATCGGCCATCACAGCTGTCACCGCGGCCATCACGCGCGAACGAAACAAACAGTGAAGTTGCTCGTTCGGTGGCGGCGAATCGGACGCGCGTGTCCGGTGAGAGTGCCGGGAGTCAAACCCGAAGAACTAACGAACAGATGCGCAGCGAACGAACGACCACAACGACACGTTATCTGCTACGCGTCGCTTACACGGCCATCGCGTTCTCGCTTTCTTTTTTTTTTTTTTTTTCACTTGCTGGCATATCGTGGGCTTAACCGAATGAAATCGCCCAAACGTTCTCGATGCGACAAACTGCCCAAAGCGTACACGATCGACCAACACAGCAGGAAAAAAAAAAAAGAGAGAGAGAGAGAGAGGGGAATACGCGACGGTGAAGAAGCGTGGCTGGTGGTCTACACGTCTACAGCAGCCCACGGCACCCGGTTTCACACTGCGATCACGGAACGTATGGACGCTCGGCCTGCCCACCACGCACTGCTCGGCTGCGTCCCGTTCGGACGTACTCACCTGATGCGAGTGCTATGAATCCGAGCAGCAGCAGCAGCATCGGGACGAGCATCGGCTTTGACAGCAGCATCGCCGGGGGGACCCGGTGTCTCCGGCTGGCAGCGGCTGCCGCCATGGCTCTCGTCGAGAAGGGCTCAGACCGGCGACGACGACTCCCGTCGCGCTCACACAGACACACACACACGCGCGCACCCCCGAGCACCTCAGGTGCCCATGTCCCCAATCTTTCCCAGCGACGCGCTGCTGCTCCCGTGGGTACTACTCCTGCTGTCTGGCTTGCGGCGGCGGCGGTATTCCCTCCTCGGTGCGGCTGATGCTGTGTCCGCAGCGGCTCGCTCGCTGAGACGGGCGATGCGACGGCTTGGTTCCTCCGGCGGCAGCGCGCTCGGCACGAGTGATCCGGACAACCGGTCCTTCGGAAGCGGGACGCCCGGCCTACGCAGGGCCTCAGGACCTGTTCCCTTCTTCGAGGGAGGGAGGGAGAGGAGGAGGAGGGAGAGGAGGAGGGGGTGCCAGCGCCGTTGCCTCGTCGCGTGGCCCCCTTTTTGCCGTTCTTGTTCTTTCGCGGCACCCGGCTGCACCACCGACCCCCTTACCCGGACCGACCAGGTGACTGACTCGCCCGCTAAGCGTGACGTCACCGTCCGTCCCAGCGTCTCTCTCTGCGCACTGTGTGTGTGTGTTTGCGCGAGTGAGAAACAACCGTTATACTCGTACTGCTCCAGACTCTCTCTCTATCTCGCCTTCCCTCCTCGGTCGACTCCTGGAGGGACGACGTGCCCTCCGCCGCTCCCTGAGGATGGTACGCGCCACCGCAGCGCCGGTCTGTAGTACGGCTCTGGTGCCGGTCTGCCAAATGGAAGCGCGTGTGTGTGGTCGTTTGTCTCCGGCGGGCTCGTAATAGGCAGCACTGTTTCGAGTGGGAGCGGTGTTCCCGGCAAGCCCGAAAGCGGTGCCGATTACGCGAGAAAACGGCGACAGGCTCGCTCTTCGCCCGTGAATTCTCTTTCTATCGTGCGTATGCCAGGTGGTGTGCCTCGCTTTCGGATGGCCTATGCGAAACCGGATGTTGGAGCAAGCGGCGCGGAAAGCAGAGCTGATGCTGCTGCCGCAGATCGGGAGGTGTTTGGTTATGCGGATGAGCCTTGACAAATCATTCAGTGATTGAGCTTCCCTGTAGATCAATCGGGCTGTGGACCAACGCCTCATAAATCGCGCTTCATCAATGGATGCAGTGCTTCCGCGTAACTTGCTCATGTTTTCAGGTTCCCGGTTCAGTGAACCTGTACAAACGTGGAACTCATTTTATCGCTGCGTGGGAGGAAGCTCGAACAATGCTACATTTTCTATACCAGCAGAGTCCAACGGCGACAATCAAATTCTCTCAAATTATTTGTTGAGGGGAACAATCCGCTCAGCGATCACCGTTCTACTGCCTTTGCGCCATGATTCTCATCGTCACTGCATGCAGTGCCAGTCGCCCAAGCGTTGAATCTCTTGCTCCCCCGCACTCGAAATCCTATCTAATCGCTGCATTCCAAGATGATGCATAATGTGAGCGCTATTATACTTACCTCGATAACAACGGCTCACTTTCTTTCCGTTTGTTTCCTTCGATCAATTGAATAATTTATTGATCGATGCATTTCTCATGTGCGTCTCATTACCCACCTCAGTGACTCCGCCTTTGCTGGGCATTGAGGCTCAGTACGACGTGGTGGGTTCGACTCCTAGTCCCGGCGTCTGTGGTTGCTCAATGGACGTGCCCGAACTCTGAGACATCTGCGCAAGTAGAAAAAGAAACAATCATGCGATCTTTAAAGAGCCCTCGCATCCTTCATATATTGTATTCACTCTGCATACTCAGGGCGGGCAGCAGCCCTAATCAATCAATAAATCACTTAGTCTCTCACTCCCTTGCTCACACGGTCAATCAACGAATCAATCAATCAACCAATCAATCAATAAATTAACCAGTCAGTGAGTCAAGCAAGTCATCATTAATTTAATTTAATTTAATCAATCAATCAAGCAAGCAAGCAAGCAATCTTTAATTTAATTCAGTAAATCAATCAATCAGTCAATCAATCCTCTTTCGCACGGCTCTCATCACTTTATCGAAAGCGAGACATTTACGAGTAAATGCCGGGGCTTTCCGGTGCGATCCCGTGGCAGAGCTGCAGACGTTAGATATTTACGACCAGCCCTCACCGAGCCGCGTCGTTTTTCTTTTTTTCGTGGCCTTCATCGCCCCCTTTTGTCATCCCACGTACGCTGTGCCGTCAGCTTCTTCCCCAATGCCGTTCAGGTATAGACGAATACCGACCTCAGTCACCTTGTACAAAGTAGAAAAATGCGCAGCTGGTTCCAACTTGCTGGCGGACAGTCCCCTCTATTTTCTACGTGCGGCACAAGACGATACCTTGGAGGACGTTCTAGAATGCGCAGGGCGTACATTCCTTGGTGCTCTGCTGCGCACGCTGCCTGAATTACAAGGATACACGGTCAACGCGCTGGATGTGAGGGAAACGCCTGATAAACGGATGTTATTTGTCTCCCGTTCAAGATAGGTGCCATACTGACGTATTTGTGTTCCCTTTTGTTCTTATCTGGAGACATTGAATGAGTTAAATGCTTGCCTAAAGAACACAGTGTGGACAGCATTCAAGGAGTTTGCTACCCTACGATATTTAAAGCTTATAGCGCTAAGTGTAATTGGCATGGATAACAATATTTTTAATGTTATTTACATTTTATTGCAGTGTAGTGTGTGCGAACCAGTGCGTTTTATGTTAATTGTACTTATTATCATGCATTTGCTGTTGTTTTTACTTTTATGCATTACCTTATACTAATTCCCGCTTCATGTTAAAATTAAAAATTAAAATTGATTTCTTATGTACTGTTTGCTTTGCAAAGACAATTTTTTGCCTGTATAGTTAGTTTATACCCCGTACTATAACTCCCGTTCTAGCGAATATATTTGCCTATTTAATCTGTTCAAATTAAAGGAACGCGTATTAAGAAAAGCAAAAAAAGAAAGAAAAAAAACAACGTTCACATTAAAAATAAATTTGGAAGATTGCAAACTGAGAAAAAATAGTTGAGAAACGCCCTCCAAAAAAAGAAAGTTCACAGGACAAGCGCATGGCATCACGCCGGCCCACACATCGCATTTATGTTAACCATAAACAACATACCGTGAATGCCGTACATATTTGACGTCAAGTGCACATCAACCGGTAGCCACAACCATAATCCCTCTAGCATCAGATGTTTATAGTGTTGCAAGTGCTACTGTGCTGTGCGGTGACAGTATGCTGTGACAGTTACCGACTGTGATTGTATGTCTATGCTCCTTTTTTTCTTTATCTCTACTTTGTTATCACTTTACTTCCACCTCCCCTCTCTCCCCAGCGTAGGGTAGCAAACCTGATCTTCCCCTCTGGTTAACCACCCTGCCTTTCCCCTTTCCTCTGTCTCTCTCCTCTAGCATCAATATGTCCTAGGTGTGCGCCAGCCAGCGATGTTTATTTCAATGAAAAACATGCACCTAGCATGCAGCGTATACAAATTTTCACTGCAAGTAAAGAACAAAAAGAAACAACCCAAGGGCAAGAAAAGCCTTGTTCTGAATATGCGCGCTGCGCTTAAGGCAAAGTTACAGGGGTGGTCTTGTAAAGAGGGCGAAGCCGGTTACACGGAACCAGCCGCTCATTTACGTACGGAGGACATTCCAGCACCACTGGGACAGCAGTGTCCCCCCCCCCCCCCCCTTCCACACGCCGTTTTCGGTCACGCACGACGTTAATTTGATGGAGAAATTTGGCCGTACGCGCAGCGCCTCCCGGCGAACTAAATTCCCACGGAGACTGTGTGAATGCGAAAGAAATTGGGACGGAGAGAATAGTTGCCTAAACGAAAGCCTCTCCTAGGCATACGGTCACAAAATGTCTCAGAACTCTGCTTTAAGAAGCACTTGGATGCAGCGCAGAAATTTCGTGTAGGCCGAGAGTTGCGTGTCCGAAGGCGCGCGATATATTACATCAGTGCGATAGACAATGAGGTGACAGGCAGATGATGGAAACTTAGCAGTGAGCTTACGAGAGAGGTCGATCAGTGTTGACATTTATGCTTGTTGGTATACGTTATAACGAGAGCCGTTATCTATTTCATATGTCGCGTTTAAATATATATCGAATACCGCTACCTTGCGTGAGAAATTACATTGGCCAAATTGGCAGATGCGTGAATGACCGGGTGATCAGGGAGCCATCTGAAACAAGGGCGCAAACCGTCACCCGATGATTTTCTTGCCTTTCATTGCCAGAACTGTAGTTACGTTGCCCGATTTCATTATACGGTTATCACTGAAAAAGAAAACACAAATGGGAATTGACCTGCTTAATCATTGAAAGCGACCGCATTGAGTCATACGGCGAAGCATTTGTGAGCAAGGCGGCATTGTCACTGTCCAAGAAAGAAATAGATTTTGGAAACATACGCTAGTGATAATAGCGGCTGTTTGGTTTGTTTAGCCTTGCTTTAATTGTTCGGCCTCAGATATTAACAGTGCGGATGAACAGGTCTCTGTCACAGAGTATAGTAGGTAATAGTGTTGTTCTTTCCCAAAACAAAATTACTTACAGTACTGCAATTTTATTTATTAAAGGGAAAATGAGACATCCACCCAATCATAGCAATTGCTATAAAGGAAACCAATACGGTTTCCTCGAAAGAAAAGCCTCGCAGTTGAAGAAAAATTCGGCCTGGTCCGGGACTATAACCAGGGTCCACCGCCTTTCCGGGGCAGCTGCTCTACCATCTGAGCTAACCAGGCGGCTAGCAGATGGCAGGGCGAAGTCGAATTTATCGACAACTCGAAGCAAAGGCAAATGTTTGACGTAATAGTTCTGCGGAAACCCGCAAGGTGGATCAGACCCCGTTATGTAAAAGCGTGGTCTGCTGTTACACCGAGGATTGGTGGAATAAAAGTAGGCAAACGACAAAAAAAAAAAAAAAAAACGGAGACGTACAATAGCACAATTCGCAATAGGGGATCGGAAAATGTGGTTGTGGGAGTTCATAGTGTTTTTTTCTTCTTTTTTATTGTTTAACCTAGGTAGGACATTAGGCAGTATAAGAGCGAGAGCTCGGTGGCGCAACCCACTGCCCCGTCTTAAAGGGGACGCTCATGACATCCATTCATCCATAACCTTAACCAGAGGGCCTTTAGAGGCAACTTAAATAAATAAATAATTAAATAAATAAATAAATAAATTAATTAATTAATTAATAGAGAAGTGTCCCTTTGTATAAACATGGTTCACGCTGAGGCTTCCCTCGTTCACTCATCCTTGACGAAATGGGTGCGACGGCAAACACATCTTGAAACATGGCGTACTTCGTCGGGTGATATTATTGCGGTACATCTGAATTTCATCCGTGTTCGTGTTCTGGTGAGGCATCCCTGCTACTGCTGGTTTAAGTTCACCAAGAAATCCAGCGCAACAACTCGAATGCCCTCGTTGGGGCTTGGCGATCACCACGTCTTTCAGTTTTGGAGCATGTTGTTCGATAGACGTTGCGAAAGGTTTTAATGAATTTATTACTGCTGTCGTCCAATTAGGCAATCGACCTAACTCGAAGCTCTGGCAGGAGCGATCACAAAGCAAAACGACCCTCCCCATATTGAAGGCAATGAATGCAAAATGTTTTTGGAGTCAGTATTGCATACCTGCTCGGGCATAGCGTGAATGTTTACGCCAGTTACTTTAGAGCAGTTTTTTTTTCTCAACGCAAAGCCGTCGTGAGCTCATGGTAGCTATTTACCGTCATCATTATGCACATAGGTATAAATTCTCGTTAATTACGAAGTGGATCTTTTTTTTTGTGGAGGTGCTCAGTAGCATTAGTGCATACTGAAATTCGTTGAGCTTGTCTGCAGAGTCCCTCATTTCTATGAAGCTCGTGTCACTTCTGAGGTTGTTTTCCACGTCTCATGGTGCACATGTGAGCCCAAATCGTGTGCGTGCATTGTAGGATCGATGCACGTGTCATTGGAGGTTGGACCGACTTTAATGCCAGAACTACCGATGACGTGGAGGACGAGAGAACAACGGCTTATAGTGTTACGTTCATGTTTCGGAAATTAACAGCGCAAAACAGACGACGACGAAGGGAAAGAAGATAACGACACTGGTGCTGGCGCGTTCCTCTTTCCCTTCGTCCTCGTCTGTTCTGCGCTCTTAATTTCCGAAACATGAGTCACCACCAACTCGCCCAAGTTTCTCTTATGTTATAGTGTTCCGTACAACGCAAGAAGAAAGACTGTGGGCTCTAATTCCGGAGAAAACAAAAAGATAACTGATTTGTTCTTTAGCATCCAGAAGTAGCTTCAAGAAAATCACTACTTGAGTCACTTGGCGGTGGCGCACACTGAGAACAAACCTCCTCGCCCTTTATGCGCTCTGACAACCGAAAGAACACTGACCGAACGTCAATTAATTGTATGCACTATTTATTCGTCTATCCAACAGCTTTATTTGCTACATTGCTTCAACACAGAAGCTGTTGTGTTGAAGTGCAAACTAAGACCTCTGTCTTCGATCAATCTCCTTTGCCGATAGCCTATTCATACACACTGTTTGTATGGAGCATCAATCATTCATTCGAATCTGCATAGGGGAACTAATGTTGCTGGCCGCAAGCACCTTATCACCCATCACTTTATCAAATCGCTATCGAGAAAACAAAAAAGGTGGAGGGGGGGGGGGGGGGGCGGAGAGGATGAAGGCGAACGCCTGCGCGCTCACGAGACGACCATTAAATTGCTAGACATGTTCGTTCGAATGCGTTGTTACTTTCTATTACTGGTTTTCTCCCTCCAACGGTCGCAGGTTCGAGTGCTCTAATTAAGTCTATCCTATAGTATTGTGCCTTAATTTCGCCTTAATTATCACCAGAGGTCGGAGGTTCGACTTCCGCACACGACCATGAATGAATGGCGCCATAAATTTTGGTGTCATTGAATTTTTATGTCACCAAAGGTAATGGGTTCGTTTGCCTTAATTAACTATATATTGAAGAACTGCGCCTTGAATACCTTCTCCTTAATTAACACGAAAGGTCGCTGGCTCGACTCCGACCAATTTTGGTCTCATTGAATTTTGGTGCCACAACGCCGACGGTTAACCAATTTCCGCAGTTAATTAATTAATTAATTACGGAAATGAATAATTTGTGCATCTCGCCATAATCTATTGAACTTCATTGACCTTCATTGAAGGTTTCATGTTTGGAAAAGTGTGCAAATTATTGGTAAGGTCATAAACTCTGAGAAAATGGTACTTTGGAATGTTCAGGAGGACAGTAAAGAATACTGCGTTGTTTGCATTCGCACGGAGCACAGCTAGTTTATTTAACGCTTGGCGCAAGTTGACTGAAACACCTTGCATATAGTTCACCGCTCAGTTTTAGCTCTGCGTGCTATATCACAGCGAAATGTTTTCACTGTTTTGCCAAGCGTAGTGCACATAACTTTGTCTCCGAGTCCTCGTGTAATCTCGAACGTGTTCCATGAATTGCCTGGCGTCTTGGCCGTTGAGGTTTGTATTCCTATAAAAGATCAGGACGACTGATTTCAACGACTTCCAGTTCATCTTTTTTTTTTCAAGTGGATGCACCCTACTGCCACTGTGTCTTTCTTTCTTTCTTTCTTTCTTTCTTTCTTTCTTTCTTTCTTTCTTTCTTTCTTTCTTTCTTTCTTTCTTTCTTTCTTTCCTTCTTTCTTTCTTTCTTTCTTTCTTTCTTTCTTTCTTTCTTTCTTTCTTTCTTTCTTTCTTTCTTTCTGCGGACAAGTATTTTGTAGACATCTGGAGCAACAAATCAAATCCGTTCGCTATTCGTACTGCGCTGTACTCGACAAAAGCAGTTAGCTAAAAAACAAACAATTGTCGTTCCGATAAGCTTCTATTTAAAGCAAACCTACCCAGCCAGGCAGCAATGCTGCATCGATGTTTATCGAGATCAAAATTCCACTTCTAATGGCGGGGAAGCGAATTGGGCGCTCTTGGTAGACAAGGTCACGGCTGCCAATGCTTATCGATTGCGTTTCTCAGAAGCACTAAAAGTAGTGTGGGGTTGCTGCTTGGACTTGGGGCACTAAAGTAGTCGCTTTCTTGTGTTGTCTCACAGCATAGGTAGGTGCAGAGATCCATCGTTATGGTGCAGTTAACTAACCGCTGGCTGCAGGCAAGCGCTACCTCCGTGAACGTCACTATTAAAGTTGCCGTTTATGGAGAATTTCCTATCCGTTCTGGGTTATGTTCGCGTCTTGTTTGTTATTAATTATATGCAAGGAGATGTTGGTACCTGTTACAGGGCGCCGGCTGCTCCCCATCCATTAATTTATAGACGAGCTAAAACAAAAACGTTAAACGAAGAATAGAGGGAAGCCTATGGTAACAACAGTTCTAAAGCTCCCATAAACTTACCAAAAAGAATTGTTTCTGAGCACTTCACAAGCGTTCGAGTGTTCGTGTTGACGCACACATGGCAGTCCTCGTTGGTGGAGGCCACGGCGCATACAAACATACAGAGAACAGCCACAGGAAACCGGCAATATGAGCGAATGCGCGAAACACGTATACAAGGTGCCCCAGCTAACTTTAGCCAGAGATTAAAAATATGCGGATGTCACGTAGCTGGGCACAACCAACGTAACGTTGTTTGCCGTCGCTTGCAGATACTCAAATTTTTTTTTCATTCCGCCTAATTAGATAAGTACTTTTAAATAATTAGGCAACTTCTCAAATATTATAATTAGATGAAAAGTGTGAATGAGAAAGTTGTAGAGCGACATGAAAAACTCCATATATAGCTTTATTTGGCTAATACGTAATACATAAAAGTGCTTTTCCCAGCGTGAAAGCAGCCCGAAAATGCACGCAATAGTGCCGCTAGACTGGCCGCTCGAGGCAGCAAAGGCAATTGTAGTCTGTCAGAAGGGGATGAAAACTTGTGCAAGTAATACTAATAGACATAAGCTTATAGTTTCAGAAAGCACTTCAGACTGTTTACAAATGTGTCGTGATCGGTAATATGTGCGATGCAAACTGGGAGCACATTCCATTGACAGGCAGCAATGAAGAGTGGTACGTAGGGCCGGGATGGTAGGCAAGAAAAAAAAGTTTCGTGTTAAGAAGCGTCTCCGGTGTTGGAATTCGAACCAGATTACCCCGGTGATACACAATAGGCCACGCGCGCTGTTTCTTTCTTTCCTTTATGCTTTATTTTTGATGCTGTAGTGCAGCATAACAACACAACAGAGGAAACACTTAAATCATGCCTACAACCATTTGGACTAATTTCAGAGTGGAACTCCTTGAGCGCTACCCAATTTGCCAAAGATGTCCACCCATTGAAATTTTTCTGTCAGAACTCGGTAAGGCTCTTGTATGCACATGACATTCAAAACCATTTTCCGGACAGGGCCTGGGCGTTGACATCGGCGTTTTTTACAGCCACTTTTTGCTGGCTTCGCGGATCGCACTTGACGGGATCAAAGCGTCCGCTGTCCAGCTAGATAACGGGTCGAACGCAGTTGAACATTTAAAACAAACTTTAATTACACTGAGAAGGTCAAAAAAGCAAGTTAAAAATACACAAAACGTTCAGTTTTAGCCCCGTAAAAAAGTGGTCCGGTCTCTAGGGCTGGTGGGGCGAGTCTGCCCGTCCCGCGCTTTTCCAACTGCGGTTTCCATCCCCGTCGCCGCCCCCAGGCACGGGAAACAACAGCCGACACCCCGAAGCGTCGTCACTGGGTTTCTTTCAGGAACCGAACGGAGGGAGCGGGGTCCTTTCTCTCGCGCACAGCTTGGAGTCCGCGGGGGGCCAGTGAAAGAGAAAGCCATAAAAGTAAGGAAGGCTCGCTTCCCTCTTGAAAGAAAAGTCTGGCCGTGCATTCGCGACGCGCACAGAACACTCCCCGTCTGGTGTCTTCCGTTGTTGAGACGCCACCACTATATCACGGTCACAGCAAACGCACAACTTCTGTTGTTGGCCGGAAGAATGTTTTCACAACCCCGTCTTTGGCTGTTTTCAGCTCGACCTTGCGCACCCTTCCATCTGCGCTGGGCAGGCTTCGTGTAATCACTCCGACGGGCCAGTCGTTGCGGGTTGCTTCTTTATCCCTGAGTAGAACGACGTCGCCTTCTTTGAGGTCGGGTTTTGCTGCTTGCCATTTTCGGCGTTGTTGCAAAGTAGTGACATACGTTGTGCGCCAGCGCTTCCAGAACTCGTCAGCCAGGTTTTGCACGAGACGCCAATGCCGTTTGTAGAGGTTGCTTGTATCTAACTGCCCAGTTGTTACAGATGCGCTTCCGTGTTTTTGGGTTAAGAGTGTCGCCGGAGTTAGGATTGTGGGATCTTCGGGGTCAGACGAAGTAGGAGTTATGGGCCTGGCATTAATGATGGCCGCAACTTCTGCCAAAAAGGTTGCAAGAATGTCATGCGTGAGTCGTTGATGACGTGACTGCATGAGCATTGAGTCAAGAATGCGACGTGCAATGCCTATCATCCGCTCCCACGCACCGCCCATATGGGACGCGTGCGGTGGATTGAATATCCATTTGCAGCCGTTTCCGCTGAGGAACTTGCCTATTTGTGAGCGATGAATGCCCTCTGCGCTGATTCCAAGTTCTCTGCAGGCTCCGATAAAATTGGTCCCGCAGTCAGAGCGTATTAGCTTGACGGGCCCTCGCACTGCTAGGAACCTTCGGAAGGCATTAATGAAACTCGACGTATCCATTGATTCGATCAGCTCAATGTGCACTGCGCGAATGCTTAAGCAAGTGAACATGGCTGCCCAGCGCTTGCTGTTTGCAACACCACCTCTCGTTCGGCGAGAGACAATCATCCAGGGACCGAAAACATCGATTCCAACATTCGTGAAAGGAGGATCTGTGCTGATTCGGTCTGCCGGAAGGTCAGCCATCTTCTGGTCGTGAAAGCGCCCTCGCAGCTTCTTGCATGAAATGCATGCTTGCAGCACGGATGAGATGCACCTTTTACCTCCGACGATCCAATACCCAGCAGCTCGTACGGCTCCTTCTGTGAAGTGTCGGCCCTGGTGTTGCACGCATTCATGGTGGTGGCGCACGAGAAGCTTCGCCACATGGTGCCGACCCGGCAATAAGAGAGGGTGTTTCTCATCGTCTGGAAGGTCGCTTCTATTCAAGCGGCCGCCGACGCGGATCAAGCCGTTGGCGTCTAAGAATGGGTCAAGCCTTCGAAGCGAGCTTGTCTTGTGAACCTGCTCTCCTCTCTGGATACAGCATATCTCTTCATAATATGCGTCCTGCTGTACTGCGCGAATGATGACGAGCCTGGCTTTGGAGAGCGCCTCAACGGGAGCTACCTCTCCTTGTGATGCGTTCTTTGCGCGATGGGCAACCTGGATCAGACTTGCTACAGCACGAGTGAGAGATTTCCAGTTCGAGAGTCTATGAAAGCGTTCAGCTCCGAGTCGCTGTCGTTTGTTCACCTCCGTCGCCAGAGTGCAGACTTCAGGGCGTATTTCTTTGTATTCATCAGGATTTAAGAGGATGAAGCTCGACGACCGTGCTTCCTCTTCTCGTCGTGAGAGAAAATCAGGTCCGGACAACCAGTTCGTGCTCTTAAGCTGTGCCGCTGGAATCGCTCTAGTGGCGTGGTCTGCTGGATTTTCGTCTGTGTGAACGTATTTCCATTGTTCAGGTTGCGTGCTGCTACGTATCCGCTGCACCCTGTTGGCCACATACACGTAGAACCTTCTTGTTTCGTTGTATATGTAACCCAAGACCACTTTGCTATCCGTGTAGAACGTGACCGAGTTCGGCTGGAAGTCCAATTCTCGTAGTATAGAATCGGTCATCTCTACAGCAAGCACTGCTGCACACAACTCAAGCCTTGGGATGGTGTGTTCTGGTTGTGGAGCAAGCTTGGCCTTTCCCATGACAAATCCGACGTGTCTGTTTCCTTGCTTGTCAGTCACGCGTAGATATGCCACAGCTGCGACGGCCCTTGTGGACGCGTCTGAAAATACATGAATGTCCCTGCTTTCGGCTTCAAGCGTCGAGACTGGCGCATACGTTCTTCGCACGTGAAGGTGTTGTAGTGTCTGGAGAGAGTTCTTCCACTCGTCCCATCTCTGCTTTTTCTCGTCCGAAAGCGGTGTGTCCCAGTCATAACCCTTCGTCACGAGGTCACGGAGAAGGTACTTGCCTTGAACCGTTATTGGAGCCACAAACCCTAGTGGATCGTAAAGGCTGTTGACGGTCGACAGGACTCCTCGCCGCGTATATGGCCTGTCCTGACGAGGAGCTCTGAAGACGAAGCTGTCGTCGCCTATGTCCCACAGCAGACCGAGACTTCTCTGCGTAAGCGACGCGTCTGTGCCGAAGTCGAGGTTCTTCAGTCCCTGGGCGTGGTCCTCTTGAGGAAATGCATTCAGCACATTCTGCCTATTCGAATCTATCTTGTGCAGCCTTATGTTAGCCGTTGCAAGCATTTTCTGTGTTCTTTGCAGCAGACTAATGGCATCTTCTTCGCTCGGAAGAGACTTAAGTGCATCATCGACGTAGAAATCTCTTTCAACGAACTTCCTGGCGTCTTCGCCAAATCGGGGGGCAGCTTGTTGGGCAGTCCGTCGAAGGCCATACGTTGAAATAGCTGGCGATGGGCTGTTGCCGAAAACGTGAACCTTCATTCGGCACTCTATGATTTCTCTGGAGATATCGTTGCCCTTAAACCAGAGGAACCTCAGGTAGTTCTGATGGTCCTCGCGAACCATGAAACTGTAGAACATTTGCTGGACATCCGCTGTAACCGCAACTGGTTCTTGCCGGAAGCGTATCAAAATCCCCACGAGGTTATTCGTCAGGTCAGGGCCGGTCAGGAGGACGTTGTTCAGAGATACCCCTTCATACTGAGCGCTGGAGTCAAATACGACTCGGATTTGATCAGGCTTCTGGGGGTGGTGAACGCCGAATATGGGCAGATACCAACATTCTTCGTCCACGTGAAGTGGTGGCGCTTCCTCCGCATGACCCTTGATGAAGAGCTCGTTCATGAAGTTCACGAAACGTTCCCTTGTTTCAGGATTTTTTCGCAGGGTACGCCGTAGCGAGAGCAGACGAGACAGAGCTTGTTCTCTGTTGTTCGGAAGCCGACTTCTCGGTGTGCGAAAGGGGAGAGGGGCGACCCAATTGTTTAAATTGTCTTGGGTGAATTCACTATTCATTATCTTGAGGAATGTCTTGTCTTCCATGGAGAGAGCACGCTGGTTGTCACGTTCTGTTGTCTCGAAAAGATTCGGGGCCAGGTTGTCATCCAATGTTGCTGCCAATCGTAAATCTTTTGAGACCTTATCCGCAGAGTAGAGAATCGGCGCCTCCCTAACAAAGAAATGTCTTGGGCATGGCTCAAAAAGAGATGGTCGCCCACTGTCCAGCACATGGGTCTTGAACACGTTGACGCTGCCCGTTTTCCGCGTTCGACCAACGCAAACGTCACCGACAATGACCCATCCGAGGTCGAGCTTCTGAGCATACGGTGCGTCGTGGGGTCCGTTGATTGTCTGACGAACCTTGTGAGCTCTTAGGATGTCCCGGCCAAGGAGGAGCAGTATTCCAGCCTCCTCAAGAGGCGGAATGTGATTTGCTACTGACTTCAAGTGCGGGTAGTGCCTTGCAGCGTCAGGTGTCGGAATTTCCTCTCTGTTTTCTGGAATTGCCTTGCACTCGAGGAGAGGTGGAAGAGGAAACTTGACTTCGCCTGACATGCTCTGCACGAAAAAACCATGAGCGACTCTTCCAACCACTTCAGTACTGCCGGAGCAAGTGCGGAGCGTGTATTGCGTAGGCGTCCCCTTCACTCCGAAATCGTTGAGGAGTTCTGGCCTAACCAACGAGCGATTACTCTGGTCGTCAAGAATCGCGTACGCTCTGACTGTTTTCTCAGGCTGAGTCTCATGAGTCACCTCTACGAGGCAGATTTTAGCACACGACTTTGTGCTGCTGCCAGCGTTTGCCACTTCGGTACGCCTAGATGTGACTCTTCTTTCTGAGTCATCTGTCGTACTGTCGTCAGACCCACTAGCCCTTGACGGCTCCGAGGTTGGCGGTGCTGGGTGAAGCGCTGTGGCGTGGTCGGCGCTGTCGCATATGAGGCATCTCACAACTGCCTGACATTGCCACTGCATGTGGTTCTTGGATGAGCAGCATCGTAGGCAGATCCCTTGCTTCTTTATGAAAGATTGCCGCTCTTCCAAGGTTTTCTCACGGAAGGCGCGACACCTTTCCAAAGGGTGAGGTTTCTTGTGATATGGACACCACCTTTTCAAGTCCCTCGATTCCGGTTGCTGTTCGTTAGCAGTGGCATCTTGATAATTCTTGGCAAAAACAGGATCCACTTCTGTTTTCCTCGCTGACACAGATGATCTTTGCCGCGTGGTCTTGGTACCATTGTCTTCCTTCCTTTGATTGAATTCAGACGAGGCATTTTGTGGATGCAAGATGAAACTCGGGTCGTTCCTCATGCTGGCCTGATCTCTAACAAATTTGCTAAAGAAAGAAAAGGGTGGAAATGCAGTGTGGTGATCTTTCTTGTATTTCGACCCCGCCGACATCCAATTTTCTTGAAGTCCAGATGGCAACTTCGAAACAAATTTGTTGACCCCTCTTGCGGTATCCAAATAGCTAAGACCGGCAAGATACGGGTCAGTTTTTGCAGCCTCGAGTTCTAGCAGGAGGTCGCCAAGTTCCTGGAGTCTGGTATTTTCCCGGTAAGATATCTTCGGGAAGTCTTCCAGCCGCTTCAGTAGTGCATCCTCAATTGCCTCAGGGCGCCCAAAGACGTCGTCAAGCCGTTTCCACACAACGTTCAAGCCCGTTGAAAAGTCATCCACGTGCACCGATTTCAACCTCCGAGCCTGATTTGACGATTCAGGGCCAAGCCATTTGATGAGGAGGTCTAGCTCTTCTTGGGCAGAAAGACCTAGATCTCTGACGACACCTTTGAACGATGATTTCCAAGCGCGAAAGTTCTCAGGTCGATCATCAAACTTGATAAGACCGCTTGAAACAAGGTCTTTGCGGCACAGGAATTTGAGGACATCGGCTAGCTCTGAGCTTGAACTGTTGTGTGTCGGGGCGTGCACAAGCGGCTGCGGTTCAACTCGTAAGTCCATAGGACGACTCGTAGCTCCAGCATGCTTATAACATGGGTTGTTAGGTGCAGCATGGTAGTCAGGTGGACGTTCATCAGCTCGCAAACACATCGAATTATTCGCAGCTGTGTTGGCCCTCGGTGACGTGTGAGCATTGTTTACGTCGTCGCTTGAGTTGGTAACGGCCTCCTCAGTAAACGCGAGCGCAGAGTTGCGTAGGGCTTGCTGCTCATCGATATAACTCCTAGTCTGCAGCGTTCGGTCCACAGGAGGGAGCGTGCGCATGCGCTCCCCGCCATCCTGCTCCACGGCTGCCTCGAGCGCATTCGCCTGGGCGTTTGCAGCTGCCGCTTCTTTTTCATGCTGCAAAATATCCAATTCAGCCTCAATCCTTGCCCTCTCAATACGCATTGCGGCCTCTCTGCGACCGAACTCTGCTCTGGCCCGGACGGCTTCAGCTTGTGCGCGTGCTTGTACGGCGGCTAGGCTGATTGTTGACGAACCCGATCGTCGTGACCTCGAGGAAACGCTTGAGTGGGCCGATAGAGAGTGCTGCGACATTACCTCTTGTAAGCGGTCGCGTTCTCGTTCTGAAGCCTCACGTAATTTGTCGCTCACAGTCACATAACGATCTGCGTCGATTGCTTTTTGAAGTTCTAATTCCTGCTGGGATTCAGATCTGCTCGTTTTGGCGAGGAAGGTAGCGTATCTGGCGGCGACGTGGTCATAGCGCTCATAGCTTGCGCGAAGCTGCGTTGCGGCGTTGTTAACGTCTTCCTCTTTTGCACATGACACTTTGAAAATAGCTGTCTCCACGTTCTTCCAGGCAACGTCTATTCTCCGGGAGTGCTCTTCGCGGCTCGTTTCATACGTTTCTTTAGCTTTCATGGAAAACGTAGTTGCTCTTTGTGGTCGAATATTTGCCGTGGAAGCTTCATGCTCTGCTGTCATGATTTGAGACGTTCCAGGCGTCAGCTTGTCCTGATCCATTTTGGCGTGCGTGCTTCACGACGTATCTCACTCAAAGCGGACGTATGCCGTGAAGCCTGCTAAGCTGCGCGATGAAATTTGAAACGAGCCCACCTTGTCGTTGCCCTGTGTGCCGTCAGCTGCTCAACTTGTAGGGGATGCCGTGTCCTTGCAGTAGGCGGATGTCATGGTCCAACCGGAGGTCTTGCCGTGCGACGTATTCCACTGCAGCGGATGTTGAGTTGGCGGCCGATGGCAGTCGACTTCACTTTTTTTACTATGGCTGCCCAGCGGATCGCACTTGACGGGATCAAAGCGTCCGCTGTCCAGCTAGATAACGGGTCGAACGCAGTTGAACATTTAAAACAAACTTTAATTACACTGAGAAGGTCAAAAAAGCAAGTTAAAAATACACAAAACGTTCAGTTTTAGCCCCGTAAAAAAGTGGTCCGGTCTCTAGGGCTGGTGGGGCGAGTCTGCCCGTCCCGCGCTTTTCCAACTGCGGTTTCCATCCCCGTCGCCGCCCCCAGGCACGGGAAACAACAGCCGACACCCCGAAGCGTCGTCACTGGGTTTCTTTCAGGAACCGAACGGAGGGAGCGGGGTCCTTTCTCTCGCGCACAGCTTGGAGTCCGCGGGGGGCCAGTGAAAGAGAAAGCCATAAAAGTAAGGAAGGCTCGCTTCCCTCTTGAAAGAAAAGTCTGGCCGTGCATTCGCGACGCGCACAGAACAACTTCAGTTTTAATTCTGTATGGACGCCAAACGCCATTACGAAATCCTATACTACAAAGCGCGTTACCATAACGCTGTACTTCCAAATATACAGGATTCCCGGTGATGTTACAGGGATATACATATTTATATATATTTGAAATATATGCCAGTGATAGACAGCTGTCTCAGCAATCAATGTGTACTTGTTCAACCATCTCAGGCATATTACACAGAATGCAAAAAAAAAGAAGAAAGAAGCGCAGTTTACGGTGCATGATACGAAAAATGGCACGGCAGTTCCGCAACCAGGCCACCGAAGCATCGGCAGCGACATGAACGTTTAGCGGTGCGCTCGAGCTCGTTGGCCTGTGTTTTAACATTACGCGGGCCGACATATTGTCGCGACGCAGCGCCCCAAGTGACTGCTGTTAGGGAACACAACGCCCTGGCAGCCATAGAGTTTCGCACTACATTACCTAGAGGGAAATCTGGCGCTGCTGCGCTGTGGTATGCATGGGAATGCCGGTATATTGTGGATTCGGATTGGCATCGTTCTCGTAGAGAGAGGACGCCTTGAAGACGCGCTCGGCAAGTACCGTTCCATCTGTCACAATGATTCATTTTCTACTAGAACAGCACGTGAATAGTTGTTTTAGCTTCATTATTACGCGAAAACATGTTTTGTTTAACTATGAGAACTTGTTATTGTGTGTACGACTACATGTTACGTAAAAAGTATCAGCGGGCCGCTAAAGCTGGACGACAGACGACAAGGTTCGCGCTCGCTTTGAAACAGTTGGTCGTCTGTTCTTGCTTTTCTTCGCTTGGTCATGCATCGTGGGTGAGTAAAGATGTAATATGCGTGAATGGAAACATTTTATGAAGATTTTACTTTGAGAACGCGTTATTTGCGTAGCCATATCTACGTTTTAGACGAAGCCTCTTACAACACCAGCCAATAAGAGCCTCGGAAACACATATACCGTCATTCCCGTGACGGCACGGTGTCCCCTTAAGAAACTCCCATAGATGGTGGCACCAGATTACCCTCTAGGTGTTCTAGTGAGAAACTCTATGCTGGCAGCGGCACAGCGCTGGCGTCATGAAAAACGCCGCCAGCGGCGTTGGAGGCGACGATCCTCGATGGCGCACGAGGCGCATGCGAAGAGAGAGAATGGGCAGCTTCGCTCGAAGGGCGAAGCACTGACTGCGATGAAAAATTTAAATTATGGGGTTTTACGTGCCAAAACCACTTTCTCATTATGAGGCACGCCGTAGTGGGGGACTCCGGAAATTTCGACCACCGGGGGTTCCTTAACGTGCACCTAAATCTAAGTACACGGGTGTTTTCGCATCTCGCCCCCATCGAAATGCGGCCGCCGTGGCCGGGATTCGATCCCGTGACCTCGTGCTTAGCAGTCCAACACCATAGCCACTAAGCAACCACGGCGGGTTCTGACTGCGATAGCAAGAATCTAGTGGTGCCTCTGGGCTTTCCGGAACCGGGTTCTCACTGTGCGAGGGTCCGACTAACGCGCACGCGACATACGCGGGTACGCCGAAATTTCTGGCACCCTTCGAAGCTTTGACACGCCGTGCAGGGCCATCGCACAGGCGCCGCTACATTGCCCGTAAAGAGGCGCGCCAGTAAAATCGCATCACCTAATAGTTTGAACACTCACGTTGTCTTGCACTTTTAATATTTAATAGTCTGAGATGATTTGAGATGAACGTCGTTCGCTGGGAATGTTATGTTTCACGGCATTTGTATGTGAGCTGCCAGCATCAAAATTTTGAGGCATAATTTAGCCATGAACGTAAGGCCTGGTATAAGCAACTGTGCTGATATAACAGCGTGCAGCAACATAACCCGCATATGCGGCATGGATAGGTGCATATATATATATATATATATATATATATATATATATATATATATATATATATATATATATATATATATATATATATATGAACCGAGAAGAAAGGGGGTTAACCGAGGGGCCCGATTTTTATTAGTCATATGCGAAGGTTGTGGGTTCGGTTCCCACCTGCGGCAAGTTGTTTGTTCATCCACTTTAATTTCCATTACCTTATCGTTTCTTTATTTCGTTTATTAAGCACAAGTAATTTCCCCTATGTTGTCCTTGGTGTCAATGTTTGTTGGCTTCTTACGATATGACTATATATATATATATATATATATATATATATATATATCATACGTACATACACCTAAATGTATGCGAAGCCTCACGGCAACGCCAACGGTGACAACGGCGGCGGCGGAAATTTTCTTGTAGCGAGCACATAACTGCTATCGCAATGAACTGCGGGTATCCGTAGCTTCAACATTCAGATCCATTATTCATTATTATAGATCGTAGATTCAACGCTCAGATCGCCGTATCAACCACGCGGTGTGGTATGCAAAGTAGTGACGTTAGTGGGCTTATGCGCGCAACGCTCGTGCCAGCAGCGTAAGGCCGAACGCCGCCCTCGAATTCGCAGAGCAAATGCACTTCGCGTCTACGAATATCTGATAACGGTGCACGCGGCATGCAACATCGGACGTGACAGCACCATGGCAACGGTGGTATCGAGGACGTGAAAACGCCTCCAGTGTCCCTACGTAATTACTGTCGCAACAAAATACGGTTTTATGCTAATCACATCCTTTTGGAAAGAGTGCGCGCGTAGAACTTGAAAAAGAAAGTTGACACTCGGTTATACCGGCACTCCTTTAACTCGACTCAACACATCCTGCCCGCGCCTCCTTAGCGTATTGGGATTCGTAATATGACATCCTAACATATCTTTATACGTTTATTTTTGCTTTCACACTGTACTTATCTCAGGAGGAGCAGAAAATCAAGATGCGGAAAGCCGTAACCACTTGACGTCAGAATCCTTTTACACTTGGAGTTCGTTTATCATGACAACATACGACAAGCCCGGGCAGACTACTGCACAGGCTCACGTCTATGAATGTGCGCAATAAAGGAGCCTCTTTGGACGCGAAGATAAATAAAACGCGACAGAATATTATTCAGGCAGAAAGGCTCAGGCCCTACTTGCGTTTTGCGAACCTAAATAAACAAATTGGTTCGGCTTGCTTGCTCTCCCTCTCGGACCGTATAATAGTCACATCTACTATTGGATCAGAGCTGAAACAATCGAAATTCAAACATTTTCGAAGAAATTTAGCAGTAAATCACGAGACCACAGACGCACCCTTGCAATGACTGAATAACAATATTACCACACTCTTCTCCCTTTGTAACGGCAGCTAGTTTGAGATGAAATGCTTTACAAGTATTCGTGTTTTTGTGGACTGGCAATACGTATTACTGTCATAGGTACCGAATAAAAGAATAACAAGAATGAGGTTGACGTGAATGATAACAACAATTTGGTTACAAAAGAGAGAACGCACCAATTTTTTAACATCCTTCCTCCGTGGCAGCCGCCACTTTGAGACGCTATGTGACATCGAACCACCTTCACGATCGGCCCAGCTTACCCAGCGCACTATCTTTAGAACTCACCCGTGTCGTAACATTAATTCTGTGGACGTAAAATAAAACACTCGCCATCGAACGTCACCGTCCTGTGGTCGTGGTCAGGCTGTCACCTTGACCGTCGTCGTCACGTAGGCACACTTACTCGCCGGATGGATGGATGGATGTTATGAGCGTCCCCTTTAAAACGGGGCGGTGGGTTGCGCCACCAAGCTCTTGCTATTATACTGCCTAATGTCCCACATAGGTTAAACAATGAAAAAATAAAAGAAAAAACACTATGAACTACCACACCCATATTTTTTTATCGCCTATAGCGATCTGCGCTTTTTGCACGTCTCCGTCTTTTGTCGTTTCCCCACTTTTCTTCCACCAATCCTCTAATCGCCTCTTACTAATGCCTATTACGGACATGTTTGCTTTACCATTGCTCCCGCTGAACACAAGGGCTTCAAGGAGGCTAGTGGTGCCTAAATCGACCGCTGGGTAGACGTCTTCACATTCTAATAAAACATGATCCGTCGTTTCCCTAGCTTTACCGCCGCAAGCACATGCTTCTTCTTCCTTCTTATATCTCGCTTTATAGGTGCGTGTTCTAAGGCATCCCGATCTCGCTTTACGAAAAGTAATGAGCTTTCCTTTGAGTTATCATAAATTGTTTCTTTCCTGATTTCGTTTTTTTCGTTTTAAGTAGTTACTCATGGCAGGTTTCCTTTCCATTGCTGCCACCCATGAGATTATTTCAGCCTCTCTGACTTTCCGCTTGACCGCCTTTGTTGCTGTGTTGCCCACTCTACAGGTCACATACTTGCTGGTAAGCTTCCTAGTTCTTTTCCTCCACTGTGAATCAATGTTTTTCTGTACAGATACCTGAACACTCTGCCAGCCTATTTACTTTCTTCCATATTCCTCAGGTGTTCTTCATACTAAATTTTACTGCGAACTTCCCTCACTTCAAAACTAGTCCAGCCCATATCACCCTTCACGGCGCCTTCATCGACATCTTGCGCCATCTGGTGGTACTTTTCGGAAGACCAGGCGAAGCTAGCTGGCGAGCTATATACAAAGTGCTTAGCCTAACATCGATTCTCACACTGCTTGGAGGCCGCATATTTTATCTTTCTTTCCAATTTCTTACGCATTTACCTGCGTAGGAAAAAACACTTGCGGAGGGCTTCACGGCGGCCTCTTCGACAATATAATTGGAGTGCAGCCCCACAAGAAGAAAATGGCCAAAAGAAAAGGTCGGAGAGCGACATAGCACGTTTGAATCATTTTAATGGAATGGGACGTCGACGCCAGAAAAATGCGACAGTGTAATAGAGTCCCGCGAAATGCGTTTAACTGCCATGGAGGAGGAGGAGGAGGAGGAAATAAAGAGAGGAGGCAGGGATATTAAACAGGAATGCGTCTGGTTGGCTACCCTACTCTGGGGGGACGGGAAAAAGGGAATATAAAGATAAGATAGAGAGAGGGAGGGGATGGGGAGGAAAGCCGCGGTTAGCTCGCGCACGCACGCGGAACTGCAGTGATGTTAAATGTGCTTATGCTTCTGACTTCACGAGCTCCATTTTCGTCAAAAACCTGCTGTCGGAGAACATTACTGATATCTGGTGCCAAAGGGTACTTTATAATTTGCACGCAGCAAGGTTCAGATAACAAAAATGGCCGCCTCTTCACGTGGATGTGCTGCAAGTTCCATCTTCGTAGACTTGATTCCTGCATTATGCTACAAGTGCCATAATAGGTTTCCCGCTCTAAGGCGACAGTATTGTGCCGCTTCTTGCTCGGGCTAGCATTTACGAAGGCCTAATTGTTCCGCACTGGAACGGGAGATACGCAAATGTGCGACTCTTGAGTGGAGACAAACCAACCCTATACCATACCACATGTGCTTGCCAGAAAACAGATGGGCTAGCCATAATAAAAAACCCGAGTGCGGAACAGTGGGAGAGGATGCTATCCAGCAACATCCTGAAAGTCCAACAAGGACTAGTAAGGCGTGCACGCAGGGCAGTTGCCCTCAGCGGAGCCCTGGACTAGGGGAACCGACCCTGGAGAGAAGATGGAAGAGTCCATCTGAAGCCGCAAAAATCACTGCAAAATAGAGCAAATAAACGTTTTTCATCACCATCATCTTGTGGAATTACATATAGCAACGATTGAACACATCCTATGTCTCTGTCCAGAGTACAACGTCAAGCGTGAAGCACTCTGGACAGCATTGAAACGGCTGGACTCTAGACCATTTCCGGAAATGAAGAACCTTAGATCATGGCCGTAAGTATCGATGACACAGAAAACCACGAAAGCGTTACTGCAGTACCTCAAGTCGACAGGTCTTGGCGACCATTTGTAAACTCGTTGCGAACCTTCAAATGTGCGCGAAACTGTGCTCCCCCTCTCTTCTCATTCCTAGATCCCCTTCCCCCTTGCAGGGTAGCGAACCGGACGTGCGTCTGGCTGACCTACTTGACTTTCATCTCTTATATTTCTCTCTCTATTTCTCTCTGCAATAAAACACAAGTCAGTCAATCAAGCCAAGCAAGCAGGTCTGTTGTCCAACCGGCCCATTGGGCCATGAAGATGCATAGCCTCTAATACCTTCCGGGTGGGCCGCCCTGCATGCCGTATGGCATTTGTTTGCTGGTCTTGCTTGTATCAAAGCGGCGTGCAGCGGCACATACCCGAAATGAGGAGGGTACAAATGTATGAGAGAGTTGGTAATGCCTACTGTGTAAGCGCTTCATCATAGCTGTCTGCATCATCACTGTCTGCATATTTTTGGCGTTTAAACTTACGATGGAAACTTTGGGCGGTGAAGATTGGTGTGATTGCAGCGTGTAGATAATCCTTTGTGGTGTCACAATTCCGTCTATAAGTCTCTGCGCACGAATATGTCACTGCTAAATGTCACTGCTTTCTTCTGTTCTTCCGTATAGGCACAAGCAAGTCAGGCCTCGAATGTTTGGGCCTACATCAACCTGTCAGGCCGTACCCACTCTCTAGGCACAAATGACAAAGTTTAATGAGCTGCTTCCGCCTTCTGACTCTTAAAGTGTCGGAGTTGACAAGTGTTCGCTAATTAGCTTTCCGATTCAATGTCGCTGTCACGGGTGCTATGTATCGTTACTGCAGAGAATTATTTGTTTGCTACTTTTGTCCTTCTCGAACCCTCTTGCAAGATAGTACTTCCAGTAAGGCCTTGTCACGCATACCCAACATGTAAGCCTGGGTAGGTGAACGTTGTTTAATATTTATTTGCATCGAGAAGGGGTTAGAATAGGAAGAATCTTGCTTTTTTTTTCTCAATAATTTCCCTAAAGCAAACTAAATCACCCCTATGCTTATTTTGAAGCCATAATACTGTAACTGGGCCAATAAACTGCTGTGTGCTTCATTACCTCAGTGATGGCTTATCGATAATCAATAGTGTTGGGATCAATAATTATTTTCGAGTAGCTTTTGAATACTATGAAGGACATCTTTTGTAATTCCAGAGTGATGGGATTTTCGCACCAGGAAGATACCTCATCAGTGATACAAATGCGCGACATAGTATATTTCAACTGAGCTGTCTGAAAATGCCGGAAAATAGCGCAGTAAGCATATTTAGCAGAGCCCGTCGGCATAAGTTGGGTCACATTTCGGGACACTTAAAGAGACACAAAGTTTTAAATATACAAGTAATCAGCTGAAACACGTTAATTAACCATTTATTGACGCAGGATTGGCGATGCCATCATCCTCTCAAAAAGCACCACAAGTCGTTTTTCAGCGCTTGTCGGCTTATTGCACCATGGCGTGGCTAGGTCCGCTAACGGACGCTGCAAGAAAACTCTGAACACTGGGTCGTTACGCGACCCTAGCTGACTGGCACTCCTTCCGGTTCTCGTATTGTTGACAGCGGATTCTCGACCTTTTCCTGACGCTGCCGCTACCCCAATTCTCTCCTGCTGCGATGCAACATTGCTGTGTCGCTTGTTGCTGGGTGTGGTTTTCACAAGGACATATTCGCTCCTCATTGGCATGAGTAACACACTTTGTTCGCTCCTCTCCATCTGTCCCCCCTGTGGTGACCAGCGGCTTGTATACACTCCGCACCGCCTAAGGTCACCAGGATTCAACATCCTGGTGTCCTAACTGCTGGAACCGTTGATACACGTTTCTCTCTAACCCAGAATGGGATGTGTGCGTTATTGATGTTTCCTAAGTCGACAGACCTCAGTGAGCAACTGTAGTTTCTAGTGGCACCTCGAAAACAAAACGACACCCTCAGCGTTTTTTTATTTGTTTGTTTTCATCCTTTAACCCTTTTTCCCTTGGGGTAGCGGGTTAAGGGGGTCGTTGACCCCTGCCTTTCCATCCTTTCGCTCTCTCTCTCTCTCACACACACACACACACACACACACACACACACACACACACACACACACACACACACACACACACACGCACGCACACACACACACACACACACACACACACACACACACACACACACACACACACACACACGTGGCCAACTTAAAGCCCAGCTGCCGCGCCCGAAGGAAATCGCGCTTAAACAGGTGGTCACCGCGAGTTATGCCAGATTTCTGAAAACGTGCACAAGGCAATTAATCTGACGTTCGTGGCATTGACGGGGGATACCCCGACTACGCAATGTTTATGACGCATTACTGCAGTTTTTGAATGCAGTCCGAGTTATACCGGTCATGCGCACTCAGGGCCCTTCGAAGAAAGCTTTATGGCCCGATCGAACCTGGCTTCTTGCCCCGGCTTCTCAAGTTTGCGCGGAGTTTTTCATTACCTGCACTGCCCCTCCCACGGCAGTCGCACTAAGCGGACCAATCTAGTTTCCGCGTTCCTTCGCAAACACTTAGCCAGCCGCCGCGTCCCATGCGCTGCGCCGCAAGCGATCGGCTCACGCCCAACGCAGGATTTTTGTTTTTTGCGAAGTCGCCTGCGCTCAGCCTGCCCTTGGCTTTAATCGCGCGCCGTGCTGCTCCGCTATGCGAGTCGGCGCCGTAGAGGCTTTTCCGAGCGCCCTACTTCAAATGCGTCGAGCGCGCAAGGACTCACCTGTCGGCGCGACCGCCACCTCGAAAAACGGAAGTAAAGGACGCTTTCACCCTTGGACACAGAGACAGCCGCAATGCGTCAGCTCTCGAACCGAGCCTGAGTGCAATTTCTGCTAACAATAAGAACGACTCGCCGACTACGAGGTACGGGCGTGCGGCTGCTTACAATTAACGCACGGAAGGAGAAAGAAACCTGGCACCCCAGTCTCTCAAAAAGCCAACGTGGGAATGAAGGGAACAGGGTGCCCCGCTGCTCGCCCTCTGTTTCGCTTTTTTTTTTTTACGTTTCGCAGCTCATAGACTTGACTTATGTTTGCTGAATACCTTCCGCGCGTGTAAGCCAACCGCCTACTCTGGTAAGACAAGGCTAATCTATCGCATTCGGGACCACGCATGCATTCGACTTCGACGCGCAAAGGGCGGCGCCACCCTTGGGCGGATGCGTTAATTACGGCGCTTCAATAACATTCCTCGTCTTTCCCCGAAAAAAAAAATAATGTCTGTGTTGAAGCAGCTACAACGGTGGCTTGAGAACAGCGTGATAATAAAAGCATGTATAGGGCAATCGTCAAAAATAAACATTGATAACTCCAAAAGAAACAAAGTGCGCTAACGCATGAAAAGCAGCGAAATGCAAGAGATCAAAATAAACAGCCTCCAGGACGGAACCTAAGTAGCAGTGTCGTCACGGAACATTTAAAGCAGCATGCGTCGTGAATAGTTTTCTGTACTATTATGTTGTCCAAGTCCCTTGTGTATACGACGATCTATAATGCAATCGCTCATGCCGCCGCAGACGCCGCCTGCCGTCATTTGACGGTTGTGTATTCACTACCGTTGCTAAAGCTTGCATCTGTTGAAAGAACGGACGTACGCAAAAGAACACTTCGGCGCACCTCGCGTGCTCGCGTTCCTCCGTGTGGCCCTGATTTTCCCGGTGGCCTCACCCGCCAAGCCTATAGGTATCGCTCGGGCAGAAAAGCTCGCGCGAGTGCGTCTGTCGTACCGTCCATTATAGCGTACACTGAAGACGTACTGGCACCTCTCTGAGGAGCCCGTTTTGTCCTGCGCCAGTGCGGGAGGCAGACCTGCGCAAACTTGCGTGGACTTGCCCCGGGCTTTAAACCATCCATAAACGTCATTTGCGCCATGTCGGTCTTCATCCCAACCGTCCCCTAAACTTGGTTGAACGGTGCATGGACCTTATTCCTGCTTTTCCTTGAACTTTATGCCGGAGACAAAGCTTCACAATTACGTGCAGAGAAATTAGTCAGGCCGAAGTGCAAACTGAAGTGAAAATTTTTGAGCGGCTAGACTTAACGAGAGAAAGAGAGAGAGAGAGAGGATGGAGATGGAGCAGTGATAATCGGCAAAGGTGGGACGTAAACTAGGTTGAGCCCTGTTGGCTATATTTCACTTTTCGCGGGGAATTATTAGTATTAGTCACGAAATCACACAAACAGCTCACACACAGAAAGAGAAACAAATTCTTTTAGTGTGGGAACCACGCCGACAGAAAGAGATACAAACATACTAAACAGTGACACATGTTGTATGGATAGCGCACATCATCATCATCAGCATTAGCAGCATATTTTATGTCCACTGTAGAATGAAGGCCTCTCCCTGCGATCTCCAATTACCCCTGACCGGCGCCAACCGATTCCAACTAGCGCCCACGAATTTCCTAATTTCATCAGCCCACCTTGTCTTCTGTCGTCCTCGACTGCGTTCCCCTTCTCATGGCACCCATTCTGTAACCCTGACGGTCCTCCGGTTATCTAACCTACGCATTACATGACCTACACAGCTCCACTTTTTCTCTTAACGTCAATTAAAATATCGGCTATACCCGTTTGCACTCTGATCCAAGCCACTCTCTTGCTGTCTCTTAACGTTACATATATATACCTGCCATTCTTCATCAGATCACGCTTTGCGTGGTCCTTAACTTGTTCACCAGCTTCTTTGTCCGTCTCCAAGTTTGTGCCCCATATGTTAGCACTGGTAAAATGCGCTGACTGTACGCCTTTCTTTCAAATGATAATAGTAAGCTTCTAGTCAGGATATGACAATGTCTGCCATACGCGCTCCAATCCATTTTTGTTATGTAAATTTCCTTCTTATGGTCAGGTTCCCCTGCCTTCACAGACTGTAGAGGCTGACTGGCAATCCTGCACTCTTGTTCCCTTGCTAGGCTATTGAGCATTACTTTGTCTTCTGCATATTAATCTGCAACCCTACTCTTATACTCTCTCTGTTAAGGTACTCCATCATTTTTTGTCACTCTTCTGCTGTGTTGCTGAATAGAGCAATGTCATTAGCAAACCGAAGATTGCCGAGATATTCGCCGTTGGGAAGGCTTAGGGGACCCCCCCTAAGCCTTCCCAGTTTAATAGCTTGGAATACTTCTTCCAAGCACGCAGTGAATAGCATTGGAAAGATTGTGTTTCCTTGTCCTGGTCCCTTTCCTTATGGGTACTTTTCTACTTTTCTTATGTAGAATTAAGGTAGCTGTGGAATCTCTGTATATATTTTCCAAGATATTTACTTAAGCGGCCTGTACTCCTTGATTACGCAATGCCTCTATAACTGCTGGTATCTCTACTGAATCAAATGCCTTTTCGTAATCTATGAAAAACATATAAAGAGGCTGATTGTACTCTGCGGATTTCTCGATTATCTGATTAATGATATGGATATTATCCACTGTAGAGTATCCTTTTCTGAAGCCAGCCTGTTCCCTTGGTTGACCGAAGTCCAGTGTTGCCCTTAATCTCTTAGAAAGGATCTTTGTGAATACTTCATATAATACTGGGAGTAAGCTAATGGACCTATATTTTTTCAATTATTTAACGTCTCCCTTTTTGTGCATTAGTATGTTTGCATTCTTTCAGTTCTCTGGAACCATTGAAGTCGATAGACACTTCGTATAAAGAGCCGCCTACTCATTCTTTATGGGAATGGTGGACAGTGCAGCACGTGTGGTGTCCAATAAACCGCCAAACATCTCCTGTGTGACGGCCCCACCTACGAAGATGAGGGGAGTGCCCTTCGGACAGCTTTGGGGCAGTTAGACTACTGGCCTTTCACAGAGGAAAAGATTTCGGACCTGTGGCCTCGTGCGTCTGCTATGTGCAAGGCCACAAAGGCACCGCTGCGTTTCCTGAAATGCCTTGAAATACCAGCCTGTATGGCCGCCTGTGACTGACTTAACGATGGACGCTTGCGTGTGTAACAGGGCAAAGTGTGAACTTCTCTCCTGCTTCTTACCTTTCAATCCCCTTTCCCCCTTCCCCAATGGAGGGTAGCTTATCGGGTTCAGCCTTCTTAACCTCTCTGCAGGCGGCGGCGGTGGCGTAGAGGTAGAACACCCGCCTCGCATGCAAGAGGTCCGTGGTTCGAATCCCGGTGCCGGCAATTTTCCACCGGATTAAAAAAAAAAATCCGCGTGTTGATAAAATTGCATAAACAGGCCTGGAGTGTGGCCTGATCCCGGTGACCAGAACCGGTAACGCACTCCCTCACCAGAGCAGGATTGGCCACCCTGGTGCAGTACTTGGCCACAACCTCCTATATGAACAACACAATCAAACCCCGGCCCTCAGTCCCCAGCAGCTGCGAAGCAACTGACCACGGCGGCGGTCAGACCTGCGACGCTGCAGAGGGTGCTAAGAATCACTGGCTCCGGACAGGCCGCCATTGGAATATGAACCTGGCAACGTTTAACGCTAGAACGTTATCTAGTGAGGCGAGTCTAGCAGTGCTACTGGAGGAATTAGAGGGCAGTAAATGGGATATAATAGGGCTCAGCGAAGTTAGGAGGCCAAAAGAAGCATATACAGTGCTAAAAAGCGGGCACGTTCTGTGCTACCGGGGCTTAGAAGAGAGAAGGGAACTAGGCGTCGGATTCCTGATTAATAAGAATATAGCTGGTAACATACAGGAATTCTATAGCATTAACGAGAGGGTGGCAGGTCTTGTTGTGAAACTTAATAAGAGGTACAAAATGAGGATTGTACAGGTCTACGCCCCTACATCCAGTCATGATGACCAGGAAGTCGAAAGCTTCTATGAAGACGTGGAATCGGCAAGGGGTAGAGTGAAAACTAAATACACTATACTAATGGGTGACTTTAATGCCAAGGTAGGCAAAAAGCAGGCTGAAAGCAGTGGGGGAATATGGCATAGGCACTAGGAATATCAGGGGGGAGTTATTGGTAGAGTTTGCGGAACAGAATAATATGAGGATAATGAATACCTTCTTCTGCAAACGGGATAGCCGAAAGTGGACGTGGAGGGGCCCGAACGGCGAGTCTAGAAATGAAATAGACTTCATACTCTGCGCTAACCCTGGCATCATAAAAGATGTGGACGTGCTCGGCAAGGTGCGCTGCAGTGACCACAGGATGGTAAGAACTCGAATTAGCCTAGACCTGAGAAGGGAACGGAAGAAACTGGTACATAAGAAGCCGATCAATGAGTTAGCGGTAAGAGGGAACATAGAACAATTCCATATCAAGCTACAGAACAGGTGTTCGGCTTTAACTCAGGAAGAGGACCTTAGTGTTGAAGCAATGAACGACAATCTTGTGGACATCATTAAGGAGTGTGCAATGGAAGTCGGTGGGAACTCCGTTAGGCAGGATACCAGTAAACTATCGCAGGAGACGAAAGATCTGATCAAGAAACGCCAATGTATGAAAGCCTCTAACCCTACAGCTAGAATAGAACTGGCAGAACTTTCGAAGTTAATCAACAAGCGTAAGACAGCTGACATAAGGAAGTATAATATGGATAGAATTGAACATGCTCTCAGGAACGGAGGAAGCCTAAAAACAGTGAAGAAGAAACTAGGAATTGGCAAGAATCAGATGTATGCGTTAAGAGACAAAGCCGGCAATATCATTACTAATATGGATGAGATAGTACAAGTGGCTGAGGAGTTCTATAGAGATTTGTACAGTACCAGTGCCACCTACGACGATAATGGAAGAGAAAATAGTCTAGAGGAATTCGAAATCCCACAGGTAACGCCGGAAGAAGTAAAGAAAGCCTTGGGAGATATGCAAAGGGGGAAGGCAGCTGGGGAGGATCAGGTAACAGCAGATTTGTTGAAGGATGGTGGGCAGATTGTTCTAGAGAAACTGGCCAACCTGTATACGCAATGCCTCATAACGTCGAGCGTACCGGAATCTTGGAAAAATGCTAACATAATCCTAATCCATAAGAAAGGGGACGCCAAAGACTTGAAAAATTATAGACCAATCAGCTTACTGTCCGTTGCCTACAAGCTATTTACTAAGGTAATCGCAAATAGAATCAGGAACACCTTAGACTTCTGTCAAGCAAAGGACCAGGCAGGATTCCGTAAAGGCTACTCAACAATAGATCATATTCACACTATCAATCAGGTGATAGAGAAATGTGCGGAATATAACCAACCCTTATATATAGCTTTCATTGATTACGAGAAAGCATTTGATTCTGTCGAAACCTCAGCAGTCATGGAGGCATTACGGAATCAGGGTGTAGACGAGCCATATGTAAAAATACTGAAAAATATCCATAGCGGCTCCACAGCCACCATAGTCCTCCATAAAGAAAGCAACAAAATCCCAATAAAGAAAGGCGTCAGGCAGGGAGATACGATTTCTCCAATGCTATTCACAGCGTGTTTACAGGAGGTATTCAGAGACCTGGATTGGGAAGAAATGGGGATAAAAGTTAATGGAGAATACCTTAGTAACTTGCGATGCGCTGATGATATTGCCTTGCTTAGTAACTCAGGGGACCAACTGCAATGCATGCTCACTGACCTGGAGAGGCAAAGCAGAAGAGTGGGTCTAAAAATTAATCTGCAGAAAACTAAAGTAATGTTTAACAGTCTCGGAAGAGAACAGCAGTTTAGAATAGGCAGCGAGGCACTGGAAGTCGTAAGGGAATACATCTACTTAGGGCAGGTAGTGACTGCGGATCCGGATCATGAGAAAGAAATAATCAGAAGAATAAGAATGGGCTGGGGTGCGTTTGGCAGGCATTCTCAGATCATGAACAGCAGGTTGCCATTATCCCTCAAGAGAAAAGTGTATAATAGCTGTGTCTTACCAGTACTCACCTACGGGGCAGAAACCTGGAGGCTTACAAAAAAGGTTCTACTCAAATTGAGGACGACGCAACGAGCTATGGAAAGAAGAATGATAGGTGTAACGTTAAGGGATAAGAAAAGAGCAGATTGGGTGAGGGAACAAACGCGAGTTAATGACATCTTAGTTGAAATCAAGAAAAAGAAATGGGCATGGGCAGGACATGTAATGAGGAGGGAAGATAACCGATGGTCATTAAGGGTTACGGACTGGATTCCAAGGGAAGGGAAGCGTAGCAGGGGACGGCAGAAAGTTAGGTGGGCGGATGAGATTAGGAAGTTTGCAGGGACGGCATGGCCACAATTAGTACATGACCGGGGTTGTTGGAGAAATATGGGAGAGGCCTTTGCCCTGCAGTGGGTGTAACCAGGCTGATGATGAAGATGATGATGAACCTCTCTACCTTTACTTTATGACTTCTCTCTCTCGCTCTCTTTCTCAAGAAAAATTTCTAGCTCTGTGAAAACGCCATTTATCCAGTGTACGAGGAAAGCAAAAAGGCGCTAAATGTACGTATACAAGCAAGCTACTGATTTGAATGAGAGTTTTACAGTAAAGAACACGCGAACGGTTAGAGTAGATGATGTTTCCTAAATTTTCAATTAAGAGCTTCAATATTTTACAAAGAAATGCCATAGATTGCGACATTCAGAAAGGGAGATTAAATGCCGAGGTCGCATCTTTCTACTTTCCCGACAAGAAAGGGTATTGTAGATTTGAAGAATGCCTCTGCAAGAGCATTTAAACATTTACATTTGGCAGGTTATACAGCCATTGACGCTGCATAGGTATTTTGGATATACAACTTTACGAAATATATATATAACATGCAGATAAAAATCTATGCAGTGTGTGCGTGTGTGTGTGAGCTAAAGGTATGAAGTCTAGGCAAAAACCGTACTTGTATAAAAACGACCATAATATGGGGGCAGGCGGTGCGAGAACAACGGGGACAAAGGAACAACGAAGAACAAAGCACACGCGTTTACATGAACTGAATTTTAATGCAAAAAGGCGCTTACACCTAAATATGTAGAAGAAAAGAACTCCACAAGGAAATGTTATTCATTCCTTGTAAGCAAAATAGACGGTGCGCTGACACAGACTAAAATGTCACGTTGCATTTTCGGGGCCTCTGCACTCGAGCGACAAGACTGTTCAGGGTTATGATAAGCTATGCAGGTGTTATCAAAATACGGTGTGCACCCGCATTCATGGCAGTGGATCGATAATTGCCCTTCTACACATTTGCATTACAGCTCAGTTGAAATAAGTGCTTGTGCTTTGTGTTTCGTTATACCTGTGTCCCCGTTAATTTCGCACAGGCTGACACTGTGGATTCGCACGAACTAGCCAGATTAAATGGCATATTCCCATTATAGTATTGTCGGCGCACATGGACACTATCACCAGATTCCTCTCTAGACTGTTAGTATGAAACTGCGTACGAAATAGCACGGAACCATTTCTGCACTGAAAATGTATCTGAATAAAAGCAGTTTTAGAACTATTGGCTTTCTGAATCAACGTAGGTAGGAATCAACAAGCGGCGCCCACTGAAGTGCCATAGAATCAGTGAAAGTAGTCGCAAATAGCTCTGCAAGGCATGTGGCAATGCAGTGTATTATCGCGTGGTCGCCGACCTACACAATATGAGCAACTAGTCCAGTCCCAGCATTCCTTGCTCGCTGGAACGCTCTACTATATTGTTTGCTATTCGCTTTCTTTGGCAGTGAAACCTACAGCACTTCGTTGAATTTTTTGCTCTCGATGCAATCGTCGCTCCTGATGGAGTAATGCAAAGTTGCTACACAGGTAACTGGAGCATAAATTTTAGCCACGAGAAGGTGGTAGTGGGATAGCATGCTGAGTGAAAGTAATGCTAAAGCATCTTGAGCTTATAACATTTTATGAATACCTATAGACATCCGCATGCTTGCCCCTACCTGATAGAATCTGTGCATTATAATATTATAGCCCACTGTTGCTGCCTGCTCGCGGCTGTCTACGAGTCTACAACATCCTCTGTGGTAAACCAAAACAATAGCACAACGACTGCTCTTTGTTTACTGCCCTTAAGCACGATGTCTATAAGGACGCAGACCAACGTGACACTTATTCTGATTAGCCTGTCTACCTTACACGTCTTGTTTTCCCTCTTTTCTATCGCGGCGCACCTTACGAAAGAAATATCACTGTAGAATTCGCTACACACTGATCATATTTATCTCAATATAAACAAGCATGTGGCATGTCTGGGCGTACCACAGTACGATAGCCATCGCCAGACAGCGCAGTGTGGCGGAAATCATTGCACAATCCAATGTGTCCACCACCAACTGGCGCAATCGCCACCGGTGCTGCCGTCACGTGCCTCTCTACGTCACACCCCTCCTCTGCTACTCTTCCCCCCCCCCCCATCGCTCTCACTCGGACAGCTACACCATCAAGGACATACCTCACCGCATCATCGGAGGCCAAGCCTTGATCTGTACCATGTTGTCGCGGACAAAGCCTTGCGGGGACTTGACAGCGATGGATACTCAAGGTGGTTGGTTCAGCATTTCGACATGCTGTAACGCAGGGGCAAATAAAAGAAAAGAGATAACACACCAGCACTAATTACATGCAAAGGTTTAAATTCAGGGACCCGTAGTTATACTGGAATTTATCGCCATTCAACAAGCGTGATTTGCTTTCTTATGGAACTTAATTCCTCTCCCGAAATGTGCACAGATTGAGTGTTCACACAATAAAGAACCGAACCCCAATGTTGCTTCTGCTTCAATTATTTCCCCTCTAGTCTTTTCACTAGGTCTGCTGACAAAACTGCATTGAGAGAAAAGTGGTTCACAGCCGTACGAGTCACGTTGAAGGGCAAGAAACCTGGTACGTGATTTTTTTTCTTTTACTTTGTCTCTGGCAGCTACTTTGTCACTTCTTCATTAGTTCGTCACTTTTAGGTAGTCATATGTCCGGCATCCCTTGGTTTGTCCTACATACTGTTATTACAAGAAATAATCTTTCAATAGACCAGGACTCTCACCGACAAAAAAAAAAAATGATCCTAGAGCTTTTCGTGAGGTCAGATGCAAGTCAGTAGTGATGCTGGACATGTCATTACCGAACGCTGCCACTCAAAGGCAAAGAACACTTAGGGGCGCTAATCTTTGTGAATTCCTCCCAGGTTGCTACCTGTGCAGGCAACAAGATCAATTGTTTATTTTGTTATAGATGTGGTACGTGTGACTGCATCTTCTCAAGCTACAAAGTTCAACAAGCGGGGGCACAGAATAAGATTGCCTTTGGAGCGTCTAGTAATGTTCTTGTGCTTATGGAACTGCTTCTAGACATAAGAAATTAAAGATACTTCTTGAATTAAAAAACAAATTAAATTACGGTGTTTTACGTGCCAAAACCACTTTCTGATTATGAGGCACGCCGTAGTGGGGGACTCCGGAAATTTTGACCACCTAGGGTTCTTTAACGTGCACCTAAATCTAAGTACACGGGTGTTTTCGCATTTCGCCCCCATCGAAATGCGGCCGCCGTGGCCGGGATTCGATCCCGCGACCTCGTGCTCAGCAGCCTAACACCATAGCCATTGAGCAACCACGGCGGGTGCTTTGTGATTTAAGTCTAATGATACCAGTTCATGAATCTCATTCCAAGCGTGCACCTTTCGAAGCATATCAGCCACCATAGCCTGCTTATGTAACCGGTACCCTACTAGTGACAACTTCTTCGATTACTAAAGAAAGTTAACTTTCATAAAAACCCTTCCATCGGATTTCGCAAACACAAATACACAATCCCTCTCCTTGCGAGACTGGAGCGCACGTAAGCGTAAGGCAAGGTTTCTACGGCCCTTGAACCTAAAATCGTCATCATCACCACCACCATTACAACAACAACAACAACTACAATAATAATAA
The DNA here is from genome assembly GCF_038994185.2 of Dermacentor albipictus. Taxonomy (NCBI): domain Eukaryota; kingdom Metazoa; phylum Arthropoda; class Arachnida; order Ixodida; family Ixodidae; genus Dermacentor; species Dermacentor albipictus. Next base: position 77,775,552 of record NC_091824.1, read on the forward strand.
TAATAATAATAATAATAATAATAATAATAATAATAATAATAATAATAATAATAATAATAATAATAATAATAATAATAATAATTTCTACGTCACCTGTAGACCTTATACTTTCGATCTCAATACAGGACTATAGCTGAGTATTATAGAATTCGACAGTGCTGCTTGCGGATAGTTCGTACCTCAATACAAATTGATTTTAGCAGTCTGATCGATGTAAGGCCGGTAAGGGCACGGCATCAGCTCCGTTTTTTAAATTATTATCAAGGGATACAACATTGGGATCTACGTAAGTGTGTTTGCCATGAACGCTTCGTTGTGCATGCGTGCGTGCGCAATAAGAACTTCTTTCCTTCTGATCATCTTACAGTGCCACTTCTCCCTCTGCCAGTGCAGGGTAGCCAACCGGGCTCAGCTTAACTAACCTCAGTGCCTATAACTTATCACATCTCTCTTTATTTGCCACGTTCTTCCTTTCAAACTACAGACACTGTTCTATATATTTTAGCCAGAAATGCATCACTCAAAATGAGGCCGATATATAGATCCACCTATTCGCCGCGACATCGAACTATATAGGTGGCAGCACCATAGCTGCGTTAGCGAAATGTAGGCCTCGGCGTTCATCTGTGAACAATTTGGCCCGATTTTCTGATAATGAAACCCGCTGATTGCGGTGAGCTGATTTTATTTTGTCATCTAATGCCATATTCTTGCACGAAGTGAGCACAGCGTTTCCATTTACTTCAAAGAAGCGCAAAATGTCGTTCAATGAGGGCTAAAACTCACCAATGCAGTCTCTGTTTCGGCGTTTTCTCGGGGCTTTTTGGGTGTTTCGCTTGCGTTTCACCTACTCTGTTTATATTGCTGCGCGAGTTATTAGTACTGCATTCTGTGCGAAGCTTGCACTGGTTTAAAGAAGTTTGTATTCTTGCACGACGAAAGCAAAGTGGCAAGTTAAAGTGCACTCTAAAGATACATTAATTTATTGTTTTTTATTTGCTGTGAAACGCAAACAGTTAATGACTTTAATTAGGCAAGCTAAGTCAGTGAGACAGAAGGTTAGTATAGCATCATCAAGCTGCTTCAGACGAGATTATTTCTATCGGCCTTGCACGGCTACGTGCACGGCAGCGATGTGACTAAGTTGTAATTATTTAAGGAACTAATACCATTTAGTTGTTTTATTTCAGCTAATAGTGGCCACTGTCTTAGCTCAAGCTAACAACATCACGATGAACAGCTAAATGAAGTTATAATAGCTGCCTTTCAGCTCAGTCCTCCGCCTAGAGACTGCCGTGTAACACATGATCTTCGTATAATGCGATATTTTAGATTTCCTTTTGTAGCAGCTAATCAAAGTACAAAAGCGCGCGGCTTAATTGTGGCGCGAAATTCATTCGCGTAGTGGCATCGGAACGACCACGTATTAAAAGAACATCTCTGATCGCGTAACCACTAAGCGAGAGTGCATGACGCGATATGATATAAGTGCCCGCTTACAGCTCTTTTTTTTCTACTGCTTTGAGTGATGTTCACACCACCCCGTTCATGTTACGTTGTATCGCAGTGTTTTCGGAGTGATCAACCAACCGCAACGGGTCACCTTTTAGCGCGGAATGCACGTCTCACTGCTACCACTTCATTTATTTAAAGCTAGGTCAAAATATTTGTTTCCTGATGTTCTGGAACCACGAAGCGATAATAAAATTGATATGACTGTGGCGAGCGCAAGGTGCTTCGTTCGCAAGTTCGGTGCGCAAGGTAGAGCTTCGTTCGAGTATGCAATTGCATAATCGAACGAATCTCTTCCTTTAAATATCTCGGCGTTATTCTTACATCTGATTTAAGCTGGGCCATGCATGTTGAGCATATTACTAACAAGGCAATCAAAAAACTTGGCTTTGTAAAACGCCGTCTGTACCTTGCAAACAGTGACACAAGACTTCGTGCATACATCTCCGTTATTAGAACAACCCTCGAATACGCCTCAATTATTTGGAACCCTCACACAGCTAACCTTTCTGATTGCATCGAATCAATTCAAAATAGGGCTGCCCGCTTTATTTTGCGCTCCTACTCTCCATATCAAAGTGTGTCGGCATTAAAGCACACCCTTAATCTTCCGGATCTTGACACACGACGTAAATATTTCCGTCTGTGTTTTTTTCACTCCCTTTACTATTGTGGTTCATCTTTTTCATCTGCTCCCATCTTACCCGCCCATTGTCTGTCCACCCGCAATGACCATGTATGCAAAGTGTCTCCCATATTTGCTAGTACCAAAAAATTCCAAAATTCCCCTTTGGTGTTATCAGTGAACGAATGGAACGCCCTACCTCAAGATATTGTAACAATCACTGACCCATCTGCCTTCCAATCAGCCCTGCGCACATTTTTAAATGTATAAAATGTTCAGCTGCCACTTCTTGACTGGCCTGTGTTATATATGTGTATAATTTCTAAATGTCCATTTACCCGCACCCACCTGCCACTTGTGCCTCGTTGAAAAGTGCCATGTGCAGCAAATATGAATTGTGCCATGTACTCTCACCCCAATTACTTTTCGTTTTTTTTCTCTTTTTTCATCTTTTTTTTACTAAGTGTTTCTTCTACCGAAATCTGCGCTTGATTGTTGCCTTCAGTCATTTTTATTGCAATATCTTGTGTGAATTGTATCTCCCCCTATATAATGCCTCTCGGGGCCTTTAGGGTATTGAAAATAAATAAATAAAAATTACCGACGATTACGTTACTTCCTAATGCGAAATTTGAGCGCAGCAAATAAGCTGTTTCACCTTTTCGATAGATTGAGGCAAAGAAATCGAGCAACACATGTATGCGCTGTCACAGAATTTTTATTTTTTATTTTTCACACGTATTCCTTTAACAAAGACTCCACTAACAGTTCTTGACAGTCATGAAGGAAGCTTTGTGGTCGGAGAAATAGGCTGACATATGTTCGACTTGGTACACCAATGCTTGATTCTCAAAGACGAGATCTATACAAGTGCCTCGCGAGGTTGTCACAGCCGTGGGACGCGTTACGAGCGAGAGGAACGGGATGTTCTCCCGCATTCTCCCACAACCCGAGACTCGCAGGAAGAGGGGGGAGGGGGGCGGCGTGTACACCCAGCGGCAAACGATGGGGGCAGAAGCGCGCGCAGCAAGCGGACAACACGATAAAGGGAGGAGGGAAGAGATAGCAGCGACTGACTGATGCCGCTGACGCCGATAGTGAGTCAACCCCTATCCGCCACACAAGAACAGGGGGGGGGGGGGGGGACCCTTTCCTCCTCTTTCTGCATGGCGGCGACGGTGTTCTATGCAGTCACGTTATCTTGAATCTCTAGCGGCGTCAGCGGCATCCAGCGGTATCAGTCGGTCGCTGCTAGCGCTGGGGGGATGAAAGGGGGGCGGAGCTGGTTACGAGGCCGACGACAACGCCGACGACGACGACGACGCGAAACCCAGGAACGGACGCCAAAGAGCTGCGCTCTAAAATAAAAATAAGGTGCGACAATCGCCCATCACGCGCTCGACAGGGACAGTCACTGATCTTACTACAGCGCAAAGACGACAGCGCAACGCTGAATGCTTCTGTACACCGTCAAAAAATGCAGACCAGCACTTATGACTGTGCTACAGCCACGGAAGAAGCAGCCTTTAAAGCTATTCACGTTGTACACGCGTATGTAAATACGTAGTGCCTTGTAGACGTCGCGCGGCGCAATCCCCACTAACTGTGGTAAAACCAGTGCCAGCCAGGCGGCGACTGCTCGATCTCGCGGCCAATAGCTGTGTCACCGTTTTATCACTCAGCGTCACTACGTAACATCTGGTGGAGGTGCTCCGTTGCGTGAAATTCACAGAAAATGTGAATTTCACGCAATAAAAATGTGAGTTCTAAAACTGTCCTCGTAGGCAAACCGTTAGGATATCTAAACCTTACGAAGCGAGGCTTACCAATTCATCTTCTGCACAGCGCAAGAACAGACGGAAGGAAACGAAGGACGCAGGACCCGTATGTTATTGCGCTACGCAGAAGATCGATGAAGCTTAATCAACTTGTCCAAATGACAGTTCTCTTATCAACTCACTCTTCCACAGCAATCAGTAAATGGCGATGAGGTAATAGCAAAAGAAAAGAAAAAGAAAGAAAGCCCTTTCGCATCAATATTAAAGGTGTGAAATTGGGTACTTTCACAACTTGACTCTAAAGAGGGAAAAACTTCCTTTGAGAGAGCTCAAAGGCTCTGGAATATCGATAGCTGAGGACTATTCAAATAGAGTGCGGGAAATACGTAAACAACTGTGGAAAAGTTGCAAAGAAGAAAGAGCAGCCGGAGCCAAGGCAAAACTAATCTTCGACAAATTAAGCATTGATAGCGTTCTATTTGGTTGGGACGAAACGAAGGGTTCACTCTTCAAGCTTAAAAAAAAGCAAACTTACTTTTGACCAACACACCTCGGACCTTGAATATATTAAATGTCAATTGTAGGAGCATTCTCAAGAAGGCCCTTCTGCTCTTGCACATCCAAGATATAGTGGTCTTGACAGAGATTTCGCTTACTGACACTGTGTTTGACAGTGAGTTCATTCCCACTGGCTAGAGTTCGTGTGGAAATGACCGTTATGGTGGAGGTAAGGCGTTAGCATACTATTTAAATCATCCTTGCAAATTTTTCTATTGCCGTAAATACGCAATGTAGAGTGTATTTGCTGTACAGATTACTTTGCAAACGTTAGATATGATATTCTAGCAATATGCGGAACTCCTAATTCTACCATTGCCGTATTTGACGAGCTAAGAGCTAAGGTAATATTTGTATACGAATGTAAAACCCGGTAATCGTATCATATTATCTGGAGATTTTAATTTGTCTAATGTAGAGTGGGCAACAGTCTCACTTAAAGAAACATGACCCTCTAGGGGAAGCTATGCTGGACATTGCTTTTGCCTTTGACTTATTGCGAATTGCGGAACAATGCACGCGAATTCAAGGCAGTTTTCTGTTAATGCTCAAGCGTTTGCTTTTCGACAGCGGACCAATCTGTGCCAAAACAAATTGCGACATAGTACCTGGCATATCGGGTAAAGAGGTTGTACTACTCTCCATTGCAGACGCCGTAGTAGATAATAAATCTAAACGTTTATCTTACCCAAACTTCTCTTCAGCCGATGATGTATCAATTATTGACATACTTTCGCTTAGCGTCGATGACTTTTCAAGTAAAACGGATGATGTAGCTTCGCTGTTGGGCAGGTTTAAAAATATATATAGTTAAAGAGTGAATTGAAAAAGAGTGAAAGAGTGAATTAAAGAGTGAAAAAAATGGCAATAACCCGTGGATCTCTCACGAGACTCGAAAGGAAGCTGAAACGTCTAAAGAAAAAAATTAAAAATCGAGAACGTGCAGTGGGTAAAGCAAAAGATCGACGACATTTTCTCTCATCTTATAAGTCAAGTACGTAACGCTACTATAGTGAATCACTACCAAGTTTTATAACCACTGCTGCAGAAAAATTTTGGCGTTCTATTTCTCCTCCAAAGAATGTGTTGTATTCAATGTTGATGGTAAGGCAGTTTACGAAAGCAAATAAATAGCAAATGAGTTTAACAAACACTTTAAGTACATCTTCACTAATGATAATGATGTAATGCCACCTTTCGAAATGTCTGTGCCACTTATACCCTGTGTTCAAATAAGCGAACTATGTATACTGAACACGCTTTTAAACCTGAAAATTAAAAAATCTTTTCGCCCGGACTACGTTTCTAACACATTTCTTAACATGGCATGCAGAATGGACATCAAAGTACTTGAACGTTCCGTTCACGAGGTCATTGTGCGAGGAACAAGTACTGAGTGGCTGGAGGACAGCCAGAGTGAAGCCACTATATAAAACAGGAAAGAAAGCACTGCATTCAAAACCATTGTCCAATTTATTTAACATCTACGGTATGTAACCTTTTGGAACACATAATCCATAATCTTATCTCAGAATTCTTGGACAACTATAACATACTAACAAAGCATCAAAACGGATTCAGAAAAAGCTACTCCAGAATTACCCAATTGGTTTTAACAGTGCACGACTCCGCGAAAGTAGTCAACAATGGGAAACAAAGAGACGCTATCTTCATGGACTTTTCAAACGCTTTCGACAAGGTCTCTCATAAAAGAAAACTACTTCACAAATTGAACAAGATACTGAAAGCTTCCCGACTAATTAATTGGCTCACAGCATACCTTGAAGGCAGAGAACAATTTGTTGTTTTTAATTATCATTCTTCTCAACGACTTCCGGTAGACTCTGGTGTTCCCCAGGGCTCACTACTTAGGTCCCTTTAGTTCCTTTTATTCATTAATGATATGCCTGCATGGCGTTCCAGTTATGGTTAAGTTTTATGCTGATGGCTGTGTGTTGTACTCAGAAATAGACAATACCACTGACCAGGAGTTGCTGAACGATGCTCTTCGACAAATTGTTGCCTGGTTCCATGCCTGGCAAAGGTAGATTAATTTTTATAAAACTGTTTTTATGTCCATCACACATTAGAAGCATACACTAACGTTCCCGTACGATATTAATAACATAGTTCTTTCCAAAGTGACACATTATAAGTATCTCGGATGGACCTAGTCCATGACCTCACATGGACTACGCACTTGGAATATGTAGTAGCTAATGCTAACCGCAAGGTTGCTCTCTCTCTCTTTTTTTATTTTTGAGGAGGGCTTTGGATCTTTCTCTGCCTACTGTACGTCTACTCGCATATAAAGCTGTAATTCTGCCGATTCTACGCTATGCATGTGTAATTTGGGACCCTTTTACTAAAACTGACATTGACAGGATAGAAACTGTGGAAATAAAAGCAGCTCGTTTCATTTATAACAGCTTCGGACACACTTCAGTAACAGACCTCTTAACAAAAACAAACCTGCCACCATTAACGCAATGAAACTGTGTAGCATGACTAAAATTTCTTTTTAAACTTATTAATGGTCACTATAAGACAGATGTCACGAGATTAATTATTTTTTTCATCTCGTTATTCTACTAGGCAAGGACATAGTCGAACAATAGCCCCATTTAGCACGCGTAATAATTGTTTCAAGTATTCATTCTTTCCACGAACAGTAGTTGAATGGAATCATCTAACCAATGACCAAGTTTTAAAATCATCACTTTCGGCGTTTGTTTCAAGTATTGAGTAAAACTTTGGCGTCTTGCTGTGCCACTGCTATATGTTCAAGTTCTGTTGACCTGATTTGTATTGTGTTCGTTGCTAATACTATAGCGTTCTTTACATATGTATTCTATCCCACCCTGCTAAAATCCCCAGTGGGAATTGCAGTATTGATAAATAATACAAATCTTGCAGGTGGATTGACAGATCTCGCCTCGATGGTCGTTCGGCCCGACTCACTGGCGTTTACATTTACCCGACAACACAAATTTGGCCCGAAAATCCATCTCTACCCGACTTTATCGGGTTCGTGTAAACGTGTAGCTTAAGAGGGCGGTCAGTGCCAGTATGTATAGGCGCAGGTCCACAGCTGTGTAAACGCATAAAATTCTGGCTGGTCTTTCAGGATGCCAGCTAGCAACAACGACAGTTACTCTGCCGAGAGAAACTCGGTTGTTCTTTCGACAGCGATTCTATGGACATCGCCGTCGCATAGCAACGCACCGTCACGTGTCGAAAAATTGCGCGGTATGATATTCAGCGATACCATCAGCAACATCTAATAATATTGAGCCGATGAAGAGCTTCCACTTGAAATAATAAAAACAGAGCTGATATCGTGGTTGGGTTCGAGTTGGGTGAGCACGCCCTCAATGCGCATTTTGGATAAATCACGCATATCACGTTGCAGTGTAAATACGAATCACTGGAAATAAAATTATCTTTAGTTAGCGCTTGTGTGACCTCTCTTTTTCTTTATCTGTGTGTCTATGCTACTATGCATAACAATAAACAAAAAGTCGCAGTTTCGCCCGAAAGGCAAAGCATTAATTCATAGCGATAGCGAGGTAATACACAACAGCGCGAAGTAAGGGTCGTAGTTTTATCGGTCGTATAAACTACAGTAAGGATTTGTTTATTGAATAAATAAACAAGCATGGTGTCGCATGCACACAGGCAAACATGAATGGATCTCACTCGATGAGCGCGGACACTCGCTGTCGCAACGCTGACATCATGAAGAGCGGCGGTAGCGACGAGCGAACGCGTCGTGCAGCCTCTCGCTTCAACGCGTCTTCAAAACTTCAACGCGTTTTCGAAATTACGTGGCCTCCAACGCCAAGTGCGTGAGAGCAAGGCGCGCACAAAATCATCAGCCATCTTGGCTTGCCTAGACTTTGCACCCGCCGCAGAATGCCTCCACGAAAGGGCGCGCATGGCCAAGCTCCGGCACGCCATGTACAGCCCCGTCGGAGATAAAAGGGAAAACGCAGGCTCACCTGCCTCCCTTAGCAAGCGCTTGAGCACGTTACCACGCGTTGACCTGCTCCCATCATTCCCCTCTCACGCATGCAAAAACACTGGGCGAGCGGAAAGACGGTATACTCACAAAGCCACCATCTTTCTCGGCACACTCGTGCACGCATTCCCGCTCGCTGGCAGCATGCGGCGTGCCGGTCGTGGAAAAATGTTGTCGCACTTGATCTTTGAAGTAATAAAACGAGCGACACCGACCAAAAGAAGTACTGAAAAGTGCTTGATCTTTATGCGGAACCTCAATGCGACGGCGGTGAGGATTTGACCCGGAGAGTTCATTTGATTGCTTTCGCAATAAAATTACATTCTGAGGTTTGAAGTGCCTGAACTACTACCCGATTATGAGGCACGCCGTAGTGAGGACCTCTCTATTAATTTTTACCATGTGTCTTTTTTTTTTCTACCATGCACCAAATGCGCTCGGTACACGAACGTTATTTCATTCCGTCCCGCATCGGAATGAGGCCGCCAATCGTTCCGTCATCGGAACGCGACTGGACTCGAATCCGGTCGCGGGCTCTGCTCCTGCGCTGCGCGTTACGCAGCCGTCAGAAGCGAACACCGCAAGCCCAGTGCTTGCTGTAATGGAACCGCAGATCGGCGGGTACTGAAACCGGTGCTCTATAGAGCACCATAATTACCTCATGATCGGTTAAATTAATTTAGGTTAACTTAGCGACCTCAAACCCAGTAGCGTACTCTACCGCAGCAGGTGCATTCCACGAGAGCACACACTGTGCGCTGATCTCAGGATCAACTCAACCATGCGTTCAGTGAGTATACACTGACTCCGGGGTCAGCGCACTTTAGAAATTCGGGTACGACGGTGGCCTAGTTTTGATCTGTACAATGTTACCGCCATTATTATAAAGAACCAGAAGAACTACTCAAAATGAGTTCATTTCTGAAATTATTCGCTCTCTGGCGATTTCAGATGGACCCGGGCGTCGTAGTAGTACGCATGCGTTTCAACCTTCTGGTTATTGTCGGTGTTTTTTGACATGTTATAAAAGTTGTGTGATATTTCAGTTAATTTTCCAGTTGGCAGTGCACCGCTCGTCCTGTTGTGTGCATTTCCGATTGTTGTCTTCGTCTTCTTCGCGCTGCTTCAAATTTGCTCGGGTGGACCCAGCAGGGTCAAACAGCTTGGGAAGCCAAGAACTAGACGTGACGTACGGAAACGGCTACGCTGTGGCACCGGTCACCAAGACGCAAGTTGCCTTCTCTATAAAAGACACATGCGACGTTCTGGGAGACTGCGGAAACCTTCACAGCCACGAACGGACGACGTATAGTCGTCGTCGTGTCGACAACGCGTGGCCTCCGCCTTCGCCGAACGGGACGCACAAAAACAAAAAAGAAAAAAGAAAATCCGAGCGCGGTCTGCGTCGCTAGAAGTGCAGCGGCGGAGGGGCTACTGCTACCCACGACAGACGCGTTCCCGATTCGTCACCGTAGATGCTCGTGATTCACGACTGCGCCCGCTAAGCGCGTTGGGATCGCCGCCTCTGCTGCGCCAGCGTCGGCGGCGTCGGCGGCGGCGACAGCAAAACGAACGCCAAGGTGTGGTTTCTCTCCGGGCGTCCTTTGCACGAGCAGTGCAGACTGCGCGTAGCGTTTCCTCGCCAGTGGCCGCATCTACCTTTCTGCCAAATTCCTACGCCTCCATATTTCATTTTCGGAGAACGTGGCGCCCCTTTCCGGTCCACTAGTTTCTTGGATATTTGCGTATGTGTATGCTATACTTAACCGTGGATGTGTTAGGCAACGCCACCACTAGCGGCCTCGGCGGTGGATGCAGAACATCCTTCCTGTGCCACCAGGCGTCACGTGAAACGTGAACATGGGACAGGGCAACTTGTCCAATGTCCAATAAACCTTCGTATGCTTCCTGAAGGCATCAAAGCTGACGAAGATGAGACCCTCGCTTGTGTAATGAACGAGAACGGGAACGGAGAGGCCCACTGTTTGCAAGTCACAACCACATAATATTTGTGGTTGGTGTGGTTGTGACTAATGTGAAGAAAGAAAGAAGGAAAGAAAGAAAGGAAGAGCAGTGCACATGTTTAGGCTGCACGTTCAATACTACGTGATTGTTTTAAAAGATTTGTGGTTCACTTGATATCCCTGTGCGTGTGCTCTATATCAGGTAAGGTTAATGCTTTCCGTCCATCCGTCTGTTCGTCTGTCTGTCTGTCCGTCCGTCCGTCCGTCCGTCCGTCCGTCCGTCCGACGGACGGACGACGCGCGACTGACCGCTCGAGGCACTTTACGTGTATTCGCGCGCTCTTCTTTCACCCTCAGAAAAACACTTGTGTAGCACGTATTGAGCAACAGAAAACTTTGTCGGGAGTTTTTCGTGTCAGTCTACAATATTCCGATTGACACTTTCCTTCCAACTATAACATTTGATAAGTTCATTAATTAATTAAGAGTAATTATGTAATGAGGTGGAATGCAAAAAAAAAACAATATTGCGAGTACCTCCAAGCGACGGCAAGCAACATTACATTGGTTCTGTCCTGCATATTTTAAAATCTTGATGCATGATAGTTGGGACACCCTGTATCAGCCCGTTCGCTGGTACTTTCGGCGCACATATAACGCTTGTATATGCAGACTGTTTCTTTAAAACGTCCAAAAATTTTTAAAATTGCCTTTGGCAGATAGCACAATTATAATCCTTGATCTAAATTACTCGACGAGGCGGTCATTAATCCTACAAAAAAATGCTTAACTAAATAATGAACGTAATTACCCTAACTAAACTTTTATTTAATTACCTTACGTCACATATCTTATTCTACCATTTGTAGCTGGTGAGTTCACAAGGCGTATACACTTGCAAGGAATTCTTAGGACTGCACCAGTTTCGATATATTAGATAGTTTTAGAACAATTGGGGCCCGGAAGAGCTTTGCGGGTGTTAGCGTTGGGGCACGCAGGAGTGAAGAGTTTTAGAATAGGGCTTTGCGTTTGCGGATAGTGTTTACGAGCCATAAAATCCACAATCGAATTAGGAATCAGCGGCGTCTAATGAATCAATCTTCATAACACACGCTAGTTCAGAGAAAGCGATAACCGCATTCACTCCTCCTAGCTTGCGAACTTCACTCGTTACCATGAATCGAACGCAGTTTGGTGCTAGGTTGGAGCCGTCGCTTCGATGGGGGCCGCCATGTTTACGCAAATCTTTTGGGGCAACTTTTGGGGCTGGCGCTAAATCAGGGAAATGGCGTGCCCGACGCAAAACCCAAACGCAGCTTGCGTCTCGCGCATGCGCAGTGGCTTCGACGCTACTTCTTTGGGGCCGTAAACGTTTGGGGCCCCTATTCTAAAGCTCTCTATAAATTTTCAAAGTATCCAACGAAATTCATTGGTGTTCCAGTCACTTTGGTGCTTCGTATAAAACAGCGCTTGCTTAACACAAGTAACTGGAACGTCAATGCCTTTCGTCGGACACTTCGAAAATTTATATCTCGGAACTGGGGCAGTCTTGAGAATTCGTTTCTTGCGTGCCTTGTGAAATCACCGGTTACAACTCGTAAATTTAAATATGTAATGTAATGTATATAGTTAAAAAGTAAATTAGCGTAATTATGTTAAGTGGGCACAGAAGGGTAGGCACACAAGGCTTCAGGCTACACGCAGCAGTGGTCGGCAAGCCTAGTAACTATATACCAATAGCCAGTAAACCACGGTAAAGGATGGTGTATGTGTTTGTTATATATAAGGTGGGTTCTTTTTTTTCTTTAGCTGCAACAAATCTTTAAATATCGTCTGTGGCAGAGCTTAACCAACAAGCTGGATCACTCGTTGAGTTGGACATTACTTCTACGATAGATCAAATACGTACTTGACTAATTAGTGAGATTGAACTAATTAAGCGTTTACTCATAAATTTACCTCACATATTGCAATCCCCGAAACGTATCTGGTGCAATTCTAGTTTGAAAGGCATATTCACTCGACATGGAACTAATTTTCAGTATTGCACTGGTTTCGAGAATTGCGCTATCAAACTTGCGATAAAAAGCCACTTTTGTTCTACTTGCTGTTTTTAAGAAAATGCTTCTTTAGGCTTTGAAGCACAACAGCAATTGGAACGCAAATGTAATTCAAATGCTACCTGCCACATGCGGCTTTTAAAAAATTTGTTGCAGGAAAAAGGACCAAGTGGACTGTGGGCTAATGCGCTTCTAGCGCTTCAGTGGATCCGCTAAAAATCCGATAAAAGTGTCGCTCACCCTCTGATGACGTGTAGTAAGGAAGCCGTACAAGCTCCGCAACGTGGTAAAAAAAATTAATAAAATGAATGTCGTAACTAATATCATTAAAGGCGCATCTAATCCTCGGCAGGTTGTTTAAAACCGCTTTTTGTTTACGTTGACAGCAAAGTGCTTATAACATATATCTTCAATGTTTTAGATTTGTCCTGTTGCTCTTCCTTTCCTCTTTCCTCCCCTCCTTTCTATCTTCCATTTCTGTGTTGCTGTGACCTCCCTTCTGAAGAGTAGGCAGGCGTTGTGCCCCTTCCGGTGACAGTTGCCAGCCTGCTCCTCGCTTTCCCTTTCCTGGTAATTGTATATATGTGTTCAAAAAACAAATAATGTTTTTACTCTCCTTTACAAAATAAGGTATGTTGGAATGATTTTATGAGCACGCCTCTCATCCTGAAGGCGATGTCATCTACAGGATCACGGCCAATCGAACTTTCATTTCCTTTTAAAAGAAAACCGCTGTTTTATGCATTGAAGCACGAAAGTAACTGGAACACCAATGCATTTCGAGGGACAATTTGAAAATTATTATCTCGCAAATGGTGCTGTCCAGAGAATTCGTGCCAAGGGAATACGCCGTGCGAACTCAGCGGCTAAAATTCGTAGATGGACAGTGAGGTAACTAATTAGAAAAGTTAATTATTCAAGCAATTACGTTATTCGATTAAACATTTTGATTTCTCGTGGTATAGTAACAGCCGCCTCATCGAGCAATTTAGATCAAGGGTTTTATAATTGTGCAATTTGCCACAGGCAATCATTAAAAAATTTAGTGCAGCTGAAAAAAAAAGCACCCTGTATAGTATGTTGTATATGTGAATAGTTCGCGTCTGGCGTTGTTATATATGTTTATATTTGTTGCTATGTAGATATGAAGTGGCATTACGTGCGTGTTCGCAGACTCTTGCGTACACTTTCATTCGTTTACGGAATTGTATATGTCTCTTAGTGTCCCTTCCACTTATGTGGGTATAACTTTGCAAATGCGACAGCTCTTTGACTGTCCCCAGTGCACATAACTTTTCTGCACTTTTGTTTGGCTTGCCCTGCGAAAAAGAGTGGCGGGCACCAGTAATGGTGCCAACAACATTTTTCAGTTCATACTATAAAAAAGCCAAAAAAACAAGCGCAAAAAAAGGGAACCATCAACTCACGCAAGCTTTCACTACACTCTGTCTACACGTCTCTTTGCTGCAAAACTTTTTTGTTTAGCTTCAACTTTACGCCGACTGGACTCGAGACCATTCACCGAGTCAAAGATACTCGGACCGTGGCCACACCCGTCACTGGCTCGAAAAGCGATTCGTGCGCTAGTGCAGTACTTGAAGTGCACGGGCTTAAGAGACCGTTTATAGTGTCCTTGTGTATGGTGTCCCTCCCACACGTACTCAGTGCTTACTCTCTCCCTTTGTTCCTCTTTTATTCCCCTTTCCCCCACCCCCAATGTAGGGTAGCAAACCGGATGCTGTTCTGTTTGATCTCCCTGCCTTTCCTACCCTTGTTTTCTCTCTTCTCTCTTCTTCAACCGCGGCATCTTTCTTTTTTTAATTTGCGGATCTCTTCCGCGTCAATGTTTCCTCGGCGTGAATAAAACACGAAAATTTCCCTTTCTTTATTCGCCTTCGCGCGCGTCGATCTCGGACACGTGGGCGCGTTGGCACGTGGCACCGGGTCAAGCTACACAGGCGATGGCCCCGAAATAGTGCTACCGGCTACCGGATAGCAGCGTCCGGGGCCGGGAATGCGCCTGCCAACACCAGCGATGTCAGTCACTTCCCGTCGACAGGACGTCGCGGGAGTCCGCTCCAACGTAGATTGGCTCACAGCTGGCGACGCCACTGACACGCGTCGTAAGCAGTTTTTTTATTTGTTTGCGGCGGGCGAAGATATAAGCAGGGCCCTGCACCGCGTCTTCTTGCCTTGAAGTCGCTTCCCGCTTCCTGCGCCTGTTGTCACTGGCATCGTTCGTTGGTGAAAGGCCTGTGGTTTGCCGGTAAATGACTGGTCTAACAACCATTTCGTGACAGCACAAACACTAACAGGCGACCAAAAAGGCGCACATAAGGCAGGATTTTTTTTTTTTAAAACTCGTAGTTTCGCCCGAAAGGCGAAGCACCGATTGCGGAAGCAAATTAGTGGACAACCCGCCGTGGTTGCTCAGTGGCTATGGTGTTAGGCTGCTGAGCACGAGGTAGCGGGATCGAATCCCGGCCGATGGGGGGCGATTTAGATGGGGGGGTGAACTGCGAAAACACCCGTGTACTTAGATTTAGGTGCACGTTAAAGAACCCCAGGTGGTCGAAATTTCCGGAGTCCTCCAATACGGCGTGCCTCCCAATCAGAAAGTGGTTTTGCACGTAAAATCCCATAATTTCTTTTTTAATTAGTGGACACCTGTGCTAAGAAAGGATAGTAGATTGAGCGGCCGCGTAAACATGCGCTTACTAACTAAATTAATAAGGATAGAATTACGAAGCGTGACTGAACGAGGACGTAGGAAGAAATAAACACACAGAGACAGCGCTGTCCTTATGTGCGCTTCTTCCGGCGTCGTTGTTCAGTCGCGCTTACACATTCTGTCACGGATTCAAAACAACTAGCCCGCCAACGTGTTCTATCTAAACTGACAAGCACAGTGTCACGCGCAAACAGGTAAACATGAACACATCTGGCTCGATGAGCACGAGAACTCGCTGTCAATATATATAGAGAGAGATAAAGAAAGAGAGAAAGGCAAAGGAAAGAAATGGAGGTTAACCAGGGATTATCTTCGATTGGCTACGCTGTACTGGGGGAGTGGAAAATGCATGCGATAGGTGAAAGAGAGAAATAGATAATAAAAATAATGACAAAAATAACATACGCACACACACACACACACGTACACTCGATACAAACGAACTGTTTCTGTAAGCACTTACACGCAGCCTGCAAAGGCCCTAGCGCAATAGCGCAATCCGCTATTCGCTGGCAAAAGGCTGGAGTGAGGAATCGCGGCAGCAGCAAGCGAATTGACCTTCGTGCATCTCTCGATTCAACGCAAACGAAACGTCGAAAACACAGCGCATACGAAGCTACCGGCAGTACGCGCACTCTGCAAACATCGCAGATCGCTTTGAAGATGAGGCCCGCGCGGACGAGCACTTGGCCACGTCGCAGATCGCTTTCAAGGCACCTGAGCGCAGGCAGCGCGTCCCTACGGCGTCCGCCAAAGGCGTCTAAAACGGCATCCACCAATCGCGTGTACAACGCCGTAGTAGACACCACGGTTGTCTCCACTCTGTACGGAGCGGTGGGCGAGGAGGACTTTGAGGCACCCTAGCAGCCAGCTGAGAGGAACACCCCTCCTCTCTCACCTGACACCCTGCCTCTTGCGCAACAGGAGAGGGCGCGCTTCAAGCCCGCGTTCCTAACTAGTGCATGCGAGATTGAACCGCGTTCGCCGGCTAACCCTCGCACGCTCTCACTCGCACATACAGCATATGGCGCGCGACGACGATTTTATCGCCCTTGGACTTTACACGAAACCTCATAACGACGGAGATAGCGACTCCGACGGCCAAAACGAGCCTACAGTGTCCATATAATTGCTATCGCAATAATATACAACAATAGGCCCACTGTTGTACGCTGTCGACATTTCACGTACGGCACCAGCCTGCTAGCTCCGTCTGGCAAACACGCGGCGTCCCTCTTGAACTTATGTGCATGTGCATTTCTAGATTTAGAATGCATTATGTGCATTATGCATTATGTGCATTTCTAGATTTAGCTCGCATTTCGCACGTCCCGCGATACCGTGACCCTCAATCAATGCCCGACCGGACCCTCCAAAGTATTATTCAATATTCATTACGACGCCATCGGCTACCACCAAGCAATACCTCCCGTATAATTACACGATGTTATGAGTGCAGTAGACAACACGCTGTTTGACACGCACAAGAGTAGAATGCGAGAACTACGCTTGAAAGATAGTCGGAGGACATGCGATGCTCGGCGATGCTAATTTTTCCGTGATGAGCTCCCGTCGTCAGAGAAGAAGCGCAAAGGGAAGAAATAGTTACCACTGAGGTGGACACCGAGAACCACGAGAAGGGCTCATGGACGTTTCCTGGTAGAAAGCCGTCCCAAACTGGTGCCTGCCCTATACTAAGAACCAGCGAAGAAGACCAGTTGGGAGTCAAAGATCTCCCCCATTCCCACAGCCGTCTCTACCATCTCCCCGCGTTATACTGTCTCTCCGCCTTTGCGCCCGATAGAACTTGCTGGCGCCGTGGGTCCGATATACCGTTTGTGACAGTGTTGTTTGTGCTTCTTGATTGGCTGTCATCGTAGTGGGTTGTGACCTGTGTGTGATTGGCTACCGCCAGGAGGGAGGGTTTGAAAAGAGGAGTTATAACGACGGTGCGAAGAGAAAATGTAGCTGCTCTGGGCTATGGAAACGAGGCTCATCCAGACGCTTGTTGCTAAACACCTGACCCTTTTATTTTGTTTTCCTTTTCCTGTCCAACGATGTAAATGAGCTTTGTTCAAGTGCCAGTAGACCGGTTGGTCATCCTTCTCCCAAATTCCAAACTTCTGATTTCTTCAACCCGAAGCCTCCGCCAGGCTACGATATGGAGCCTGATTCTAGATAATCTAGCGCCACAACAACGCGCGCGCGAATGTAGATAGATAGAATCAACTTTAATGTCCAACAGAAAAGGCGATCTACCCTCCCCCCGACACGCAGGTCAGGGGGTGAGTACCGCCGCCTCAGGTGCAGGCTGGGAGGTCTTGGGTCCCAGCAGCCTCTTCAGCCAGTTGGACGAGTCGGAGCTGGAGCTCAGAGTCCGAGCTGCGCAGCAGGGTCTCCCAGGTGTCTCTACTATCTATTTGGTGCGTTCCGCCGGGAGAGTACGGATATTCCCATATTATGTGGTCGAGGGTCCCTCTCACCCCACAAAGATTACATTTATCTCTCCTGGCCTCGGGGAACATGTGGTTCGCCATAACCGGGTGCGGATATGTATAAGTTTGTAGTCGTCTCCACGCGACTGCTTGTCTGTTGTTTAATTTTGGGTCTGGCGGGGATACCAGTCCAAGAGCCAATCTATAATGCTGCGTGATCTCCCTATATTTTAGCATGCGCTCTCCGCTCCCTCGGTCATCGAGGGGCCCCGTAGCGGCTCGGCGGTAGAGATCTCGAGCCAGCTCGTGGGCCGCCTCGTTGCCGGGGACGGCTTCGTGCGCCGCAGTCCAAATGATATGCCAATCAAGTTAAGACACAGTTGAGACATATATATATGCAATCAAGTTAAGACACAGTTAAGACAGTATATATATGCTTACCAGCTGCAATAAGTCAATTGTTGAAAGTTAGCGCTCGTCCCGTGTTCCTGCTTCGTCCTTGTGTCGGTGTTTGCGCTATGTATCCCAGTTTACGTTGAAGAACCCCAGGTGGTCGAAGTTGACGGCGTGCCTCATAATAAGATCGCGGTTTAGGCGCGTAAAACCCCATAAATAGTTATTACTAATATGCAGGTCACTTAATTGTAAAGGTCGTGCAGCGTACAGCTCACACAAGAACAGGGACACAGATCATTCCATTCTATAAAGAGGTGCTCGACTGTAGTTGGTGTCGGCATCCCAGAAGCATGCGTAGTTTGAACATCGCGTGTGTGTGTGTTGCGTTGGCGGTTCGATCGCACCGTTTAATGAGCATATGCCACCAGACAGAGGGTTGCCATTGGTGTCGAATTGCAAACACAGAAGCCTACGTGTTATCGCTCATAACCACCGCAATCGCTCTGGGAATCTCCGTAGTCTTTTGACAATTACTGCGTCATCTCATGATTAACGGGAAAATCAGAGCAATGCTATTTACCGCTTCTGCAGTAGCGAAAGTCCTTTAGCTCAATATCTCCCATGCAAAGCTCTTAAACAGAACAAATTTCATGTTGAAGGTCACTTTTGCCAATAACACGCCTTTGAGAGTCGGAAAAAAACAACACACAACGTCGACGTCAACCCTCATTTTCAAGAAAAATCGCATTATGTGAATGTCACCGTGTAAATGCGAAGTCGTCATACTTGCAGTGACCCATGTTTACGTCAAATAGGTTCATTGATTAGCAGCAGATGTCCGTTGTCTCCTGGGGCATATATGCAGTGGCACACACGCCCAGCGCCCGCAGGACACCTACTCAATGGTATGTATTTTATACATTTTTCATACATCGCAGGTGAAATTTCTTGTGCTATTCCCTAATTTACATGGTTTAGTACACAACAATGTTAACGCGCACAGCAAATAATATCTGGAATATAAATTCTGGAGCTCCACGTCTATGCTTACCGCACCGACCTCTGTTGGAGGGGTGTATTTGCATCGCAATTTGCACCATCACTATCATTCTGCTTTATATGATACCTGGCGCCAGGAATGGGGCCTGCCTCGTACAAGTGGCGACTTTTCTCAGAAGCAGACACGCGAAAATTTGTTTTCCAGTATATCAGGCCTTAAAACCTGAAGTGCGAAACTTTGCAAGCACCGCAAGCGCCTTCGTTCCGTCGTCTGTTTCACATGCCAGTGCTTTGACTTTTGCCGTTTGTGGCGCTGTTGGCCAGCGCGACATAAGGACCCTCTATGAGTTTTGAGG
Source organism: Dermacentor albipictus (assembly GCF_038994185.2). Lineage (NCBI taxonomy): Eukaryota > Metazoa > Arthropoda > Arachnida > Ixodida > Ixodidae > Dermacentor > Dermacentor albipictus. The sequence goes on from NC_091824.1 coordinate 77,794,987, forward strand.
GACCTTAGAGGGACGTAGCGCGACGTATGGCCCTGTATATGCTTCCGCAGGGAGCAGAGTTGCGCGTAGGTCTTCTTTATTTTCCAGATCTGCAGTGGAGCCACTCTCGCGCGCGCAGGAGGCAAATACAGCTCGGTGTGCTTTTTTGTCTGCTGGTCGCCAGCAACACGCGGCAACTGTTCGCAAGCGCTGAACAAGACGACACTTTTTCAAGCAGGTTAAGCACGAACGATTGGTGTAGCCGGAGAGGTGACAACTCCCCGAAATTTTTACTTTGTGTGTATATGTATGCACGCTGATATTCCAACACATGCACGAATGTACATATAAGGAATAGGACCCGGCTCGATCCATCGAAATAAAATCCTGACTACGCCCGTGGCTCGAAGAGCTAAAAAATTCGCGTACAAATGCGCATTACCTTGCAACAAAAAGCGGTGCAATGTTTTTCAGCATGGATATGAAGTTTTCTCGCGGAGGCGGAAGGCAAGAAATGTTTTAAAGGGTGTTTAAAGAAAACTTCACACACGGTGGTAGACAATTATGCAAGCACATTTTCGCTGCCGGAACGAGGCCAATAATGAATGTCGCCAAGAAAACTATCGTGCCTGCAGTTATGTCAGTGACCGTGATCGTCATTCATCACTAAACGTAGTTCACAGCACCGGCAAGTTTTTGATATATGCGGTGCAGACACGTAAAGTTAAACGCATTTCAAATGTTCACATGCGCGCATTTTATGCAAAGCTCATTTTTACGATTAATACTGCAAACGTAACAGCTCCTTCATAGAAGCAAATCTGCAAGTGGAAAAAGATTCAAGATGCACGAGCTTCTAGATCTAATTTATTTCGTACAAGGGGATGGATGAGCAATGGCTGGTGGCAGCAGGGGATGAGTGCTGGTTCTTGGAGCCTTGGGGGGCAGAATTCTAAGCCACTGGATAGGCAACGAGTTATTAAGAGTAACAACAGGTAATTTTTATTGGACTAATCACATAAGATGACAAACTTCCAAAGTAATTATTCACACATTGCAGACGGTAATATGACACCACATTTTTCTTCATTTCTTCATACTGCTCAGGTAATATGAAGAGAGAGGTAGTATGAAAATGTATTGTGTACATAGGTGCGTTCATGACCACGTGCATACGTGATATTCGGGAAACAAGAGGTAAGTACCACATATAATTGAGACTATCGTGCAACCTATGACCCATAAAGGGCGGACAAAACCCGCAAAGGGCGGACAAATCAGCGGATCTCTTGGGCATGTAGGGCCCTCTGGGCCGTACTTTTCGGCGACAGGGTAACCTAGCCGCCTGCGGGATTATATTACTGAGCTTTGTCGAATGCTCAGTTGCGGTGGTTGAAAGTTCAGATCCCGCCCACCCGTTTTTTTTTTTTTTTTAACTGTGGTGTATCTGAATTTCACATCTCCAGTGCACTACATCTGCAGGCTTGTAGTGACGCCTGAAACCTGTGAACGATGCCGAGAGCGAGTGGGGTTATACTAATCCAGGTACGACCAAATTAGCAAGGCCCACTAGCTTGAAGAAAGACACTCCCTCACCAGAACAGGAATTGGCCTCCCTGGTGCAGTATTGGGCCACAACCTCCCTGATGAGATCTACAAGTAACCAATGGTCCCCAGTGCGCAACAGCTGCGGAGCACCAGACCAAGGCGGCGGTCAGACCTGTAACGCAGCAGATGGTGCTAAGAATCTGTGGATCCGAACAGGCCGCCAACGGAAACTGACACTGTCAACCTTTAATAGCCGAACTCTGTCAAGTGAGGCTAGCTCAGCAGGACTCTTTGAGGAATTATCAGACGTTCTTTGGGATATTATCGGCCTTAGTGAAAATACAAGAACTGGTAAGGCTTACACATTGCTAAATAAAAAAAAAAAATAACGGCCATGTCCTCTGCTATAGAGGTCTCCTTGATAAGAAGCAATACGAAGTAGGACTCCTAATTCATAAGGACAGAGCGGGCAACATTGACGAATTCCACAACATTAATGATAGGGTAGCAGTAGTCGTAGCCAAACTTAATAAGAGGTATATATTAAAGGTAGTACAGGCCTACGCTCCAACATCAAGTCAAGACGATGAGGAAGTAGATCAGTTTTATGAAGATGTTGAATTAGTGATGAGAAAAGTCAAACGCGGTATACAGTAGTAATGGGTGATTCAATGCAAAAGTGGGAGAAAATCAGGCGAGTGAACAGGCAATTTGAAACTACGGCGTCGATTCTAGAAATGCTAGAGGAGAGATTCTGGTAGAATTTGCAGGAGGGAATAAGCTGAACATAATGAACACCTTTTCCAGGAAACGTAGCATTAGACCTGAAAATGCCCCGATGGGGAAACAAGAAATGAAATTGATTTCATAGTATCTGCCGATCCCAGCATAGTGCAGGATGTAGAAGTAATAGGTAAGGTAAAGTGCAGGGATCATAGGTTAGTGAGGGCTAGGATTCACCTCAATTTGAACAGACAAAAAGTAAATTTGGTCAAGACGGAACAGGGCAACTTAAATGAACTAAGAGTAAATGCAGACAAATTTAGGCTGGTACTTGCAAACAAATATGCAGACTTAGAACAGATTGATGATGATGATGACGATGACATAGAGGTAATGAATGAAACCGTAACGAGGCTGGCTTCAGAGGCAGCAATTGAAGTGGGAGGCAAGTAACAAAGGACTTATTAAAGAAACGACAAAGAATGCCAGTGTCCAACTTAAGGGATGAGATAGAATTCGCGGAACTGCCAAAACTGATCAACAAGGCGAAAATAAGTGATATTCGAAATTATAATGTGAGAAAGACTGAACAAGCCGTAAAAAATTGACGCAGACCGAAATCAGTGAGAATGAAAGTTGGCATAGGACAAACTAAGATGTATGCACTGAAAAATAAGCAGGGTAATATCATCATCAATATCGAAGGTATAATAAAAGCAGCGGAAGAATTCTATACTGACCTGTACAGTACCCAGAAGACTCGGGAGTACTCCATTCGAAACAATAATTTTCAGGATACAGAAACTGATCCTATAACTAGAGAAGAGGTTAGAAGGGCCTTGCAAGACATAAAACGAGGGAAAACTACAGGAGAAGGTGGAATAACAGTCGATTTAATCAAAGATGGATGATACATAATGCTAGAAAAACTGGCGGCTCTCTATTCAAAGTGTCTCTCGGCTACAAGGGTCCCAGAAAACTGGAAGAATGCAAAAATTATACTAATACACAAAAAGGGAGACGGTAAAGAACTGAAAAAATTTACTCCCATTAGCTTACTCCCAGTATTATATAAAATATTTACCAAGATAATCTCCAATAGAAAAAGGGCAACACTGGACTTAAGTCAACCAAGCGAAGGTGCTGGCTTCAGGAAGAGATACTCTATAATGGATCACATCCATGTCACTATTCAGGTTATCCAGAAATTCGCAGATTACAATAAGCCTCCGTATATGGCTTTCATATATTACGAAAAAGCATTTGATTCAGTAGAGATACCAACGGTCATAGAGACATAGCGTAATCAAGGAGTACAGAAAGCTTACGTAAATGCCCTGGAAAATATCTACAGAGATTCCACAGCCACCATAATTCTACACAACAAAGTACGAAGATACCTATAAAGAAAGGGTTCAGACAAGGAGAAACTGTCTATCCAATGCTACTCACTGCGTGCTTGGAAGAAGTATTCAAGCTATTAAACTGGGAATGTTTAGGAGTAAGGATCGACGGCGAATACCTAAGCAACCTTCGGTTTGCCGTTGACGTTGTTCTGTTCAGCAATACTGCAGACGAGTTACAACAAACGATTGAGTACCTTAACAGAGAGTGTAACAATGAGGTTGAAGATTAATATGCAGAAGACAAAAATAATGATGGACAACCGGGCAAGGGAAGTCAGTCTCTAGAGTCTGTGAAGGATTACATTTACCCTGACTTCAGAAGGGAATTCACAGAAGAATAAAAATGGGGTGGATTGCCTACGGCAGACATCATAGGCTCCTGACTGAAAGTTTACCGTTATCATTGAAAAGGAAGGTGTACAATCAGTGCATTTTACATGTGCTGATATTTGGGGCAGATGCTTGGAGACTCACAGAGAAGATTGACAAGTTAAGGGCCGCGCAAAGAGGGATGGAACGAAGAATGCTAGGTATAACTTTAAGAGACATAAAGAGAGCGGTTCGGATCAGAGAGAAAACGGGTATAGACGATATTCTAATTGATATTGAGGGAGAGAGAGAGAGAGAGAGAGAGAGGGGGGGGAGACGGAAAGGCAGGGAGGTTAACCAGACTGGGTCCAGTTTGCCACCCTACACGTGGGGAGGGGAATGGGGAGTGAAAGAGGGAGAGAGAGACATTGAGGGGAGATGTTGAGAGAAATAAATGGCGCTGGGCAAGTAATGTAATGCGAAGATTAGATAACCGATAGACCATTAGGGGGAGAGCGGTGGCGTAGAGGAAGAGTATCCACGTCGCGTGCAAGAGAACCGTGGTTCGAATCCCGGTACCGCGCAATTTTCCACCGGATTAAAATAAAACATGAAAAATCCGCGTGCTGATAAAATTGCACAAACAGTCCTGGACTGCGGCCTGATCCCGGTGACCATAAGCGATAACGCACTCCCTCACCCGGGCAGGATTGGCCCACCTTGGTGCAGTACTTGGCCACAACCTCCTATACGTATACAACAATCACAACTTGGCCCTCGGTCCCCAGCAGCTGCGAAGCAACTGACCATGTCGGCGGTCAGACCTGTGTCGCAGCAGAGTGCGCTAAGAATCTCTGGATCCGGACAGGCCGCCATTGGAATCTTAACCTGGCAATGTTTAACGCTAGAACGGTATCTAGTGAGGCACTATTGGAGGAAGCAGCGGGCGTTAATTGGTATATAATAGGGCTCAGTGAGGTTAGGAGGACAAATGAAGCACATGTGGTGCTAAACAGTTGGCACGTCCTGTGCTACCGGAGCTTAGCGGAGAGACGAGAACTAGGAGTCGGATTCCTCACTAATAAGGATATAGCTGGTAACATACAAGAATTTTATAGCAGCATTAACAAGAGGGTGCCAGGTCTTGTGAAACTTAATAAGAGGTAGAAATTGAAGGTCGTACAGGTCTACGCGCCTACATCCAGTCATTATGACCAGCAAGTCGAAAGCTTCTATGAAGACGTAGAATCGGCGATGGGTAAAGTCAAAACAAGATACACTATACTGAAGGGCGACTTCAATGCCAGGGTAGGCAAGAAGCAGGCTGGAGACAAGTCAGTGGGGGAATATGGCACAGCTTATGGGATTGCAAGGGGAGAGTTATTAGTAGAGTTTCCAGAACGGAATAATTTGCGGATAATGAATACTTTCTTCCGCGAGAGGGACAAACGAAAGGGGAGGTGGAGGAGCCCGAATGGCGAGACTAGAAATGAGATAGACTTCATACTCTGCGCTATCCCTGGCATCATAGAAGATGTGGACGTGCTCGGCAAGGTGCGCTGCAGTGACCATAGGATGGTAAGATCTCGAATTAGCCTAGACTTCAGGAAAGAACGGAAGAAACTGGTACATACGAAGCTGACCAATGAGTTAGCGGTAAGAGGAAAAACAGAGGAATTCCGGATCGAGCCATAGAACAGGCATTCGACTTTAACTCAGGAAGAGGACCTTAGTGTTGAAGCAATGAACGATAATCTTATGGGAATCATTATGGAGTGTGCAATAGAAGTCGGTGGCAACTTGGTTAGACAGGCTACTGGTAAGCTATCGCAGGAGACGAAAAATCTCATTAAGAAACGCCAATGTATGAAAGCCTCTAACCCTAGAGCTAGAATAGAACTGGCAGAACTTTCCAAGTTAATCAAGAAGCAGAAGATAGCTGACATAAGGAAGTATAGTATGGATAGAATTGAACATGCTCTCAGGAACGGAAGAAGCCTGAGAGCAGTGAAGAAACTAGGAATAGGCAAGAATCAGATGTATGCGTTAAGAAACAAAACTGGCAATATCACTGCTAATATTGATTAGATAGTTCAAGTGGCTGAGGAGTTGTATAGAGATTTATACAGTACCAGTGACGCCCACGACGATAATGGAAGAGGGAATAGTATAGAGCAATTTGACATCCCACAAGTAACGTCGGAAGAAATAAAGAAAGCCTTCGGAGCCATGCAAAGGGGGAAGGAAGCTGGGGAAGATCGGGTAACAGCAGATATGTTGAAGGATGGCGGGCAGATGGATCTAGAAAAACTGGCCACCCTGTATACGCAATGCCTTATGACTTCGAGCGTATCGGAATCTTGGAAGAACGCCAACACAACTTATTCCATAAGAAAGGGGACGCCAAAGACTTGAAAAATTATATACCGATCAGCTTACTGTCCGTTGCCTAAAAAGTATTTACTAAGGTAATCGCAAACAGAATCAGGAACGCCTTAGACTTCTGTCAACCAAAGGACAACGCAGGATTTCGTAAAGGCTACTCAACAGTAGGCCATATTCACACTATCAATCGGGCGATAAGAAATGTGCGGAATATTAAAAAAAACCTTATATATAGCTTTCATTGATTACAAGAAAGCGTCTGATTCAGTAGAATCCTTAGCAGTCATGCAGACATTACGGAATCAGGGTGTAGAAGAGCCGTATGTAAAAATACTGAAATGAATCTATAGCGGCTCCACAGCCACCGTAGTCCTCCATAAAGAAAGCAACAAAATCGCACTAAAGAAAGGCGTCAGGCAGGTAGATACGATCTCTCCAATACTATTCACAGCGTGTTTACAGGAAGTATTCACAGACCTGAATCGGGAAGAATTGGGGATAAGAGTTAACGGAGAATGCTTTAATGCCTTGCAATTCGCTGATGATATTGCCTTGTTTTGTAATCAGGGGAGCAATCGCAATGCATGCTCACCGACCTGGACAAGCAAAGCGGAAGGGTAAAATTAATCTGCAGAAAACTAAAGTAATGATTAGCAGTCTCAGAAGAGAACAGCAGTTTACGATAGGTAGCGAGGCACTGGAAGCGGTAAGGGAATACTTAGGGCAGGTAGTGACCGCTGATCCGGATCATGAGACTGAAATAATCATAAGAATAATAATGGGCTGGGGTGCGTTTGGCAGCCATTTTCAGATCATGACAAGCAGGTTGCAATTATCCCTCAAGAGAAAAGTGTAGAAGAGCTGTGTCTAACCAGTATTTACCTATGGGGCAGGAACCTGGAGGCTTGCGAAAAGGGTTCTACTTAAATTGAGGAAGACGCAATGAGCTATGCAAAGAATAATGATGGGTGCCACATTAAGGGGGAGATAAGAAAAGAGCAGATTGGGTTAGGCAACAAACGCGAGTTTATGAGACCTTAGTTGAAATCAAGAAAAATAAATAGGCATGGGCATGACATGTAATGAGGAGGGAAGATAACCGAAGGTCATTAAGGGTTACGGACTGGATTCGAAGGGTAGCGAAGCGTAGCAGTGGGCGGCAGAAAGTTAGGTGGGCGGATGAGGTTAAGATGTTTGCAGGGACAACATGGCCACGATTAGTACATGACCGGGGTAGTTGGAGAAGTATGGGAGAGGCCTTTGCCCTGCAGTGGCCGTAACCAGGCTGACGATGAGCGTGACGATGATGATGTTTGTGCTTCTTGATTAGCTGTCGCCGGAGTGGGTTGTGACCTGTGTGAGATTGGCTACCGCCAGGAGGGTGGTTTTGACCAGATGTGGTATAATGACGGTGCGGAGAAAATGAAGCTGCTCTGGGCCATCGAAACGAGCCTTATCCAGACGCTCTTTGCTGAACGCTTGACCCTTTTTGTTTTGTTTGCCCTGTTGAACGATGTAAATAATTTTCGTTCAAGTGCCAGTAAACCGGTTGGTTATGGTTCTCCCGATTTCCAAAATTCTGATTTCTTCAACCCGAAGCCTCCGCCACACTACGATATGAAGCCTGGTTCGAGGTAACCTAGCGACGCAACAACGAACGCGCGAACGTAAAACTTAGACATCAGAGAAGAGAAGGGACAAACGGCCTGCACCCTGCTTCTATACGTCGATGGCAAACAGGCCCTCTGCTCAGACAGCGACATTGTGGAGTCCACTTGGAAGAGGAGTTATTGCCTATAGTGTAGCACGCTGTGCCTGATTATGTGATTTTTACTTTCTCCGAGATTTGTTGTTTTCCGTCTATCTTTCTATATGTTTCTTTTTCTTTGCGTATATGTCTTAGCAAGAGGACTTTATTTTTGATGACTGCAGCTTCGGTGTCCTATTTTCGTAGGGCCTCATCGTTTAATAAGAACAATAATAACAAAACGAGCTTTGAGGTGTGCCGTCAAGGGGCCCTAAGTGTAGACATAAGTAACACAGGCTACGCTTTAGAGCTATCCTCTTCTTTCGTCTGGACGAAGCTTTCATTGCCTACATCGCGGTGGGATTGCGTGCCGGCGTCTTCTGTCTCACTTAGTAATGATGCACAATAAACAAAGAGAGACAGAATATGCATAGAAAGACAGGGAGGGTAACCAGAGGCAGTTCCGGATGGCTACACCGCACAGGTGAGGGGGGGAGGAGTAGGGTGATAGAGAGAGAAAAAGAGTTGAAGGTGCAGGTAGAGACAAAGGGACGACCACAAACAAACCGCGTACATAATAGAGCCATAGGGGGCTGCGTTCTCAAAGTCTACCGTGAAGTCCCGCAGACCGCAGGAACCTTAGTAACGGGAGAAAGATCTTCAGCGTGAATGTTCTTTGGGAGCACTGACCAAAGCACTGATAGTGGACGATGGTCCGAATGGCCCAGTACTCTGCACATCACTTGTCTCTGGGCACTATATCATGGACAGACTCAGATAACCTGTGCGAGCGTCTCATCGCTGTTACATGTGTCGCACGTGGGGCTGTTGGTCATTCCAATAGGGAAAACACATCAGTTCGTAAATGCAACGCCTAGCCACATGCGGTACAGCATGGTCTGTACATGTCGTAGTAACCCAGGCTGTAGGAGCATCCGTATATCCGGAGGCAACGAACGCAAACGACACATGGCGTAAACGTTTGAGTCCCGCAGGGGCAAGATACATTCGCGGGACATGAATCGCTGCCCAGCCACAGCGTCTGATCGCCAAAGCATAATCAAGACACGTTGACCACTTTTATGTGCAGATCTGGTGGCTTCCTCGGTGTCGTCATTTCTGCTGCTGCTGCAATGTTCCGGAAGCCACTGAAAGATTATGTTGTGTCCCTTGTCGTCACTGCGGTCATATGTCTGTCCCATTTCTGAGGCCATTTGTTCGCTGGGTCCGTGGGGCAGTGGGATTTGTATGCACTGAAAGGCTGCCTTGGAATCACTAAATACTGCTCATACTGAACCAAATGAGCAAGACAAGTATGTCCCACAAGGAGGCGGCAGCATCGGTGCAATACTGGAGGAGACGAACGCGTCGTCGGCGTGGACAAGCTGTAGTTCATAACGAGAGCTCCCTGGCCCCAATTCCGCAGGTCCAGTAGAAGGTAGTTGAATCGGCATCGACAGATCTCTCCAAACCATTAGATATCTTTAGTTTAGGGGACACAAGTGGCTTTCGTACCCAAGAACTAAGGGCGATGGTACTGCGCATGCGCAGTACTGGTGCCCCTAGTGCTTGCGTGCGGAAGCCCCTTGTGTCTCCTAAACTAAAGCTCTCTATTGCTTCAAGCGAGCTGCGCAAGCTCGGAATCGAATGCATGGTGTAACGGGTGGCGTGTAGCATCCCGGGCAAATAGTAGGCTCGACCACCACGCCTCATCGAAACGAAGGGCGGATTCCCAAGTTGTTGTGGTTGTCTCGAGTGGTTACCGGTCTGGCAGGGGCCCCGCAGTACTTACAGGCCCCTTCGTGTTTGTGCATGCCTAAGCGAAACGAAGAATGGATTCCCACTTGGTTGTGGTTGCCTCGAGGGGTTGCCGGTCTGGCTGGCGCCCCGCAGTGCTTACAGGATCCTTGGTGTGTGTGCGCGAAAACCCTTTCCATGAGCTGTCCAACTCTAATGGGACCGCCCTTTCCGCGAACCAACGACGCCTAAAAGAAAAGGGGATCAGCGGCCCATCCTCAATCAGACGCCCTTTCCGCGAACCAACGTCGCTAAAGAAGAAAGGATAAGCGCCTACGATCCTGGACCTGGGGGTAACCACCTGCGGAGTCTAGCCCGTGCGGCTTCACCTGGGAGCAGGGATCAGCCACCCATCCACGACCAGACTCAGTGCATGTCACGTGACGTTGACGTGAGCAAGATCCCGCCTACGATTTTAGTGGGCCAATTTAAGGGGCCATGTACATTTTTCCTTCATTCATTCTCTTCTTCTCATCTTTCACCAACCATTGAATAAACTGTGCAAGTTTCGCACTAGAAGTCGTCTCATCCCTGCCTGATCACCACGGTCTACCAGACGCCTGCAGCCTGCCGACAACGCCACGCTACCAATAGTAACGCCGGTCGAGCTCGTAGTAACCGGCATCGCAACAACGGTCGGCAGCGGTGAGGTACGCTACCCTGGAGAACGCAGTAATGGCCACGTTTGCCGCCGCGCATACGGGCCTTTTAGACTGTCAGCGCGAGCAAGGACAGTGCACTCAGATATCACCATCGGACCCTGTGATCAAAACCATGCTGCGACAAATAATGGACGTCCTGCAGCTACTAGTGTCCGGTTTAAATACGGGAGTGGCGCTAACAGCGGCGAATATTATGAACGCTATAGACAGTCTCGAGACACGTGCCGTAATGAAAATCCGCACCCTTATCTTTGCGAAACTTCCTTCATTTAGCAGCCTGACAGGAGTCTATTAAGCAAATACAATAGTTTGAGTATGCCTTCAAAGAAATAAACCGGAAAATGCGGCACCACGCGCACTCCCTGAGCACAGATCGAAATTCACTTTTGCGGGAGCTCTTCCTGCATCATGAAAGAGTCAAGCTTCTGCCTTATGGGGCCGCTACAAGGTGCAAAAAAAAATTAAAAATGAAATAGTTGGGTGCTGCTCCCCAAGCAACACGGCTTTTGCAAGGGAAGACACAGACACGACTCTCGCGATTTCTTGATTGGCGAGGTAGTCGCGCAACATTTCGCTCCGTTTGCATTGGGCCTCACGAGACTGATTGTCCGCACCTGCCAACATATCGCGAAATGAAAACGCACATAGATTTCGCATTAGGGAGTATTGTAATAGCTGGATAAGGTTTCACTTCAGAAAGACACAGTACCAGCTGGGCCGAACCAGAAAGCGGTACAATGTCTCGCAGCATCTTCGCAGCGTTCAGCTACGGGGGCAAGCCTGGGGAATGAGAGCGGACACCAAAGGGAGGCGGGGGTTGCAGGTTAACACAGTGTCCCAGAGCGTTAGCTGCCACGAGGCGAGAGCGCGACAAACTGACACGCTCCCGATCCTGACACAATTAAGGAAGAAAGCCATTAATTATAGTGGCCGAATGGAAGCTCGAGCGCACACAAGTGCTATAGCTCGTGTTATGTGGAAAGAAGAAGAATTCCTTTACAACGAAGTGCTCCGGGCGTCCGAAACCCTTCATTGCACAGGTCAACCCACCGCGGTTGCTTAGTGGCTGCGGTGTTGGGCTGCCAATCACGGCGTTGCGGGATCGATTCCCTGGCACGGCAGCCGCATTTATATGGGTGCAAATTGCGAATTCACTCGTGTACCTAGATTTAGGTAAACGTTGAAGAACTTTAGCAGGGAAGAAGTTTTGGCGTGTTGGTAGTACAGTCGTAAACTGGGATACACAGCGCAAAAACCGACACAAGGATGAAGCAGGAACACGGGACGAGCGCTAACTTTCAGCAGTTGATTTATTGCAGCTGGTACGCATATATATATATACTCACACTGGGAATCCACTGCAACAGACACACTGAAGGGAAGGAGGAAAAGGAAAAGCAGTCATCTGACTACTATATGCCCTGTTACTATGCACTGTTGTGTATTGCCACAGGAATAAGATAACGAGGGAAATTGTCGAAGCAGCTGATATAGCTAGAGCAGGTGACGATTGTGTTAGCACGCCATCTATTCCTTTATCTAAGAAAGAGCTTGAATGTTCTGGCATAGTAGTCACATGTCTTCAGTGTGTCACATGACTTCCCTTCAGTGTGTCTGTTGCAGTGGCTTGCAGTGAGTATATATATGCTTACCGGCTGCAATAAATCAATTGTTGAAAGTTAGCGCTCCTCCCGTGTTCCTGCTTCGTCCTTGTGTCGGTGTTTGCGCTACGTATCCCAGTTTACGTTGAAGAACCCCAGGTGGTAGAAGTTTACGGCGTGCCTCATAATAAGATCGTGGTTTTGGCGCGTAAAATGGCATAATATAGTTATTACTATTATGCAGGTCACTTAATTGTGAAGGTCGTGCGGCGTACAGCTCACACAAGAACGGGGACATAGGTCATCCCATTCTATATAGAGGTGCTCGACTGTAGTTGGGGTCGGCATTCCAGAAGCATGCGTTCAGTTTGACCATCGCGTGTGTGTGTGTGTGTGAATTGCGTTGGCGGTTCTATCCCACCTTCTATAGCAGAAATCCGGCCCGGCCAAACGTTGCTATCGGAGCCGAATAGCAAACACGCAAGCCTACTTGTTATCGCTCATAACCACCGCAGTCTCTCTGGGAATCTCCGTAGCCTTTTGACAATTACGACGTCATTGCATGATTAACGGGAAAATCAGAGTAGTGGCATTGTACCGCTTCTGCAGTAGCGAAAGTCTTTTAGCTTAATATCTCCCATTGAAATCCCTTAAACAGAACAAATTCCATGTTGAAAGTCACATTTGGCAATAACGCGCCTTTTGAGAGTTAAAAAAAAAAAACGTTGATTTCAACACTCATTTGCCAGAGAGAGAGAGAGAGAGAGAAAACTTTTATTGTCAACTTTTAGTGGAGCTTTCTTTCCCAGCAGTGTGGGCTAGCGTGGCGTCTGCTTTGCCGCGACGCTATCAGCCCATTCCGCCAACCGTATCTGGTCTTGTGGGTTGGAAGTTTTCGTTTGTTTTTTATGCGAAGCATATTACGAGGGCTCAACCCAGCTCCTCAGGCGCGGCGGTGACCATGAAATCACGTGACACCGTGACGTCACGACAGAGGAGAAGTGGCTTTGGCTCAACTCTTGCAAGACGGGCTGGGTGGGAATCGAACCAGGGTCTCCGGAGTGTGGGACGGAGACGCTACCACTGAGCCACGAGTACAACGCTTCAAAGCGGTACAAAAGCGCCTCTAGTGAATGCGGTGTTGCCTTAGAAACGCGCTGTTTCTAAGGCGTGCGTCTCTTGCTCAGGCGCACATTTCGTTGCCGCGCCGAACGCTGCTTTGCTCGACGCTCACCGCGTCCAATGCGGGGCGCGTAGTCGCTGCCCTGTAGCCCATTGTCTTACACCCCTTGGCGGGTCGACGGGAACGCTGTCGCGTTCCACTCTTGAAGGCGAAGAAGTAATGCATGAGTTGTTTCTTCGTCTAGCCGAACCAAATATAGCCAAGCAACAGCAGTTCACCAGGCTAAACAGTGGTTCAACAACTAAAATAAAGGCTAGTATGCTTCGCATCCTGGGCTTAACCTTACCTAAGCCACAGCCATTTTTTTCTCCCACTCGTCATGTGAGGGAGCTCGCCTAAATAAATTTGTCTCCTGGGGCAGAGGGGAACGCCAGGCAGCGTCGAGGAGTGAGGACGTGTTTACGCCGGCTCCGCGAACAACCAAGGATTCTGGTGGTTTTTCTGGCAAAATGATCTGCGATAGTGCTAAAATCGATTTTCGGAAGTGACAAGGACCCTGTGGACAGAATTGTTTGTGCCTGTGAGTCGATTTTTAGTGATATTAAGGCTAAAAAACAACTGGAGGACGCTTAAGCTTCGACTTCAAGAGTGGAACGCGACAGCGTTCCCGTCGACCCGCCAAGGGATGTAAGTCAGTGGGCTTCGGCGCAGCGACTACGCGCCCCGCATCAGACGCGGTGAGCGTCGAGCAACGCAGCGTTCGGCACGGCAACGAAATGTGCGCCTGAGCAAGCGACGCACGCCTCCAAGGCAACACCGCATTCACTAGAGGCGCGTTTGTACCGCTTTGAAGCATGGAACCCGTGGCTCAGTGGTAGCGCCTCCGTCTCACACTCCGGAGACCCTGGTTCGATTCCCACCCAGCCCATCTTGCAAGTTGTTTTTTATTCATGAAGGGCCTGCTGGGATTGATCGCTCACGGCCAACGCCGACGACACCGACACCGACGCCGACGAGACCGGCTTTTCTGCGACACGAGCTCCTTAACGCTGTCGCGTTAAAACTGTAACCGCAGCATAACGCGGCACTAAGCCTCACCTCGGCTTCGGCATGGCCCCGGCCGTGGACGGCGTCGACGGGCAGCCCCAAGCCAAAGGCGGCTCCCAGAGAAGCAGCGACATGGAAGTGACGGTGGAAGGCAATGAAAAGGATCCTAAGGGACCCGACAACGAAGGATGGTTCACCGTTTTGGCGAAAAGGAGGCGGAAGACAGTGACAGCTGGCGCGGAGACGACGCTCGGAGGCTCGGCGCGACGCGCTCAAAAAGGGAGCAGGAAAGAAGGAAGCGGAGCTATCAGTAGCATCGAACCTACCGAGACTGCCGGGCCACGGGCTGGAAAGTGACTCTATTACTACGAGAACGTCTCTCGGTGCTTCAGAAGGCACCGGAAGTCAGCCTCGGAAGAGCAGTGCGCGAAAGCGCGGGCGTCAGCCTACAAGAAGCCAAGGGAGACCGCTTCGTGATAAACACCAAACAAGGTACTATTATCTACCACACATTATCGATGGAGAATGCTAAAAAATAAGCAAGATAAGATCAGAATCGGAGACAAGGATTACGGGGTCGTCACGTACGTAAACGCACCGGAAAGCTGTGGGCGTGGAGTTATTCGCGGCATAGAGGAAATGTACTCCGACAAAGAAGTCCTAATCAACCTCAACGAGGATGAAGATAACCCGACAATCCTAGAAGCAAGAAGAATGGGCAAAACCAGAACTCTCCTCCTAACTTTTGACAACGAGGAAGTTGCACGCAAGGTTTTCTTCATGGGCGCTATTCTACGGTGCTTCCTATACAAGAAGAGGTACGAAGTATGCTACAGGTGTGGAGGACTTGGGCACAGATCAGACGTGTGTGACAATGACGAAGCGAGGTGTAGAGGTTGTGGGGTAACGAGACCGCAAGAAGGACATCGAGCCGCAGTGCCAGCTCTGCGGCAAAAACCACGTCACCGGGTATAAGAAGTGCAGGAATTTATTCCGCACCCCGTACATCGTGAAGAAGAACATCGTGAAAAACAAAAAACAAAGAAACTCACAATATTAGCCATCTGGCACGCACGGGCGTGGCACTCCGGTAGCCTTAAACACCGTAACTCTCACTGATATGTGTGCTTTCACATTTTATGTCTAGGCGCCGCTTTTCACTTTAAAATAGAAGTGCGCGAGATAGCTCATGTTGACATATACATACATATATATATAATTAATATTTTGATGTTAATATAGTTTACAGCGACAACATAGAGCTGAATTCCCCGCCATCCGCCATGCTACATGTGCTCTAACACAATACCTGTCACCGCAACTAACATATATGCTTCGCTCCTGTAAATTTTGCTCCAACTGACTCCAGCGTTAGGCCAACCGTAAAGTATTCAAATCGTCCACGTTTAGGCTGATATAGCGTTTATTTAAACACTTCCTGTAACGTATAAAAAAGGAAAAAGAAAACATGCCTCTTTGTCAAGGTTAGCATGCTTAGATTATAGCTATACAGAGATGTCTGGCGGTAGAGGCCATCAAATACTCTTAGTGTTAACCGAACTGGCAGCGTCGATAATTGCTTGCATGTTTCCGTTCTAGAGAGCAAAATATTCATCCGAACTTTGCCCAAACGGTGCACGGGGTTTTGTTGCGTGCAAATAAACTTTCACTGAGCATTAAGATTGGAACGATCCGTTGAAGACGCTCGGTGAAGTAAGGGCAAGTCACCTCTCGCGACAGGCAAGGTAGCCACAACTTCGCAAACGGTCCTGCACGAGCAAACAGAAATGTCGCTAGCCGCCGCCAAGTGAAGCGTGGTCGATGTTCGGTTCGACGAACGAAAGCGCGAACAGTGGAGGCAGCACAGCGGGACGGCAAACGCGATTGCATAAAGTGGGTGTTCTCGAAATAGACGCCGAACACACGCGCGGAGATATATTTGCGCCTACATTTACGGAACGCGGAGAAAAGAAGGGCATACTTACGGCTTACACACGTTACATCACCGAATAGATCGCTGCTTTGACGTGTTCTATGGGATCGAGCGTTGCGCAAGTGTTGCGACATCGACCTTGAGGGGGTTTACGGAACGCACGGCAAACATGAGATGACGTTTGCGATAACTCGGCCGCAGTGTTTACGCTCAATTTACTGCAAAAAAAAAATATGATTGTGGGGTTTTACGTGCCAAAAACAGGAGCTGATTACGAGGCACGCCGTAGGGGGGGGGGGGGGGGGGGTGCGATTTCGGAATCATTTCGATTACCGGAGGTTCTTTCACGTGCACCTAAATCTAAGTTCACGGGTGTTTACGCATTGAGGCACCCTCGAAATGCGGCCGTCGTGGCCGGAATTCGATCCCGTGACCTCATACTTAGCAGCGAAACACCAGAGCCACTGAGCAACCATGGTGGGTATCTTAATTTTTTTTTTAAGCGGTGATCAAAATAATTGACCTGCACGTCATTGCGATGGTCTTGTCTTGTGCTGTCGGCTGACCTGGGTTCGCAGGTCATGGTTGATGGTTGATTCATGACCCGCGAGCCGGTGCTCAGCCATTGCGACCGAGTCAACGCGACCAGAGAGCAAATTACTACAACAAAATACGGCCTCCGAGATTTCAGGCTCAGATAGCCAGCAACGAGTGACCGAAAGTAATGTAAATGCTCGACTGTAACTGTTCATGAACTGTCACCGCAACAACTAGACAAAGGCAAGAGAGAGAGAGAGAGAGATGATCGCAGGCGCTGTCTATCCACGGAAGGTTTAATGTAAGCACGGGGCCCATATTGTGGGGTTTCTGGCTCTCGCGGTGGTTGTGTGGAGGCCATTGCGTTGTGTTGCCGGGGGCTCCTTGTCCCTCTCCTCCTTGCCTGGATGGGGTGGCAGCGGGTCATAAAACACTGTCACTCTGCTGTCATCCCGCCCACGGCAAGGTCAACAGGCTTTCCCCATTGGCCGACATTTTGGCGGGATTCCGGCCCTGCTTGCGTGCACTCCGGGTAAGCGCGCGCAAGACGGGACCCGGGGAGACCACATCGGGGCGTCTGAATTAAGGTGCGTACGTGTTCCTCTCTGCCGGCGGCGGCCCCCTTTGTCCGCCGCCGGACGATGGTTACTTCGGCTCGTCGGGGTCCCGGCCTCGGCGGGCTTGCGCGCACTCTTCCGTCGTCTCGATTTCCTGAGGCGGCGTCTGCCGATCGTGCCCCCGTCTGTTCGTCTGTCGTTTCTTTCTATTTCCCCTTTCTCTGCTGTGGGGCGCGCGATGGCAGGCGCTGACCGAAGGATAGGCAACTTCTTACTGCTGGGGTTCTTTGTTCCTCGTTTCTTTGTTCTCTCTCTCTCTGTCGCGGTGCGCCATTAGCGGCCACCGGCGACCATTCGGCCATGTTTTGTGTAATTAGATTCACATTCGGACGTGACGTTAAAACGTGTGTTTGTATTGACTCCCAGTTTAATAAATGTACTTTCTGGCTTCTCGAGAGCTCTGCCTAGGATCTCCCTTGGTGCGCGCGCGGTCGCGCCTTCTCGCGCCTTCCCCTAAGCTGTGGGCCCGGCGGGGCGCGTACGCGCGCAGCTTCGCGTCGGTACACGGAGCGGGCCGGAGCAGGCGCGGGCGCGCGGTTCCCTGCGCGCGCTGCGGCTCGGAGTGCTCGAACCCGCGGTGGTCGTCCGGCGCGCGCGGAATCGGAGCGTGCGCGCCGTGAGCGTCGCGGGTGAAGACCACAATATATATATATATATATATATATATATATATATATATATATATATATATATATATATATATATATATATATATATATATATATATATATATCGCGGATTGCACCAAAGTCGGGGAAAAAGAACTAAAACCAACATCACTGTGGTCAACAGCACCACATGCACAACGTCTCAGAGGCCTGATTTAGGAAAGTTAAATTTATCCTGCGTTAGATTTAGAGCGATGGAAGGCTAACTTGTGCATGCCGCTTCTGCATCAGAACGATGCGCTTGCAATAGAGCTTCAGTTGATAGACGACGACGCCAGTGATCGTCTCTTCGTCTTTGTCTACAGTTGTCGCGATGACAGATCACGAGCGTATACTTTAACTCACACAGTTCGCGCTACTGGCGCACAACTGTTACAGTTTTCTGTGGGGTTGCACGCACCTTTCGGCTTGCGTTGCAGGTGCCCCGCACTCGCGACCAATTAAAGAGCCTGCGACCGATTCCGAATCATCTGACATTTATGCCATTCTAACGATAGTATGCGAAATGTAATGGGCGCGTTGAAACCGTGCCTATTTCAAAACAGGTTGGCATTCTTCGTGCAAACTACGCAGATGTGCTCTCTTACCACGCTCACTGACAATCGCGGTAAGTGGTCGCAACATTACAACCGACAAACCTAAGGCGCGGATCTCAGAGGATTGATTCGCGCACTTCAGGGCCTAAACCATCCGTGAAACCAAGACAGTCGCGCTTCGACTATTGGAAGTGCCTCGCGACAGAAAACGGGAGTGGAAGGCAAACAACAAAATAGCGAGCCCCAACCCAGTACATATTGACGGCACAGGTAAAACCGAAGTGAGAAAAAGAACGAAAATTGAGTTTAGGAAATGACTTGACGGAGTCATTGCGTGAGCTGTCTGTACGGAGTGATTCGTTACCAGAACAAACCTACGTGTTTTCTTAGACTCATCGAGCTGTGACATTGATCACTGTTAAAATTTCCGACCAACTGATTCCGATAATTGTAGGTGATTTGCTCGTCTTCCTGTAAGTGAAGTGCTTTCTCAAATTTTGTTTTTCTCTGCTGTTCTGATCCTATGTGGAATATTTTATGTAGACAGTCCTGGAACATACGGAGGTGCAAGATGCACTATTTGTAAATAAATAAATAAATAAATAAATAAATAAATAAATAAAGAGAAATCGGGCTTCCTGTCAGCAGCTTGTTCCGATGGGGGCCGTTGCGCGGTCCGCGCCACATCTATCAAAGTGGGAGAGTGGTTTCAAGGGAGCGCGCCCGCTGTGTCAAGAATTCGCTCAAGGTATAGGCTCTGAAGCACGGCGTGATTGAGATTCCGTCAGGCCGAGTCGACCGGATCGCGGTTTCGTCAAGATTGCTGCGCTGGCATCGTTGGCACTTCTAGACCCTCTCCGCGCCTCAGCAGCAGTTCTGTGCACCGCGCCAGCAACGCGAGGGCATGCGCCCGTTAACGCATGCGCGAAAGTGCGAGGCACTCTCGGGCTATAAGAAGGCGCCCGCCGTGATTCTGTCCTCTCCGCTTCCTACAGTAACAATTAGGAAGGAACAGAGCCAACTAAGACGATCACGAGAGAGAGAACGACACAGGACAAGCACCAACTTCACGCCAACTAAGACGATCACGAGAAGGGGAACGACACAGGACAAGCGCCAACTTCATCTATTTCAAATAGATGAAGTTGGTGCTTGTCCTGTGTCGTTCTCTCTCTCTCTCTCGTGATCGTCTTAGTTGGCGCTGTTCCTTCCTCATTCAAGTATGCACCATCTGTCCCAAATGAATGTTGTCATGACACAGTAACAAGTTCACGCGAAGCTCTCGATGTAACGCGATCCTTTAAGAGGAAGCTGTAGCTCGGTCCCAACTCCGAGGAGGCCTATTCAAATGCATGTAAAACGCAAAAGTGCTTTTCTGAGATAACCCCTGGACCGGTTGTTATGAAACTTGTTGCATTTCAGAGAGGAAGCTAAATTCTAGTGACTGTTCGAAGCGCAATTTCGAATTAGGGCTTGAATTGCGTTAAAGATTTTCAACATTTTGAAATTTCGAGAAATAGAGAAGCACGAAGTTTACAAACTAATAGCTCTGCATGAAGAACAGATATCGGGGTTCTGTGAATTGCATCCATCAAAGCATTTAAAGCGAACAAATTCGATGTGTGAATTTATATTTTACGTGAATTCGTTACAATGTGTACAAGGGTCCTGCGAAAACTGTTTCCGTATTACTAAACTTTTTCAGATTCATCTGTAACATATAAGTTTTGTCCTCTATAGATGTACTATTAGATAAAATTCACAGAATTATGACATAATTTTTTATTGCTAAGTTACAGATTCTTAAACTTCATAGTTTCGTTTTATGAAAATGTGCGATTTTTTCCAATTTTTATTGAAGAATTGACAACGTAGATCGAGAATTCAAAACAAACAGTCGCTAGATTTTAGGTTTTTCTTTTAAATACAACAAAGCTGGTCAAATTCGCTGCAGTGCTTGCCGAGAAAGACGAATTCTCCTGTTACATGTATTTAGATAGGAGCACCCGAGCTAAAGCTTCCCTTTAAGCACAGCGTTATTCCGTCGACGTTAACATTGTCGCCAGGTGGCGACTGCACACGCAGGCTGGGGGATCACTAGAGCGCGTGGTACTGGTGAAAAAAGAACTAAATAAGTTTTGCATGTCATAATCACGATATTATCGTGAGGCACGCCATAGTTCACTATGGATTAAGTTTAACCTCCTGCATGCTTTACCGTGCACCTAATTTAAGCACACAAGCGCTTTTGCGTTTTGCCCCCTTCAAAATGCAGTCGCCCGGGCCGGGATCGGGCCTGCAAACATGTGCTCAGCCACTGAGCTACCGCGGCGTGCTCGTGCTGCTGGCATCTGGCAGGGCCAGGTAACCTGGGCCACTATTTTGTAGCGATGCCTTATGCCTTATTCTGTGTTATTCTTATAAGCCACCACACACGGCCGCCTGATCCCGTTGATAATGTGGGCAGACCGTCGCTCTGACCACTGGCCAAGCGCGAAAAGCCTGAAAAAGCATAGAATCGGAAAAGGCATCGCTACAAAATACGGGCCTGGATGAATTAGCGCAGTGCTACCGGTCACCATCGCCATTATTAGGGGCCAGCTGTCTGCTTAGCGTGTGCGAGCTCACGCACGATGCCCATGCAATCGTCAGGATGGCGTGGAATAGTTAGCGCGTGCAAAATTGGTGGTCAATTGGCCAAGATGGTAATTATCGGCGACGGTATGCGGGTAATGTTGCGGCAAGACTCGCCGTCGTAACAGCAGAGCGGCAACGAGACGCTAAAAGCGTTCTCTTAAGTGACAGCTTGGGTTCACCGTGCCAAAACCCCACCTAGGGCGAAGCGGTGAGCTACGGATTCATATCTGCCTATAAGAAAAAAAAATGAAGTTGTCTGAAATTCATGGAGGAAGGAAAGCATAGGAGAGGCCCCGGCTAGCACGGACGTATTGAAGAAAGTGCGGCGGAAGTGCGGCGGAAAGGACCAGTACGTCTGGTACCCCAAACGTCGACGTTGCCATAACAACCACGCTCCTGAAGCTCTCGCTGCTGCTCTAGGTGTCTGAAAAGTGAGGTGGGTATTTTTTTTTTTTTCAGCCTGTGTCCTTGGAGCGTGGTGTCTAAGCTTAAAAGTTGTGTTTTGGTTCCGTGAGTGTGAGTTATCAGTCAGCAACAGACACACTCAGGTAATCATTGCGTAGGTCTTCGTCGTCGTCTTCAGCGTACCACGGAAACGCACAGGAGCGCGTCTGCTTCACTAAAACACTTACAGAAGTTTCGTAGGCTCTGTTCTGACGCGCGTGGGCAGCACACACTACCGGCGGCTCGTAGCAGTGCAAGTTTAAAGCTCCCGCCTATCTGCTCCGGCGAGCTGATTGGAGGCGCAACGGGAGATGGCACAGCAACATTGCTGCATTTCTGATTTCGAAAACGTGACGTCAAGGCCTCTCCTATTTGTTTCTTTCATCCATGCTGAAATCTGAGCACACGCCTATGGGCTTGCGAGCCACTCCCGTATATAAAGGTGGTCGCAGCTGTGAGGTTTGAGACCGGTACCTTGCTCACAGCACCTGTACGCCATCACCGGCGCATATACAGTAGGGGTCGTCTGCTCGATGAGTCCCTTTCGAACTGATCGCTTTCAGTAAGCGCTAAATGGCCAGGCCAAAGGAAGCTCATGTGTCGATAACAATCTCCCACTTCTTATCGGTGTTATTTTCACTTCACATTGTTACCGGGCGCATGCAGAGTGTGCCCGCCTCTCCAGTGATGCACTGCGCTCAACCTTTCATAACGCAAATATATATCTGGACGGTATCGGTCGAGGATACAGCCGTGTATGAACGCACGGCAGAGATACATTTGCTGGCCGACGAACGGAAAATGCGAAACACACCACACCATTCCTCAATATGCATGAGAGGTAGGGAGGGCATGAAGAATAACTGTGGTAGGAATTGCCGTATCTTATCAACAAGCGACTTGGGCCACGCGAGCGCAGTTGACGTGCTTTCACTACGAAAGCAATTGGAAATGCGCTTCTCTGCTTTCTTTTCGTCCGGGCCACTGTCCGATAATTCGAGCGCTTACAGTGAGTAAATTCACTCTTTGCTCGTGCCAAGCTACAGCGTGAAACAGACATAGTTTCCGGTGCCGGCCTTCCCGCCTTTTCGCCGATCACTGTTTCCTTCTGTACCTCGTGGTGGACCACAGAGCTCTTCTTCAATCCCACTTGGCAACAGCAGTTTTGCACCTAAGAGCACCGAATTGCACCACGCGACTTGACGGCGCAAAAGGGGGCGTGGTAGGAGGCCGCGGGAAGCAGCGCTTCGTCGGTCGTCTGCACTGCAGCCTTTCAACCCACGATGAAGAGACGAGTGGCGCCAAAAACGCCGAGACGACTGAGGCGTGTTTTGCTACACGAGCGTCGTGCGCCGTCCGCGCAAAGCTCCGCTCCTTGGGCTTCTCGGCGAAGTGGTCTTCGCTGCCCTAAACTTTGCCGTCAAAGCGGCGCAGCTCATGGCAGCAGTGATCCACGATCCGATGAAGGCAAGATTAAAGGGCGCTGCCCACGGCGCACGTAAAAGAGTGGGAGCAGGCAGTCTTCTTTTTTTTTTTCTCGATCAAGTTCTTTCAGCGGGCAAGTGCTCCTAGATGACGGGTCTTTCGTTGAGAAAAAAAAAAAAACCCGAAAACCTCGCAACTTCGAGTTCTTGTTCTCTGCTTTGTCTGTCTTCTATCGTGCAAGCTATCGAGAACGAAAGGCAACTGCGATGAAGAGCTTGTGATGATCTTGTTCTCCCAAGAAAATAAAAACTGTGAGCAGCGTACAGGCTAATCCCCTTACGGTAACTTCACGTCCACATGTGGCCACAGATACGAATGGTGCAACGGTCCATGATGAAAGCCACCATGGGGCTTACGTAGAGACGATCCCCCGAAAGGTCACACAGCGCCGTAACGCATCATTTTTTTTACGGTGCCGGTATTAATCTTCAGCTGCGATCACCTACGCCCAGCCTGGTGACGCCCACCGCTTGAAGAGATTGCCGGAAGCACAGTGAAGCCGCGTCATGTGGGTATCGTGCAACAACTTTTCAGGCAACATAATTCAGCAGATCTCGGCGCTCCTGAATAACACTCGCCTCAAAGGGGCGTCGGGGAGCCCACACGTACATCAAGCTAAGGCGAAGTCTGCAAGCACTAAACTTAATCTGTTTGTAGTACTGAGTACGATACGACATTAAAGCTTACTCGCTGGAAAGCAGAACCCTGACAGTCATGAGATTCTGCACATTTTTCTACAAGGCAAACCTGCATGTAGACTATGAAAAAAGTAGCAATGCAAAGGTAAGGATTTGCTTCGACAGCCTTGGGTTCTTTTTATGCTCAAGCGTTGTACAGGTCACTCGGCGAGTGCAAAGCTGCGTGCGCCGGCGCGTTATGAGCTCGGGCCGACGGCAATGTAAAGCCTTGTCTGGGCTGATCCTTATTCGACTGCACGATATACAGCGGTACTAATGCAAGAGCATTAAGACCCCTGGATATATGGATAAAGAGAGAGAGAATCAACTTTTGTGCTGAGCCCTTAGTGACGGTTGGTGCGCGCTGGCACCAGATGGGGTGGAACCTTCTTCTCAGGTCCCATATGCGTCCAGCAGTTCCTGGCCCCTAGCCGCCAGCGCGAGCTGGGTCGGTAGGTCGGGGCTGGACAACAAGGTCTCCCATCGCTAGGGGGGGTTGGGACTGGGGAGGGTGGGGGGTAGGGATGGTGGGGAGTTCTTGAGCTTAGTGCACTCTGCAAGGATGTGTGCTAGAGTGCCCTTTGACCGTCTGCAAAAAGGGCATGAAGTGTCATGCTCTGTTGGGAACATCTTATGCAAGAGCACGGGATGCGCTAGCGACCTTGCTTGCGTGCGTCGCACGATCGTGTGCTGCATTCTGTTCAGTTGCGGATGCGGACGGGGAAGCCTACATCTGCCGCTTCTGTACATTTTCGTGATGTCTTTGTAGCTTGTCACGGGGTGCGGTAGCCATAGCTCGTTCTCGGCCCGGATCGACAGTTCTCGGGCATAGTAGTCGGCGGGTGCGTTGCCTTCCACTTGCGAGTGAGCCGGGACCCACACGAGCTCAACGGCCCGCCCCGGTGATTTGCATTTGTTGAGGATCGCTAGTGCCACGGAAGAGATGTTCCCCTTGCGGTAGCTTGCGTAGGCGGTCTGGGAGTCTGTGACAACGGTCCTCACTCCCGGTTGTGCGAGTGCGAGGGCCACGGCCACTTCTTCTGCTTCGGCTGTATTCGTCGTCCGTATCGACGCGCCTGTGACAAGTTTATCTATGGTGGTGACGACCGCCGTTGCTCTGGTTCCGTGCTTGGGAAGCGAGGCGTCCGCGTAGAGGACCTCGGGGTCCTCTTCCAGCTGTCGAGCCAGTGCCTTGGCCCGCGCAGAGCGTCTCTCGTTGTTCCTCCCCGGCTGCATGTTCCGGGGGAGGGGCTTGGTCTTAATAATGTCTCTCCACGTTGTGGGTAGTGGCTCCGTTGTCGGTAGCTGTTCAATTTGCCATCCTATTTTGCGTAAAAAGGGCAATGTAGGGGCGTATGTCCTCGGAAGAGCAACCGACGGTATGAGAGCAATAGTAAGGATAATAAGCAGCACTGCAGTAGTGCGAGGTACAAATGCACCTGCGCCACGGGGTTTGTGTCGGCGGGCGGCTGGAACGCGGGAATCGGCAATGCTCTGCAGGCAGCATTGCGCAAGCCACACTCCATCCACTGTTCTGTATGGAGGGTGTTGAGAATTGCTCGCGACCACCGCACGTTTCCTGCAACCGTGGTTGGGGGCCCGGCGACGCACCAAGAGGGAGTCGGCGAACGGAAGAGGGCCGCCCCGCTGGGCTGGCGTCCCGACCGGCGCCTCGACCCGCAGCCTGATCCTTACCCTGGGTTTTCGGCAGACCGCCTGCTGGGTGCGATTCGCCGGCGCCTCCGAGAAGGACGAAGGCGTCGATGTGGCCCACGGACAAATTGGATTCTGTATTTTCTTTTCCCTTCCTTTTCTCTTCACTGCGATGTCTTTTGTAAAATAAACATTCAGTTTTGAAGCGTACCTCGACGAGTGAGAATCGTTCCTTCGAGGCTCCTGCATGCACGGCCTCTTCGCCACCCGAAAAAGTCTCACGCGAAAAAGTCGCAATCGCGAAGTGACCTCCGCAGTGCTGGCCGTAGCTTTTATTCCAGAGAGGGTGTTTCTAATAAAGCGATGTCAACGGACAATCACCGAAAGACTGAAGGCCTGATGCTAACGCATTAGAGTAATTCAGTCGCAGCATGACTTTCTGAGCTTGGAACACAGCTTGCTTCCAGATAATCGCGCCCACACTGTGCGGCTAAATGCATTAGTGTTTCAGGTACTTTTGAGCTTCAATGTATGCAAAGGCTTCTTGAAAAAAAAAAGTAAGCGAAACAACAGTTAAAATAAAAATAATTAATATCTGGGTTCCTTACGCGCCAAAATCACTACATGAGGGACGCCATAGGGGAGGACTCCGGATTAATTACGACTGCCTGCTATTCTGTGACTGGCACACAAGGCACGGTACAGGGGAATTCTTGCATTTCGCCCCCAACAAAATGGAGCCGCCGCGGTTGGGATTCGATCCAGCGCACTGGTGCTTAGTGGCCCTACGCCGTAGCCACTGCACATCACGACGGCAGGTCGATTTTCTTTTTTGTCTTACCGCAAATTTGACGGCGCATATCTTGAAACCGGTGCCAACCTTTGAATTCGTTCTAAGCGAATATGCCTTGCAGGTGGAGCGGCTACAACTCGTAAATTGCAATACGTACCATAAAGTAATTGCACAATTATACAATCGGTACATTTTATTTTGCTAGTTAGTCGATTATGCATTTCAATTGCTCATGAAGGAAATGTCTGCATATTAGAGTAACTCAGCTAATGGAGTTATGCTATAAGCAATAGGCATTCTTTTTAAACTTCTGTATAGCGTACAACAACAGAACTGGTATATGCGTTGTCCTACGGTTAGAAGATAGAAGAACGAACGACCACGAAATCCCCCGGAATAGCCAAGGGAAACTATCGATCACATAAAAAATAAAGTTAGTGCTTCACATATGGAAGAAATAGTGAGCAGGCATGCTGGTATCACCATGCATGCGAATTTCCCTTTCCGCACCGGGCTGTCGAGGTGCCTCACACTGCTGTCACTAATTTTTATCATTTTCGCCGCAACTAAGTTATTCAACCGCATAACCTTCGTCGTCTGACAAGGCAACGCCCCAGGTCTTTAGCTAACACATACGCTCACACACACACACGTAGGTGTGTGTGTGCGTGTGTGCGTGTGTGTGTGCGTGTGTGTGCGTGTGTGTGCGTGTGTGCATGTGTGTGTGTGCATGTGTGTGTGTGTGTGCGTGTGTGTGTGTGTGTGTGTGTGTGTGTGCGCGCGTGCGTGTGTGTGTTTGTGTGACGCGTAATTCATCAATGCGCAGTTATTGTTACTATAATTTCTTGTCTGACCGCTTTTAGAAGAGAATGAAGCGGTAAATCATTCGTGCAGCGAGCTTTGAGAACAGCACCCTAATCAATATTATCACAGTGGTCCCTGCTATGGCATCCCTCAGAAGCTATCAGAATCATGTGTGTTAATATAAAGGTGGGCCACAGTCTAAGGATATGCAGAAGCGACTCGACGTCAAAACATCCTTCTACGTAAATAATTACGCGTAAATTATGAGCTTTACTACATTTATATGTTTTAGTAGTTTTGTATTTGATCTATTACTTCCTTACTGCAACGGTCACAGTTGTTCGATTACATTTCCTTCAATAATCAATTGCATGTAACCAGCTACTTTATTGACAAGACGCGCTGCAGCAGGTGACGCAGCTTTGATCACTGTTACTATTTTAACATGATAAAGGACGAAGATGATCGACAAAAATTTTCAAAAGCAATTGTTAGTGAATACTTACAACGTGTGAAGGGTTGCAGAGGACACACTGAAATAGCCAGGCCAGCTCGTTCTATTTACTCTATGTTTTGCAGTGCTATTAAAGGTATTAAATGCTATTAAATGTATTAAAGGTAGTAAAGGTAGAAAGTAGCATAACTGTAATCGATTACATTTGAGTTATTTTCCAGTTACGTTTATGGGGCAGTAATTGGTCATTGTCATCGACTACATTTCTGAACGATTGTTTCTAATTGTATTCGGTTATATATCTTTTCTGTAACGTGTACATGTCTGCGTAAAACCCATTCAACAGCCTTTGACGCGTACTAAGCACGAGAAAACGTAAACCGCACTGGAAATTAAAAGAAAAATTACATGTCAATTAGTGTGAGAAACTAGAGTAACAAAAATAAAAACATGAGTACATTTTAAGTGTAGATGCAATACGAAGCACATTTTACAGAATTTTTGTTCATATGCAGTACAATTAAAAATTAAATTATGGGGTTTTACATGCTAAAACCACTTTCTGATTATGAGGCACGCCGTAGTGGAGGACTCCGGAAATTTCGGCCACCTGGGGTTATTTAACGTGCACCTAAATCTAAGTACACGGGTGTTTTCGCATTTCGCCCCCATCGAAATGCGGCCACCATGGCCGGGATTCGATCCCGCGACCTCGTGCTCAGCAGTCCAACACCATAACAACTGAGCAACCACGGCGGGTATATACAGTACAATTAACGAAAGGCAGATATAAATGGGGGGAAAAATATAAAGGAAGTATCTGTGATTCCGTGGCTGAAACAGAGAAAACGTAATCCTTCAGCTTTCTTCGAAATTAAAACGGCTTCAGGGCACGACAGAGGGTACTGTGAAAGCAACAGATGAAAAAATTCATGCTGTCTTACTATAGCGAGAGCGTACCTTTGGTAAAATAAAAGTTTTATTCACTGGTGATCTAGTTTCATTAGAATCGGCTAGAAAAATATTCGCGTATAAGTCTGTCGCAGAAAGGTCTATGTATTTGTCAATAAAAAGAAGGGGTACCAGTCACAACTAATAAGCGCATTCGTTGAAGAAATGACATAACTTTGCATCAGGTATTGGAAATAGCGATGGTTAGTCATGTGAATCATACTCATAACCAGTCCTTGGGACGGAAGTCACTTATCTTAATCTTAGTTCACTCTGGTTCTTTCTCGAAGAACCTGCACAGCTCGCTACAAGCAAACTCGTTAAGATGCCAGCTAGTGGAGCTTCGGTGAAAAGGTCAGCGAGCAATATCGCGTCTGGCAATCTTCAGCATCGGACCTGACCGTCGAAACACTGGATCGATAAGTGTCGATAGACACACCCTCCGTTTCACTTCGGCGCATGGCGAATGGAAGAATAACGAGCTGCATTCCTAACATCTACTCTGGGTTAGGCTTGCAAAACTTCTCACGAACGTCCAGAAACATTACATGCACATTAGGCAAGGTCCATTAGGAGCACTCCAATTGGCTTTGTATCGGGCTTGTGTTCCACTATCACGAACCGTGTGAATCAACACTGGAGACTAGGAGTAGTAGTAGTAGTCAACAACTACTACTAAAGGTCGGCCTGACCTTTTACATACTATCTATTCCAGGATTTAACGCAACTTCTTAACTGTGTCATGCAAGTGCTTTTGCCTCACATGTCGCCACTAAAATGCGCAACTATGGTGTTTTCGTCACGTCGGCGTTGCTTTGAAGAATGGCAGCAGGTGGTCCATATACGTATTTTCAGCGTTTCGAATACAGTAAGCAACGTTTGTGATGATTGGTATAATGCGTGCTTAGTTTTGACGACCTTCCGCACGCACCAGAATGCTTCAGCTATGGACGTTTAAGCATAACGGCAATGCCGAGTAGCTGTCAAACTGAAGACTGTTTCAGTCGCCGAGGCGATGCAAAATGCGCTACTGCGCTTGAACTGAACTGTATTACGCACCGCTAAAGGAAGTTACACACGAGAGTTTACAAGACTTATAAAACAAATAGCGCATATTACATGCAGGCTACTAAGTGACTGATGCACCTACATGTGCATTTGCACAAATTTGAACTAAGAAAACTGTTCTTCGAGTTCGACGCACTAGAGAATATGAAAGGTTCACGTCCCGTATCTTTTGTTACGTGTGTATGCAATGCGATCCAAAGTAAAAAAAAAAACGACAGAAAAGAAAGCGCGGGACTATTCATATGCTGGAGTGGCCCGCTCGACGAATACATATATTTTATTCGCGTGCTAGATAGAAAGAAACAGATAAAAAAAAAGAAAGACAGGGAGGTTAACAAGAAAAGAGTCCAGTTTACTATCCTGAGCGAGGGAAAATGAATTTAATGATATGTGAAGGGACCAAGATGAGTACCGAAACAGAGATATCAGTGCTCGAAATTGAGACTTGTCACGTCCCTGTCACAACCTTAAAAACAACCTCAACTGTTGCACAGAAGTATCGCAAGGTAGAAGCCAACTATGAAACAAACGCTGTCAAACAGAGGTGAAGCACGCTCTAAAGCATCAGATGATAGGGAATAATGAGAGCGTACAAAAGCGAAAGATAAAGAGATATTTCGGGGGATAGAAGCCAGTGTTATAACGCATGAAAATAGAACAAGGGCAACAAAATATGAATGGCACGAACGTATCGCAGTTTCATTCTAGTAATGCAACCCAGAGAAAACGAGATATTAAAGAGCTTTAGTTCAAGCTTGATGCATGATACCGGTGCTTAAAGTCAGAGCCCCCCCTCCTCCATGTTTTAAAGAGCGGTTCACCCCCCACTCCCTTACCTCGGCAGGCCAACTGTAGCACTGCGGCACCCATTCGAAAAGCGCTGGAGGTGATATTTCTACTAGTAGTGCTTTCAGTGAGGCAACACTAACTCTTCAATTTGTCGATTCATGATTTATTTGCAATTTAATCCGTAATTACGTGCTTCTATTCTGCTACCTGTTCCACTATATATATATATATATATATATATATATATATATATATATATATATATATATATATATTGTGTGAGTCTGCGCGTGCTATACTGTTCGCCGCCCTACGAGCCCAACCCCTGCCCCCACCCTTTTCTATGAAGGGAGACTTGAAACCTGCATGATACGTTAGGCGCACGGCGCATGCTTCTTCATTCTGCTTTACCATGGCAAACATGCCGACAGATCAAAGCTTTAGCATACAACCACTACGTAGCGTGCGATAGCGTTGTGCTAAATTAATGATGCACTGAATCATTCGGTCTTTAGAGTGTTCAGCATCGCCAACGCATCATCAGCGCTAAGGCTGTGGTGCCATCTGATAGATGTAAACCAAACGGCTCTCCCGGCTTGGTGCCGTCTTTCCGGGCCTAGAAGCGTCCAAACAAACAGAGCTCTGATCGTAATTGTAGCGAGATAACATCGCTGATGGTCTGCGCCCAGCGTAAGAGTCAGAGGAGGACAAAATAAACTTACTGAAGATAAATAAACTAAAACGCAAGTCGACCAGTCTTCCTGCCTGCGCCTGTGGTTTTCAGCTGCCTGCCGGGCCCGCCACAGTGTATGCTGCGCGTCCTTCCGGTCCGAGCCGAACATCAGCCTGAGATGGGCATAAGCGATAGATGATTTTACCATACAGTTAATTTTATTTATCTCTCTTTCTTTTTCAGGATTCGGGATGAACAGCATGTAACGGGTGGTCTGGGCCGCCTGGGCGCTGCCATGCATGTGGGGCAACCACGATAACCGGCGGTCACCGCCCCTGTAGTCCACAATTTACGGCGCACATGCGCAGACGTCCCAACGTAGCACGTACTGAGGTAATATATCGCCGGCCACGCGAGGCTAAAGGCCTCTAGTTTTGTCTCA
Organism: Dermacentor albipictus; assembly: GCF_038994185.2. Lineage (NCBI taxonomy): Eukaryota > Metazoa > Arthropoda > Arachnida > Ixodida > Ixodidae > Dermacentor > Dermacentor albipictus. The sequence goes on from NC_091824.1 coordinate 77,826,475, forward strand.
CATGCCTTATATGCAGTACGAATATACGCAGTAATCCCGTTTTTGACGTTACATTCTTTAAGTTATCCGTACTTGGGCTTTTTAGTTCTGTGTGCATTATTTCTAGTGTGTGTGCGCGCACTGTTTTAATGAATACCTTTCAACTCGACAGGTTTAGGCTTCTTCTATAGGGAGAGAAAATAATGCAGAGAAAGGCAGGGATGTTAACCAGAGCTAGTTCCGGTTGGCTACCCTGCATGGGGGGAAGAGTTAAGGGGGATACAACGAGAAAGAGAGTGGAAAGGGGAGATAGAGTGAAAGAAAGACGACCAGGGACAAAGCGCGTACACTATAGAGCCGTAGGGGGCGGCGTTCCTAAAGTCTATCGTGAAGCTCCGTAGACCGCAGGAACCTTAATAACGCAAGTAATGCCTTCAACGCGGATGTTCTGTCGGAGCACTGACCTAAAGCTTTGAGTTCTGATAGTGGACGATTGTAGAAATGGTCCAGTACTCTGCACATCGCTTGTCTCTGGGCACTATATCGCGGGCAGACACAGTTAATATGTGCGAGCGTCTCATCGCTGTTGCATGTGTCGCACGTGTGTCTGCTGGCCATTCCAATAAGGAAAGCATGTGAGTTCGTAAAGGCAACGCCTAGCCACAGATGGTACAGCATGGTCTGTTCACGTCGTGGTAACCCAGGCGGTAGGCGCATCCGCATGTCCGGTGACAACGAACGCAAACGACACATGGTGAAAACGTTCGAGGCCCACAGGGGCAAAGTACAATCACGGGACATCAATTGCCGCCCAGCCGCAGCGTCTGTTCCCGAAAGCGGAATGAAGGCTCGTTGACCACTTGATGTGCAGATCGGGCGGCTTCGTCGGCGTGTTCATTCCCACTGATGTTACAATGTAGTGGAAGCCATTGAAAGATTGTGTCCCTTGTCATGGCTGCGATGATACATTTGTCGAATTTCTGAGGCCAGTTGTTCATTGGGTCCGTCGCGCATTGAGCTTTGTATGCACTGAAGGGCTGCCTTGGAGTCACTAAAGACTGTCCATTGTTGCGGTGGTTCCTTCTACAGTTCTCTGATAAACCTAACTGATGCGACATTTGTAGTTAGTACCAGCCAACTAATTTAGTGAACGTCTGTGAGTCTAATCTTCTAATTACGATGATATATGGGTTTTAGTGGCGCAATGGCCAGGGATGGCCAAAGTGCGCCAAGAAAAGAATGGTATGAAGCAGTACAGGAAGTGGTGAATCACAAATCATGAATGTAATATGGCTGTATAGAGGTACAAATACATTCGCTATGGGTGGCGTAAAGTATGCTGGCATTAAGATCTTACAATGACAAGTGATGTGGCCTGTGACAATGAAATATATTGTACATATGAATATTACTATAATATGTGTCACTGCCTGCAGCACAACAGCCCACTTACGTCACACAGGGCCCTGAGGCATTTGTATTACAACACTACTATCGCAGCAGCATCCTATATAGACAGAGGGCGTTCGTTCTACGAATCTCTTGAGCTGATAACGTGCAACATCACATCATTTCGAAAATTAAGCACTGCTTTGATCTCGAAGAACGGTTCTCCGCCAAGAAATTCTGCAAGATGAAGGGGGATATGTATTGGGTATGCTAGAGGAAAGTGCTTTTTCCGGTCGGGCTCTGCTTCCAGACACTCAAGAGATGCGCAGAGAACGGTAAGTCTCTCGCCACGTGTACCACAGTTGGGAGGTTCAGCACCAGTTAAGAGATAAGAATGGATACCATATGTATGCCCTACTCTCAGTCGGCAGAAGAGCACATCACAACGTCGTGACTTTGATAGTGACGGCCAATTCCGTAATTGAGGTTTAGTTACGGCTTATAATTACCTGATAAGATTTGATAGGCGTGTACATGTTTGGGTTAAAGCGAGTGTATTGTTATGCCTTTAGGATTCGAGAACTTGCACTTCTGCAAGGTATTTCCAAATATGGCACGCGTGAATAAATGCGACACTACACATTACATTAATAAGCGTGTAGGCTCAAAACGCCTTATAATGAAATTTGAATCTATAAGTCAAGCCGTTGGAATTTTTAAGCGAACTCTCAAGTAAGAAATTCTTTATTAGAATTGCCATACAATTTGTAAAGGTAGTTAGGTGCGCCAAATTATAATACGCTTGAAATGTAGTATAGTTAATTTTTGTTATGTCTATGCGATTCTAATATAATGTTGGACGAGGACGCACATTCCTTGGCATTTTTCCAGCCACCATTCTTCACAATACTTGTACATGTTTTCATGGTGCTTTGGTGCATGTGCGTTAGCACGTTCCCGAAACTATGGTAGCCGTCCTTGATTCTTAGAGGCTGGGCGAGTAGACAGCGATGGGGCTCCTAATTACGGCCCAAATAAATGCGTCGCAAAAACAAAGAATAATAATAAAAAAGTCACGACAGTTGCAGAATACACAAAAAACATTTCTTCAGATGCATAAAACCTCCTTGACTTGTTTTCTGATCTCCATGATCTCCTCTCTGTTATAGATTTCTTTATCAGCTACATTTTTGAGACATATGGGGCTCCTAAGTAACTATATTTTCACTTTTGTTTCAGATGACATACACGGCTAAAAATGGGTGATCTCTGAAAAGGTGCACCTAACGCTGGTCTTTCGAAGGCACAATTAAGCAAATTCGAATGAACCGCGCCCACCATTATATGGACCATGCAGGCTTGCGAACGGTGCTGAAATTTCTTTAAATTTTCCACCATGCGTAACGTTTTCTTCCCGCTTCCGTAACGACTTATTGTGCTGAGGTACTCACTTTGGAACCTAGTACATTATTGCATCTTCTACTTTCTTTGGATGCCTCCGGCTCTCCGACAAACTTGAAGTGCGTCATCAATCTGTTCGCATCATCAGCACCGCGTCGATGAAGCCCCTGCGTCACGGTTTAACGAACTTACGGAACATTAGTGCCGCTGACACACTTTATTTTAAGATCACGAAATGTCATACTAAGTGGCGTTAAAGAAGCGGAGGGGATGTTCGTTGTTTTTTTCCAGAAAGGTCTGAAAAAAAGAAGAATCGTTCGCCGAAATATGATACAAACTTTGTCACTTTGCCTCAGTGATGACGACACCACCTTTACCCGTTTGCGTTATTCTCACCTAGCAACTTCTAGATGATGGATGACGTCACGCTACCGGTCATTGACGCATTCAGCATAACATAATCTCCAATGCATCAAAATGTGAGCCTAAAGAGTGATGGCGTTTGGCACCCTATTTCTGGATAACTCGGTGCACTTTTTATAGAAGTTATCTTTAAGCTGTCAATTTCTTAGTATGCAAATTATGAGGCACGGCAAGCACGGTAGGCGTGCAAGTACTATGAATTTCAACATCAAAGGATGCGTGCACATTACCATGCCTGAATATAAGCAACATGCCCACATAAAACCCGTGCTTTTGTAGACAGCTCTGAGGGTTAATGCATAGTGACGTGCTTACTTTAGACAGATCACGGCAGCCCGACAACCACATGATTTGCCGCGCATTTCTTCAGGCATCACGCGAAATATTGTGGCACCTTCCGTGGTTGCTCAGTGGCTATGGTGTTCGGTTGCTGAGCACGAGGTCGCGGGATCGAATCCCGGCCACGGCGGCCGCATTTCGATGGAGGCGAAAACACCTGTGTATTTAGATTTAAGAGCTCGTTAAAGAACCCCAGGTGGTCGCAATTTCCGGAGCCCTCCACTATGGCGTGCCTCATAATCAGAAAGTGGTTCTGGCATGTAAAACCCCATTATTTAAGTATTGCGGTCGCATTCCTGTTTTCCGCGATGGCTGTACTTTGTTAGCCTGTCGAGCTCTGAATGAAACCTGTTCTGGAAAACATGCGAAAACAGATTATTATGATGATGATGGCAGCGTAGCAGCTTTGTCATCTTCGCAAAATATGGATGGGCGTCTGCACTCCCAGGGATTTGCGACGGATAACCGATGAGTTTGATTGCACAATATATATTTTTTTACTATAAATGGAAATAAGAGAAAGAATACCTTGGTCCACAGATAGAGTCTGAACTAACAACTGATTTCTTCCTGCTAAGAGAAGTGCATTTACGCCAGCGGAGAAAAAAAGCGAATCACAAATAAAACTTAAGATCAGAATGCACTCCTGTATGCTCCTGTACAGTTATTCATCAGTGGGTCACCAGTGCCGGCTAAAACAATAAATGACGCGCCGGTATATATCGTCCCTAATTGAAATTTTTGTTTTCTATTAGCGCTTTTAACTATTGGAGAGCTGTTTACGTCGAGTTGTAATAACTTCAGGTAAAGCAAGGTCACGTAAGAGGCCGCAAAATTTATTACAGTAGGCAGGGAGAGAGAGAGAGAAAGCTTTTATTGTCAAGGTTGAGTGGAGTTCTCTTTCCCAGCCGTGTGGGCTAGCGTGCCGTCTGCTTCGCCGCGACGCTATCAGCCAAACTACAAAGGAAGGCCATACGTATTTCCTTTGTAGCCTCTCCTGCAGTTAGTCTGCCTTATTCTGTGCGACTGAATGTTTTACCCTCACTTCAAAAATTAAGCGTACTCATAAACTACCATTCCTCTCTTATCTCGTTTCCATCAAAACGCGGCTGCTACTAGCATATGGCAATGATAGCGCTCCGGCAGGTACTCGGACCGTGGCCACACCCGTCACTGGCACGAAAAGCGAATCGTGCATTAGTGCAACACTTGAAGTGCACCGGCTTACGAGACCGTTTACAGTGTCCCTGTGCATGGTGTCCCGCCCACACGCACTCAGTACTCACTTTCTACCATTTTCCTCTTTCTATTCCCCTTTCCCCCACCCCCAGTGTAGGGTAGCAAACCGGATGCTCTTCTGGTTGACCTCCCTGCCTTTCCTGTCCTTGCTTTCTCTCTCTCTCTCTCCGGCAGGTATTACCTACTGTTGTCGGGTTCGTCGGACGATCCTACCGCTGTCAAGCAGATGTAGGACTCGTCGGACTACCTCGCCGCTGCCACCATTTGAAGGAGTCGGAGGTCGTAGATGAGGAACTCGGTTAACAGGGTTTATTTACAGGATTAACATATTTTAAGACAACATACATTGGCAGTCTAGCGCGACTCCCATATGGAGCCCGCAAGATTAACATTCAGCAAAACAGCATTCGAGCACACAGCTCACTACTACATATTGGCATAACATCGAGCACTCAGCTCCTTACGACGAGCACGACACGAGTACGAGCACACTCTAGCAGTCGGCAAACGCTGCTTATAAGCCTCCGCATGACGTCATAGTTCGACGTCATCGTTCGGCGTGGACGGAGCACGAATGGTCGGGAATGTGCGTCCAATCATGGTAAACTTGCCGCCGCCCCGCAGTACAGCCCACACACACAAAGGCTAACACGTTCGAGCCTACACACACAAAGGCTAACGCGTTCGAGGGCTTTGTAGAACTCTCGGTACAGCATAGCCCGCGGTGTCGTCGACCGAGGCCCTCGCAGAACTTTGCGCCGTTCCGGGTGGCGCGGCGGCGCACCACATTCCAGAGCTGACCGCGCGCCACGTGGCCGCCTGTCATCCGTAGTTCTCAGAAGGCGCCTCGTCTGGGGGGGTTGGAACACGCGCAGCGGGCTGAAAGCTGGCACGTCGCCACCCCCGTACGGCCATTCCTAACAGCTCCTCCATGGCCCGGAAAATCTCGCCTGGCCAGTGTTGGCAACCGCTGGGCAGGAAGAGAATGGCTGGCGAGCAAGATGACGGCTTTGCTCTCTGCAACCCCTGCGTACTTGGAATGCCTTCAACCATCTCACAACAGCTGGCACAGAAGAGTCGACCCGGCAACACAATACCGCTCAGCGTTCAAACGCCCGGAATTAGCTGCTAACCCACCAGGCCTCCTATCACAATTTCCATGCAAGTCACTCAACTGGGAATCCCATCCCAAAATTTCGTGCCACCAAAGCGAGCGTTCACGTTCCTCCTGAGTTCGACCAAACCCGGCCGTCGCGCTGCTCAAGAGTAAAGGGTTACGCAGAATTAAACCGAACGCTTTCAAACACCAATACTCAAACATAACTCCAGCAGCCTAACTTCGCGAACAGCCTGTTACTACCCTATCACAGTGGCGTACTTATCTCATGTACTGCTGCCACTGAACCGTCTGGCCAACTCTACAGGTACGTCATCACAAACGCGCTAAGTTTGAGGTCCCTATTCCGAACTCGTGCTTGCATCTTACAAAGTTTTCATCACGCTGACTCACATTTGTTCCTTTAATCCACACAGGACACGTTCCTTAAAGGGACCCTGAAACGATTTTGGCGATTTTCTACAAACGTACTGAGTCGTTAGAGTAGGTTCTTCTGATCATTAATTGATGCATCTAATTGTTCTGCGTAAAGCGTGTAATTTATTATAAGGTTTTAAAAATACACATCGCTGCCAATCGCAGCGCACTGCTCGGCGGAATTTTAAGCCGCCCCTACCCATATGATGCAAATAACCCATATTACGTCACATGGGCGAGCTATCTGATTGGCTGACCAGGGCGCGTGGTCGATAATTTTTTCAACTTTATGGTGAACAAATGATGCTCGTGATAGTTGGAATGTTAGTTACTTTGTTTTTGTAAAAAGAAAATAACTTAAAGAGAATACACAAGAATAGTTTTTTAGTACACTTCAGCACTTCCGGCACACAGCAAGTGTCGTCTGCTTGTGTTACAATGTACTCCATTTTGACGAGAGCTCCGCGGTCAGAGTCGGTCTCAGTCTTTTCGCGAGCACTATGATTCGACTTTGTTGCCTTGTGGACTGCAAACCTAGCGACCTGCAAACCGCGAGTCCAGTATTAGGGCAAACGAAAGCGCAAGGGGACAGGGTTGGCCGCTCGACTGTGCCGGGATGAGCCACGAGATGAGCAGAAGGGCAAAGGTGAACGGTCTGCACGGTGCAGCCACCTGGTGGCACAGAGCTCAACCATACACAGTAGCAGCAACGAAGTGTATTCTTTGCTGCGGGTGTGTATTTTTCGCAGGAGTGTAATCATCAACACGTTGATTTATAAATGTTTAAAATGCTTTACACTTGGTTAGAGCAATATTAGCGCTTTGTTTGACTGGTTAAGCGCTGCGCCAGCAAGTGTCTGGACCGTGCAGACCGATCAGGCTGCTCACGTACGTCTACGCTAAAGTTCCTTCATCAGCTTGAGTTTATGCCTCCAGTCATTTGCCGAAATGACTAGCTTGCCTGTTTTTAGCGGAGTACCGGACACGTTCGGCGCTACGACAGAATGCTCGCAACGCACGCTGCTTCGATAGCTCTCGGTCGACGGCCAAGCGGCTAGCGGAGAGGTCTCGCGCGGGAGGGGGCGTGCTCCTAAACAACCGGAAGTGAGCGATGTGACGTCGCATCGTGACGCTGAACCAGTGAAGGCGGAGCTTAGTGCCGCTCGCCCGGCGAGCGAGTTGAGGAGGAAAAGCATAGCTAGGGAGGAGAGTAACTTCTAATCGCTTGCAGCTCCATTAATACGTAACGCTTCACTTATATTGTGGTGCGAATGTTCTACTTAAGCTGTACCCTACGCGCCTACAAAATTTGTCCGAACCGTTTCAGGGGCCCTTTAAGCAAACAACCACTCTTGCGTAACTTACGCAACACAGAGGAACCTTTGAACAAATGTGTCTTTTACTAACTAGCTCTTCGCACGCGTACTAGAGAAGTCAGAATACGGCTGCCCTCGACACACACGAGCAACCCAGTCAAAAACCTTCTGCTTCCTCCCGTCCGCACAGGACACGCGCTAATAGACCTAAGAGCTTTTCTCAGTGCAAATCACGCACTTACTGAAAATCTACGCGCTTAACCTTAAAATTAAAAAAAAACACTTAAAAAGAAAGAAGGTTAAATAACACACACGCACGTTACGATAGGCCTCTCAACCATAACCTTGACCTTCAGGTTACTCACATACACACAAAAAAAGAAAGCCTATATACTTATTAATGAACATCTCGCGAGACTACAGGTTTACATAAAACGCGTCTTTCAAATCACGGAGCTTCTCAAACGAAAACACAAACAAAGCTCAAACCTTACATATTGAAAGAACTCCTAGTCTCAAATCGCGAAAATTTGCAAATGTTCAAAAATAAAACAAAACACGTTTCACTTCTGTGGAAGCTCTCTTGGCTTCCCGTTCCCGATTGCTTACGACTGACTCATACTTTCAGCCGGACCCGTGGTGGTCGCACTTTACAAGCTACTCTGGCTACGGAGGAACAACAAAAGGGCTGACTCACTATCAGCTCCCCCAAGACGTTACGGTCTCCGGCCAATTTGCGTCCTCCCGCCCCGCTTTCAACAGGACCTCGACTGACCGCGTCGCTACTCCCCACCTGGTCTCGTCTTGCCACCTTGCGCTTCTTTGAACTGCACGCTGAGCTTCGAAGAGAACGACGAGGAATTTGACTGCCCCGTGCCCTTTGTCCGCGTCCGTGCAGAACAAGCTTCTCGGTCCCCCTTTGACCGGTGGCTCGAACTTGTTCGATGCGTCAACATCGTCCGTGACGACCGCACCTTTCTTTTCTCCGCGCCCTGCCTTCTCGCGCTTGTCGCCGTCTTTGGCTTCGCTACATTAGTCACCGTATTCCGATCTTTTCGGCGCTTCTTTCTGCGGCGCTTTCTCCTCGAACTCTCTTTCATGCCGTCATCTCGCGCCTCGTGCTGGCCGTTACACATCTCGTCGGCCCAGATCGGTCTCTTACCCGCACAGTCTGATTGATTTTCATTTAAATCAACATTATCTCTGCCTCGACTGGCGGACAGCTCAACCGACTCTGGCACAATGCAGCAGGCTTTACTCGAGTAAGACAACTCGCACTCTTGCGAACTAACCTCTACTACATTGCCCAGCTCACGCTGTGCATCGGCACACAGCCCGTCGGTATCGATCGCTGTCTCACGCGCACAGTCCGAATGATTCCTAATTAAATCATCCATCTCTAGGCTACCTAGACTGGCGGAGAGCCGCACCGATCCCTGAACAATGCAGTTGTTCTCTCGTGAGCTACGGAGCTCGCCATCCCGAGAACTATTCTCAACTGCACCGTCCAGCTGGCACTTCTCTTCTGCACGCAGATCTGACTCGACATGGGTGCTCGCGTCTGTCAAGTCAACAGTACCCTGTACCTCGCTAACGACCTTGATACCATGAGATGCGACGCACACACGCGGTAACTGTGCCAAATTGTTCGCAGCTGGCCTAGCTGTCTCTACAGTCCTCTGTTGGCACAGCACCTCGTCGCTCTCACTCTGGCCTTCAACGGCATCTGCTGCCACTAAGACATCGTTAGCTGCTAACACTTCGAATTCACTTATGAACGTGTTGCTATTCTCACAGGTACTACTACTCTCGGCTTTCGACTGAAATCTGCTGTCGACATCCTGCCACTTTCGCTGCGTCCAGCCTACAGATTTTTCAAGCCGCTGTTGACTTTGTTCGATTAACTGCTCGAAACCTTCAATCTTTATGGTCAATGCCTCAATGTACTGCCTTCTTACTTCTGTTAGGCCTTTTTCCTGTGAAATGCTTTTCAGTTCCTGCCTAGCTTCTTCCTGTTCTTGCTTAAATTCTTCCTGTTCCTGGCTAATTGCTTCCTGTTCCCGCTTTTTGCTTAGAATTCGTTTGCCCATTTGTTGTATGAATTTTGAATCATTGTTGCTTTCTAGAATTGCCTTACGAATTTCTGCTTCCGTCAAGTCCTCCTCTATGTTTACCTCGATCTCCTCACACAACCACAACAGGTCAGCTCTCGTCAAACACATTAGGACCATGGTCGCTACTTTAAGCTTTGGTTCTGCTGGCACACAATACTTGTTGCGATACCCACGCAAATCAAAATACAAGTAAAAGATCCTCAGCGAATCAAATCCAAAAACACAGGGAAATTGAAGCCTGGTAAATCTTACAGCCAAAACCAAACGCTTACCCACTGAAGCAGCACCATATCACCAGTCCTTCCCCGCCGTATCCAGTCAGTTGCAAGAGGTGGTCGCCCAAGTCCCCTCCAACTTGATCAGGATGCCGGTCGGTCACCATGTGCCAACGTCCGTCAGCTGCCGTTGCTGTCTCCCGAGTCGTAGGCCGATCTAGGAGCCGTAGTCGGATCCCTCCGCTGCCATTCAGTTGTCGTAGTTGGAGCGGTCGTACTTGTAGGACGATCGGAGGAACTTGGGGTGGCAGGACTAGGCGGGCAGGATTTAATGGCAGTCTTTACATTTTATAACATGAGGTACATTGGCAGTCTAGCGCGACTCCCATATGGAGCCCGCAAGATTAACATTCAGCAAAACAGCATTCGAGCACACAGCTCACTACTACATATTGGCATAACATCGAGCACTCAGCTCCTTACGACGAGCACGACACGAGTACGAGCACACTCTAGCAGTCGGCAAACGCTGCTTATAAGCCTCCGCTTGACGTCATAGTTCGACGTCATCGTTCGGCGTGGACGGAGCACGAATGGTCGGGAATGTGCGTCCAATAATGGTAAACTTGCCGCCGCCCCGCAGTACAGCCCACACACACAAAGGCTAACACGTTCGAGCCTACACACACAAAGGCTAACGCGTTCGAGGGCTTTGTAGAACTCTCGGTACAGCATAGCCCGCGGTGTCGTCGACCGAGGCCCTCGCAGAACTTTGCGCCGTTCCGGGTGGCGCGGCGGCGCACCACATTCCAGAGCTGACCGCGCGCCACGTGGCCGCCTGTCATCCGTAGTTCTCAGAAGGCGCCTCGTCTGGGGGGGTTGGAACACGCGCAGCGGGCTGAAAGCTGGCACGTCGCCACCCCCGTACGGCCATTCCTAACACTGCGCACTAGAATATGCACAGAGATACAAAACAAGGGGGAAGCACATTGGCAATGGACTTCATAAAACCTGTACGCGACGGCTGACCTAGCTGCGCTATTATCGCAATTAATAACACGCGGCGCGGAACCCAGGAGCCACGTTAGCATTCTTTGTCTCGGTGCAAGGTGAACCAAATACGTCCAAGATGGCTGGATGGCCTCCAGCATGCAAAGAAATGTTATCAGCAGCGCGCACTACAGCCACAGGCGTTCAAAATCAGATTTCTTTATCTTACTAAAGTGGTTGCCAATCTCTGCTTGTGAGCATAATAAGGTGGTGCCCCATACCCTCCTTCTCGCTCTAAGACTTAATTTTCTCACTTATTTATTTTATTTTATTTTTGCAAGAAAGCCTATATGTGGAATAGAATGCGATAGCAATAGTGCAACCATGTCGAATAAAGAGAATTTCGAAACGAAATCGAGCCAGAAGCTCTTCAGCTTTATTTGTGAGAAAGGCAACATTCCGAAATGACGCTGAAATGTTGTGGGCAAGCCACAAGTTAAGTGCTGCATTCGCAATGTAATTACGACGTCACACATTACAGTTGCTTTCTCCTTTTATTTTAAGTGAAAATCTTTTCTTGGCTCTTTCGGCAGTTTTGTTGTTCTCGAATTACCCAATAAAACAACAAACGCTACCTAAATACCCTCACTACAACAAATGTAGGCCTTCACGCAGACCAGCCTTTAATTAATAAAGACAATCGCTTTCTATAAGCCTACATTCACAATCATCGTTGATGGCTTCTCAATTGAAACCGATCCGCCAATTGCTATCGCAATAAGATCATTTCCAGCCCTCAACATATCACTTTTTTCCTTCTGTATTCAATAAAGGCAAACATTTTAAAAACAGTTTCAGGAACATATTTGTCTTGCATTCGCATCTCAGCCGCAAAGTGTTCAAGGAAGGTTAAATAATTTTACTGTTAGGTGATGCGTTTCGCCTAATGCTAATTAGATATGATGACAATGTCTGCAAACTAACCAGATCAACCACGGAGGCTTTTCGAGATAGCGTATGTTTGCACAGCCAGCATGTAATTGGTTATCGCTGTAATCAGTGTATCGTGTGCCTGTATTTCGGCCTTAGGTTTTTCAGAGAGTCTCTATTCTGGCTTATTTTTCTTCCTTCATGGTGGACTGAACACGAATCCTTGGAATGGGGGCTACAGAGATCTACTGTCGAATACTCTCTGGAATAATCCTCTGGGATAATCCGAGTGTTACACTTCCTCTTTCAGTATGTTTGAGACGTTCGAGCTGGTTAACTTCGTGTGCTTCGTCTAGCTCCTTCCAGGTGTTCTGGATACCTAAGCGGAGCAGTCGTCGTGTGAAGGAGCGTTCAGAGATCCCAATGGCAATCTTGAAGACCTTCCGGATGAGGGTATTAATTTTTCCATTTCTGCATCCTTTAGGTCTAGGTAAGGGGTGCGTAGGTGATTCTGCTGATGATGAGGACTTGGATAATCCTGAGTGCATCTTGTTCTTTCAAGCCGTATCTGCTGTTTTCTATCCGTCGCCCCAAATGCGCTACTTGCGTGACTGTTTCTTGCAGTATCGGTAGGATCCGTCTTTGTGTACGCGTAGGCCGATGATTCTGAACGACTCTACTTTATTTATTTACACTCCTTTAAGCCACAGTACTGGTTCTGGGATTTAACCATTTGACAGTCTTCCCAGGGTTCTCGCTCTTAGTATGAAGCTCCGATTTTACCAGTGTGCACGCGAGCCCGCAAGCCCCGAGGTAGTTTTATGTACGACCCACCGCTTCTTGCAGAACATCCTGTTGAGGGGCTGGGGATCCGCCTGTTGTCCAGATGGTGATGCCATCTGCATAGAAGGCGTGTGTTATCCCCTTTATGCCATTCAATATATTTGGTAGTTTCAGCATAGCTGTGCTAAAATGGAGAGGCGAGATGGCAGAGCCCTGCGGAGTTATTTTGTTCGCCAGCTCAAACTTGTCCGATTTCAGGCTGCACAATGCCACTGTCGCTGTTCTGCTGGTCGGGAAGTTTTGTACGAAGTGGTATGTTCCTTCGCCACTGTCCGTGTCGTGGTGAATGTTCAACACTGCCTCATGAGAGACGTTGTCAAAGGCTCCTTTCACGTCCATGGCCAGGATTGCGCTATTGCTGCGTTTGTCTGGAGAATCGATGACGTCCTCCTTCAGTTGTAGAAAGATGACTTGAGTCAATAAGTGGGGGTGGAATCCATACATGATGTCGGGCACATAAGGTCAAGGAGAGAAGTTTTTATGAAGAAAAAAAAAACAATAAAGCTAGAAAAATGCTACAATGAAAAACTATCATGAAACAATAAAAAATCCTGGAATAAGAAACATGTTCAGCATACCTGGGGCGCTATAACGTAAAACTATTCCAAGCTTTTCTACTCCAATTCTGCAATCAGCTCTCCACGATTGGTCAAAAGCTTTCTTGAATCACCGCCACTTCACCTGTCTGTCACGCGACGTCACGAAAACCGCGCTAGCTCCTCATCTGATATGACGTGTACACAATGATTATGCATTATTGGACAGAACAAAAGAAAAATAGTTATTTCTGATTTGAGGCCTTTTCGCCATTAGACCTCGGCTATTGGTCAAAAGTTTTAGGGCTGCACCCACTTCACCTGTCTGCCACGCGACGTCACCAAACCACGAGAACTCACCGCGTCAAAGTGACATGTACGCATTATAGATGCATTAATATGCCGAACAAAACTGAATTTTTTCTGAATAGCCGCAGGCTGCCCCGTTCCGAGAGGAAAAAAAGATGGCTGCCGCCAATTGCTCAGGCACTGGCTACTCGTACCTGCTGGAGAGAGTGGGTTTATTTTAGCACAATAAAACTTTTTGCGTGGCCGTGTAACGTTTTCGAGCACTTTCGTCACATTTACGACCTCGCTCTGGCAACTCTTTTTTGCTGAAGATCCGCTTTAGCAGCATTCTTAACTTTCCATTGCATGCCACCGCGATTTTCGACCGGCCACCGTAAACTAAGTAAGGGAAAGCGGACCAATCGCAGACGCCGGCACCACCCTCTGCATGTGGTTATCGATTTTCAGTACACTGGCTCGGCCCCATCGAATCCCTCACCACTTGAGCGTGTTCCTCGCCTCTCGTCATCAAATTAGATAAGACAAGCAGCTCAGTGTAGGCAACGGTATTCGTTTTTAAAGCAAACAAAAGGGACCTCCTATAAATGAAGAGAGCGTTCGATTGGTCTGTTCAGACAACCATGCGGGATACTGCCCGATGCTTGCGTCGGCGATTACGCAAATTTGACGTCAAAAACATATTGGAATAGTTTTACGTTTTAGGGTCCCTGATTAAATCAAGCAGACTATTACCATCTCGTTTCAAAGGGCATGCCAATAAAACCCCCTCATCAGCAGCAGCTAATGAGGGGGTTCTAACTTTAGCTCCGATTGCATGACGCAATCGGAGCTAAAGTTAGCCTCTCGCTCGGCGTTCAAAGAGGCGCAGTTGGCAGTACTTGTGTCGATCCGAGTGGGACTGGTCGCGTTCTAGAGAGCTCGCTCCAGACATTGTAGGCATACCCTATCAAACTCTCACCTGGGCTCGTCAGGAGTATTAAGAGGAAGCTTTAGCTCGGGCCCAACTCCGACGCGGCCTAATCAAATACATGTAAAAACGCAAAAACGTTTTTCTGAGATAACCCCTGGACCGATTTTGATAAAATTTGTTGCATTTGAGAGAAAAAGTTAAATTATAGTGACTGTTGCAAGTGGAATTTCGATTCAGGGCTTGAATTTTGTTAAAAGGATTTTCAAAAATTCAGACGTTTGAAAAAAATAGAAGCACGAAGTTTACAAACTAATAGCTCTGCATCAAGAACAGATATCGCAATTCTGTAAACGGCATCCATTAGACCATTCAAAGCGGACAAATTTGTTATGTCAGTTTACATCTTACGTGAATTTTTTACGTTGTTTACAAGGGTTCTGCAAAAGTTGTAATTACACATTTCCCCATTTTTTGAGGTTCATGTGTAACATATCAATTTTTTCCGATTTAGATGTGCCATCAGGTACCATTCACAGAATTGCGATATCATTTTTTCTTGCTGAGTTACGGAGTTGTAGACTTGATAGTTTCGTTTTCTGAAAATTTGCGATTTTTGCCAAATTTTTATAAAATATTGACGACCTAAATCGAAAATTCGAAACCAACAGTCACTAGATATTAAGCTTTTCTTTTAAATGCAGCAAAGCCCGTCAAATTTGGTGCAGTGGTTGCCTAGAAAAACGAATTCTCCTTTTACATGTATTTAGATAGGAGCACCCGAGCTAAAGCTTCCTCTTAAGACTAACAAGTGGGCAATTTGTTGCAAAAATTTGACACTTGCTCGGCTATGGCACTCCCGCGTTTCGCGTAGGATCTAGAAATGGCATGAAGAGGACACGGGCCGCAAGAAAGGGCGATGCCCGACTATCGCCCACCACCTTTGACCACGGCGGGCTCGCTATACGAAAAGGGAGCGAGCACGACTGAGAGATCAGACCGCGGAACCCTCACTAGCTGCATCATAAGTTAAGCATGTACCGCTTTGTAATGCGGTGAGTAAATTTCACTTGTCTATTTGGTTAAGTCAATCCTGCATCTTAGTGCCCGTAGACTCTCAGCAGCTCGCACAAGACGTTTCACTTACCCAACTGCGGCTTCGTGCTGGATACAACCAACCTAGTTATTTTTTTCTGCACATGAATTTCGAACTTGTCAGTGGCAAATTCGGTGCACATGTCTGCACTGCCACCAGCATTTGTTAAAGGTATACAGACTCCTCCTCGCATTCAACATATATAACTTTCAGCTATGTGGTGCGGTTCTCGTGGCGCTCCCGACACTCCTGGATGCCTGGATGGTGACTGCACAAATTATTTTCGTTCCCCATGGCCTCAGAATTGATGGCATAGCGCAAGAACTCCCTTAAACAGCCTGTATTCAGCCTGGTGGTAGCAGAAAACACAACCCGTAAATTTTCAACAAATACCTACAAGCGCTTAAATAAGCTGATGACACGTTCGTGTGTTATGCAAGCCCATATTCCTTGATATCCCCTTCCTCCCCCTCCCCCCTTTCTTTTTTTTCTCGCGGGAGTCGACTTACTCGTTGCTGCGTCAAGTAAAAACATTTGCACTTGTCCAAGTCACTATTCATTCAGCTCGTTCTTCAAATGAACTGCTTTCCTGATGCGACCCCCCTCCCCCAAGCTGAACAGCCGTGTCTCACGCTTCACTCCATCCCTTGTTTCATAGATTGCAATATGGCGAGCATACACAGATATGCCCGAGCCTCGAAACACAATTCTGTGGCAGACTGCGATGTCAAAAGAAAAAAAGAATAAGAAAAAAAAAGCCTGCGAGTAGATGAGGACTCAGTGTTAGAGGAGTTGCATAAGGCATTATGAAAGTAGTCTCCGACAGGTATTACAGGATCCGGGAGCGACCTAATTAGGGCTTTCCAACCCAGACAAAGTAGCAACACCCCTCGACGTCCGATGTCACGCCGAAAGGTGAAGAGAGCCAGCCAGCGTCTGTTGGCGGCTCTCACACTGTCGCGTCAGGACCTCCGCATTGTTGTTGCTGCCACCGGCAGGACCTTTTCTCTCGCGGCCGGCGACGACTTGCTTGAGCAAACGTGGAACAAGCCTTTGCAGAGAGAGAGAGAGAGAGAGAGTACCCGGCACACTTCACCCAAACCTCCTCTCCATGGTTATTATAGGGAGCAGATCCCGGGTAGCGTGTTCGCCCTAACGAAGAAAGCTTCTGTTGTCTCATCCGAAGAATGGCTGTTCACAACGGGCTGCCGACCTTTGGTGTCTCTTCTCTTTCGCTCCACTAATTTAGCCCAGCGCAGTGCGCCTCTCTCTTGCCATTGCACTGATGTTTGTGTGGGGCGCCATTCTCTGTACAATGACTGAAGACCTTTAGTATATCACGGACAAAGCGAGCTTCCAGGATTAACCTACTGACATCTTGCCACCACTTGAAAGTCCGAGATTTACCCGACAGTGGCCGCATTTCCTATTTTCTATTGTCAGCGACAGTACGCAGCTGCGTTTGATGGAAACAACTGCCGCGACTTTGCAAGGAGAAGGGGGATTCGTCGAAGGAAGGGGGTGCTGGATGGATGGATGCTATGAGCTTCCCTTTGACGCGGGGGTGGTGGGTTGCGTCAACAAGCTCTTGCTCTTATTTTACATAATGTCCTAGCTATATTTAAAAAAAGAAGACACATGCACAAACAAATCTCAGAATCAAACTTTAGGAACCACTATTGAGAACATTGTTTTTTGTACG
Organism: Dermacentor albipictus; assembly: GCF_038994185.2. NCBI lineage: Eukaryota > Metazoa > Arthropoda > Arachnida > Ixodida > Ixodidae > Dermacentor > Dermacentor albipictus. Next base: position 77,843,737 of record NC_091824.1, read on the forward strand.
CCTCCGTACTTTGTGGTCTCCCTACTTTTCTGCCACTAAAACTTCAATCGCCTGTTACTGTTCTCTGTTGCGGACATCTTTATTTTGCCCCTGCTTTCCCTGAAACCAAGGTCTTCAAGGGGTACAGATGGGCCTACACAGACACGTGGGTAGACATGTTCACAGTCTAATACATCATGTTCTATCGTTTCCGTAGCTTTACTTCAGCAAGCACAACCTTCTTCCTTGGTGAGCCTTGCTTTATAACTAAACGTTTTTTGACATCCTGATCTAGCTTCGAAAAGTAAGGAGCTTCCCTTTGAGTTATCTTATTTCATTCTTGATTTCGTTTTTCTTTTTTGCCTCTTAGGTAATTACTCATGGCAGGTTTATATTTTACTGTCGGCCCTCATGACAGTGTCTCATCTTCTTTCACTTTGCGTTTGACGTTCGTTGTTGCCATGTTGCTTACTTACCAGTCGCATACTTGCTGTAAAGATTCCTAGTTCTTTTCTTCCACTGTGAGACAATGCATGTTTTTCCCGTAAAAAAACTTGAACACTCTAGCAACCCGTTTGCTTTCTTTCATATTCCTCAGTAGTTCTTCAAAATCACTTTTACTCAGAGCTTCCCTCACTTCGAAACTTGTCCAGCCCATATCATAATCCATAGCTTCGTTTGTATAATCTTACCGTGAGTGCCCAATGCGAAGCGTCCTACTGACCTTTGGTTGCCATGGAGTTCTGACTGTACCCGACTTCAAGCAGTCTCATTTCCAAATGTAAGTCCTGGAACCACTATACCTTTCCACATACCCCGGGGCATATCGTATCTATTGTATCCCCATATGCTGTGTCACACTGCGACTGAAATCCCGCGTGCACTTGTTTAAGCACAGCTGAGTAGCGATACAGTACATCCGCGCGTGGTTGCGATGGTCGCGCCACCTGTCAGCCCGTCGGAGAGATAGTCGTGCGAGATCGGAAGGCGCTCGTTTTTCTCAAACGTTTGAGGAAAGGCCCCATCTGTCCACGATCTTGTGAGCTTCATCTCTAGTTAGAGCAACCTCTCGTAAAAGGCACGCCATGGAGGCCCAGCCGGCGCGGAGGCGATGCTAGGCCAGTACAAAGCGAGTAAAAAAAAAAAATTAAAACCTTTCTGTGGGGCACGTGAGGCAGCTTCGTCGGGTTCGAGGCGCACGCTAGCCTCCTGCCATTCGTGTCACTGTTTTGCCCCATGATGAAGTCATTACAGACTATAACTACATTCTGATCCTCTATTCTTTTTTTTTTAACTTTACCAAGTGGATGAATTCGTCAAGCCCGTTTACATGAAGTGACGCTCCAGTACTGCCCTCTGAATACTACTGGATTGTCTTAACGCGATGCTAGCCATGCGTGAGTGCGTGACTGCATGTCCGCGACTTTTTTTCTGTCAATGCCCACAAAATCTTTTCGCAGAGGTCGTATTAAGTCCCTGCAAAATATCGTTTCAGTGACAGGGTTGTCACCGACACTCTCTAGAGGAAGCACTCTATTGCTGGATCCATTGTTGTTTGTGTACGCGCCAAACAGTTGGGGCTTTTATCTGTGTGTTTAATCTGGGCGTCCTTGAGCGGCGGGCAAGCAGAACACAAGACATAATGCTTCAAGTGCTGAAAGTGCCAAAAGAGCGATAAATTTACGAATGGGATGAAAACTGCCATGTTGTTTTTCCTCTATTTCGAAAAATGAAGAAAGAAACGCTGCAATAAATTTTCACAGCACATCGAGGTCTCTGTCGCTTCACGCTGTCAGTAGTTCACTTGTCGTGAGGTGCTCAGATTCATCTCCGACGTTTGTGACCGTGGCTCCGTCTGCCCGTGACATTATAAGCTTCATCTGAAGTTTAGAGTAACCTCTGAAAACATACCGGCCGTGGAGGCCCACGCTGGGGCACGGCGCTTGCGGAAGCGATAGCCATGACAAATTATGCAAGTAAAAGAATTAAAAACATTTCAGTAGGGTAACTTGGGCCTCTTCGTCGGGTCCAAGACACAAGTTAGCCTCCTGGCAGGAAAGGCGTTGACGGAAAAATAGCGGAACATACTCTTATTCCACTTACCTCCACCATACTAAGTAATGCTTGGCTTTATACTCGGTACACAAAGCCAGGCAAAGCCAGTACAAAGTCAGCACAAATACAGGTACTCCTTACTACTGGTACTCAGTACTCCTTAGTACTAGTACTGAGGGGTACTGTACAAGCGCTAGATGCTCCTGGACGTACCTTTGCAAAATGTTCAGGGCTTTCTGTTTGTTTTCATTTTATGCGAAGCATATTACGAGGGCTCAACCCAGCTCCTCAGGCGCGGCGGTGACCATGAAATCACGTGACACCGTGACGTCACGACAGAGGAGAAGTGGCTTTGGCTCAACTCTTGCAAGACGGGCTGGGTGGGAATCGAACCAGGGTCTCCGGAGTGTGGGACGGAGACGCTACCACTGAGCCACGAGTACAACGCTTCAAAGCGGTACAAAAGCGCCTCTAGTGAATGCGGTGTTGCCTTAGAAACGCGCTGTTTCTAAGGCGTGCGTCTCTTGCTCAGGCGCACATTTCGTTGCCGCGCCGAACGCTGCTTTGCTCGACGCTCACCGCGTCCAATGCGGGGCGCGTAGTCGCTGCCCTGTAGCCCATTGTCTTACACCCCTTGGCGGGTCGACGGGAACGCTGTCGCGTTCCACTCTTGAAGGCGAAGAAGTAATGCATGAGTTGTTTCTTCGTCTAGCCGAACCAAATATAGCCAAGCAACAGCAGTTCACCAGGCTAAACAGTGGTTCAACAACTAAAATAAAGGCTAGTATGCTTCGCATCCTGGGCTTAACCTTACCTAAGCCACAGCCATTTTTTATTTCTTCTTTCGAATTTGGTGCACGTTGTTCCCATGACCAACCTTATTCATGTGCAGCTGCTGCATCCGTATATTGGCAACTCGTTCCTCGTTGCCAAACGGCCTCTGCACTACTGTTCACGCAATCGTAGAGCTCGCAAGGAACATTATATTTGGCTACTTAATTAAGTGTCGCCTTTGTTGCTGCTTCAGTCACTACGCCGACATTTGCACGTGTCTTCAGCGACTTGAATAGCGTGGGAAATCGCGATCGAATGGCAAACAGCGATTGGACGCTGTTTGCGTCTTTCCTATAACTCGCACCACACAGCGAGCGTGTGCAAATGTTTCGGAAGTTTACCAATGGTATCGCATAATGATTATGTGTTACTCCTTCTGAAAATTACGCCCTCGTAAAAAAAAAAGAAAGGAAAAGAAAAAAGTTTCTGTGGACGAAGTGCGCGCCGGTATCTGTGTTAGCGCTGATCTTCAAAATTTGTCCACGTCCTAGCCGAGTGTTTTGATTATATTACATTATTTCTTCAGACTGCAGCACAACAAGGTCCTTACTTGGAACTTCCGATTTGCTTCGCCGTCTTGGCTGCCAAGCAAGTAGTCCTCAAACCTCGTTCTCGAGGCTACGCAGGCCCTCCCCTCACTGTCTAGCTTCAACTCCCGGGACCAGCTCGATTCGGTCGTGAGAGCTCGCTGAGCAGCCGCGGTTCATGGGCTCCTGGACTGTGCACTCCACCGGCGCCCAGGGCCCGTTGGAGGACCTCGTGGTTTCACTTGACTTTAATAAATGTTCTCTCTCTCTCTCGCTCTCTCTCTAACTGGAAAAATATATATAAAAAAGGTATAGTGGCTGCTGAATTCCATACATTGCGTTGACTTTGGCTAGTGCGTACGTTCAATGCGCTTAGTTTAGGCACTGTCATCATCACCCGCTTGTCGCTTGTCATCCATCCATTCTTCGCCTCGCCGTGGTCATCGTCATCTGCGCAACACGGCGTATCGCACTTTGAATAGACAGTCATGTCGATAAATAAGTCCCGAGTTCTTTCCCCTCACCTATATAGGACATCAGCTATATGGTCCTGTACATATGGTCGGTGTCAGTGCACCTGAATGTGTGACTGACTGGTGGCGCCACCTACTCAACGTTCACTAAGTATACGTAATAAAGTGGGCAATCTTCAATGTGGTTCCGAACGGGTTAGTCGTGTTTCTTAATTGCTCCATTCTATAGACTTTGTTAGGCCTACCATGCCAAGTTTCGACAATCTGTTCGTTTTCAGCCGCCTCCGCGATGCAACGGTTCTCTCGACATCCGCATCACGACTTTATTGCGTCTTGTCTTGTAGCGCTACATTTCGCTTATAACAATCCTACGGAAGCGCTAGATAATGAGAAGAAGCATCACAACAGCTATCGTGAGATATGTTCTGTCGGAACTTTCTCTTGCGCCTTCTCCTGCCGCCTGATTCTTGGTCTATAGTGGGTACGCGCCACAAATGCACATTATCATCAACTTTTTTTCTTTTTCTTATTATTCTTCTAATTCTTCCTTACGCCCACTTATTCTTCGTCTATCCCTCCAAGTGTACATGGGCCATTGTTAATTCTCATCATTATGGCACTCTTTGGCCAAACCTGGCCCTTGCGCCATAAAACACTACACATCATCAAGGTCTATTCTCATCGTCATCATCAGCCTAAGAGCTTCAACGTCGTCATCGAGATCAGCAGCGTTCTCCGAAGGCGAAGCTGAAGAGCTGACGATTTGCTGCGATGAGCAAAAGCTTCTCTGAACTGATAGGCGCATCCCGTCCCGGTGCCGCCCGTTCACTGTCCGTTGTCACAAGCCAGACCAGTCAAAGTAATGTAAGTTCCGGGCAACTGCTGCTTGATCCCGGCGTCTTTCCTATTGATTGCCCAATACGCGAACAGCGCGCGGTCAGCGGTAACCAGCAACCACATGGAGCGCATTTCAGACGCGTTTGTTTAATGCGTCGTTACCACGTGTCATTCACACGTTCCGATATCCAGGTGGGGATCGGTACTGAATGTCATTCCTTGTAATCGCAGGTGCCAGGTGGCCTAAATTATTCCAGAGCCTTCCAGTACATTCTAAACTCGCTAACACTTATAATGGTTCAAATTTTGGTATATCATAGGCCGCAGTCACTCTTGATCTTAAATAACGACAATTTGAACCTAATTTCGAATCTGTTGATCATTTTTCGGCAGTGCTAAAGTCGGCATCAGTTGGGGCAAAACTTAGAGGAGGGAATCTTTGGTAACCGCAGCGCTAAAGTTATAAATTGAACTGTTAATCAGCTAAATCCAGATAAATATTTATTGACGCTTATCACACAATTTATTATGTACGGTACCTGTGTCATTGATAGTGTCTTTGGTCAGCAATATTATCGCTTTGTGGTGGACTTTCCAGTTTTAGTAGCTCAATACCGTCGATGCTAGAATACACCACGTACACCCGTGAGCAAAAGTATACGGACCAGAGATTGCGCGATAAAACTCAATTTCTCCTCTGTCTGTGAATACAACTTGAAATTAAAGACTGTAGTCCCAAGCTAGGCATTACAAATCTTCTAGTGCACTCGCCAGTTTCCGCTTAGGCATGCTAATTGCGAAAAAATTCCGTTCTTTCGGCGACCCTGTGGTCCGCATACTTTTGCTCACGGGTGTACATCTATGTCCGTCTTGTCTTACCAGGTCGACGTGCTAGCATCTGCGCATGACACGCTAGCACATGAGCCAGTGATTTTTCTAACAGTGCAACGCACCTTGCAAGGGAATATTCGTGTGCCGGTATAACATAAACTACTACCTTGAGTGACCGTCTGCAACGAAGTTTCCTGACGACACGATTATGGTAGTAATTTATAACGCTCATATCGGTAGCCGAAGAGGCGGGGATAATGTGTAGTATTTATTGGCGCAAGGGCCAGATACGAAGAAACGAATAATAGCTACTGCTAAAAAAAAATTGAACCTTTGAACCGTGGTCTTGATCTGGTCCGATTAAAATGCGATAGATTGGCCTCCAAGCCTCGCCTTTGCACATGCGTGAAAGGGGGTTCCGCCGTTCACAATATCTCAAGGAAGCAAACTGGAGACATTCAAGCTCAAAGAAATGAATTATACTCAATGTGGCCCCATCAATATGCGCCAGAAAAATTGCGAGCTATGGAGGTTAATTTTTCTTGGCAATTTCGAAAGCATTCACGTCTGGGCAGCAAAGCATTGTTGCACTTCATCGGGGGTGAATATGACAATTCTAGTAGAAGGCCCTCTACCTTAAGACACGAGCTCCGTTAGACCTACTTGGGCAATAAGGCTGATTAGGCGCACGCTTGCGTTAATTTTATAGGTTAAGTGCTGGGATTGTACGTGCCGAAACTAGGATCTGATTATGAGGCACGTCGTAATGGGGGGCTTTGGAATAAATTTGGCCGCCTGGGGTTCTTTAACGTGCCCCCAATGCACGGAGCACGGGCGTTTTCACATTTCGCCTCCATCGGAATGCCACCTGTGCGCCAGAGCTCTGACCCCGTGTGCCCTCTGGCTTAACAGCGCAATGCCAAAACCACTACGCTACCACGACGGGTTAGCTTGCGTTGATGTGTCGTGCTTAAGGTAAGCAGATCTACAGCTCGTATAAAATCATAAGCTTTACAGCCTTAGTGTTCACTCTATCAAGCCTATTATAATTTTCCCGTCATGTTTTCTACCATTCGGCAAAGCCCACTCAAAGTATTTCGAACATTTCTAAATCCCCCCCCAATTTTTTTTCGGTGAGAAACCAGCAGCCATTCATTTAGCGCCTTAAGACCGAACGATAATGACTCTATTTAAATAAATAGCGAAAGAACATGGCGCACACTCTTCGAGAAAATACTAGCCGATAGTATAAATACCCAAACAATTTCTGAGCCGTCTTCCTCATCCCAAGTAGCAACTGTGTGCATATTCGTTTCGTATGGTATCCTGATGCGCTTCAAAGAACCAAAATCGTTTGCTCAAAAGAAGCTTGCGAGTTGTGCAGTAAATGAGAAAATTCTGTTGTAGAAGCAGCCACAGACAGCAATAACTAAGAGGAAAAAAAATTGAATTTGTCGTCAAGGGGGTTATATTTTGCCCTCAAACAATAGAGCTGATTAATGTTCAACTCACCGACGTAGCGCCAGTACTTATTGTCAAAGGGTGCTTGCTTTCCCACATTTCACTTGCCGACGATGGTAGGAAAGAGCAAACGAAATGTGTGTTCCCATGTACAGACAGCGTGGCTAAAAGCATTGAATTTTAGTGTCATTTTATTGGTTATTGGTTATTGGTTATTATTGGTTATTGGTTATTGGCAGAACTTTGAAACCAACGAAGGGATCAAGCGAATGGAAATTTTTTTTTCTTGCTGGTTGTATGTCGCAGTCGTCTGTATTTTTTTCAGTGGATTTCTTTGTGTGATTCAGTAATGTCATATAAACGACATCAGAACAACCACCTAAATGCCGCATTTTCCAGAGTGCGGAACGCAGAAGCGCTCCTGAACCGTGCTGTGCACGTTAAAAAATGCCAGATAGTCAATATTATTCTAAAGGCCCCTACAACAGCACCTGCCATATCCTGTATGTTGATTTCATGCGTTACCTCCCTGCCTTCTACTTTTCTTATTCCTTCTCCTCCTTCATACGTTACCGCCCCCCCCCATACTTCCTCTAAAATAAAGATATAATATGATACAGGTTGTTGGCCTCTTGATCAAGAACCCCAATTAACGTGTTGCTGACGAAATTCTCACACAGTTGGTTATGAAGTTCCTCTTGTTCTTTCCGGCAGATAAGTTGCAAGCCACCGGTACAAAGAATATGTCATTGTATTCAGAGTAAAACGATTATGTGTGCAGTTAAATATCATCACGTTCTTTTTTTTTTCATTCGTCTCGCATAATGAGTAGGGATTTCACGTCTCTTACACGTCAAGTCTGCCGCAAAAGTACTGAAAAGTCACGTCGGACTGCTGAACTGTGTGCGAGAAGATTCAGTAGACACGAACGGAAGACTTCCTTGTTCATATTCACATATGTGCAAAATATTTGCTCAGCAGAGTCATGCAGTGCCTTCACATATCTGTCGTTTTATTCCAACTTCCAGCAATCAGCCGATTCGAGCCACTACAGCAACAGCGAAGACGAGTCTCTCGTCCTAACGCTTCCCTTCGTGAGCTGGACCTGCTGCCTGACGGTGCTCTTCGTCGGCATCATGGTCGCCATCTTCACGCTGGGGATAGCGCTGACGCTCACCAGTCCCGTCACCGCCGCGCCACAGCGCGTTCGCAGGGCTGGCGCCGACAACCAAACGTGCGCGAAGAGACGCTGCACCTGGCTGATGCGCACGGTGAACGGCTTCTCTCCGGACAGCGCCCCCTGCGACGACTTCTACCGGCACGTCTGCAGAACACGCGACGGCCGCTGGCTCAGTCGCACCGGCCACATGGACTTCGACGTGAACAGCGCCGTCTCAAGGCTGTTTCGAAAACCGCTGTCGCCAAAGAAGCGAGGGACGGCGGCGCAAAAGGCCGCCAGTCTCTACTCGGCGTGCACCAACGTACTGCGCCGCGACAGATCGGAAATGGGCGACCTGCGCTCTTTCATGCGCAAGATGGGGCTGGACCTCCTGGCCACGGGCGACAAGTCGAAGAAGGACGCCGTCGACGTCATGTGCGCTCTCTTCTTCCGATACGGCATCAACACGCTGCTGTCCTTCGTGATGCACGACCTGATCGCCGTCAACGGAAAGAAGCTCGTGAGCGTCAGCTTCAGCCGCAGCTTCGACGCGTGGATCGTAAAGCGCGAGAAACTGATCGCGGCGAGCAGGATCAGCCACTTTTACGTGCACTACGTGAACGCCTACCACAACAACAGTCGCAACGACACTTGGGACGTGCTGGCGAGGGTGTCGGATGCGGACAACGTGGCCTGCTCCCTCCTGGCGTCCTTCCTCCGCAAGAGAGAAGCAGCCCCCGCACGCATACGAATACGGCACCTTTCTCGCTTCACGCAATCGACGGTGTCCAGCCAAGAGTGGGTCGACGCCTTCGCCGTGCACAGCGGATCCGCGTACGCCGCGGACGACGTCGTGTACGCGAATCCCGCCGCGCTCAAGTTCTTCGACGCCCTGGTTTCCCGACTGGACCACGACGGCGTCAAGTGCGAGATGGCCTGGTGCCTGCTCAGGGAGTACGGATCGTACGCCGACAGAAGGCTCAGCAGCAGCGTCGCCGGACACAACCAGACGTGCCTGGAAAGAGTGGCGGCCGTCATGGGACCCGCTCTTTACGGCACCTACATCTTCAGACAGGTCACGGCGAAGACCATTCGAACGGCCACCGACATGGCGCTCAAGATTCGCAGGCAGGCCGAACTGGACATCGCGAGGGCGACGTGGCTGGACGCGAAGACGAAGCACCAGGCGCTGAAGAAGATACAGAACATCACGTTCCACATCGGCTTCCAGAAAGGAATGCGGACTACGGAAGAGCTCGACAGCTACTACCAGAACTACCCGTTCTCGGCAAAGCATTTTCTGCTGAGCTGGCTGCGCGCGTCGAAGCTTACACGGGCGAAGCGGCTCGGAAACCGGAACATGCTGCTGCCGCACCGCGCATTCCCGACGGCCGCGTACGTGGGACAGGCGAACGCGGTTTTCATATCGGCCGACCTTCTCCGTCCGCCGGTCTTCGTGCCAGCGGGACCGGAGTCCTTCAACTACGGCGGCCTGGGACAGATCATCGCCCACGAAATCTTTCACGCCTTCCTGATCTCGACGAAAGGACTTGACAAGAAGCGGGTCCATCGCAGCCAACAGGGCACAATGAAGGACAAGATGCGGTGTCTGAAGCGCTCTCACGACGAGGCGCTCCAAGGCGCGACGCTTCCCCAGCGCCGTCATTCGGACGCGGAGAACGTCGCCGACCTCGCCGGCGCAGCTGTGGCGTTCAGGACGTACGCAAACTTGGGCGGCCGCAACGGGACGGCGTCGCACCATGCCTCCTCCGAGGAACAGCGCCAAATGTTCTTTGTCGGCCTCTGCCTCAAGCACTGCGAGCACGAGGAAAGCGACGCCTCGCTATTCACGCCGTCGCCCCTTCGATGCATCGTGCAGCTGAGGAACATGCGCGAATTTTCCGCCGCGTATCGCTGTCACGACGACGACGCAATGAACGCCGCCACGAAGTGTTCTGTTATTTAAGGCGGACTTCGATACGAGCAGACTTTTATAGAGTGTATTAGAACCTTATATTGAAGTACACTTTAACACTGCCCCTTTGCTTGATTATTATTATTTTTTTGGCGCTCAGTGCATTTCGATCATCGTGCATAACTCTAAAGGAAACGTGAAATATAGTGCGTACTTTGATGTCCTTGCGCTTACCGCTACGATGACTAGCTATGCGTTATAGAAAGTGAGTACGATCCCCAGCAGCCATAGGCCTGTGACACGCCACATAATGTCACTAGTAACTGTTACGATGCCGCTGCCTATCCTAGGTCAAATTAGCCGCTTCACAGATTTTATTTCTCTAATATTTGTAATGTTTGTTCTCAGAAAACTTCTAGCACATGCAGAATCTGCTAGCTGCCTCACCCTCTACAGACTGCACCAACTTTCTCCTTACGTTTATGGCACAAATTTGCGCACGTGGCTGGTGAGTGACGCAGCGTCAAAATGTGAAATATATGCACGTACACTACCCGACACCACTGGCTTTAACGGATAGCGGCATATTACTTGAATATATATATATATATATATATATATATATATATATATATATATATATATATATATATATATATATATATATATATATATATATATATATATATATATATATAATGGAGAACGAGAGAGTACGACATGCGTTCGATTTGCACAGTATAGTTAACAAAAGTTTCGGCTGGTGGACCAGCCTTTGTCAAAGTAAAAGGTACATGTCTTTGGGTTTCCTTATAAACACGCTATACATGAGGTATTGTGCACGATAATAACAGCGTAAAAATAGCGATAACACCGGCGAAGTTCATCTTACGGTAAGTAGAAGGAAATTGAACATTACAGACAGTTTCAGTACTCCCGACAGTACAGCCACATTGCACGTGACAAAAAGACTTCACAACTACACTATGTACAGACCTGCTCCGACCGGAACGAATGAAGTAATATTAACAGGGGTGGCAGCGCAGTACACGTGAATACTATTTACATGATATTATCAGTAATTATCCACTGCGCTTCAGTATTTTTGTCAATATTCTAAACATTAAATGAAACACTTAAAATAACTGCGCATTCTTCAAGCTCTTATACCAGAAAAGAAAGAAATATGCAGACCTTTTTTCGTGCACTGGTAATTTAATTTACTGAATAAAATTGATGAACTACGATGGAACAAACAGAAGCGATTTCCTTCAATTTATACCCTTCCAAAGCTGGGCGCTTGACGGTCAAAAAAGCAGCTCCCGTAATAGTCTATACCGTATATACGGGGGTTTACTAGCCTATAGATGCAAGAAATGAATTGTTTTAAGGCATAGGTCCAGAGCCGTGAGCGCAGTCGATGCAATATAATAACCGGCCTGCAGTACGCATACAAGCGAAAGCTTCGACTCGGTATAGGGCTCCAAACTATTCATTGTTACGTTGTGCTCTTACAGCACGAAAACGACGAAGGGACGTCTCGCGTGACAGGTTTCGCGGGTGGTTCCTCATCCTCGCTTCGTCGAGTAGTCTCGTCATGGCGCTCAGGACTCCAGCTTGTAATACTCGAACAACAAAGACAATCGCAAACGTTTCTCTCTTACTGCGTCAAAAATTGGAGCACTCGCACTACAGCTTGCGCTATCTGGCATCTCGCTAGTTCACCTTGCCGCGCAACTCTGCGATAACTAATGGACGAAGGGGACGTCAGTGCCCTAATTACAGAGCTCCTAATGCTTCTACGCGTCACAGAAAAAAAAGGTGCCTCCAATTTTGCAAGGGGCTGGAAAATAACTGTTGCGTTAACGGGTTGAGCACACGAAGGTTTTCGTCCGTAAGCGCTATATGGCGAAGCGCCAGTTCCTCAAACGAAGGTGACTCGGACTTCTCGAAAGCAGATTACGGACATCTGCGAATGGCTTACTACGGCTCATATCGCGAGATTCGGTGCAAAGTTTGAATTGTGCTGACTTAAGGCCACCGTATTAAAATTCAAGGGGCGCTTAGCTATCCCTATGTGGATGAATGCGAAAGCATTGCGACAACCGCACGATACCTACGCTCTTTTAGTCGTCTTCATTTAACTTCGCCTTAATTAACACCAAAGTCGCATGTTCGACTCCCAACAAAGGCCCTTGATTCGAGTGCCTTAATTTAACCTAACTTAGTTAACTGTGCCCTCATCCACTTGATTAACACCAAAGGCCGTAGGTCTGACTCCTACCAATGGTCCCGATTCCGAGTACCGTAATGAACTCTATCATAACTAAACCTGCATTAATTAACTTCGCCTTAATTCCATCTGCCTTAATTTATTCTGCCTTACTTAGCCTTGCCTTAACGTTGCCTTAATTCACTTCACTATAGTTGACTTCATCAACTACCTCGATTGGCTCAGTTCAACCATTTGGACTTTTTGCACCATCTCTGGCTACGCCAAAGGACGACAAGGCCGCGTTTTCCGCCTCATGAGCCATATATTTCCATATGAACCACATATTTTCCATTTGTCCAGTTCAGATGCCACTAGTTTTATATAATTTGAATGTCATATAGTATTCTTGGTATTTGATTTCTTAATGATTATGTCCACTGCACATGTCGCTTGCATTATATAAACTCGCAGTAATCATTGTTACTGTTTTTCGCATGTACCCAACTCCCCTCTATAATGCCTTGGCGCTTGAGGGCATGTGAAATAAATGAATGAGTGAATAAATAAATAAATAAATAAATAAATAAATAAATAAATAAATAAATAAATAAATAAATAAATAGTGTTTTCGCATTAAAAGCAAAGAAAGTGATAGAGAAACTCCCCTGGGAGATGTCTAAGTAAAGGTACGCTGAGCATTGTGCCACGTGCTCATCTCCCGGCAGCCCGGTGTCATTATCAGTGTTGTGAAACTTGATCAGGCCGGTACAAACGACAGCGCTCCGGTGACACGAACTGGTGCGGACGGCGCCGCAAGGCGCAGTGATCACGAAAGCAAAGCACTGCAGGTGGCGGCGCCAGGAAGCACTGATGACGTTTCGATCATTCGCTCTTTAGCGCTCTATCCATGCGCATCGAACCATTATGGACCGTGACTCAACGTACTGAGGCGGCGGCTTTCAAAGTGCGCGGGCTAGCGATCTGCGATGACGACAAAGAGTGCCGACTGCTGTTAGCTTCGTGCTCTGTGTTCTCGCCGCTTACTCATCTTTGAAGAGAGACGCGCTTTCTCATATATTGAATCCGTGATCTTCTGAGAGCTCCGTGAGCGCTACATGTGTTCTCGCCGCTTCGTTGGCGTGGAAGCGAGAGGCAGCGCGTAGGTGAATTCGTAGGCTGCTGCGGGCGCTCTCTCGAAAGTGTTAGTCTTACTGGACGAACGGACGGAGGGGCAGACGGACGGTTTTCTCATTGTGTAGGCATAGAATGTTTACGCATTCAAAAAATGGATGCGAGACCACGTCACGCACAAATTTCAGTAAGGCTTGGTAATGAGAGTCACCTTGAATCCACGTGGTGAATTCAGCATGCCGGTCACTGCGGAAGCCAGGTCGTCCATGCAGGCGCTTCAGGATATGTCATGCACCTGGGCAACTGCAGAGAACCCCGAGGGTGCACATCGGCGTCTTGCGTTACGGTCGTGTAACTGGGACAAGTGGCACCTGCCCTTGGTGTGAGCCTTTCTACTTACAAGTAACAGTACAGGGATGAGGTTTACCTTACTGTGCAAATTTAGTAATGCGCTAGTTATTGCGTCACTGCTTCGTATTATGAGTGAGGCAGCAATTTTTTCGAGCGACTAAACGCAAGCAAATATGGAAATGGGTGTAATGGAGGTAGCTTTTTCTTCGTAAAGTGCTGACTGGGAGTCTTCGCTCTTTCTTGTCACTGTCAGCCAGCGCCTACAGACATATGCAGCTTTTCATTAAAAACATAATCTCTTTTAAAGGGCCCATAAATACGATAACTCAGTTTAGCCTAGCGAATAATTTGTTTTACAGGCTCGGTGAACCTTTGTCTGGCGGAGAAAGCTTGGCCAAGAAACTGATTGCCAAATAAAAAAACCTATCGTTTGTAGGGAAAAAAATGTTTTTATTTGGGCCATCAATTTCTTTTTCCTTGTTCTTGCAACGCTTAACAAAACTGAGAAATTTTTGAAAAGAGAAACAAACAAGTAAACTATGTTTAAATTTCTCTACAAGGAGCACACCAGCAGAAAGACGATGTCACAATTCTGTAAACTGCATCAAGGCATCGAACACTTGCAATGTCTACATATGGGACGCCGATTTGAATTACAAGATTCTTTACAGCGAAGCTGTACACGGCTAAGGCATTTCCGTCATTTGCCAACAACCTGCGAACTAGCTCGCTGGCGCCCCTCGGTGCAACCGCGCGAATGCACTCGTGCCTATATGCTCGCGCCTTCGTCGTCGTCTTCTTCCACAGCTGGTTCCGCTGGCGCTCATCGTTACAGCGTAGAATTTCATTTCTCGTTTGTCGTCGTAATGGGGAGGCCGCGTTAATTTTCCTTTATGTATTTACGGTGGGTATAAACCATTGCTTAAGGGGATATGAGCCATTCATCGTCTTACGTGACGGACGCATTTAATAACAGAAGTTATACAAAAATATGTGTGCATACCTATCGTCACGAAGACCACCGATCAGGGTAATAAATATGTTCGTATCTTTGTTCAATATTCTATCTCACCTCTGTGTCGTGAAGTTGAATGACCAGCTTCGCTGGTCATTCACCTTCACAGAGTGGAGTGGCTGATAAGTTATTTATTATTATTATTATTATTATTATTATTATTATTATTATTATTATTATTATTATTATTATTATTATTATTATTATTATTATTATTATTATTATTATTATTATTATTATTATTATTATTATTTATTTCGCATTCCAACTACAAGAACGTTAGCTTAATGTGACTTCACAAGCTTCTAAGGATGTTTTCTTTGTTGGAAAGATTAGGCCAGTCTAAAACGGAAAAAAATCATGGAATGGGTAGGAATCCAATGCGACAGTGGTGCCCCGACTGACAAGAAAGACTTTCCGTTGGACGTGCGTAAACGCTTACGAATCGCCCCCCTACCTAAAAATATGCATCCTATCTATAACAGAGAGAGGAGAGCTCACAGGGCTAAGGCTCAAGTAAATAAACTTGAAAACACAACGGCGCACAACGTAGCGTACGTGGACGCCGCTTGCGGCAGAGACGGGGCTGCGGTATCGACGGTGGTTGATGGCGACGGGTGCGTTAAGATAGCGTGCTCCACGTGCACGAGGGACGCCTGTACAGCCGAGGAGGTTGCAGTAGCGCTCGCTTGTGCGGGTACAAAAGCGGGAGCAATATTATGCGATAACAAATTAGCTGTCCGAAATTTTAACAAAGGGAGAATCTCGGAAGAAGCCCTTCATATTCTACTCAAAAACCCTCCCAGGAGGGACATAACTTTTATTTGGGTACCGGCCCATGAAGAAGTCCCAGGCAACGAAGCCGCTCACGAGCTCGCCCGAGCACTCTGCCACCGGGCAACTCTAGAGCAGCCAAGTTCCAGGGATAAAAGATAGCATCATCACGTACAGGGAAATTGTCGATCATTACAAAGCCGAGAGAAGAATCTTTCCGCCTCCGCATCGGTCTCTCTTTCTGGAGGACGCTCGCATTTGGCGACGCTTCCAGGGAAACAATTATACATCACCACATTGGATCTACTTAACACAGACGAGGGTCTATAACGACGCCCTCTGCAAAATTTGTAAGCAGTAAGGTACACTAGACCATATAATGTGGCAGTGTGCTGGCTCCCCAGGGGCCAAGGAAAACATTGACAGTAGAGAAGCCTGGAAGGCCTTGCTCCAGAGCGAGGCTGAAGACGATCAGCGTCGAGCAATCCGACTGGCCGTTGAGGCCGTGAAGACTCACCGTCCTCAACGCGCGGGGACTGCTTCGTCCTCCCCCCCTACCTACGTGTGGGTTAAGAGGCGGGCACCCCGGCTCGGTGGAACAATAAAGTTTTCAATCAATCAAATCTTCTTTGTGAAGCTTATGATGATAAAAAGTGTCAACGGACAGTCCTTTGAGTGCTTGGTTCTTTTAAATTGCAATGTGATATTCCTTGTTTGTTCCTTGTTGTGTAAGAGACAGGAAGAGAGCGGTGCGAATCAGGGAGAAAACGGGAATAACCGATATTCTAGATGACATTAACAGAAATAAATGGAGCTGGGTAGGCCATGTAATGCGTAGGGCAGATAACCGGCGGGCTATTAGAGTTACAGAAGGGTGCCGAGGGAAGGGGTGCGCAGTCGAGGTTGAAAGAAAGTCTGGTGCGATAATGAGATTAGGAAATTTGCAGGCGTAAGTTGGAATCAGCTAGAACAAGACAGGGGGGATTGGAGATCGCTGGGAAAGGCCTTCGTCCTGCGCAACGGACACAACATTATGTTGACGATGATGATATCTAATGCCACCAATAAATGGTTCCCGGAATTCATTATTGAGTATGGTCAGGAGGAGTTAGCACGGTAAGTGCAGGGATACATGTTTCGTCTTTGAGTCTATTCTGAATAACCATGGCTTCACTCAAAGTAAGAGTGATATATCCGGTATTCCACAAGCGTAATCCCCTGTGAATGATCCAGGCAGATTACTCACAGGGCACCCAGTCATGAGAAGGAGATTTCCAGAATAAAAATGGCTGTGGCTTAGCTAAGGTTAAGCCCAGGATGCGAAGCATACTAGCCTTTATTTTAGTTGTTGAACCACTGTTTAGCCTGGTGAACTGCTGTTGCTTGGCTATATTTGGTTCGGCTAGACGAAGAAACAACTCATGCAGGCGAGCGCACGAGCTGAGACCCGGCTATGTAGCTACGCGACCGCAAGCGAGCGCACGAGTTGAGCCTCCGCTTTTGCAGCGGTTATGACGTCATATGGTAGCTACGCGGCCGCGCGCGGCGCAGCAAGGAAGAGCGTGGTTGTGCGGCTAGTATGCTTCGCATAATAAACAGAAGTTGGATTGCATAGAGCAGGCATCACCAAGTCATATCACATGGCTTACCGCTATCCGTGAGACAAAAGTGCATAATCATTGCGCTGCATGCAGGCAATGCAGGCAATGCATGCAGGCATTGCGTTGCAATGCAGGCGCTGCGAGGTCTCGCAGCGCCTGCATTGCGCTGCGAGACCTCAATGCAGGCGCTTTTGCAATTCCTTGCCGCGATGTGTTGATCATTTCTCAATCTACGTGATGCCACTAAACCCTAACGAGGCGGCTTGACCATCACTAAGCAGTAGGAAAAAAATGTTATGTACTTTTATCGAATCGCAGGGTGCACCTGATCGCGTGCGATAATTGCACTACTGTCGCCTATACAGGTGGTTTCAGCTAAGTAGTGCCAAATTTTAAAAAATATATCTACGTGTGAGTTGCGAGAATGAAACCAACTTAGCATTGTTTGCTGTCCTCTTCGGCACGTCAAAATATTTCTCACTATGAGTTTAGCTAATTAATGTAAGATAATTAACCCATCAACCTTTAAAACATTTCTTCAAGCGCAAAATCTTCGATGTGATGTCGTAAAGTCGGTAGAGAAATATCCAAATGATATTTTCCTTCATCATAGCTGCTGTGATTTTAATTATTCCGGGCTGCAAAGAAAGCGCGTGAGATTTGTAAAGAAGTGCCACGTGACTACGTGGTTACGTGCAGCGACGTTAGTGCCCTCAAACATGACATGAATGAAATATCGATGCTGCACGCAGACCGAAGGTGTATAAACAAGTCTTGTGTAACGGATGGATCGAATACAATGGACATTAGTTCCACTTTTGCCAAGATACCTCGCCGGTAGAAACAAGATGGGACGTGCGATAAATAGCACATGGTAATTCTTGAAGCTCCATCACTGTTTCTGCTGTTGATGGGCAGCGTAAAGGGCTAGTAGGTTCTTGCGGTGGATGGCGATATATTTGGAGATGACGGAATTGGCCGTCGCCTATCATTTTCTTACCTGCGGTTCATTCATGCCTACGGTCAGCGTCCTTCGTTGGTAGCATGTTCGACGACACCAATGCCACTGTACGCGAACCCATAGTCACGTGGTGCTCTTTTCATATCTCGCGCGTTTTCTTCGCAGCTCTAGGGCAAATTTAAACCACAGCAGCTGTAAAGGCAAAAACATTATTTGAATATTTCTCAATATGCTCTACGATTCCACATTGGGTATCTTGCGTCTAAATGTCTGCATTAAAACGTGGTTAATTATTTATGGTTAATTAAATACCTAAGCTTATAGTAAAACTTACCTTGAGTTGCTCTAGAGGACAAGCAAACAATACTAAGTTGACTGCATTCTCCGTGATTCACGTGTACATTTTTCTTAATGTTTGGCACCACCTGCCTTAAACACCCTGTATAGTGCCTACGCGATCATCCTTAGCTGTTCCTGAGGTGTACTTTTATTGTCTGAAAGGTCCCAGTATGCAAAAGTCATGTTGCCACGCGACTAAATTTTATCAATTTGGTGCTTTGATTCCCTGCTAAAAACGGAAGAGGGAATGAAGTAAAACAAGACGGTCATGTGTGACGGTGCAGTCTCCAGACTTAGGACATAATAACATTTAGATGCAATTATTATACAGGAGATGATCTTCTTTTTCTTTAATTTTACGGATTTTTTTATGTTTCGCGTGTGGCATATAGCATGATTCTTTACGTTGAGCGGGATCATTCTAAGAGGCGGGCAAGTCTAGCAGGAGAAATCAAAACACATATTCAACTAATAAACATAGTATGACTGCTCAACGTCTTAAATAATTACTTCATCGCACATATTGTAAGTTATGAATTGTAGCCGGTCAGGTTGCAAGACGTATCCACTTCAAATGAATTTCCAGGATGGCACCAGTTTCGAGAAATTTTACAATGTGTGGGATGAAATACATGAGCTTGTCCTTCAATGTATAAAACTATGGAAATTCCAGATTCCTTAGAAATAGAAATTCCTTGGAAGCTAACCAGATACAATACGTAAATTGCACTATGGGCATTCAGTAATTGATTAACAAGGTAATTAGTGAATTTTTGTTAATTAGTTAATGTGCGCTTAGATTTCTCGGGCAACCAATGTCCGCCTCTCTGAATAATGTAACTCAATGATAGAACTTTATCTGCCACAGACGACCTTGAAAATTTTCCATAGCGCTTAAAAGTGATCAGCCCGTATCAGTTCCTTTTTGGCATCCCGTCGTTAGCTTGACGGAAAGTGGCGGCCATTATTTACGTAGGAAGTTTGGCCCTTCAAGTAATTTGAAGTGCTTCACGCCCCTCTCGGGCGCGTAATCACGCAAGGGCATCTTTATGCTTCAATGCTACGCTTTATCTAGCTGTTCCCGTGATTAAAATACGTAGTGTGAAGCCACATGGCGATCCTGCAAACGCACTCTCACTCATATGGCGTACTTCATCAGAAAGGACACCACGTGACGTTTCAGTGGCTGCCAAGTCACTGCGGCGTCATCGGAAACGAAGACGCTGATAATGCCGCTCGGGCAGCTCTTGAAGATGCACAAGGAGAGGCCATACCACTTTCACGGCCCGACGCAGCAAGCAGACTTCCAGTGCTTGCACAGCAGATCACGCTCTCTCTGTGGTGCACACCAAGCAGCCAGACCAACCGGAGCAATCGTCAATACGGCCTGCCCTCTTTGATGCATCTCTTTATGCCAACTGGACCCCGCCGAAGTGAGGCCACTCTGCTTTATCGCTTATGGCAAGGGGTGGCCTTCACTAAATCTTACTTATTTCGCATTGGAATGACCGACAACGCTCTCTGCAATGCCTATCTTTGCGAGGAGACTTAGAACACATTCTGTGTGACTGTCCTGAATATAATGTTCAGAGACAGTCCCTGACGTCCGTTCTAGCGCACCTTGACAATAGACCATTGTCAGTTGCAACTATTTTCACATATCGCCGACAGAAGACATCGCAGCTGAAGGCGACGAAGGGACTACGGTCTATGAAAGAGACTTGAGCAAGCAGCTGTGACAGTGATGTCACGTACCGCGCAAGAGTGACGGACTGTAACTGACGATGTGTGTGCTATGTGCTCTCTCTCTCTCCCCATCTTTCATTTCTCCATCCCGCTCTCATGTGCAGGATAGCAAACTGGTTAAGCTAAACTGGTTAACCTCCCTGCCTTTCTTTCTCCATTTTTTCCTTCCTTCCTTCCTTCCTTGTTTAAGTGAACTTAATAAACATCTTGTATTTCACAGATAGAAAAAACGAGCGTTATGCTTATGTACAAACGGTGAAGTAGAGAGCATATTAACTCGTTACTTCATTCTACAGAAGTCCCACTATTTCTATAACCAGTGCAAGAGTAGAACAAGGTTCAGTTTAGCAACAGCAGTGCCAACAGCGTAGGCAGAACGCAAGTTGAACAATAAGTACCCGAACAGCAAATGTTCACACTTCCGTCACGTATAGTAGGAACATTTTCTGCGCTTCCTGCAGAAATGTGGCGTTGGGTGGCAATACACTGTCAGTTCACTGCAGTCGGCGCGTTGCATTACCGAAGGAACGCAACAAAAAGCTTACAGCGAAGCGCCCCCAACCGCGTATTCACGTCACACTAACGCGACGATGGTGCCGCCACCTGTAGCTCGATCTCGTGACCGATAGGACGAACTGGGTGACTTCCCGCAAACTTTCCTTGGGTTTGACAGAGGAGATAGGACGCCATCACTGCTATTGTTCTGTGCCTAATAAGTATTGATAAGGCTGCGAGCATGAATCAGACTTCATGACGTTTTGAATTTGTAACAACCGGTCGCTTGTTTGCTGGCCGCCTTCACAGTCGTGTCACTATTGCTCAGAGTTTGTTCTCTATACGAAGCGCTCTTGAGCACGAACAATGTCGTGAACACGAGCTCCGAAACGAAATGGGACCCTTATCTAATTGCGTTTATTTCGGTAGACTTATCGGTAACAGATACATGGACAGATGATCCTTACATATAATCCGTATTTACTGAGCGTCAAGATATTGAGCTCGTTTTCACTGTGGTGTGGAGAAGAAAGAAGAGAAATTATGATTCATCGTCTTAGCCTGTGCACTTGTAATAGTCATGCGCCCACACTATAACATCACCATCTCTAACATCAAGTTACATTCACAACAACTAAGATAAACAGCAACAGACTACAGCTGCAGCCATCCATGCAATAAAGTTGGTGAACGGGAACTGTTTGATGTAAAGTTATGTTAATTAAGAAATCAAGTTAGCTTCCACTTATCTCACGCAAAATTTGTGAAGGAGTACTATGATCACAAACAACATAAACTCGATGTAGTAACAGTCACCAATACCTCTTTTGCGTACGGCTTCTAATCTCGTGTAGGTATACGTTTTGTTCGGTTTCTTTCTGCGCCCTCCCTCTTTCTTTGTTACCTTTTCTGTCGTTACCATATAGTCACACCCAAGGGGCCCATCGAAGTACATATTTCAACAGAGACATCTCACCTGGGCCCATCATACCTCTATACTTCGGGTCACGGTTCCCCAGTGCCTCGTATAGCTCGACACGCTTGACCTTCTCGTCTTAATTTCGACTCTTTCTTTTTTACCTACATCCTCCTTCGAGCCCGAAACTACATCGCGCTTGTGTCACGGCGAGGGAATAGCAAGAACTCGTAATAGCAGCCACTCATATACAGTAACACTGCAAGTGCTCACTGTGCTGCTGCATGTAACCAAGATTGCCCGAACCACTCCGACAGCCGCTCGGGGCCTGGCTGACAGCGCCGAACATCGGCTTGTACATTCACCGTTTACTCGTGATTCAGAGTACAAATCCCAGTACAAATGCTCTTGATGCAATCCCTGCGGTGCATTTACTGCGCCACTTCCATCAAGCAGAAATGGAGCGTGACCAGCGTGCGACGTAAATGTGACACGTTCAACGAGCCGTTCTTCGATTTGACGACGTTCTCGTTCCTTAGCCGCGAAACACTAGCGAAACACTAGAGCCACCGATGCTCTAATAATATTAGGACGAACGTTTGGGTACCTTCAAATGTCTACTCAACAACCGCATTTTGGTATTTCCGGACAGGGCATACAGAGACCTTTCACAGGGCCAACTCAAGAGAGAAGGCCTGCGTTGGCCATCTAATGCGTTGTGCCCTTAAGCTATTTAATGTTCACGATTGTATAACGAAAGTACATCCAGGAAGTTCTCTAAACTGTCATCTAACAACCTTAGTAAGACTAGAAAGCAGAAAAAGCTCTCTGTTAAGTAAACCAACATATCAATAGCAACTGGTCAAATCTAGCTTCACTTGCGCTGCCGCGTTCACCGGTGAGTCCAATGGCCCCTCTTGACCAAATTGCCGCGATTGATTTCTTGCTCTTGGCCCTGACTTCCATAACTCTTATTTCTCGCCGCCGTCCAGCTGCTCAACCCAAGCGGGCAGCAAGAGCATACCTTGACGGTTGTCCCTACGCAGTGACAGTTTCCTCGCGGGCAGGGTGGCATTCATAGAAATATTTCATTTTCGTGCGATGTAAGAAAGAGAAAAACATGCATTTCTCGCGATGCTTGGTCCGGGTAATCGTTACGTGCGCGGCCGGTGATCACGAATGCGCTGAGGTTGATGATGTTTGCGTGGCCCACTTGAATAGAAAATGCATTGCCGAGGTGTTTCGTTGCGTGTCCCGCAGGGTTTTCGTCCAACTTTCTCGAGTAACGGTGTGGGTGGTGTGGTAGAAAGGAATATATGAAGGGGCTTGGAGGCAGAAGACGCACCGTTTTATCCGCAGTCATCGCTCATGCCCGGGAGACCGCGCCCTTTTGAAGGAAAGCTGTCTTCCTCTCTTCCACTTTGCAGGTGCCGTCCTACCGAGTGTACAACTTGGGCCACTCGGTATATGCCATTCGGCGTGCGACACGGGAGAAAGAAATGAGAAGGAGTGGGCAGCTACAGAATCAGCCGAGTGGGCAGAAAGAAGTAAGCGAGAAGGGTCGAGCTACAGAGAAGTGAAGAAAAGTGGGGAGACAGAGGTGAAGTTACCAGAATGAAAGCAAAGCGCGCGCATTGAGTAAGAAGCGTTGAGAAGGCTTCGCCTAATGGAGCCCTAGGGTATTTGCGATTGTTCTTTTTTTTTGCGTTACCTGGTGGTCATTGGACTTATATAAACTTAGAAAAATACTAGCAGGCCCCGGAGAGCCTTAAATAATTCACTATAATAGCTTTTGTACAATCTGTTTTGGTTTCGTTTCTCAAAAGATGAATGTGTCGTGACGTCAGGACGCAGAATGGGGTCACGTGGAAGCGGGACATTGGCGAAGTTTTGACATTCGCTCCGGCTCGCTCGGTCGCCTCCTGTGCTACTATACTCGTTGTGAAGGCCGATGTAAACCCGCCGTGGTTGCTCAGTGGCTATGGTGTTGGGCTGCTGAGCACGAGGTCGCGGGATCGAATCCCGGCCACGGCGGCCACAGTTCGATGGGGGCGAAATGCGAAAACAACCGTGTGCTTAGATTTAGGTGCACGTTAAAGAACCCCAGGTGGTCGAAATTTCCGGAGTCCTTCCTCCACTACGGCGTGCCTCATAATCAGAAAGTGGTTTTGGCACGTAAAACCCCATAACTTAAAAGGCCGATCTAGCAGCATTGCGGATGACCGGGGCGAGTGCCAAAGGGTTGAAAAATTGAGCTGATGATCGGGCATGACTTGCATAATGTCATGGTGAAGATGGCACGATGTGCATGGTGCCAACGATTGAGCATGATGTGAAATTCAAGATTCTCTACTGCGCTTTGTGTGCTATTTCTACACCGTAGTATGTTCCCAATTCGTGCCATGCTTCAACTTTATCATTCCATTTTTCGATCCCATATAAGCTACTGCGCCTTAGTAGGGGCTACAACAACGAATCGCGACATTAACAAGCTCTTGATTTTAAAAAGAGAAAACGTTTCGTTGTATAACTAATGATAACTATTTACATCCCACAGAACCTAACTTCAAGAAAACAGAATAGAATAACGTTAAAGGAATTTAGGCATATCGCCTTCTATACCAGTTATATTTTGCAGGTAGAAAAACCATGAAATTCGGAAGTAACGCGTCCGATCCCGTAAGCAGACCCAAGCACGCATGTAACACGTGGTTCGAAAAATAAATGGATGTGAAAGCGTCATAGAACAAATTATTTTTAGCTAACTCTGAGCTACAACGTTCCTGTGCAGTTAAATCAACTTGAGAGTTGTATGAACCAGAATACGGTACTATAACGCACGCAAATGTGCGACATATTGTCTCTGATAATTTTTTTTGCCTGTTTAAAACACGTGCAGTTACTCGTTCAGAATGTACGCGCGTGTGTGTTGGGAGGGGTGAGGGAGGGGGCTCATCACAGATATATAGCGCTCTTAATAAGTCGCATGCGGACATTTCCTTATGTTTACTGTTCATCTTTCCTTTGTGCAAGCTCTTTCTTTCGCAGAGGTGCCTGGACCGCTGCGAACGCGACGAAGTTGAGGCCGCACCCTGATATGTGTGATGAGGGAGAGGCGTACATGCTAGTGAATACTTGCTCTAGAGTGGTATAGGGCGCTTTGTTGATGTTGTTGCTTCACAACATGGCATGGCACAAGCATAAGGCACATGGGTACACAGTATGATGCCGGCCTAGCGGTGGTCGCATGCGCAGCTGTCTGAGCCCTTTCGTCCGTGTGATGTGCACGTTGTATTTTTGTCATAGCTATGTTATTATTTATCAAGGCGTCAGCATTCGCTTTATTTGCGATTTGACCAATTAGGGAAGACCATTGTGTAGACTCACATGTTTAAATGGGCGCATAATATGCGCGTGTATTTAGACGTATTCGTGTGCAGGGAAGCGCATATACAACACGAATCTCTGGCATGCCTATTGGTACTAAATGAAGCGAGCATTTCCCTGCATTTATTGCTCAACGTTATGCTCACTGCCTGGGGGCGGCCCCCTGTCCTCTGTCAAGCTGTACTCTTATAGCGTTCTTGCCAGTGTAACCTTCAGCACTGGGCTGCGTACATGCAGTAAATAAACTTGACTCGTTCGTACGTTGTAGGTAACTTGGGAACAGCGCTAAATGACGGGAAAAGAAATAGATCTAAGCCGACTCATCCATGTGTTGCGCCCATGCTCCCGAGTTATCAACGGGTGGGAAAACCTCGCAATGTCCTGCTCCCACACGATTACTACCTTCTGAGTCATGACGTCATGACACAGCAGAAACCCAGTAAATAAAGTGGATGCAGGAAAGCTACTATAACTAATTATGAGGGCACTCACAGGTTCTTCAGCATCCTTTCTGATTTTAAGAGTTCCCGGACCATCATTTAAATAAAATAATGGAGAGTCGAAAATATCATGCCAGTATTTCTTTAACACTGATTCTCACATAACATTGGGGTCCGCCGAATTTCATTCCCTCTTTTACCCAAATATATTGCCTCGAGATCTGCTCAGATCTGTAAGGAAGTTTTCTCTGTCCGACCCTGTTCATCGCCAGATGGTCAGAATGAAACCGCAGTCGCCGATTGCAGTGTACCTTATGATCAGGTCGTGCTTTTGTCACGTAAAACTCCGAAAATCTTTCTTTTTTCTTTCTCAAATTCAAGAATCTGGCAATGAAGTTGCCTTGAATGAAATATAAATTTCGCAACAGCTGCGCAGAAATCCCTAGGACAATGCCGAATAGACAAAGCTACCAAAGACAGAATACCAGGAAAGGAAAGACTTAATGTAATACAGCGATAGGGCTGCTCTAAAATAAACGTTCTTAAATATGAGAAACTGTGGCCATAGTAAGAAGGGATCTGTCGTCTCATAATCATCACATAATTGGTGCAGTGAGGAGGGCGCGATAGCCACTCTGTGAACTTCAAGACAAATACTCGGTAATACATTGCAGTGAAAATGACTTCAGCTCTTTGAGCATGGCAGAAATTTCCAATCCTTTCGATACGCAGACAGGCTTGTTAACAATGGGTTCAAATAGTGTTGCATAATTTCACGCCCCCTGAACTTATGAGTATACTTATTAAAGCTTACGCAGAATGTAGCGGGAGAACAGGACCACTGCATTCGCAAGGCCAAAGTCAAAGTTAAGCAAGCATGTATTTTTTTTTATCCAGCGAAGTATAACCGGCAAGACAGCTTTCTCCTCATAAAGTTCATGCGCGCTGCTGGCTTAATTCATCACAATTCACCTAAAGTTCCGGCAGCACTATTTTTCACGCTTATACTAATAAAGTATGCACTCTATCTTCTTTAAAGCATTTCATGGTGTTAACAACCGTTACCTTCTATAATCACAGGGAGCGAAATCCGACGCAGGAAGACGAATGTGCCGACAGCCGGCTGCCCGGAAGCGAGCACCGCGTTATGCACGCAGGTGGCCGACGTAATAGCCCCAACATCGTGCAACACCTCCGCGGCCCGCTATTCAGCCTCACCATGGCCGCTTGCGGGCACACCCCGCGGCTCGCAAAACTCAACAAGTTATTTATAAAGCGGTATCATCGCGGTTTCGCCAAACAACAACCGCACCAGCCTTTCCCTCTCTTCCAAACGCGGCTAATAAGCGGTTACGCGGCCTCTCGTCTACACTCTCAACTGCTCTCACCCACTCTCCCCATCAGACTCGCAAGAAGTCTTTTATTTCAAACTGCCCGTTGGCACGCAACGCACCTACGGTGGTTCTTCGGGTCGCGGCAGGTATACACAGAGTTTGGGCCACAAATAAAGACAACGACGTTTATAAGCACGTCGCGTGCTCTCGCAGAGAAGAAGGGGCGCGCGATCTATAAGACGGTGTCGCGAGGGAACGCAGCAACCAACACTGCCGGGCCGGCCCGATCGTACTCGCCGCGGTTTGATCGGTGTTCCCTCACGCCTCGGGCGGGATTCGGCGTCCCCACCGGAGGCCCGCAATTACCCGCTCCAGCGGCCAGGTCGGATTCCCCCCCAGCCACGACTACTGCTATACCAACGTCGCTGCAGCCGCTTCTTAACAGCTTCTGGAAAGCCGTCGACTTGGTTCGTTCGGCGCCGCGACCTCGATTGCCGGCGGCTTGGCCGACACGTCCACGTGATGTCGACGCACTCTGAACGGCACGCCGCCACCGGTAAGCCGTGAAAGCGGTGCCGGCTAAAAAGAGCTGAGAGACGAAGGGAGAGAGAGGAGAGAAACGACGCAAATGGACGATGTGAGTTGCCCCGCTATCGGCGATTCTGCATGCAGGGTGTAGACGATTATTAACGTAGCAAGCTATAGGTATACATCGGCTTGCGCTTGTGGTCACGCACGCCTCGTCCACGACACAAGTCCCGGTAGATGGTTAACGTTACAGATTACTCGCACGCGGAGCGGCGAGTGCTCGATTGCACCGCAATCGTCAGCTTTCGCAGCGCCACTTGGCACGAGCTAGAGTGAAGCGGATCGGATTCAGGGGCAGTGCCTCGTCGGGTCGCCTAACATGCTGCGTCAACAGCTTCCTCTCCCTCTTGCTTGGGTGCGGTCTGCGCAACTTGTATCCAGTGTTGTGATTTCGAATAATCAGATAGCGCGTACATATATTACCAAAAGCGCTGACCATACGTTCGGATAATATCATCATCATCACGTCAGCACCGGTGCCGGGAGCCGCTAATCTGTATAGAAAAACGTTTCGAGGGGCCTGCATGTTATATACTGAGAGCATTTTTTCGTGCTCTTTCATTTACGCTTACAGTACAGGGCTCGATATGTACCTTCACTGTGCAATTCGTCTTATTGCCTCAGTTTTACAGGCATGAGAGTATGCATGCGTGCACACGCCATCAGGAAACTATACAAGCAGTGCCGCTTTGGGCGTGATGATTGCAAGCCTACCACTGTCGTCGCGTGGTACAACAATGTCCTACCACCACATTTGCAAGACCTGTCTGACTCGCAACTCTGTCGCAAGCAGATAATTGCCTCTGGCTGAGTTGTACGTTCTGTCAACATGCAAACGGGTAACGGCACCACAGGACAAAGGACGCAAAGCATCACGCTTGAAAGTTTTCTCTTTCGTTAATTATCTCGCATGATAGCTTTCTTTGCATGTAAGCCAGGAAACCTATTCTTTGAAAGTTGTAGCAGCTACCGTTTCGTTAATTCTTCCACACGCTGATAGGTTTCATTCTATGTAAACCAGGAAACCTATCCTTGTGCCGTAACTGGCGAAATTCAGCACGCCATTTCGATGCTAACGTGCGTTGCGCCACTGTGTTCATAAAGCAACGTCATTCCATACATGTACCGACAATTCTAATGTTTTCTGCGTATATATAGCCATATAACAAACGCGATGCTAGGTGCACCGTGAATCTAACACTTACTACGGCGACATTTTTATTGGCAAAAACAAACATAAACTTAATAAACGCATTTCGATTGTCCGTGTGCAACATACGCTGCAGGAGTAGGAAGTGTGTAGGTTTCAGTGCATTAAACTCCATGCATTAGTGTTACCGGACTCCAAAAATTTTCGTTTGTAGACGACTAATGGCAAGTAGAGGGATTTAATGGGTAAACGACTTCAGGTTGCACGGGCCGCATTATTTCACGCCAAAACTTCGTTTCTTTTTTTTCAACGTTGTCAATTTTTTGCAAGATAGCTAGGCGTTAATGATTTAACCCTATTCGCCGTGGATGTGCGAATATGTGTTTGAGAAACGGGCTTTCAATATACACAATGAGTGGCACAAAACATAATGAAACCGAGTTTGTCATTGTACAGTATATATTTAAGAGAACCTCTGTGCTCCACCGTATTGACACTGCCCCTAGACAAAGCGCAGTTATTGCAGTGGCTTCGGTGCGTTGGTTCGTATACGAGTGAATTGGAGGGACTGCCAGGAAGGTTTACGTATGTTTTCACTTTAGCAATTGTTCCTTCAACATGTATACCTACAAATACATGTATAAAAGAAGGGAAAAGTCCGCAGCGGGAGTACCATGCAGTACCCCGTGCTGACAAGGCATTATATATCTTTCCGTGGCTGCCCAAAATATATTACCAATGACGATTTCACGAAAGTTTTTTTCTCTTTATACCACTTACGCGAATCTTGGGTCTAATCCACAAGTTTTATCCATCGTAAGGGCTCATTGCCAGTGACTGGCCGCCTTCACTGGTATGTCCAGCATCAGGATTGGCTGGAATTCGCTCTTAGGACGAACTTCAGCGCAATAGCTTTCTGTAAATATACTGGCCCCGATTCCTGCGCTAAAGCGGTCAAACAAACACATTCGGTCTAATCTGTAGAGTACACTAGCGCGAAAGGACATGGCTGCAGCCATGCAGTCGCAGATATATGTTGCAACCGATAATGAAGGCACCCTTACTGCTTTCTGTCGTCCTACGCAGACCACCGAGAACTGGCCCCGGCGGCTGCTCCGGCAGCGGGTTGTTCGGCTGACGTTAGCCTGCAGTTCGATGTTCGGCGTGATCGCAAGCGCAGTGGTCGCGGCCGTACTCGCCTACAGCGGCAACCTGCCCGGATTTCGCAAGTTCCCGCTAAGAACGTGCGACTCTGCCGACTGCCTCCACGTGGCCGAAATAATCAGGGCTGCGGTCAACGCGTCGGTCGACCCGTGCCACGACTTCTACGAGTACGTCTGCGGCTCCTACGGTGACGTGGCCACGGTGGACCAGATTATGGCTGTGTCTCTACGCACGGACAGCATCTTCAAGGCAATGCTGAGCGCCTCACTGGCCAACAGGACTACGCCGCCAGTGTCCTCGGCTGGCCGCAAGGCTAACGCGCTCTACAAATCCTGCCTAGATGTAGTTGCCAAGAAGCAGAAGGACCTGCCTGTACTCATGGGGTTTCTGGGCGCCCACGGCTTGGAACTGAGCTCATTGGACGCAAAAGAAAGTGCCCTGGAAGTCATATTCCGGCTGTACTTCCGGTATGGCATCACGGCTGTCTTCGCGTTCAACCTGGCCGAGTTCATCACGAGGAACTTCAAGCGCGAACTTCTGCTCCGAATCGACAAAAACCTGGAGGCATGGTATAACTATCGCTCGAAGTTGATACAAACGAACTCTATCAGGTACTTTATGACCGCGTTCTTGAGACAATACGGAGACAAATTGAGCACGATCATGGAGACTATTTACGCTACGGAGACCAAGGCTCACATTGCCTTGCGGCAGCTCTCCACCCGCTTCGGTCGGAACACCTCCAATTTCTACTCGGTGGTAATTAGCTACATTGGCACTTTCACACCAAATACGGTGACGCGCGAGGAATGGACGCGCTTGATACTGAAGTACGCCGGCACCCTGTACACGGCCAACGACCGGATCCTCGTGGAAAAGCGAGCGATGACCTACCTGCAGACGTTGTACGCAACCATCGGATCGAAGGGGCTCAAGCTCCTAGTGGCCTGGAGCCTACTT
Source organism: Dermacentor albipictus (assembly GCF_038994185.2). Lineage (NCBI taxonomy): Eukaryota > Metazoa > Arthropoda > Arachnida > Ixodida > Ixodidae > Dermacentor > Dermacentor albipictus. The sequence continues at coordinate 77,874,375 of NC_091824.1, forward strand.
CGCACCTACGCCGGATACGCAGACGAGTCGGTGGCTACTTTCCTCTATGGCAACTACGAGCAAGAGTGCCTGACGCGAGTAGACAGACTCATGCCAGTGGCCCTCCACGCCGAGCCGCTGTTTGCGGTGGCGCCTGCCGAGTCAGTGCGAGCGGCGTACGAAATCGCGGCCAACGTCAGGAAAGGAGCTAAGACAATGTTCGCCGACTCTGCGTGGCTAGACAGCCGTGCCAGAGCGGTAGCCCTCAGCAAGCTTTCCCGCATGGTCTTCCACATGGGCTACCCGGACGGCCAGGACTCGCCATCTGCCCTGGACTCATACTACGATGACCTCGCCTACCCGTCGGGACCGTTCTTCACTGCGTGGCTGAACGCTTCGCGGCAGCACTTTCGCAAGCTGCTCGACAAGAGCACGGGCCCGGTGTTCGTCGTGAACGAGGTCAACGCCTTCTATACCACAGGTACCAACCAGATCGTCGTGCCCGCGGCCTTTCTGCAGCGTCCACTGTTCGTGAGAGGCGCGCCGGCCTCGTTCAACTACGGCAGCCTGGGACACGTCATCGGCCACGAGATCATGCACGCGTACGACGTGCGCGGCATCAACATCGACGAGGAGGGGTTCGCGGTCTCCTGGATGCTGCCTGCGTCGTTGGAGCGCTACGAGGACAGCGCCCGCTGCGTGCGGAAAGAGCACGACAGCGTCCTCGCCTGGCGCTCCATGGTCTTGGTGGACGAACTGGACTCGGAGAACATCGCCGACTTCGCGGGCGCCCGCGCAGCGTACCAGGCGTTCCGCAGCCTCTCGGGAAGCGTGAGGTTCGTCCGAGTGCCGGGACCATTTTATCCGGAGCAGCTCTTCTTTATCGGCTTCTGCCTCAAGTGGTGCGATAGCCACTTCTACCGCAAGAGCAGGGGCAGGTACGCGCCGGGGTACGCGAGGTGCGTGGTGCCCCTCCGCAACATGCGCGAGTTCGCCGAGGCGTTCCACTGCGAGCGCAACACGCGCATGAACCCGGAGAACAAGTGCTCCTTCTGGTGAACGCTCGTGCAAACTCATAGCCATTCTACGCGAGGCATCTAGAGTGATGACAGCCGCCTGCGCGCGCACGTCGGTTTGCCTTCTGCCTCCGAACACTGTCAGTGGCAACTGCCGTCTGTATAGTTACGCACGCTTTGTTGGCTTGGTTTCCTCTGCTGCGAACTCCTTTTCATTTCCATTGCGTATTACCCCCTGTGTGTTTCGGCCGTACGTTGAGTGTTGCACGCTTCTCGCCGAGCGTTTTGAATGCCCCCTTCAATTACGCGCTCGGTGTTAATGCGCGCGTGCTTTGTAGAGGAGTCACGCGGTTGAGTTGCGCACGTCGTGACTCCCGGAAGTCACGCTTTATTCTTCAAATTTCCTTGTCGCCGCCAGTCGTGCTCGTTGGCGCGCAAACACCCGACTACGCCGCCTTCAATTCGTCCGAACGATCGAATAATCTGACGAAATCTGTCACGCACTTTCTTCCGGCCGGTTCTTTCCAGCTCGCGTCTATTTGCATCGAGCGCCACCGCAGCTGCACTTTCTCTAATGGCTACGTCGTTACCTCCCGGGTTTCGCGAGCACCGTGCTGCTGGTTGTGCTCGAGTGGCTCGATTCGAAACGGCGTCTCCCGTTGTTACTCCGAATGTTTACTCGTGATCATTTTTAGCGAGCCAGTTTGGCCGCACTGTTGACAACCGGTGCGCCGGTGACCTCGCGACTCCCGTAGCTCGGCATCTGCTCATCATCATCACTGTCCTGATTGATTTATGTCCCGCTGAATAAAAACTGAAAGTAACAAGCCGGCGGAAAGTGTTCGCACACCGATGCGCTAAGCGAGTGCGCTGGCACTAACAGCTTGAATTCCGAGTGCACAACTGTAACATCTCCCTGTGCGAGCCATGGCAGCAGTGTCGGTATTGAACTACACTCGTTTCCACCCCAGCAGCAGTCGCATTGACACGTGTTTCCATGAGCTATATGGCTAATGTGCTTACGAGTAGTCTTACGCCGTAATCTATTAGCGTAGCACGGTGGGAACTTGCCCACCTGCTCCGCGCCAGAAGTTTCAGACATGCGGAAAGTTGGCGCCCTTGATTAAACGATGCAGCTCTCACGCGCTCATGATAAATCATGCAAATACCGATGACCCAATACAGTGTGACGACGCTTCGTGTGATATAGACAGTCAGAAAACAAGCGCCTGTTAGGCACTGCTATTCGGAAAATTACTGCGATAACTATTGATCGAGGTTGCCTGTTGTGCATAATATTCATGAATGTCGCGTAGCTCTGATGTTTATTAGTTTCACAGTGCCGATTTTGTTCTCGTACTTGACCAAACCTTACGTTATGAGGCTTTAGCTTATGCGGTTTCACAAGGCATGACGAATTTGTTTCCGAAAGTTTGCATAACTAATCTGTCGCATGACTCGTCCTGGACATTTACGCCACGCGCTCGAATTGTTTACATCCTTCATCGACACCATTTGGTGCGTGATTTCCATGTTTTCTGTATTTCTTTAGAAAGAAAACGAGCGGGACTGCACAAGGCTTAGTGAAAATCTCCAGCGGGATGTTTGAGACGTGTGGTCATAAGACCATTAGAAATAGCTCTCCCCAAAGCTTCCGTACTTTGCGACATTTCAAAGTGGTTTCAGTCGAGTTGTCAGGGTGCGCTTCTTGCAGGTCCCTGTATACTTGTTGATTCGGTAGATAAGTGTGCCTAGTGTGTGCGCAAGTGATAACTAAAGTTGCCGGGTGTTCATTCAAGCACATTAGGGGATGCGGCCTCAGCTTCAAATATGTCTGCAGAATGCTAAAAAGAAAAGAAGTGCAAGCATGGGTGTCGTGTGGGAGCAAGTTATGGCCTGCTGTTTAGGTTCTCCACCTACGCAGGCCAACTGGTGGTAGTAGATGCTGCATGAAAAAAAAAATGGTATAGACGTTATTTTTTTTTATCACCCTTTCACCCCCTGCACATAGAAGTGGGTGACTGAGTGAGTGAAAGAACTTTATTGGAGGTCCAGCGAGGGGCGCGAACTCTTCGCGCACCCGGCTAGTCCCACGTCGGGACCGGCAGGTCTATAGCCCACCGGCCCGGTCGCGGGCATTCCGGACAGCCAGGATTTGCTTGTCTATAGAGCGGGGCCAAACACGTCTGATCACAGAAAGGTGCCTTCCTCGGAAGCTGCTCGCAGTGCGCTTCTTTCAAATGAACAATGAAAATAGGTAACAGCTTTTTTATAAATTATCCCAGAAGATGGAGACACATAAGGCTTAACAACATCACAGGTACCTCCTGTGCTGTTGACCGGTCTTTTGTGTGAGCTACTTTTGTTCCATTTCTTCTAAGATGAACCCGTTACCACCTAGGCCGACAACAAGTGCTATACCGAGTCGAATAGCTGTTGTGAAATTCTTTGACGAGAGTCCGAAGCTTTCTTTCTTTCTTTCTTTAACTGCATTTATAACTGAAAGTAACGTTATCCTAATGCCTGAATACGCATCAAAGGTGACAAAAACATATACAGTACACTTTCGGAACATTCGAGTGACACGCATAAGTGTTCTTGAAAGCGGAAGTATGCGTCGTAGCTGTGCACTTAAAAACTGGCACTTACAAAGCCACGCCCACTTCGTTGCTTCCGCGTGTGCGCGTTCATGGCCTTTCCTCGGAAAATTTGAAAGGGCATGTCACAAAAAGCCACTCGGCGCGCATGGGGAGTGGTGTTTCGTGACGTATATATGCACGCATATATATATACACACACACACCGTCACAATTATATGAAGGCGGCCACTCGCGTACTCCCTTCCCACACCTGCATCCCTTCCTCTTGCGCGCATCCTGACCTCTTCGGGCCAGTCCAGAAATGCCCTCCAGTCACCCGCCCACCGGCCCGTCAATACGTCGTTCGCCGAACGGGGATGGTCGCGCGACCGTTCCCATCGATCAAAAATCGCGAGCCTTCACTTTGCTGCCGGTGTGGATAAAAAGCCCTGCGCGCCTGCTGGCTTATAAAATGACAACGGCGTCAGCGCCCGTAAAGTAAAAAAAAAAGAATAAAAAGGGGAGGGGGGGGGGGGGCTCGAGGGTTCGGCTCACAGCGCTAAGCCGACGTTCGGGTCACGAGGGGAGCAAGGCCGTGCCGGAACTCGACGCTAGCGTATGACGCATCCGATGCGCGCGTATACCGGCGCCAACATCGGGGGCGTGTCCGTCAAACAGGCAAGGGGGCGCGCGCGCGCATCTTTTATCTGTACAGCCGGCTGTGACGACTTATTAATAGCGCGCCGTGATCGTGTCGGGCGCACGCTTTTGTACGGCGGCTGCGACAGCGACGCGAGCGCCGATTCGTTTAGAAACTAGGGAATAGAAGGCGCTAAAAAGACAATGTCGTTCGATCAGACGAGAGCACCCGCCGTTAGTTTTCCCTGTCACCACGGAGGTCTAAAGGACACGTTGAAGCACTCCGTCGAAAGCACATAAAAGAATTGCACTTGGAATTAGTAACTTATTCTTCGTTCTCCATTTTCGTTGAGCCGAGGGGACAGGTTGGCACCAGAGGTGTACTTTGGGGAAACTTTTCGAACAGCTCGGCATTACTACACTCTAGCACCAAAATGACTCCAAGACAGGCAAAATGCACCGGTCTTCCGAGCAAAGTGGTAAGCAGCATAGTAGTAAGCAAGCATTGCAAGTTTTCTTTATATCTACGGATAACGAAAGGGCTTAAAACAATGACGGCACCTTAAGGAAACAAAGTTGGATGCCTTGTCGAAATTGTCGTGCGATTGAATACATGGCAAGAGCGCAAGACAGACTGAAATTGAGGACTGTTTCTTCTTCCAGTTTATAGTACGGAAGTCATATACACTCGATGCTAATTCTGGCATAATTGTGCATTCCCGGCTACTCACTGCGCTTCCTTGTAGCAATCACCACTTGCGTCTGCGTTGCGCTGAACACTCGAGCTTGCTTAGCACCTTGCATGCTAAATGACCGCATATTTGTGTACGTGCGCGCGTACGTTCGTGAGCTCCGCTCCCTGGTGCCGAACTTCTTGCGCGCGCCGCGAGTGCTTCGGGAACACCGGCACTTTGTAAGGACACAATACCACCATCCGTACTCAACCGCTTCTAATTTTTCAATTGTATGCTCCCCGTATACTGTGCTCTACTTGTCCAGTATACGGCTGTGTCAATGTATAAGGTGTATTGTCCCCTTCAGTGTCGAATTCTAATCGAGTGTAGATAAATGTGTGAAATCTACATAATTTTTATGCCAAGGTGTTGGACACTCCGTTCAAAGCAAGTCAAGGTGGTAGAACTACTTATCGCATATTGCTATGAACCATCCTAATTACGAAGTAATTAAATATATAATTATTTTAAAATCAGTCATGCTATGTTTTTTCACACAAAGAATTGAAGCACTCGCTCGTAGCATGCACAATTATTGGTGGCAAGCACTACTATAAAATATACGGCCGTCTGTAGAAATACATTTATCTCAGAAGTAAAATGAAGGTACTTCTTAACTTCAATTTTAATTTTAATTTAATGAAGGTAAATTTACCATTATGTTACAGCGAAGCTGCTTATGGCTAGACTTGCGTCCATCATCTAGCTATCATCATCTAGCTTGCGTACATCATCTAGCTATCATCATCAGCAATGGCCCACAACTCCATAAACAATCAAGAACTTCAATGGCTCACAAACTTAAATTTGGGAATTTAGAGTCCTGAAACTTCCCAGTAGGTTATGAACACGCAACGATGCAGGGCTACGGATTCAATTCGACCACCTAGTGTTTTTCTAACGTGCACCCAGTGCTCGGCACATGAGCTTTTTTTATTTTCACGCCTTTCTTTTTGTCCCCGCTCTTCTTTCCGTCTTTACTTCCCCTTTCCCTTCCCCTAGTGCAGGGTAGCAAACCGGAGGCTTTAACTCTGGTTAACCTCCCTGCCTTTTTCTCATTTGCATCTCTCTGAGGGTATGAGCCATTGCGTTGCTGAATGAACGTGTTCCACGTCAGCTCTCTGAATTTTCACTAATTGCGCCGATTATTCAACTCGGATCTTCATGAAAGTGCATCGATCGGTTGTATGAACCTACGTGGACCACCGGGATACCCAATTCCGAGGTAGGCGTCCATTTATTCGGCAATTAGAACCGATTTTGTGACCCACGAAGAGCGCCCACCGGCCTCGGCTTCGGCCGAGGGAAGCGGTAGGCCTACTCTCAGGCCGCATTGAGCCGCAGCCCATTACCGACCAATCGCTAATTTGACAAGCGGACAGTGACCCAATATGTCGACCGCTATGAGAATTGAGGCCGATGGCGAAGAAATTTCGCCGGATCAGCTCACGAGAGCCGAGGGGTGGAAAACCGCCGGCGAGAAGTTGAAGCAAAGGAGCCACGCAAGCCAAGATGGCGGGGAAGCCACAGTTGACGTCAGCAACAGACGTGGCGATGACATCGATGGCACCACCGACAAGAGCCTTCGTCACAGGATGAAGCGAGTAAACAAGGGCAAGCTGCTCAAGGGCGCGAGAATGCCGGACCTCCCGCGCGAAGACGTGAAGATTGTAATGCGGCCACGCGGCGGGCTTCAAGTGAGCGATGTAGCCCGGGTCGAAATCAGCCGAGCCATTACTGGGGCGGCCCAAGTCGATGCAATTGCAGCAAGAGAAGATATTATTTGTCCAAACCATCAACAGAACATAATCGTTGTGAGTACCTCGAAGAGGGAGCACGCCGACAAGTACGCCATGGTGAAACGCATCGACATTCGAGGAACGGCCCACGAGGTGAGCACTTACGAATCGGCGCCTCACGGAACAGTTAAAGGAGTGATACGAGGCATCCCGCTAGAGGACACCGCCCAAGAAATTCAAGACCTAGTGGTGCACAAGCACAACCCGACGGCGTTGCAGGCGAAACGAATTGGCAAGACCAGATCCGTGGTGATCGCCTTCGAGGGACCCAAGGTTCCCAATTACGTGCGTTACGGGAACCTGCTCGTTGAATGTTCACTGCACCGCAAGCAGATCGACGTCTGCTACCAGTGCGGCCGCGTAGGACACCGAATGGACGTGTGCCCCAATCCCCAAAATCGCATCTGCCGGGGGTGCGGCATCGCCAACCCGGACAAAGAGCACGCGTGTGTGCCCAAGTGCGGCCTGTGCGGCGGCAAGCATCTCACCGCCGACCGGGCCTGTAAGGCAAAATTCAAGACGCCGTACGTGGTGCGGCGCCGGCGCTGGGAACGGCGCCGGGCCATTGACGACAGTAGCCAAGAAGATAGAGGTCCTGCAGGCCGTGCCCAACGCAGCACCTCTTCGCGGAGCCGTTCGAGAACGCCGGCCCGCAAGGGCAGCCACCAAAGCCGCCAACGATCGCGATCCCGTTCCCGGGATGGCCCGAACAGGGCCGACCAGGCGCCATCGGCTGGCTCCAAGGACGGCCGCCGCTGGGAGACGATGGGGAAAGGAGGCAGTCGTAGCTCGAGTGGAAGACGCCGGGGATCCCAATCGAGGTCCCGGACCAGATCAAGAACCCGGGTCGAGTCCAACTAACGAGGGATACTCGCCGAGAAAAAGGTGGGCTGGACCAACAGGTCTTCCGTCGCTCTAGGGGACGACAGAGAGTTCCCACCCCTCAACCTTAACCCACCTGCCCCCTCTAGCCAAAACGCCGCAACACGCCAAGAGTGCGGCGAATGTACAGAACTTAAAAGACTAATCGAAAGGCAAAACGCCCAGATTCAGGAACAGAATGTGCAGATCAGAGCACTCATGAGTAAAATAGACGCGCTAGCTAGCGGCAGCTCAGCGACTAAATTAACCAAAACGAGCCCGGCACCCGAGGACGCCAACGAGAAACGCAAGGTGCCGCGGAGGGACCCCCTCTCGCCGCGCCTAGAGCGGAGAGGGGAGGCGCAGCCCATGCACCAAGCATTGAATGTTCAAGAAGCGATGGACGCTGAAACCACAGCTGAGTGCAAGACGGCAGCAGCGGCACCGCAGCCGTCAAATCAACAACAGCAACCACCGCAAGAGGGCAAACTGGCAGCGATACTCGCAGCCATCAATCAAATTAACGAGAATCTCGACAATATGAATGTCAGGTTAGAGGTCTTCGAGGGTCAAATTAAGATCCTGTCAGTCAAGCACGAACGACTGGCGGCGAAGACAGCGACGATAACCGTGAAGAACAAGTTCGCAGCGCTAAGAAAAGAACGCGCCAATAAAGTCAAGGAATCGATCGCGTACAGGCGCGGTCGCATCAAAACGTCAAAGGAAGATGGCGCAGACGCCGAACAGTAAAAAGCAAATCCGCGGGGGGGAAACAACGATCATTTACCAATGGAATTGCAGGGGCATCCGCACCAAGGAAGCCGAGTTACAACTTCACTTAGATGGGCTCGACCAGAAACCGAATATTATCGCGTTACAAGAGACACACGGCAGACCCAGACTCCCGGGTTACATCACGTACACGGATCCGACGGAAGGCGGGACGGCGGTACTGGTGCGCACCAACATAGCAGCCACCCAGCACCTCACCGCGCAAAAGGGCTGCGAACACACGCTGGTCGAGGTTCACACAAGGACTATTGGCAGTGCCGGAAACCTGTTTGTGATGAGCGCATACTGCAGGCCGTCACAAAGGCAGTACGACTTTGAAACAACAGTGAGCCAGGCGAAGAGGTTGGCGGGAAACAGGCCGCTCCTGGTCCTAGGCGACTTCAACGCCACTCACACTACATGGGGTTACAAATACCAATCTAAACGAGGCAAGGCTCTAGCAAAGGCAATGGAGGACCAAGAAATGGCGCTCCTCAATGAACCGGGCGTCGCCACCCGAAAGGGAAACAGCGTCAACAGGGACACCACCCCGGACCTGTCGTGGATGGCGGGCTCCCTAGAAGTGGCCTGGCGGAACGAAGACGTAGACCTGGGCTCCGACCACAGTATCATTAGTGTAACGATCAAGGGACCAAGGTACCGGGCAGCCCTCGGCAAAGCCCGGATCACCGACTGGGACCGAATGCGCAAGCACACGGACGAAGAAAACGAGACCTCCGGAGAAAACGCGGAGGAGGGCAGACATCAAACGTACGCAGAATGGGCGCGAGAACAAAAGATCGCGCTCGACAGATTTACTCAAGAAGTTGTGACAACGATGCAGACGCCCTTCGTCGACGCCAAACTAGCACACATGTGGGAGGCGCGGCACTCGCTCACGCGAAGATGGAAGCGTCAACGACGAAACAAGAAGCTCGTCAAACGCATCGCGCTCCTCAACAAACAGATCGCTGAATACGCAACCAAGCTGTGCCGAGAGAACTGGATGAGTACGTGCGACGGGCTGCAGGGAACGCTGTCGGCGCGCAAGACCTGGTGCCTGCTCAGACAAATGATCGACCCGTTGAGCAGCAAGACCGCAACCAACCGCAACCTCACCAAAGTTCTGAACGCTTACGATGGCAACGGCCAAAGGCTCATTGAAGACCTCAAGGCGATCTACCTCAAGACGGAGAGAGGGCGATTTCCGATATACCGGAGGAGTACGGGGGACCGGAAAATCCGGCATTGGATGAACCGTTCACCATCACGGAGTTGTTAACAGCCATAGACGAGAGTAATAAGGCGAGCGCACCAGGAATGGACGCCATTACATACAAGCTGCTCAATAACATGAGTGATGCGGCGGCACGTGGGCTCTTGGGTCACATCAACAGAACCTGGGAAAGCTCGAAGTTGCCCGCAGAATGGAAAGAGGCCGAGGTACGGTTCATACCTAAACCCGGCAAACCTCTGACCATCGAGAACATGCGCCCCATCTCGCTCACGTCCTGTGTGGGCAAGGTCATGGAACGCATGGTTCTCAGAAGACTTCAAGCACACCTGGACGAGACAAATCAGATGCCGGCGACCATGTATGGATCCCGCCAGCACCTGAGCACCCAAGACGTCTTGATCCAATTACACGAATTGGTGATTAAAAAAGCAACGAGGCACGCGCCCCGGGGTATACTGGCTTTGGACCTCAAAGGGGCCTTTGACAACGTGTCCCACGCCAGCGTGCTCGAGAACCTGCGCAAGACGGGGTGTGGCCGCAAGACCTACGGTTATATCAAAGATTTCCTAACCAATAGAGCAACAACTATCCGGATAGGAAATGAACGGTCAGAGCCTGTGGAGCTCGGAGACAGGGGTACCCCACAGGGGTCTGTCCTGTCGCCTCTGCTTTTCAACCTAGCACTCCTGCCCCTGCCCGAACTACTCAATCAGATCGAGGGCGTGGACCACGCGTTCTATGCCGACGATATAACGGTGTGGACGAACCGCGCGGGTTCCGATGCCTGGGTGGAGGAAGCCCTGCAGAGAGCGGCAACGACCGTCCACGAGTATGCCAGGACCTGTGGCCTGAGCTGCGCTCCACAGAAATCGGAGCTGCTCATGGTACAGCCCGGAAGACCGAAGAAAGAGCCGCCGCCAAACATAATCATCACCATCGACGGCACAGAGATCAAACCAACGCAGCAGATCCGGATACTGGGCCTGCTGTTGTGCAGCGACGGCAAGGCGCACGCAGCCGTCAACAAAATCAAGACCACATCCGAGCAAGTCCTCAGCATGATCCGGAGAGTCACCAACCGGAACAGAGGAATCAAAGAAGAAGACGCACTGCGCTTGGTGCAGGCATTCGTCGTGTCACGCGTAACGTACTCCGCCCCGTACCTCCAGCTTGCGAAGGTGAACCGCGAAACGCTGAACACGACGATAAGGAAAGCAGTAAAACTCGCCATGGGCATCCCAGTCTACTCGTCAACGCAGAAGCTGCTGGAAATGGGTGCCCACAACACGGTGGAAGAGCTGGTGGAAGCACACCTATCCCACCAGAGGGTAAGGCTGAGCCGGACAGAGCACGGTCGGGCCGTCCTACGCAAGATAGGATGGCAAATTGAACAGCTACCGACAACGGAGCCGCTCCCCACAACGTGGAGAGACATTATTAAGACCAAGCCCCTCCCCCGGAACATGCAGCCGGGGAGGAACAACGAGAGACGCTCTGCGCGGGCCAAGGCACTGACTCGACGGCTGGAAGAGGACCCCGAGGTCCTCTACGCGGACGCCTCACTTCCCAAGCACGGAACCAGAGCAACGGCGGTCGTCACCACCATAGATAAACTTGTCACAGGCGCGTCGATACGGACGACGAATACAGCCGAAGCAGAAGAAGTGGCCGTGGCCCTCGCACTCGCACAACCGGGAGTGAGGACCGTTGTCACAGACTCCCAGACCGCCTACGCAAGCTACCGCAAGGGGAACATCTCTTCCGTGGCACTAGCGATCCTCAACAAATGCAAATCACCGGGGCGGGCCGTTGAGCTCGTGTGGGTCCCGGCTCACTCGCAAGTGGAAGGCAACGCACTCGCCGACCACTATGCCCGAGAACTATCGATCCGGGCCGAGGACGAGCCAGGGCTACCGCACCCCGTGACAAGCTACAAAGACATCACGCAAATGTACAGAAGCGGCAGATGTAGGCTTCCCCGTCCGCATCCGCAACTCAACCGAATTCAGCAAACGATCGTGCGACGCATGCAAGCGGGGTCGCTAGCGCATCCAGTGCTCTTGCATACGATGTTCCCAACAGAGCATGACACTTCATGCCCTTTTTGCAGACGGTCAAAAGGCACTCTAGCACACATCCTTGCAGAGTGCACTAAGCTCAAGAACCCCCCAACACCCCTACCCCCCACCCTCCCCAGCCCCAACCCCCCCGAGCGATGGGAGACCTTGTTGTCCAGCCCCGACCTACCGACCCAGCTCGCGCTGGCGGCTAGGGGCCAGGAACTGCTGGACACATATGGGACCTGAGAATAAGGTTCCACCCCATCTGGTGCAAGCGCGCACCACCCGTCACTAAGGGCTCAGCACAAAAGTTGATTCTCTCTCTCTCTCTCTCTCTCATATATATATATATATATATATATATATGTAGTCGACCACGCAAATGTATATAAATGAATGTGTTCCTTAAAAAAAATCAAATTAGGGGGTTTTACGTGCCAAAACCACTTTCTGACTACGAGGCACGCCGTAGTGGAGGACTCCGGAAATTCTGACCACCTGGGGTTCTTTAACGTGGATCTAAATCTAAGTACACGGGTTTCTTCGCATTTCGCCCCCATCTAAATGTGGCCGCCGTGGCCGGGATTCGATCCCGCGACCTCATGCTCAGCAGTCCAACACCATAGCCACTGAGCAACCACGGCGGGTTGTTCTTTTGTACGAAATCCTGTGTCAACTCGTTGCCGTGTGCTAAACAGCTTCGCTGGTAATCCACCTTCAAAGATTGAAATGGCCTATGATTTTTATCTAATCTGTGATCACAAATTAGTAATATGTCAATGATTAGCTTACATTTGTATCTTATTCTTACCATCTTACTGTTATCAGAATGTTAGAAATATGAATTCTTCTTAATGTCGAAAATAATCACCCAAATGGTAAGTGTTACTGCCGGAACGGTATTTAGATATAGTGACGCGCGTGCAGGAAATTGCTCAGGCTTATTCACGTATACTGTGAATTGCGTGATACAGATAGCTAGCTATGGACGTAAAGCAATCAACGTCGTCTTCATCTGAGATTCCACCTCCAGACGGACGAGTCCGAAGCAAGTCGTCAGGGTGAGCTCCGGTAGGTCGGTTCGGATAGGTATATTTGTTCCTTTGACAAGTTATTAACCGTTTCCTTTATCTTTTGACATCAGTGACCAGTTTATGGAACTACGGGGGTGTTCTGTAAGAGTCCACCTAGCGGACTGTAAATTTCGTCCGCTGCTGATTGGATGTAGCTGTACAAGAGAGTACGAAACGAACGGCGCTATACAATCAGCAGCGGCCGAAAGGGACAGTCCATTAGGTGGACCCTTAGAGAATAAATACTCCTCCTGGTTTGCATGTCCCACTGCACTAAGCGCTGGTGGAGTTGTCATCTGACTACCTTTAGATTGGATTGGATTGGAGCAAACTTTATTTGTCCCTGCAGTTGGGCGCTCGCGCGTCCCGACGAGGGCCTACGTCATGTATACGAGGTTGCCGTTACTCGGCGCGGGTCTCCGTTCGCCGTTGCCGGCTCGCTGGGTCTTTGCGTTTCGAGCGCCCCGAGTACCTGCTGGACGGCCCAGAGCTGTTCGTCTCGGTCGTAGCTCTTCGCGGCTGCCTCGAGCTGCGGTGGGATTGCTCTTGCTTCCGCTGGATTTTTTATACAGTCCCACAACATGTGCGTGTAATCAGCCGTCTCCCTCCGGCAGACTCTGCACTTATCGGTCGGGTATATGTCTTGGGGTACATGCGATGCATCAGTCCCGGGCTCGGTAGCGATCCGGTCTGGAGCTGTCTCAGTAAGACCGCCTCCGCTCGATTCTGCCTCAGGTGCGGGGGTGGAAGAGCCCTGCGAGCCAGGCGGTAGGCCTTCGTGATGTCATTGTAGTCCGTCATGCGGTTCTTGGTTCCGAACCACGTCGGACGGTCTGTCGCCGCGGTGCGGTTGTTTAGCGCTCGCGCCGCTGCGTGTGCCGTCTCATTGTGATTCTCATTGCGTTCCGACGCGTCGCCAGCGTGCTCCTGAAACCACTTGAGTCTTAATTTTCTCTCTTGTAGTTTCGCCGCTCGCAGTACGCGCTCGGCCTCCCTGCAGATTTGGCATTTGGCGAAGTTTCGCACCGCCTGTCTCGAGTCACTCAGCACCGTGTGGCAGTCTGCGTCGGCGATGACCAGGGCGATGGCTACCTCCTCCGATTGTTCCACTCCGGCGCTTCTCACGCTCGCTGCCGTCCTCGTGGCGCCGGTTGACGCCTTTAGGACGACCGCTGCGAAAGCGTTCCGTTGGTATTCGGCCGTGTCCACGTACCGCGCATGCTCGTCGTTGGCGTGCTGGTAGATGAGAGCCTTGGCCCTCGCCGCTCTTCTTCCCTTGTTAAGCTCGGGATTCATGTACTTGGATATGGGGTCGATCCTGGTCTGGCGTTGGACCTCTTCGGGAACGAGGAGCTTCATCTCCGCCTCGTTCGAGCGGCCTATTCCCAGGTCGTCCAGTATCTTCCTCCCGGCTTTGGTCGTGGACAGCCGCTCCAGTTGAGAGGTCCGTTGCGCTTCGGCTATTTCTCCGAGCGCGTTGTGTATCCCGAGTTGTAAAAAGCAGGCCGTGCTCGTGGACTCGAACAGGCCCAACGCCGTCTTGTACGCGCTTCTGATGATCACGTTCATTTTGTTACGTTCGTGTTGCAGTCATCTGTGGTAGGTTGCAACTTAGGTGACGTGGTTGATGATGAAGGATTGGACGAGCCTAATTAGGCTCTCCTCTCTCATGCCAGCCTTCCGGGAAGTGACTCGTTTGAGGAGTCGAATTGCGTCGGCAGCTTTTGCCGTGAGATGGGTGATGGTTTCGCCGTTTGTTGCGTGCTTTTCGATGACCATGCCTAAGATTCTAATTTTGCCGACCTCGGCGATCACGTTGCCGGATTTGGTTACGATTCTGATTATTTCGTATTCGCGTTGTCTGGTCTTGCCCCTGCCATTGTTGGTAGGTGGGAGTAGGAGAAGCTCAGATTTGCTCGGCTACAGTCTTCCAGCCATGCCACCAGAAGTCTACTTTTAGATAAGTTCCTCCGCTTTATGGTGTTTTCTGAGAGCACTGTTCATTTGACTGTTCGAACGTCTTCACACGCTAGCTCTGCAAAGATCTATCTCATCGATACTGTCTTGTCTGCATCATTGCACCGTTCGCCACACAGCGCAACATATCGACGCGAAAGCGTCAAATGGCTCAGCGAGCGAGAAAGCCGGCGTCCGTCGTCTGTAGCAGCGAAACGGCACCTAAATTCCCACTGGTTGCGACGCCAGGGCACGAGCGAGCCTCAACGGAGCAGAGCGGTCGAAAGGGAGCATCTGCTGCCGCAGCAGTGCGCATCATGTAGCGTGAGGGGAGAGGGCATAGCTGCGATGCAAGATCGCCCTCGCTCTCGGAAGCCTGTAATATCCGCACAATCTTTTGCCTGCGTTCTAACTGCGCCTCTCTAAAGCGAAATCAAAACGCGCCAAGCGTCTCAGCGCAATCGCTTGCCCATGTGGAGTTCATAACTCGAAGGACCACTCAGCGGCGTTCAATCGCACATCAATGCTTTCGAGGTCACAACCCATAACACGTGTTTTACAGCGATACCATTAGTTGGTCGGAATTCTTCTTGGGCTCGTGCTCGCCTGAAAATAGTACCGCCACCTAGCGGCCGCGGCCACTCAGATAGAGTGCCAACGGCACCAGTAAAAGGAATTTGACTTTGAGTTTCCGCGTAACAGAATTATGTTTTCTCATTTATTCGAATTGCAACCCGAAGCTATCATGTTTGGAGCTTATGTGCCCCCCCCCCCCCCCCAAGCCGTATCTTACGAATTTCCTTGCGCAAGTTACTTTGAAAATTTCATTTAGTTCAATAAGGCACTGTCGCTCGGCGGAAGGCCTAGAAGAATGAGGTTGTATGCTGCCCTTGTGCGCTCGTGCGTGTGCGGATGACGTACGTCGCTTGTGGTGGTTGGTAATGATTGTCTGACGTTGGCAACAGCTTCTCTGTACATCATCTTTCACAGGATGGAATGGAGGTGGATTTTTTCCTTGTAGACTTTCCGTTTTCTTGTGTCGAAGGGGGTTCTTTGCAGGAAACAAGCTTTACAATGAGTAAATGAATCAATTTGCGTGCTATTGCGTCCCACGAATAGTGAGTCTCTTACGCCGATACTTTTTCTTTGTCCCCAATAGCACTCGTTCTGGGCTTACGTAACCGTGGTCCCCCTCACCCAATGCCTTCCTGAAGGCCTGTAAGGTATTGCTAAATAAAATAAAAATATTCCCTTCCCACATCTACCTGTGTACCTTCCGAGAGCAAAACGCGGCCATTGCAGCGACCTCTCAATCAAACAGGGACACACGTCGCTGTTCAACAAAGGGGGCGAGAGCGGAACCGGAAGACGTCGACTGTCGTCTCCGCGTCGTCGCAAAGAAGAACCACTGGCAGGAGCAACGAGCAAGTCCCGTGTCACGGCTCACCGCAAGAGACAGCGTTATGGAAAGCGTCTCCGCGAAGGTCGCATCGTCGATGCTTCTGCAGCACGTCGGCGCGCTTCGTGATCGTTCCTTTAACGCCCACACGACGCGTGCCTCCGTGTGTACACAACTGCTCACCGACCGAACAGAGAACCGGAGAGGACGGCGCGATCAGTCATTCACGCCTTGCCGCTTTCAAGACGCACGTTTGCCCGCCGAGAAGCGAAGAACAGAAAACCACAGAGAGAGAGAGAGAGAGAGAAAGAGAGAGCAGTGGCCACAGCTCAGCGCTCAATGAAGCGTGCCGAGGATTTTCAGTCAAGCCGTCGACTACACTTCCGCTTCCAAATACTGCTCGCAGCCGCTGTGCTCCGGCGACGCTTGTCCGAAAGCAGCGAGACCCAGCGGGCGGCGCGTTTCCTGGATTTGGGGCCGAAACGCGTTGTTGCTGCAACGAACCGCCTCAGTTTGCCCAAACCACAGAAGAAAAGCTGCAAAGAAAATAGACACGCAAATCGCCATGCCAAGTCAGGCTAACTGCGTTGTTATATAGTATAGGTTGCAAGCCTGATTGCTGGTTGCATCGAAGTGAAACTAGAAAATAGAAGTTTCCGATGCACTTCCTTACAGGGAAAGTTTAGAATCGCGCCCTTTCTGTGCCTCTCTCTCTCTTTCTCTCTCCCTCTCTCTCTCTTTCTCCCTCTCAAACACAGCTATAGTATACGTATCGATGTTGACGAATAATTGTACCAGAAGCAGCGCTCAATGGTTAGTTGTCATTCCGAACGAAAAGCGGCTTCCGTTTCGGTGGCGCTCCATCAAATCCGTGCCATGCTTCCGCTGAACGTATACTTACTCGATACGGAGAAGCTTGTTCTCACACGACAGGTTTATACTCTCCGTGACTCTGAGTTTATACTCCAAGTACCAGGGCGAGCGACGGAGGATTCGATGACCGTCCTACTTGCATTGGGTCACCAGTGTCGGAATGCGGCGCTTTTACAGATACGAATGCTTAGGCGGTTTCTAAAGTGAGAATGACGTCGACTTTTTCACGATCGCCTTTAACCCCACACATTGCTTCACGGACGAACAGCGCGGAAAACAGACGTGGACGAAGAATTATGCCCCCACGCACGAGGGCTGACTCACACCTTCACGTTTATTGGTGGGAAAAAGAACACACGTACAGTCGCGGACAGAATATTATGGACCATGAAATCTAAGAAAAGGCTGAATATCTCCGCAACATCACAACGCAATCTGGTTTTTGCATTTTGGACCTCGACTAGAATATGCTAACAACGTTGTCGTGGGCAGTTTTACTGGTTACTGCTACAGGCTGCTCGGGAATTGAACGTTTTCGGAGATCCCATGGTCCATTTTATTCTGTCCGCGACTGTACGTGTACGTCAAGTTTAAAGGTGATAAAGAAAGTAATTATGGAAATAAACACACTATACCTGAGTGACGATGCCCCATTGTACAACGAAGAAACAGCTAAGACCTTGTCTACAGTAAGGACGCCCGCCAATTAGCCCAAGTTTTCCTGCATCTGTGTGCATTTCGTCTTCTTTGTTTCAATGCCCTTCCATTGTTATGAAGTGCTTGTTCTGCAACTGCTTGAAAGGTCTGTGAGCAAAACATCGCAGGCTATTTTTCTGTGCCCCTACATTGCGACGCAATTTCGTAGTACATAGTTGTTTGTGAATCAGTCTTTCTTAAATGGAAGCTTCCTTTGCTCATCCTCCCGGGTTTTCGTGAGCGTGGCTGCTGGCTGCTGCTGGGTGCTGTTGCCTTTGCCAATAGCTTAAGTTTCAGAACAATTAAATTACTGGCCCGATGGTGGGATTGAATCTCGGACCCCCAGCACAGCAGGTCGATGCTCTAACCATTACGCCCCAATTGCGCTTTTTACAGCGAATCTGTCCCTCTAGTTCGTCGAGATTTTTCGTGTTCGCGGGAGCGGTGCTCACCGAAAAACAAACGGCAGCTTAAAGGCTTTGTGTCTGAGTTTCCACGCAGCAGAGTTATGTCTTCTTGTATATTCGAATCGCACTCCGATGCTACATGCCTGCAGGGTGTGTGTGAGCCGTACTTAGTTTCCTGACGCATTTCCCTTTGAGAGATTCAATTAGTTCAATAACGCACTTGCGTCAGGCGAAGGCTCTACAGGACTGAGGACGTATGCAGTGCTAACGGTACCGCTACCAAGTGGCCACGACCACTCAGACAGACCTCAAACAGCAGCTGGAAAAGGGCTTTGTCTTTCGGCTTCCGCGTAACAGATTTAGTTTTCTCACGTATTTGAATAACAAACCGAAGTTACCGCGTCTGCAGCTTGTGTGTAAGTCGTACTTAGGGATATTGTGACGCAATTTACTTTTAAACGTTCATTTAGTTCAATAATGCACTTGCGCTTGACGGAGGGCCTAGAAGAATGAGGAAGTAGGCTGCACTCCTGCACATGTATGTGCGGGAGTCATGTGCGTCGCTTGTGGTAGTGCTTGCGTGACGTCGTCTAATGTCCGCGACAGGTTCGCTGTGCATCTACTCTCACTAGGTAGAATGGAGGCGGATTCTCTTTTCCCTTATTACATGGGAGCAGAATTTTCAGTTAAACAAGAAAAACAAAGCACTACAGAAATACGCCACAATTGCGCACAGTGACTTCGATCGTACCAACGCAAGCGCAATACGTAAGCACGTGCTCTCGCGCCAGATTTATTTACGTCAAAGAACCAGGAATGAAATGGACAAATCTTTAGCCCTTGATTAGCCACTTCACCAAAACTTCACTTCATACAGGTTCCACGATGTGCATTGTATCAGTGTAATTTTTTTTTACCACTTGGCACGGCGGCATAGCCTTCAGCAGATCAACGTCAGTTAGCACGTTCATATTATCCTCCGAGAGATGGTGCGATAAAATGCTTTTCAAAGAAGGCGATTAATTTTTCTAAACTCAATACTCAGACTGATTTCGTGCTGAATAATGATAACATCTATTCTGCACTGCTACGCAGTGTAGTCGCAAGGCCTCCTTGACGGGTTTCAGAAAAGATACAAAATGACAAAAACGCATGGTAACTTCACAGGGCTACTGGAATATACGCACCTCCCTCGCCAGTATATTTATCGACTAATAAATTCTACCCAACTATTGTACTTATAAGCTTAAGAGTTCATATCAAAACAACTTAGTTCTCTTGGTTACGCTATCTTCAAGCAATGTGAAGTAGCAACAGATGTGTAGCTTCAAGTTAGGCTGTCACGATCGAGTCACGAACATGTAATAGCGGGGAAACCATGTTTGGAAGACACGTTTGTTATCATCCCCATATTTACGCGTGAACTGATACAGTACGAATTGTATTTCTTTTTTATGTTCCATAGAATCTTTCTAAGTTTTGTAAAAGTTGTCGTGGCTAAGAAAGCTCGTGTTAAAAAAATGCTATGTCATTTATTTTTAACCTACTACGCAACTAAAACCTCTAACTGCACTTGTAGTTCGACACGGACTGTACAAAATAAGACGGAGCATTCCATATATTACACAAGTACGCTCCTCTCGAGCTTTCCATGGCCCAAATAGCAATTTCCTTCTTTCGTCCTTTCCTTTCTCGAGTGTGGTGTTCCTCAACTGCTTTTAAGACGTCTGCTTGAAAAGCATGAGACATAATGTAATTCGAAAAATAATGTTCAATGAAAGCATGCACAGGAACATAAACGTAAACATGTGCGCGTTTCTTCTTTTTTTTTCAATAAACCCACGTCTCCGCGCATTTTTTGTTCTATTAAGATTGGTGCTTAATAAATTCGAGCTAGAACCTCGCTGAAAGGCAGCAGCAGCAGCAAAAAAAAAAGAGAGAGAAAAATTAAGTTTGCGTTTTTGACTGCAAATAATTATTAACCCAGCAGTTTCCTTGCACTTTTGCAAAGCTGAGGTGGTCACATATGCAGTGATGGAACAGCTGCGCCAAGAGCCTCGCCTTTGTGCCATCCTGCGCCAAAACGGCATTTTAGCGGACAGTTGCGCCGAGCCTGCGCAAAAGCATGCGTAAGAGCGAAGCCCTCCTTCCACAGATGCTTCGCAGCTAGCAAAATAGAATCCAAAACCAACAACACTCTATCATCACCGTCATAGTTCCTTGCATAGGCCCGTCCATTGAGCTGTTCATATAGTGAGGAGCTCTATGGGCCCGTCGGAGTCATCAGGTTTGTCCTTCGTGCATTTTTTACTGACGGCCGTAGAATGTAGCACCGCTGTACCGTCTTGCTGGCGCTTTATTTCGCTGTTCATCGAACCCTCGTGATACTGCGGAGTTTGCCCAAAGAGCATGACACATTCTAGGAATGAGGGTAAGCTTTTTCGATGTTTAAGGGTGATAGCGGAGCTTTGCAAACTAGCCGCTGCGTTGAAAATCGCACGCTGTGCATAGTTAAGAATGATATTAGCGAACGAGGTTGAATGCAATACACGGCAAGAGGCGCCACTTCAGTGGGTTCTGCCATGTTCGATGATGCAAAACTATTGCGTTGAGTTTAGGTCACTGCACCGTTTCGGTGAAATAGCGTTGCCGACGCAAACGGTCAACCTTATTTGCGTCTCGAGCATATGCAGTGGCGCTGACGCCTTCTTTCTTTCTTTTTTTTTTGTGGACCCAAGACCTTTGCAGGCGCTATTGGAAAACTCGCAAATGTACGTGGCATGACATGAGAATATTGCATGATGCCATGCAGACACGCGTGCTCGATCGGTCTTGCGTTGAGCCTTTGCTCACGAGCCGTGGTTATCGCACTGTGTTGCATCCTTAGTTTAAAAAATACGCGTTTGTTGACGATCTGTCTGCGCCGTATCGATGAACCCGGCCAGCGCCCTTTGTGCGTCCCAGTGTGGAGGAGCGTCGCGTCCTTTCCTGACCGCGCTTGCTGTACAAGCTTCGCGCAAATCCGTCTCCACAACATATCGACTGCATCTGTTAAAATTTACATGGTATGCGGTAAGCACGCGTGCGTTGGACTCCGTGCCAAAAAGTGCTTGCTGCTGCGCCGAATCGGCATCTTTATCTACAGGACCTGCGCCGTCAGGTGAAGTGTCCGTTCTACCACCGAATTAAATTAACATGAAAATTCTCCGGCCGCGGGACCTCTAGCGCAGGATCCCGATATCGAAACCATTGCATCACGGACGCACGGACAAGCGGAGACACAGAAATTAGCAGGGATTATGCGTGTTCGCAGAGTCTTATTGTCTTCTGAATTAAAAGAAAGTTAAGATTGCGTTGAAATGTCGACCAATGAAGGCACATAAAGCGTAATAAACGAAGCCACACGGACATCTGAATCCACAGGCTCGAAGATGAGACAAATCCATGTACGAACCATCATTCCCATGGTGGCCGAACGATCGCATCGCCAAAGTTCCCTGTTGTAATTACTGTAGGGAGCTCAATGGTAGGTAGATGTTTTTGACCAGAAATGCGGCACAACATTAAGTAAGTGAGCGCCAGAAGCAATAGCGCTTACCTGTGTCATTTTTATTGCATTGTTCATGTTATTACTCCCGCCACCATTTTGGTAAATACCTTAAAGGCACTGCCTTTGTCGAAGTTCTGAATGACTTCATTTGGCCCCGCAGCGCGTTTAACGATAGCGGCGACGCGATCAAACTCTGTGAGGCGTTAATGATTAATACACCCGGTGTAATTATCTAGAAATGGGATCCAGCTGAACTGACGCCGAAGCGTCATTTTTCATGAGCGAAGTTAATTCGCGTTCGAGCAAGCTTTGTAATGCGTACGCGAATTTAATTTTCAGCGCACGCAATCATCCGTCTTATGACTGAGGTGCCATAAAAAATAAAATATACTAAGAAGAACCGGGCCGCGTGATAGGTTACCGGCAATACTCGCACTAAGAATTCTACACACGGTCTCAGTAAACGTTGGAAGGAGGAAACGCTTCGCGCATGCGTGGAATCAGGGATCGTTTAACCGCTTGCTCATTCTTCCTGTGGACTGCAGCTTATGCGTTCCACGCGTCGTTAACACGTTCAGAAACTGTGGCGTGTGAAGAGCGGAGTGTGAGTGGGTGTGACCGATAAAATAACGTTCTGTGGGTGGAGACGGTGAAAAGCGGTAAAGCGGGCAGAAAGGGATAATGAGGGCCGAGTCTGGCACCTTGTGCAATTTCTGTGCCACTCACTTGAAATAAACAAGCAAACGGCGCAGATTGAACACGCTGGAGATATCGAACAAGTTGTTCTGCACAGTATGATCTTCCCAACAATACTAATTAGGTCGTAGATCACGTAAAATATCTGAACACCAATGTCATTCAATTACGACAACCTATTTAATCAGGCATGATCTCCGCGAAACACGTCCTATATATGTAAGCACATAGAACGATCAGACTTGCATGTCATTTTGAAACCCCGCACGGTTCGGTTGAGAAATTCCACGCTATTCCCGGTAACCTCGAACCACAGAAACCTCACCTTGGAGTAACAGAAGCAATCTTATGGAACGGAAAGAGCAACGCGGTCTTATTATCATGTCCTCGATCGAAAAATTAAAACGCTTGCATCATAACCTATGTGTTCTGGCTTTGCAAGCCATACAGTTTAGCACGGCTAGCAGTGAAATAATTAGATTTGTATTCATTATGCGGTAGATCCTTTTCTTTTTTTTCCATGCGCTTTGATTTGTTCATTATATAATTTTCGACCGAGCCGGCTACGCTGGTTATCACGACAAACGAGGTAAAATAGCTTTCCAATGAGCGTGAGGAGTGGGCTCCGCGGCCAATGATAATTTTCTTGTTTTATTGTTTGTTTGCTTTTCGTTCAAAACTGAGATTTCTCTCCCTTTTCTTTTATTGGAATGATATACGCTGTCTTCACACTTTGCAATATGTACTGTACTACGTTGTTGTTTCCTAATTTTCAAATTATGCATGTGCACTTTTCGTGACATTAGAAAAAAACAAAAAGCAATGCAAATCCGAGGGGTTCTTCCCGTATCTGTAAGCATTAACATTCAAGATTATTCGATACGGTTCGGTGAATATCCAAATTGACGTTTTCCATTTCTTTAAAAAGAAATCGATATGTAATATGCGCGATATATTAAGTCCCCCATGTGGCGCACGTAGTACTGTTTTACCACCTTCACTTTCGTTCAAAAGTCTATATGGCTTTTGTAGCGAACGGCGGAACGCGCGAAGGTTCGTTCGCGGTCTCCACTAACTCCATCTATTCGAACACGTGTATATCCAACCTGTGCTGTTCGCTCACTATATACACTGAATCTCCTCAGACAAAGGCAAAGCAGACGTGGCTTCTATTGGATACAGTGATAGCAGGCACTTGGGGTAATCACATCAAAAGGTTATATATTCTGAATGCGAAAGCTCTCATCACATGAGATCACAAAACCTCGTTAGGACAACATCTCGCATAAAAGAAAATTAAAGAACTTCTTCACATTTATTTCTGACCATAGACAGTATATTAGTACGACGAAAGCAGTAAAAGAATAAAGTGAGTAAAAATGAATTGGTACGCTAATTACTTAATTAGTAATTGATTTGCTGAACTAATCCACAACTGAAAACTTCCTCCACCATTTCAAAACGCTAGTATAAGTTCCACATTGGGTTTCCAGCGCTTAAGTCAGTGTTATTAGGCGAGAAATTCAGCGCATCAAAAATTATACTTCGAAGTCCTCGCAGAAAATTGTTCGTCAGCCATCAGAATTTAAAATTAAATTCAATAATGGGGCTATACATGCCACAACGACCATATGATTGTAAGGCACGCTGTATGGTGGGAGGCTTAGTGGGGGACTGCGGATTGATTTTGACCATTGGGGGTTCTTTGACGTCCACCTAAATCTAAGCACACGAGAGTTCGCGAAAGAGAGGGGGAGAAATTTTATGAAAAAAGAAGCTAGGTAGTTTATCAGTAATATAAAAGCAGCCTGCTTGGTGCCCTGTTTATGACCACCGGGGCTAAAGTAGGTGGAAATGTGTGCCCAGGATAACGGAGAATGGCATGCACGATGGAAAGCGCGAGCGTGTTAATTAGAGTCGTCTAATTTAGCCACTTGAACGCAATAAATTTCTCATCATACTGTAAAGATGTGGCAGTCAGCGTTCAAACGCACCAATCTTTCTCTGGCATCACTACCCCCTACCAAGAGTTTACAGTTGTTCAAAACTATGCCGCAGTGTTTCTAATCTCTGGTTTAGAATACTCACATAATTTATATATATGCTGTGACAGTGTGCAATTATGCATAATATCTAGCTCGGCATAGGAAACATCGCGCATTTCAGTATCGAATGGAGGGTGAATGAAGAGCATCTTGAGAATTCCATTTACACAGTATCATGATACGCTGAATAAAGATAACACATAGAGGAGTTCGCAAAAGCCATTTCTGCTTATACACAGCGCGAGGTCACCGGTCCGATTCCAGCAGCGGCAGCCGCATCAGACGCAGGAAGGACGCGGAAATCCTAGGGTCAAATATGGGTGAATAGTGAGTTATCTCAGAAGACCTCGAGGAGCACAATGCACGATACTGACGTAGTGGCCGCGTCGCGGTAAAAGCTTGTCCTCCCTGCGTGGAGGGAGCCTAACCGACTCTGCAGGCATTTTCACTAAAGTTGTTCTCTCTCTCTCTCTCTGAGTTACCTCAGGTGGTCAATTAACCAGGAACCTTACGCCATTATAGCTCACTGTATAAACCTTCTAGGACGTAAAACCTAACCAATCAGGATAGCGCTGAGTTACTGAGGTTACTAAAGAAAAAATTTGTGATGCAAGTGAATTCGTCCACAGGTAAAAAGCTTCGCGGAGGGGACAGTAAGTTGCCGGAAAGAAAGTCGTCGAGTGACGGTGGAGTAATACAGGATACTTTTAAGACTGTTGCTACAGACCTTATACTGCGCGGCAACTTAGTGCCAATGTAGAGCGAATTTTTATCACCGCAAGAAAAATGCTGAGTAAGCGGTCCCTGCTCAGTCGCTTGATGCATGCTCTTACAGGGTATGGCTTATGTACCGCTTTGCGACCTGCTTGCCAAGAGAGTACTACTGTTTCTGAAGTTCCACTAAACGAACGGGAAGGGTTAAGGGGAGAGAGGACTACAACGAATCATTTCCATCGGTTCTTTAATGGCATAACAGCTGCCAGCGGTACACCAAAGCCATAGGCGGAAAGTTCTCATTTATAGGGAGGGGGAGACGACCAACCTTCCGAACCCCACCGATAAACAAATAAATTATAGATATTACATGGAATAACAGCTGCCCTTGAATAAACTTCGTGTGACCTCGAAGAATTGTTCACTGAAGTTACGGCTTTATGAGTAGTTACAAGACTTCATAGTAGGAGACCGTACAATTTCACAGCCTGAGTCTCATCCTATCGCCTAGAGGCTGACGTCTCTAGTATGAGCCATACGACGAGTGGATTCAGTGAAATACGTTAGGAAGACATATGCGTTTCGTGCGAATTAGGTCGCACAAAACACATCAACGATCTAAGCAATGTAACGCCTTCTCAAGGTCTTAGTACCCATAGAAGCAATCAAGAAATATTTTCCTAATGAAAAGTCATTTGAGAAGATAAGATATAACATATATAAAAATTACACAACAATACAATTTCTGAACACAACTTGTGACTAGAATTATCAGCATAAAGCAATGTGACTCCATAACGCAACAGTTTCATTACTTGTCAAAGCATGCCATATGCCATTGGTTTCACTTATTTCAAGATAGAGGTCCTGCAGGCCGTGCCCAACGCAGCACCTCTTCGCGGAGCCGTTCGAGAACGCCGGCCCGCAAGGGCAGCCACCAAAGCCGCCAACGATCGCGATCCCGTTCCCGGGATGGCCCGAACAGGGCCAACCAGGCGCCATCGGCTGGCTCCAAGGACGGCCGCCGCTGGGAGACGATGGGGAAAGGAGGCAGTCGTAGCTCGAGCGGAAGATGCCGGGGATCCCGTTCGAGGTCCCGGACCAGATCAAGAACCCGGGTCGAGTCCAACCAACGAGGGATACTCGCCGAGAAAAAGGTGGGCTGGACCAACAGGTCTTCCGTCGCTCTAGGGGACGACAGAGAGTTCCCACCCCTCAACCCTACCCCACCTGCCCCCTCTAGCCAAAACGCCGCAACACGCCAAGAGTGCGGCGAATGTACAGAACTCAAAAGACTAATCGAAAGGCAAAACGCCCAGATTCAGGAACAGAATGTGCAGATCAGAGCACTCATGAGTAAAATAGACGCGCTAGCTAGCGGCAGCTCAGCGACTAAATTAACCAAAACGAGCCCGGCATCCGAGGACGCCAACGAGAAACGCAAGGTGCCGCGGAGGGACCCCCTCTCGCCGCGCCTAGAGCGGAGAGGAGAGGCGCAGCCCATGCACCAAGCATTGAATGTTCAAGAAGCGATGGACGCTGAAACCACAGCTGACTGCAAGACGGCAGCAGCGGCACCGCAGACGTCAAATCAACAAGAGCAACCACCGCAAGAGGGCAAACTGGCAGCGATACTCGCAGCCATCAATCAAATTAACGAGAATCTCGACAATATGAATGCCAGGTTAGAGGTCTTCGAGGGTCAAATAAAGATCCTGTCAGTCAAGCACGAACGACTGGCGGCGAAGACAGCGACGATAACCGTGAAGAACAAGTTCGCAGCGCTAAGGAAAGAACGCGCCAATAAAGTCAAGGAATCGATCGCGTACAGACGCGGTCGCATCAAAACGTCAAAGGAAGATGGCGCGGACGCCGAACAGTAAAAAGCAAATCCGCGGGGGGGAAACAACGATCATTTACCAATGGAATTGCAGGGGCATCCGCACCAAGGAAGCCGAGTTACAACTTCACTTAGATGGGCTCGACCAGAAACCGGATATTATCGCGTTACAAGAGACACACGGCAGACCCAGACTCCCGGGTTACATCACGTACACGGATCCGACGGAAGGCGGGACGGCGTTACTGGTGCGCACCAACATAGCAGCCACCCAGCACCTCACCGCGCAAAAGGGCTGCGAACACACGCTGGTCGAGGTTCACACAAGGACTATTGGCAGTGCCGGAAACCTGTTTGTGATGAGCGCATACTGCAGGCCGTCACAAAGGCAGTACGACTTTGAAACAACAGTGAGCCAGGCGAAGAGGTTGGCGGGGAACAGGCCACTCCTGGTCCTAGGCGACTTCAACGCCCCTCACACTACATGGGGTTACAAATACCAATCTAAACGAGGCAAGGCTCTAGCAAAGGCAATGGAGGACCAAGAAATGGCGCTCCTCAATGAACCGGGCGTCGCCACCCGAAAGGGAAACAGCGTCAACAGGGACACCACCCCGGACCTGTCGTGGATGGCGGGCTCCCTAGAAGTGGCCTGGCGGAACGAAGACGTAGACCTAGGCTCCGACCACAGTATCATTAGTGTAACGATCAAGGGACCAAGGTACCGGGCAGCCCTCGGCAAAGCCCGGATCACCGACTGGGACCGAATGCGCAAGCACACGGACGAAGAAAACGAGACCTCCGGAGAAAACGCGGAGGAGGGCAGACATCAAACGTACGCAGAATGGGCGCGAGAACAAAAGATCGCGCTCGACAGATTTACTCAAGAAGTTGTGACAACGATGCAGACGCCCTTCGTCGACGCCAAACTAGCACACATGTGGGAGGCGCGGCACTCGCTCACGCGAAGATGGAAGCGTCAACGACGAAACAAGAAGCTCGTCAAACGCATCGCGCTCCTCAACAAACAGATCGCTGAATACGCAACCAAGCTGTGCCGAGAGAACTGGATGAGTACGTGCGACGGGCTGCAGGGAAAGCTGTCGGCGCGCAAGACCTGGTGCCTGCTCAGACACCTGATCGACCCGTTGAGCAGCAAGACCGCAACCAACCGCAACCTCACCAAAGTTCTGAACGCTTACGATGGCAACGGCCAAAGGCTCATTGAAGACCTCAAGGCGATCTACCTCAAGACGGAGAGAGGGCGATTTCCGATACCGGAGGAGTACGGGGGACTGGAAAATCCGGCATTGGATGAACCGTTCACCATCACGGAGTTGTTAACAGCCATAGACGAGAGTAATAAGGCGAGCGCACCAGGAATGGACGCCATTACATACAAGCTGCTCAATAACATGAGTGATGCGGCGGCACGTGGGCTCCTGGGTCACATCAACAGAACCTGGGAAAGCTCGAAGTTGCCCGCAGAATGGAAAGAGGCCGAGGTACGGTTCATACCTAAACCCGGCAAACCTCTGACCATCGAGAACATGCGCCCCATCTCGCTCACGTCCTGTGTGGGCAAGGTCATGGAACGCATGGTTCTCAGAAGACTTCAAGCACACCTGGACGAGACAAATCAGATGCCGGCGACCATGTATGGATTCCGCCAGCACCTGAGCACCCAAGACGTCTTGATCCAATTACACGAATTGGTGATTAAAAAAGCAACGAGGCACGCGCCCCGGGGTATACTGGCTTTGGACCTCAAAGGGGCCTTTGACAACGTGTCCCACGCCAGCGTGCTCGAGAACCTGCGCAAGACGGGGTGTGGCCGCAAGACCTATGGTTATATCAAAGACTTCCTAACCAATAGAGCAGCAACTATCCGGATAGGAAATGAACGGTCAGAGCCTGTGGAGCTCGGAGACAGGGGTACCCCACAGGGGTCTGTCCTGTCGCCTCTGCTTTTCAACCTAGCACTCCTGCCCCTGCCCGAACTACTCAATCAGATCGAGGGCGTGGACCACGCGTTCTATGCCGATGATATAACGGTGTGGACGAACCGCGCGGGTTCCGATGCCTGGGTGGAGGAAGCCCTGCAGAGAGCGGCAACGACCGTCCACGAGTACGCCAGGACCTGTGGCCTGAGCTGCGCTCCACGGAAATCGGAGCTGCTCATGGTACAGCCCGGAAGACCAAAGAAAGAGCCGCCGCCAAACATAATCATCACCATCGACGGCACAGAGATCAAACCAACGCAGCAGATCCGGATACTGGGCCTGCTGTTGTGCAGCGACGGCAAGGCGCACGCAGCCGTCAACAAAATCAAGACCACATCCGAGCAAGTCCTCAGCATGATCCGGAGAGTCACCAACCGGAACAGAGGAATCAAAGAAGAAGACGCACTGCGCCTGGTGCAGGCATTCGTCGTGTCACGCGTAACGTACTCCGCCCCGTACCTCCAGCTTGCGAAGGTGAACCGCGAAACGCTGAACACGACGATAAGGAAAGCAGTAAAACTCGCCATGGGCGTCCCAGTCTACTCGTCAACGCAGAAGCTGCTGGAAATGGGTGCCCACAACACGGTGGAAGAGCTGGTGGAAGCACACCTATCCCACCAGAGGGTAAGGCTGAGCCGGACAGAGCACGGTCGGGCCGTCCTACGCAAGATAGGATGGAAAATTGAACAGCTACCGACAACGGAGCCGCTCCCCACAACGTGGAGAGACATTATTAAGACCAAGCCCCTCCCCCGGAACATGCAGCCGGGGAGGAACAACGAGAGACGCTCTGCGCGGGCCAAGGCACTGGCTCGACAGCTGGAAGAGGACCCCGAGGTCCTCTACGCGGACGCCTCACTTCCCAAGCACGGAACCAGAGCAACGGCGGTCGTCACCACCATCGATAAACTTGTCACAGGCGCGTCGATACGGACGATGAATACAGCCGAAGCAGAAGAAGTGGCCGTGGCCCTCGCACTCGCACAACCGGGAGTGAGGACCGTTGTCACAGACTCCCAGACCGCCTACGCAAGCTACCGCAAGGGGAACATCTCTTCCGTGGCACTAGCGATCCTCAACAAATGCAAATCACCGGGGCGGGCCGTTGAGCTCGTGTGGGTCCCGGCTCACTCGCAAGTGGAAGGCAACGCACTCGCCGACCACTATGCCCGAGAACTATCGATCCGGGCCGAGGACGAGCCAGGGCTACCGCACCCCGTGACAAGCTACAAAGACATCACGCAAATGTACAGAAGCGGCAGATGTAGGCTTCCCCGTCCGCATCCGCAACTCAACCGAATTCAGCAAACGATCGTGCGACGCATGCAAGCGGGGTCGCTAGCGAATCCAGTGCTCTTGCATAAGATGTTCCCAACAGAGCATGACACTTCATGCCCTTTTTGCAGACGGTCAAAAGGCACTCTAGCACACATCCTTGCAGAGTGTGTGCAAGGATGTGTGCTAAGCTCAAGAACCCCCCACCACCCCTACCCCCCACCCTCCCCAGCCCCAACCCCCCCCGAGCGATGGGAGACCTTGTTGTCCAGCCCCGACCTACCGACCCAGCTCGCGCTGGCGGCTAGGGGCCAGGAACTGCTGGACACATATGGGACCTGAGAATAAGGTTCCACCCCATCTGGTGCCAGCGCGCACCACCCGTCACTAAGGGCTCAGCACAAAAGTTGATTCTCTCTCTCTCACTTATTTCCTGGCGTCGGAATAAAGGATTATCGGGTAATCGATTGCCAGTCGTACAAATAAACAACCATATTAAGAAATAATAAATAATAAGACAGCGGTATGTCAAACGTGCGAAAGGACACGATAGCAAGTACAAACAGCATGGATTGCCTTATTGAACAGCTGATAAAGTACATCACGAATCAAAACTGGTAAAGAAAATGCCCAGAATTGACTTGGGAGTTTTATAAAATAGCGTAACCAAATGTATTTCCGTAACCAGAAGTCCTCACCCCGCTTCCACTGTTAAGGTCCCCATTTTCGTTCCTTTGTATAACTTTTTGCATTGTTTTCTAAGCCAGGTGGTTTGCTTGAAGCTTGACTCACTCTCCTGAAGCTTCCCTCACTCACTCCTCGCGTCGTATTACAGCCTGATCACTTTTACCAACTGAATATCTCACGCGTGCCTTACAGTAGAAGGAGCACTCTCGGTAAAACTGGCGCCCCGGTACAGTGCGGGTCAGAGCTATGTGATAGCTACCAACTTCTTTCTTCTGTCAACACTTCTCGCCACGCAACATTCATGAAGGCTCACCCTTACATTAGAACGAGAGCGAAAAATTTTCCGAATCAGCGAGTTACGCCGAATCAGACAGTTAAGCACACGTTTTCTCTTAGTTTGTAGTGACTGCGCTTTGTTCTCTGTGCGCCTGAAGAGTACATACATACGAGGGTCGCGCGCTTTCTTTTGTATGTAATCTACGCCGAGTTCTACATTGCAATACGAAATGACTGGTCCCTTCACGTTCGCTGTCTCCCCGACCGCCTAGTGTTGTTTCCACTGGTGCTTATACCGTAGAAGATACGTTTCCTTCTCAGCATAAGACGTGTTCTGGCGAAGTACCGATAAGCGACGTGCCCACTGTTGGCTTTGTCGTTGGTGTCCGTGCTGTGCTTGTAGCCGGTGCGCAATGTTTTCTAATTCTCGTATTATTTCTCATTGTCGCGGTGATGTTCCGCATAAAGTCCAAAAGCCATATGAATGAGCGACCCATACATCGTCGGTGCGAGAAAAATCGCGTAACAGTGAGCCGAAAAGCATGGAGGCTTGATGGAAATTATCTTCCCACGAGCTCAAAATTCGAGTTAGTTGGAGGTCACGCGAGTGAGTGAGGAAACTTTATTGCAGGTCATGCGAGGACGCGAACTCGTCGCGCACCCGGCTAGTCCCACGTCGGGACCGGCAGGTCTAGCCCACCGGACACGCGGGCACGCCGGACACCCAGGATTTGCTTTTCTAGAACGGGGCTACGCAGAAGCGAGTCCCACTCCTCCTTGATGAACTTGGTGTATGTCGACCCGCACTCCCAGAGCATGTGCGCTAGGGTGGAGGTCTCCCTGCAGGACGGGCAGGCGTCGTCGCGTTACACGTCGGGGTAAGCCTCGTGGAGAACGGACAGACACGGATATGTCCTGGTCTGTAGAAGTCTAAGCGAAACGGCGTGGGGTGAGGGGGGGGGGGGAAGACCCTTCTAGACATGTAGAAGAATTTAATAATCTCGTTGTGGGTAGCGGGAGCGTCCCTGTGGAGGGAGGAGGGGAGTCGGCGTTCTTTGCAGTGGAAGCGCGGTCGGTGAGGTCACGCGCAGCCTCGTCAGCAGACTCACTGAGGTCCAGTTAATTTGTTAGCAAAACGTCGTTTCATGCACCGAAGCACACAAGTAACTGGAATGCCAATGCATTTCTCTGCAAAGTTCGTGAATTTATATCTCGAAACTGGTGTCGTCCTGAGAATTCGTTCCAAGTGGATCCGCCTTGCGAAGTCCACTGCTAGAATTTGTAAATTGCAATATGGGTCATAAGATAGTTAGCTAAAATTAATCAGTGAATTATTGTTGATAATTTAATTTTGCTTTCAAATTTCTTGTGCAAGTAGTGTCTGCCGCTTCGATTAGACCGTCTCACAAACTGGAAGTGAGCTATCTGCCACAGGCAACCTTTAAAAAATTTTGAAAGCGTTCGCTGAAACACCCTGAATATGATATCTGCATGCAGATGTTGATGATTCGATCCATAATAAACGTTGCAAACTATCAGAATATATTTTTTTTTTCATGAATCGTTAACATGGCCTAGTGGAAAGAAAAGCAATGCTGAGGCACATATCATTCACGTGCATTTCACATGCCGTTGATAAAGACTCAGCAGAAGGGGTCACCGAAGTCTGCAGGCATTTCTTTTTTTTTTGAGGATAAAGAAAGCACGCAGAGCAAATTGAAGCGATGCGAACACACACCAGCATATCCATTCTCTAGGCATATGTTATCCGTCACATTATAAATATTTGTTAGTTGGTCACCTCCTTCTCTTTATAAAATATGATAAACTTTCTCTTGTGTAGATATAAACATTGTGTTTGTACGTCGTATTCATAGCGAAACTTAAAAAAAGAATGCTGAAGTGAGAAAATACGGATGAGGTAGCTAGCCACCGCTGGTGCTTCTAATGCGCTTGTCCTCTTATTGTCGGGATTTGCGTAAATAAAGCGAAACTATCAATTAAAATCTGTGCACGTTGCACAGACAATCGCACTTTGCGGGAGGCGTGGGTGGGGCGGGGCGGCTCTGCCTTCTCCGTAAAACATCGGAGGGGTTCGCCCCCCCCCCCTTCCACCGTAGTCGGAGCCTATGCCCACAGCTATTATCTGGCGACGAAATTAAATGACTCCACTTAACCAGTCCCAGAACAAGACTCGCTCGACAGACAAGTGCCGGTTTTCTGTGCCGCTTCTCTCGTGGTGCGCTAAAGGGGCAGGGAGGGGTGGCGCAGAAACAAAAGACGCAAAGACGAGCGCAGATGACGCGAGACAAGGCCGAGCGTTCCACAGCGGGCAAACGGCGGTCCGTTGCACAATGATCGCTGCAACATGTTGTGCTGCCGGCCATCGCGTGTGCGTGCATAGCGCGTTACGGTGCGCGCGGCACCATTCCGACAAGAGCACGGGCACGCGCATCATCCATCGTCCAGCTCGTTGGCGCGAGTTGCGTGCAGCGCACTGTGACGTGCGTTCGCGATCACTTTTCCTCCAAATCAGGGGCAAGTGCGCATGTATCCGAAAAGCCGCGCCTCCCTTAAGGCTGTGCCATTCCAGCTGGGTCGTTGCACGCAGCTTCTGGGTCGTCCACGTGGCTCGTTGCGTGCGCCTAAACGGTGACGACGCGCATTCATCGGAACGCATTAGCGTAATTAGCAGTGAACGGCTTGATCGCGCCGTGCGTGCAACCATGCTCCGGGCGTACTGCACGCTACGTTTCTGTCTGTTTAGCACTGAACGCTACAGTATACGGAACTGAAGAGACGTCTCTGCAACTGCGACATGTTTTTTTGTCGACAAATGCACCGTTTCCTCTGACTTCGGTGGCATTGTTCTCGCCAGTAACAGCTGCCAGCCGGACATATATGCACGTTTAACATCGTTGCATTTTCATTGGTTCCTCTTCTTTATTTCGTTTTTTTTTTTTGAACAAGTTATAGACACCGCGGTGTCAGTGCATAGGACGTCAGCTGCGTTCGTTTCTCATTAAGCTTGGATTGAGGGTGACGCACTGTCCTGTCCGGGCACAGATCAAGACGCACTTGTCATGTGAGCTGTGCGCTTAGCGAGACAGTCCTCGGCGCATTTCCTGTTCGTTCGCGTTCGAACCGACGACTGTGCAGGGAGAAACGCTGCGCTTGCGAGTCGCATGCAGCGGTTTTTTTATCGGTCGTGACGTGCAGGGGAGGAGGGGGGGGGGGGGTCGCCGCTGCGCGCTGGCGTTCCCTGAACCAGTTCTCGAAAATCTCAGGAATTTGGCGAACGCAGGACGCCGAAACGAAGCCAGAGAGAAAGTATACGCATACTGCGTAGTACAGTTCGCGCCAAGAAAGAAACTGTCCATACATGATTGACCGCTGCTTATCGTTATCGGAGAACACACCACCGTCAACCGAACACAACGCATTCCGCCGCGTCTGCATATGTACAGCTCTGGGGACTTGTCAGACATTTTTTATCGTTTTGGATCAAAAGTATACTATACGAAGAGTATGCGCCTCCTTAGAACGAAGCTAATTACATCGTACGGGCCCTTCTAAACAGTCCATATTGCTAATTATCTCGAAGCCCTCTTCTAACGCCTGAGCCTCCTACAGCTACAACGTCGCGTCTCACGGCGTACATGGGTGGCCGGGTAATACTCGCACGTCTCGAATGTCCGAGTTGGGACCGCGCTGCCCACAACTCGCGGCACACGCAGGCGCAGAATCGAGTTCGCCCCGCCCTACCCCTCGCGCGCGCACCTATAGGCACGGCATGTGGGCCAACGACGCGGCCGTCGCCGTCGCCACCGCCGTAGAAGAGAGTGCGTAGAACCCAAACGTGGAACGGCGGAGCAGCGATCATCCGCGGGCGTCCATATTATAAACGCGCTTGCACCAGCGCGGTAAGCTTGCCGGACCCCGAAGCGCGCTGTAGATCCACGCCGCGTCGCTCGCCTCTCTCATACGCACGTATACACGCGCGCATAAAAAAAAAAAACAAGTACGTGCACACACAAACGCACGAGCACGCACACACACACACACGCACGCGGGCACAATCTCGATAACACGCAGGGTCCGACACACCGGCGGGCACGCCAGAAGGCGTGCCGAAAGGAAAGCACTCCTGCGGGCAGGCTGCCGCCCAGCTGTGCCTCTCACACTCCGTCTCCTTTCTTCTGCTGCTGCTCGCTCAGCGGTGACCATAGCGGTGGTTGTTTGGGGACGCGGCGCAGCGCAGCGTGCGGAGGGAATCACACTGCATCTCACGGCGCGGTTGTTTCTGCTCCTTCATCGCGCTCTCTCTCTCCGATGTGTCTCTTTCTCCTCCTTCCTCTCCATATGCATATGCATCTGTTCTCCATCTTCACCACGAGACCAAAGAACAATTCAGCCTAGATCACGCCCGCATATTTTTTTTTCTTTTTTTCGTCTGCGCCCTCTCGCACCTTTCCCGAAGTAAACAAGCGAGCGAGAGACCGTCTTGCGTCGTGAAGAAGTCCCGTGCCTAAAGCAGACGAACGGGCGGCAGCCACCGCCGCTATCGGCACGCGCGTGTGTACGGGCGATGCCCAACCACGCGCGCGCGCGCGCGCTCACGACCACGTAACGGAACAATACCCATAAAAGGAAAACGCTTAGCCCCGTTTCTATGCCTCTGCTGTTTCGTGAGTTCTTCGTCCTCTTCGGCGGCAACGGCGGAGTCGCCAGGAACACGCGCCGCGGACCCAAACTCACCGCCGACGCCGCTCTTCTTTTTTTTTCTTTTTATTGCAGGAGCGCGCTCGCGCAACTTGTTGTATGGGTGCACGAAACGCCCCCAAACAGCGCATGGCCCTGTCGACCTGATCGGTACGTGTCGTGAGCGCGTTCGATGCTGTAACTCGTTTTCAGGCCGAAAAGTGTTTCGTCTCCTGCTTCAGGACCTAGTTTCACCTAGATGTACCGGTACATCTTTATCTCTTCTTTTATTACACCTTTGTATCTACTTTCATACTTCTCTCTCATCGATCTTCATATGTCATTTTAGATATCGCTTTACGCACTATTAGGTTATTGTTTCGTCCTCACCACTGCCACTTCTTCAGAGTTTCCTTTCTCTTCGGTGTTACGCTCGTGGAGACTCAGGCGCTCATTTTTGCGGCCTGAACGTCCAAGTAGACGGAATGTCCAATTTTTGGGCATTCCGTCTCAATAGACTAATCCGCATGGTTTAACATTCGATTTCGTCAGGTATCGCGCCTCGTTCGGGCATTCCGTCTCGCCTGGACATTCCGTAGCGTTGACCAGTTCGTTCCGCCGGACACACAACCCGTTGGACATTCCCTCTCGTTACACATCTAGACTCACTGGAAAACGACAGCGCCGTTTTGCCACACCTCGGGGCGGCAGCTTGGAGCTTTAATGCTCGCAGAAAACCGACCGGCGCGTTAGCCCACGTGACCGAGGCATCCAGTCCAGGTCGCGCTGCCGCTCCATTGCAAGGTCAAGTGACGTGGCTGGTGCTCAAGTGGAGTCCTGAATTGTGAGCGGGTGACACGGCCCACGGTGCGCTGTCGTATCTCTGTGTATGTGAGACACTGCGCGAGACTACGCCGGGCGTCTTGACCGACGAACTATGCGACAGTGCTCACACAGATCATCCCTTTCTTTCCTCTCATCATTTATACTCATCTTCCCCTTGCCCAGTACAGTGTATCCAGCCGCAGGTAACCCTGATTAACCTCCCTGCAATCTAAGACACCAAGGACAACATAGGGTTAATTACTTGTACTTACTAATTGAGTTATAATGATACGAGTAATAAAAACTGGGCTCTTCGGTTCCCTTTGTTCTCGTTCATATACATGCATATATTTTTTCCGGACTACAGTCTACACTCTTTCGGCCGTGGACTTCAGTCCGCAATGGCCAGTTTAGGCATAAAATCAAAAGATTTTCTTAGATACTCTGCACCCACTGTGTATAGTCCGCAGGGATGAACATTGACAGAAAATAGGTACTTTAACTTGTCTGCAACGGGTAAATAGTAGGCAAGCAAAAGGTTTGTTTGTCAACAAGTTAAAGCCGTCAAAATCATTCTCGTCGGCGTTGCCAGGCAAAAAAATAAATAAATAAGAATCAAACGCGTCGGATTCGACGAACGGCTCTTCGATGTCTTCATTGCCTTCAGGGAGCAAATTGACGAATCTTTTTGTTCGCAAGTGCTCTTCTTCATTGGCAGGTCGATTTTGCTAATAACATGTCCAGCATCAGGATTGGCTGGAGCGTGCTCTTACGAATAACAGTTCTATAGCGTAAGAACTGTTTCGCGAATACCGACCCAGGGTCTTCAGTGTTTGCCCACGCTCGACTACACTGAACTTGAACAATGCCGTGAAGGCTCCATCCCAACTGTTCTTGTGTTTGGCGCATGTACGGAGCAGCGTATAAATGCGTAGCGCATTTTGCAACAAGCTTTTGCGCATGTGCTCAAAATTCCAAGCACTGATGACCAGCCACTATAGTAAGTATAGCGAACGGCATTCGCTTCCATATTGTCACGGTGTTTCACATTTTACGGCATATATTTCATATAGCATAACAATATCACGAGCTGCCTGTAGAAGCTGAAAAACAATACTCGTGCGCAGCGAAGATAATTGCAGAGTTGGGGCTGAATTCATTCAGTATTTTTGTTCGTAAGTGCTTTTCGACAATGGCAGGCCATCTCTGCTAATAATATGACCAGCATCAGGATTGGGTGAAATTTTCTGTTACGTAAAATACTAGCGTAAGATGATTTTCGCAAATACGGGCCCTGATTTCGCTATGTGATTTAGCACAGGAGTCTGGCATCGCTATATTCAAGCGCGCCTCCAATATTGAGAAATAAAAGCATGTATAGTTTGCGCCCCGCGAAATCTCAAATTTCAAACTTGCATAGTTCGAGAACTATAGGCTGGAAAATACAGTATACACATAGATATATATAGAGAGCGAAAGGGAAAAAGCATGCTGCTTTTGTTGGTGTAGCGTAAAAAAAGGAAAACAGCGTACGTGGAAGCACATATTTTACTGTTGATCGTCATACATACTACTGGCCTTCGGCAAAATTAGAGTCTCTCTGACAAAGGCTGGCCCACAAGCCGAAACGTTGGACACTAAAGAACGCGTCTCCAGGTTGCGTAGTTATAATTCTTTGGCGCACATATATATATATATATATATATATATATATATATATATATATATATATATATATATATATATATATATATATATATATATATATATATATATACACACACACACACACACGAGGGGAAGTCAGAAGGTAAAGGGACTTTTGAGAAATGGTCCATTTATTCTAATGATAGAAAACTGAAGCATACATTATTTTTCAACATTACCTACCTGCACTTCAACACACCTTGCCCAACGTTTCACAAGTTTTTTTATTACGCAAGAAAAAAAAAAGTTTTTTGGTTGCACCCGTAACCAATTTTGCACAGCATCAATGACTTCTGCATCGGTTGCAAATCTTCCCCTGAGGGCTTTCTTAAATGCTCCAAACATGTGAAAATCGCCTGAAGCCAGGTCTGGACTGTATGGCAGGTGTTCCAGCAATTCGAATCCCAACTCCTTTATTGTTTCGGCCGTCCGTTTGGCAGAATGTGGCCGAGCGTCATCTTGCTGCAGGGTGACACCTTTTCGCAGTTTTCCACGACATTTGGATGGGATTACAGGTTTCAATTTAGTTCGCAACACATCTAAATAGTTCTCACTGTTCACAGTTTCGCCTCTCGGGGAAAATGCATGGCTGCAACAACTTCTGGTGAATATGAGTTTTTCCAAACCATGCTCGCAGCCTTACTTTCTGGTTCGTGATGTACCCAAGTTTTATATACTGCAACAATTTGCTGTAAAAAATCTCCCTCGTGACGATAACGGGCCAAATCTCCAAGATGTCCAACGTTTGTGCCTTACGGTGCGCTGACAATTCTTTCGGGACCCACCTTGCACACACTTTCCGAAACTTTTGCTGTCGTGTAAAATGGAATACGCCGAATCATGACTGATATCTAAAGTATTGGTGATTTCGTTCACTGCGATTCGTCTGTTTTCCATCACCATACCCTCCACGACTTTCAAACTGTCCTCAGTCGTTGACGTCGATGGCCTGCCCAATCTTTCCTCGTGACATAAAGAAGTTCTTCCCTGTTTGAAACGCCCTATCCCTTCCTATAGGTCTTGCTTCGCGATAAACAACTGTCACCATACTGCGCTTGCAATTGACGATTAATTTTCGCAGGTTTAACACCTTCCGCAAACTAAAAACGAATCAGTGCCCTCATTTCATTCTTGTTGCAGATCGACAATGGAGCTGCCATGTTTACCGGTCTTCTCCACTCTAACTACTAAGACGGGTATAAGAGTGAAACGTTCCATGGAAGTGTTGCAGACGACACTAATTCAGCACTGGATACAAGCAGTTAACCCCAGTGCGAGAAATATATGTCATCATTTGCGAATCGGTTACCTTTCATCTCGTTCACAGACAGACAGACAGGTGATATATATATATATATATATATATATATATATATATATATATATATATATATATATATATATATATATATATATATATATATATATATATATATATATATATATATATATATATATATATATATATATGTATATATATATATATATAATACTTACACATTTTTGAAGCAATAATCTTGAAAGTAGCCAATCGAGAGAACTGTCTGTGGTGGAGAGACAGTGTAGTCGGTCATCTTGCTTATGGTTAGAGCTGCACGAAGGAGCTGTAAGCTCCAAAGGCGGAAACGCGAGCTTGACTGCAAAGCGGGTCAAGGAGAAGCCTTTCTAGTGCGAAAGAGCCAAAAAAATAAAGAAAGAAAGAAAACTGCGCAGACCCGAGGCGTGCAGGGCGATTCGGAAAGTCGGAGACGACAAAGCGAAAAAGATAGCAAGAAGAAATCGCGAAACCATATTAGGACAAGCTCCACCGCAAGCATGTGTTCGCGCAAGAGGCTAAGGTCACGACTCGTCGGCCGACAGAATCGCGCGCGCCGTTCTCGGTTGGTCGGCTTTCGGACCCAGTCGAACCATTACGTAGCAAGCGCTGACATAACTTTCCTGCAGCGCCGCTCTAAAGATGACCTGTCGTGCTTGAAAAAAAAAAAAGAAGTGTTTGCTTCCCCAAAATAAGGAAACGGGACAGAAGCAAGATGAAACAAGTTCGACGATGCGTGCCTGAACGGCGCGACCTGCATCAAGAAACAAAGGGACGCCGCAGACGTGCCTGAAAAATGAGTGTACTGCTGTCACGCGAAACGGGAGCGAGAATAACGTTATGACGGGCAACTCTGTTTGCAACATCGGTGGCTCCCCGGGCTCTGTACGTGGCTGTCTTTACGGTTCGTTCGGCGCTAAACTGAGGCGTTAAGTTTCGCATGCTGGATGTAAAACACGCGCCCGCGCGTTTAGGCGTGCCGCTTTACTGCCGCGCATTTTCAATGCGCGCACATAAACTCGCAGAGGAAGAATCAACCTCGCAAGGTTATCGCTGAGTTATGGCCATTATAGCTCCTTTCCACGTCGTGGCAGCGGACAGCTCGACGTTGGAGACTGCTGGCGAAGATGGCGAAATGTGGGCAAGCTTAGGGCGGCGTGTCTATTTCTCTTCTTTTTCTTTGACATCTGTTTCAAAGCTCTACATTTTCGGCATGGTTGTAACTACATATTTCAGTCTCATGTGTGGGAACGCTCGGGTGCGTGTGCTTTCGCGTGCATGAGGGTTCGGCAATGCGCGCAGCAGCGCGGTCGTAAAACATGCAATTATACTCAGCAGCGCAAGCTGGAAAATGTAGCAATGCCGAGCTGTTCTGTCCGCTCGGGCCAGGGCAGTCCGCATAAATTTTCATTAGAAACAAACTTAATGTGTGTCCTGAAACTGAACATATCTCTTGGAACAAGCACCCGACGTAATGGCTTAGTGGCTATGGTGTTGCACAGCTAACGTGCACGAGGTCGCGGGATCAAATCCCGGCCGCGACATTCGCATTTCTGTGGGGTCGAAATTCAAGAACGTCCATGTACCGGGCATTGGGGGCACGTTAAAGGTCCCCAGGTGGTCGAAGTGTCCGGAGTGCCCCACTACGCCTCATCATCAAATCGTGGTTTTGGCACGTAAAACTCCCAAAATATAAAATTTTTCTCTTGCACAAGGCGACACCGCCTGTACATGAGGTATTTCTACCCTGCTTGCCTTCACCAATCAGACATATACGTATGCAAATAACGTTTTCGGCAGTATAGCGATACATATGTAGTGGCGTGACTATCACCTCCAAAGCCGGCAAAGGAGAGCACGGCTCACGAGCAGGTAGCGCGAGAAAAGAACGCACTGGCGCGCTCGACCTGAGAGGCCGCGATAGCTGCCGCTGCCGAAATCCCGCAGCACCACGGCTGGCCGGCCTAAATAAACCGCGGCCACGGCGGCTACCTTCTTGCGCCACCTCCCACAAATTTATGACTTGAACGATGGAGCCCAGCCATGCCAGCGTCAGCACACCGACCAAGCGGAATGACGGGGCCACACGTGGTCCAGCAGACGTCCCGCGGTTGTAGGGTGCCCGAAAACTCTACATCGACATGCCGGACATCTGGTTCATCTAGCTGGACAGTCACTTCCTTCTCAAAAAATGGCTGTGGCTTAGCTAAGGTTAAGCCCAGGATGCGAAGCATACCAGCCTTTATTTTAGTTGTTGAACCACTGTTTAGCCTGGTGAACTGCTGTTGCTTGGCTATATTTGGTTCGGCTAGACGAAGAAACAACTCATGCGTTACTCTGCTTCGCCTTCAAGAGTGGAACGCGACAGCGTTCCCGTCGACCCGCGAAGGGGTGTAAGACAATGGGCTACGGCGCAGCGACTACGCGCCCCGCATTAGACGCGGTGAGCGTCGAGCAACGCAGCGTTCGGCGCGGCAACGAAATGTGCACCTGAGCAAGCGACGCACGAGAACAGCTCGTTTCTAAGGCAACACCGCATTCACTAGAGGTGCTTTTGTACCGCTTTGAAGCATCGTACTCGTGGCTCAGTGGCAGCGTCTCCGTCTCACACTCCGGAGACCCTGGTTCGATTCCCACCCAGCCCATCTTGCAAGAGTTGAGCCAAAGCCACCTAGAAATTTCGTTGTCGCGCCGAACGCTGCGTTGCTCGACGCTCACCGCGTCCGATCAAAGCCACCTAGAAAATGTCTAGCAGAGGCAAGCGCAGCTGCTTATATACCGCCGCGAGCGACGGCGCGAGTTCGAGCCCCGTTTCTCCTCTGTCGTGACGTCACGGTGTCACGTGGTATGGCATGGGGTCAAAGGTCATTGAAGGCAACACCGCCGCGCCTGAGGAGCTGGGTTGTGCTCTCGTAATATGCTTCGCATAAAAGGTTCCAGGATCCAGCTGCGCTCCAGGCTCCGTTTCCAACCCCTGGCTCCG
Organism: Dermacentor albipictus; assembly: GCF_038994185.2. NCBI lineage: Eukaryota > Metazoa > Arthropoda > Arachnida > Ixodida > Ixodidae > Dermacentor > Dermacentor albipictus. The sequence continues at coordinate 77,917,071 of NC_091824.1, forward strand.
ACTTCTCCGAGGACTTGCGGGCAGCCGTCCTTGCTTACTACATCATCTCGAGCGCTCAGTCTCCTGCAGTTGGCGCTCCGTCCCATCATGTCTGCTGTGCGTGCTGTCAATCGTCAGCACGCGCCGGCCACAGCATTAAACCTCTACTAGGTCCGTGAGCCTCCTAGGTCCGTGAGCTCAAAGGCAGCTGCACGACGACTCTTCCCAAGGAATTCATTGGGCCAAACGCAAAGCCCTTTCAGCTACTCTACGGCGCGCCGCTCGGAACAGTCATTGATGAAATCATTCATTCAGCATAGCATATCCCCCCCCCCTTCCACCCTCCCCTCCCCTCCTTCCTTCTATTGCATGTATTACCGGACTACCTATATGTCCTATCAACATTTTGTGGTACCATATGATGATCTACGTTTTCCAGGTATCCTTATCAAAGCGGCAATTTGTGTGATTGTTTGGAACGCACCGTTTTAATGCGGGCTGGCCTCACAATAACAAGACCCGTACGCGCCTACACCGCCTACCCATAGCACATCACCCACAGAAGTGAACTCATCAGTAATGCTCACTCTACGCAGGTTATGGAGCAGTTGATGATCATGCCTGTTTGCCATATATGCACACGACGTTCTACGCGTAGCAGACAATCTGAAGAAAGGCTTCTCAACTCGAATGTCGCCTCTACGGTCTGTCTGCGAATACGTCGTCTCGAAAAATATCGCACTTCATGCAAGGATATAATTTGACGCTTTAAACAAGTAAAGAAAACAATAGGAAACGATAAACAAGAGATAAGCAAAGATAACAACCCTTATTCACCAAAAAGCAAAGATAAGCAACCCTTATTCCTGAAAAAAGGCAGAGGCAGCACCCTCAGGCATATCACCGAGCCAGATGCTCTTCACTGTGGTAGAAAGCCCTAAAGAAGAACTGGTGGTGGTGGTGGTGGTGGTGGTGGTGGTGGTGAATTGTAGCAACAGGCGGGTTTAGGATAAGCGTAGATGACGGGAGACGCGAATGTATATTAGAGCGCAACCATTGTGCGTATCCAGTGACGCAAGTAGATGCCTTTAAAAAGAAAGTAATACACTCTCAGTCAAATCCGGGATATCGTTCTACGCATAAACAATGTATATAGCAGGGGGAAAAACGCGATATAGGTGTTAATATTACTTCTACCAGCGCATAACTGGAGACAAAACACACAAGACGAGGCAGACACTGACTTCCCACAACCTTTAGTGATAATCAAAGCAATAATGAAAGCAATCGACGCTGGAACTGTCTCTGTAGTTCCTTGCAGCACTATCGAAGCTGCAGTACAACTTTTAGCCAATAGGAAGGCCGAACGCCCCTCGATATGTGTTTATCCGCGCCTCAGTATCTGATCAGCGTCTGCTTGCCACCATATTACGCTGCGCAGTGATGTTGCCCGTGTACACCTCGCACCATCGACAGCGACGCAAGGTACTTGCGAGATATAGTTAGATATAGTATACATATAATATGTTGTAGTATACTATAATATATGTAGTATATATAATATATTAGATATAGTATATATAGAGATATAGTTGCGACAGAGAGGCGGGAGGAGTATAGGTAGGAGACGCACACTTGCGTTTGCGACAGAGAGGCGGGAGGAGTATAGGTAGGAGACGCACACTTGCGTTTTCCGCAAGACTCACAGAAGCCGTGGTGGCTGGCAGTCGACAATTCGCAACATGTTCCTAAGCAACACCAAAACCACAGAGACACCACTCCAGTGATGGCATACAGCCGTACACTTACTAGGTAAAGATTATATTATATATATATATATATATATATATATATATATATATATATATATATATATATCAACCCGCCGGTAAATCATGGAGCTTTGTTGCTGGTGTCAGCGTTGCCTTGTTCACCTCCATAACTCCCGCGGGTAATTCAAAATATATGAGCCATAAAGCTTCACTAATGTGCACGTATACGTAGGCTTTCACGGCTGCCTCATATAGACAGCAAGTTGTGACGTGTAGACGTTACTACGCTGGTCACCGTACCAGCGTGTTTGCGCTGTAGACCGTACGGAAAGCAGAAACACCCCGCACTTCACATTTGATATTCCTTTTTTTTTTTCGACGCCGAATGCTTTTTACCATTTGCATTAAAGATATTGGCTCGACGAGACAGCTTTGACAGCTGCTTAATCAGGTTCTGCCAAAGTTAATTTGTTATCGCGCAACAAAACAAGAACCGTGCTAGCCTTGCTGCAAGCAACGTAAAGCTTCTTTCCGCTTGACAGCCCACGGTATTGCGTTCGTCTCACGTAAAAAGTTCAGGAGTGCCTAGACACGCTAAAGTACGGCCCTGTCACGTGATGCTCCCTACTCCTTTCTCTACTAGTCTTCACCTCCGTGACGCATGTTTCTTCTTTATTTATTTCAATATTCCTACGGTGTATAAAAATACCTCTCTAAAAACACTATATGCAAACTTTTGAGTGATAATGACATGTCATGGAACCCTCCAAGTGATGTTCCTTGCGCTCAGACTTAATAGAAACATGGTACATACGGCGATATAAGCGCTGGTCACTTGAAAAAAACAAATGCGATTGCCATTTCAAATGTAAGCACCATAGTTATTACTCATAAGGCAATTTTCTTATCTATGAGGCGACACCGCAGACAGAATACACGAAAACAAGAGATTGCTTTGATATGCACATTCACACTACAAAAAGAAAACATACGAACAACCATGCTACACATTATGTAGAAAGAGAGATTTGTATTAAAAACGGCATCACTCCATCTCGTTGCAACGAGTCGCATTGTGTACGACAAGAGGACAACATCTGTTCAAGAATTCCCATCAGGAACAGCTGCAACAGCAATGTTGTTGAACTGCAGAAGTCTGACGGCCCTGCAAGGGCAGACATTGTTGCTCTACACAAACTTGAACTATAACTCACACTCCTCACTTCCAACTCGTTCATCAAGGCGTCTTGCAAGTTGCAACATTATATGTGTAATTTTTCGCCTGATCCACCCGGTATGTGCGGTTTATACGACTCTACTGGCTCTCAGTACGCTCCGAGAGACCCGAAAGGATACGGAGGCGAGCGTTCGATAGATAAGAAATGTAATGCGGCCGCCCCCTCGTCTAGACTGCTTTCAAATAACACATCCACCGATGCTTTCAAAATGCCGCCGCCCAACGTCAACCCGATACAGATGGCTCCTCGACGTTCTTTAATCTCATCGTTACCAGTTCTGTCACGGTTTCACGGAGGTCTTAAGAGTCATACGTGTTCCATCCTTTCGAAACGACGTCATGTATCTACTGGCTACGTTCTATACAAAGCCTTAAAGAAAAAAACAAAAAACAAAGAAAACGCGCGTTTTCGGGCAAGGAGCTCACGGCGTGAGTCGTATTTTTGAGGGCACCATTTCACAGCTTTACACCCCGATATAGAAGTGCTACGGCTGCCGGTGGCGTCGATTCGATACTATTGCGAAAACAAGCCGTTTCGCCCTGCCTTTGGCGTACTGCAATGTGCGCATCATGCCCGGTGTCTTCCAAGTTCACGGTGTCTCGAGATCATACTGCTGCTTGAAAGGCTGGAGGACAATTCGCAAATGCCTGCTGCTTCCTCGTCGGAATGGCTAGAAGTTCCGATCGTGAGTAGGGACGAATAAATGGGGCCCAACTGGAGGGGTTGTGACAAGTACGGATCCGGCTACTCAATCACTCATTTGAAGAAACATGCCTCAGAAAATGAATAAAACAAAAAAAATAATCCTAATAAAAAGAACACTTTTGTGCTCCCAATTTTTAGCACGTACAAGTGTGTGCGCGCGCGCACGTGTGTTTCTGTGTGTTGTGTGTGTGTTGGGGGGGGGGGGGGGAGTGAATACGAATTATCAACAACGAACGCCATTACCGCATAAAAATGTCCCTAACATTTCGAGCACCTGTCCGTACTTATAAAAAGACCCGAATATGAACGGAAAGACACGATTGCGCACCTTCTCTATGATTGTCCGTGTTTCAGTGTAGAAAAAAAAAGAGGTCTGCACCAAGCTTGACAAGCTTGACGAACGTCCCCTCACAGAAAACCAAATTGTTGCTCCCTGGTCCTAGCCGCGACCAACCCGAGCCGTTCGAAAAGCGCTAGTGAGGGCTCTTTAAAAGCATCCAGGCTATATAAAAGGCAGTAGTCGTTGTCAGACGCCTTCGTCAACCTTATGCATAAACGAACTGGACATCGGATGTATCGAACTCTGAGCGCCTACAACCTGCGAGCCGTCCACTGCGCCTTTTTAATTCGACAGCATTATATGCCTAATTGAGTTAAGTTCGTCGTAGTCTGCGTGACGGAAAGATGGCACCAAATATGGCCGACATTGCAAAGATTAAAAGTTCGTCAAAAAATGCTCCGAGTGACGTCAAATTTATCAGGCAGGTTTCTGTAAACAGAACAAATGAAAGGATTTGAAAAGAAAATTTGGTACATATCGGTCTGGGTGGGAATCGAACCCGGGCCTCCGGGGTGCTGGATGAGAACGCTTCCCCAAAGGCCCCGGCGACTCCGCGGTTCTGGCTGACTAAACGTGTGTACGTGCGTCATTGGGCACGTGATGGCACAGCCAATGGGAAGTATAGGTGGCACCACGTCACGAGTGCATAAAATGAGCGCGTTCGTGGCGTTCCGAGGTCCACAAACGGTATATCGTCTCTGCCCTGTCCGCTCAAGCTCGCGCCTGCGTTGTAACTGCGCCTCGGTAAGGCTAAACCAAAACGCGCCAATCGTCTCAACGCACTCGCTTACTCGAAAGGAATTCGTATCTCAAAGGAACACAATCAATGGTCTGCACATTTACGTCGCTTATAAGTCACAATACAATTAGTTTTCCCGACGCCGTTGGTAGCGATGACAAAACACGTTAGCCAGGCGAGCCGCTTCGCAGAGACGATTGCAGCGGCGGCTGCACTGACCGCTTGTGAGTCAAAATCGCGCCAACAATTTTCTATTTCGCGCAACGTTTTATTTAACATGCGCACTTTCGAGATCACTTTACCCTGGGTTATTTCGTGTCGGCAACAAATTTTAGCTGATTTTCCGCGCTGCCGTCAGCGGCGAAAAACAAGCAAACACCGGGGCGATCGGAGAGTCGAGAAACTTAAATTGCTCGCAGGGCCCGCCTCGACGGCAGCGCAAGCTCGTGACGCAGCGTCTTCTCGGTTGTTTACAATCCTTCCTTGATGTCGATGCCACGAGGTGCTGCGTTTTACGGTTGGCTGCGCGCGCGTACTTTAAATTTGATTTTAAATATGTTCGAAACTACATTCGCCGGTGATATTTTGCAGACGATGTGTGCGTGCCCACATAAATCGATCTCACACGTTAACTCGACTTCAAAATTTTGTGTCAGTACTCCTTTAAGAGCCATCTGCAGCACAGTTAACACTTCGAGACTGGACTTATCTGCAGTTTTAAAAACTACGTCGCAGGTCAAATATGCATTAACGGACGAAGTAAATGTGGAATGAGTCACATTTAAGAACTGCTTCGAGGGTCAAGCGCGCATTTACATAGTAAATGAGAAATGAGTAAACTTGCCGTTGTCGATGTCGCAAGTAGCGGCTACTATTACATGTGACTAAATTATATAGTCTTTGTTTCTATCATTAATTAGCTCGTATACAGTAGTACTACCATAATCAGCTAATGCATAGTCACGTGTCCTGCCGAGTTAGCCGGTGCCGAGATTGGCAGTTTGCTCCCCTATAGGCTATAATAAATAGTATTTATTGGTTGGATGTATGTTTATTTTTATTTAGTTTTATTCATGAGAAGATGAAGATTATGAATATAAGGGAGGTGATGATAGATAGTCATATATCAGTTTTAAACAACAAAAATACAGTAACCAGCTTACGTATAGACTCTACACCTTCCTACGCTATATACTGTCTTTTTGTTGTCCACTTTTCAGCTGCCTATGGGCCTGCAATGGCGGATCGCGTCGATGACGCCATAGTCAATGTTTTCTATAGGATGTGCGAAGAATATTCTCGTCAACCTACCTTGTTAATTACAATAAATGCATGTGGGAAACTTGTAATGAATAATGAACCATTTCTTTACCAATAGCCGCCACGATTCTATAGTGTTAAATGGTAATTTTGTTAGACACGCACACACACAATCCCACACACACACACACACACGGGCGCGCGCGCACGGTCAAAGACTCGCACAGGTCAATCGGAGATTTTCTAGTTGCCGAAATGCATTGTATATTGGCTGTGTTTTAATCAACTTGAATACATCGGCAGGCATCACACACAGCACTATCAGCCATTCCAATTGGTGCTGAGTAAGCTTTGATTCAATGTGAGTGGCAGGTTTCACATGCATTATAGTGCACTGAAGAATAAAGAAGAACACGCTATAAATGCGTACGCCTACACCGTTTCTCTTGGAAGGGTTCCATGCATGGTGTGTCACAGCAGTGCAGTGGAGCAAAGCTCCACCTCAGTGGGTTGCTGGTTACTAAGACTATTGGTAGCCAGTTAGCTGGTAGCCACTTAGCTGGTAGCCAGCCAGCTGGTAGCCAGGCTGGTATAGCCAGCCCAGTAACAACGACTGCGTTACAGAGAGATCGCAACAGAGAAACCTCCATGGACCGAGATTTCACGGAGCGCGCTGTAGAACCTCGGATAGTTCAGATTAATTAATAACGCCGCATTACGATTTCCTTCGCAGCGCCTGTAGGCGTAGCACAAGGATGTGCGTAAAAGAGATCAAGCCGTGTACGAAAGGCTTGCTCGAACGCTTACCACCACATGTAAATGTCGCGCCAAAGCGGCCATTACACGGCCTTCGGCTTGCGCGTCCATTTGTAGTATGGTGTAAGAAATCTAAAAACGTGTTCCAGCGCGGCCCCTTCGGAATTCGATAAGACTAGCGCCTTGGCCTTGAACGGCTGCCGGGAAAAAAAAGACAAAAAGAAAAAAAGAACTCGCGTGGCTATAAATCGCTTTCGGTCGTCGTGGAGCGCTGTCGTTTATACGATACGCTTCTCCGGCGCGAATGCAAGCGCAACATCTACGCGCTCACATGAATTCCTCGCGTCTCTTTTTGTTACGCGATCCCGTGCCCTACTTTAATCGTGGTCACAGCGGGCGCGCTGCTGCTGCCGCCTGTGTTACGTCACATTTCCACTCGCGTGTCCTCGTAACGGCGACTAAACGGGGACCATTGACTACACAGAGCGTCCGCGGACGCTTCTCTGAAGGGGCATGCCCGCCGAGACACGCCTACGTGCCACGAAGGCACGATTAAAAGGAACGCTCGCTTGCTACAACTTCCTCGCGATGTAAAAAGAAAGAAAGAAAGAAAGAAAGAAAGAAAGAAAGAAAGAAAGAAAGAACGAGAGCAGTTCAACGCCAAGCAAGGTCCGCAAACGACCGTTTCTCTTTTTTTGGGAAGGTCAATCCCACCGAATGGAGAATGGGGCTGGGTTTCTGTCGATCGTTAGGTGCCGCGATTCGATTCCGGCATCGCGAAGTCAGTTGCATTTCGAAATTATACAGGCGTTCGGACGCTGCCGAGCGCCGAGAATACCGCACTCGTTATAGAAAGCGCCATGCGGTCTAATTTAATGCGGTGTGCTCGCCACGTGATGCACATAGGCAGACATCCGTTCCTTTCGGAGGGCACGAAACTTCATCAATTACGCGAGGTCCGGTCCAAGGGGTTCGAGAGCGACCTTAATGTGTGTAATCATGGCGCGCCGATACGCGGCTTAGGTCGAGAGGGAATTGGGGCTCGACAATCTGTGTGAGGATGAGTTCAACGCGGTGGATGCCCCAATAAATCGCGCTTCACCTTTTGTTTATAAAGCCAATGGGGCATGGCTGAGCGTCATTGTTTAAGATCAACGAAAAAACATATGTTTTACATCTCGGACATAAACACACGCAAGCATACGCATCTATTATTTGCTGTAAATAACAAAAAACAATCCCTCTCTGTAGAAATTAAGTGATGTATACCAACAACCGGTGTTTTCGCTGTTGGAGAGGCACCTATGATAGTATTGGTGGCTGCAGCGCATTTCAGCCGAGATCAGCCCAACTCAAGAGGACGATGATGTTCCAGTCGACTCCACATAATGACAGACCCAGTTCACGTCAATTGCAAGATATCAACAAACAGGCTTCATTCACAGAAAGTCTAGTATTTCAGAGAAGTGCTTCGCATCATTTGTTAAACGGACACCAATTTATAAGCACTACTTTAAACAGCAATTTTGACATGCCTAATGAAAATATACGCCCTTCGGGTTAGGTGACTAGATCCGACTTCGCCAAAGCGGGCAATAAATTTCCCCATTTCGTCTTGGTCCTTCTAAACATTCAATGCAAACAAGATGGCTCTGTGCGACAGGAAATTTCTGAATCCGGCCCTCGGAACAGACTGACGATATAAAACTTACTATGCAGCTTGGAATGCCAAGCTTCCATTGAGAGTCATTACTAGTCTCATCTCCCTTCTTCAAGTTTGTTTGCTATGCTGTTTTGAGACGCCAATATTCTTGGACCATGGCCGTGCGTGTCGCTTGCGCAGGAAGCAACGAATGCCTCAGTATTTTAAGTCGACAGGCTTCTGCGACCGCATGTAGACATCCTGTGCTCCTTAAGCTTACGCGCCGACAAGCGCTTTCTCTCTTCCCTTCTTTTTCTCTTTTCACCTAGTTTCCCCTTTTTCCCAGTGCAGAGTAGCAAACTGGACGTGCGTCTGGTTAATCGGTCTGCCTCTTCTTGCCCTCTCTCTCTCTCTCTCTCCATCGCTCTCTCTCTCTCTCTCTCTTGTGCCGGCACGTCTTCTTGGAACACATTTCCCTAGCCTGCTCATTTTGCATACCCGTCTGTTATATGACTACAGAAGCTTTTTCTGCATTGGAACTGTGCATCCATTGTTTATAAAGATGGGATAGATATTTAGGCTAACGGTGGAGGGGGGGGGGGGTGATCTGACCCCTCCGCTGTCCGGTGCGAGAGCGCGCTTTCGTTTAGCGAACTGCGTCGCGGTGCTGAGAGCAGCGTTATATTTGCGCGTCCCGCAAGGACACCGGCATTTTCCGCGGCGCTTGCGTAAGGGCGTACGGGACCGGCCAAAAACACCTGCGGCCGTCTGCGCCGTTCATCGCGCCCTCCGATTCCTTAAATGCTTACCGGCTTGCGTCACCAGCGTACAATCGTGAGCACCTGACACGCAGCTAACATTATGTCATGCGCTCGCACAATCGAGCTTAAAGACGCGCGGAGGGAAACGACAGAGTTGAAAGGTTAAGCTGGTGACGCGCACACGACATTCTTCGCCCAGGCAACTGGTTTCAAGAACGAAGTTCGCCTCAGGGCTTTAGTACTTTATATATAATACTCGGGAGATGTTGGCGCCAAGGCGGCTCCGGCTACTACATTTCACGTAGAACGAATGTATACTGAATGTTAAATAACAAGCCCGTACTTAACAGAGGAAAGATAACGGGAACAAAAACCTGACGACAGAAACCACTATACGATGATTATCTAAGTTGAAGCGAAGTATTTCTGAATACTATGAAGACGCAAATGTAACGTGTAAGCTTGCTTCGTTTCGTCTGCTGTAGGCGGTGGTCGCTTGTGAGGCCCCATGTCGTGTGACGCTCCGAGCTCTACTTCGCCACTGCAGCGCTAAGTAGGCGACGCGACGCTACGTCAGCGCGGCTGCCCTTTTGTACGGCGAACAGTGCCTAGGCGCTACGTCACCCCAATTGCGCTTGATGTTCCTTGGTTCGCTAGTGCAGCCCCGACGCTACGTAAGCGCGCCTGCCCTTTTTACGAGAAATCACTGTGAGAGGCTACCTCACAGCAACTGTGCTTTTACCTTCTTTCTTTTCTTTTCTTTTTTTTTTACAAGCGACTCACACATACGGTTCAAAATTATTGACACGTTCAATGTCTGCGCATGTAGCTTAATGAATAAAACGCTCGGCTGTTGAGCGCGCGGGTTCCCAGGTTCGATACACGCCACCGCTAAACCGCGGAATTTTCTTAAGGTGTGAGCTGTTTCATTCGAGACCAGATCATGTCAGAAACGGGTTTTATGCTGTGCGTAGGCAAAGAAAGGCTTCGCAATTAAAGAGTGAAAATTGAAGTCAGGTGAAAAAATGCCCTAAAGCGCACACACTGACGCACCTATTACATCAGATATTACACAAAACAAAGTGGAACCTCAAGTTACCTCCCATAAATGCAGAGACGACAACTCGCAAAAAAGAGGGAGCATAACACGCACTATATGCAAAGTGAGCTTAGAGCCAACATGAATACTTTAGAAGATAGTGCACTGCAATCGCCGTGGTAGTCGCACAGATCATACCAACCCTTGGCTTTAAACAGCTGCTCTCGCGTCGCAGCATGTACCAGGTTTGCTCTTCAATGCGTAAGCGTTCGGAGTGCCAAAGTGGAATAAAGTGCGTGTGTGAAATGTGGGAAGCCGTTCACAGGGTAAAAGGGTAAATTAAAATTAATTATATTATGGGGTTTTACGTGCGAAAAGCACTTTCTGATTATGAAACATGCCGTAGTGGAGGACTCCGAAAATTTTGACTTCCTGGGGTTCTTTAACTTGCACCTGAATCTAAGTACACGGGTGTTTTCGCATTTCACCCCCATCCAAATGCGTCTGCCGTGGCCGAGATTCGATCCCGACACCTCGTGCTCAGCAGCCCAGCACCTAGCCACTGAGCAACCACGGCAGGTCCGGTTACATAGGTGATCAATATATATATATATATATATATATATATATATATATATATATATATATATATATATATATATATATATACATATATATATATATATATATATATATATATATATATATATATATATATATATATATATATATGTATATAGTAACCGGATTTTTCAATAGGCCAAGTATATTTAGAAATATGAACCATGAGAAGCACAACTTCGCAGTTATCTTTGGTTTATTTACCAATAGTTTCGGTCGATGGACCGGCCTTTTTCAAGGGATGCAGCCCCTTAAAAAAGGTCGCTCCACAGATCCAAATTGCCCTCGCGATTCACCACTAGAGGTACTTTGCGTGTATTCGCGGGCTTCTTTCACGCTCGGAAAAACGCTTTTATGTATCACGCAATGAGCAACAGAAAGCTGTATCGGGAGTTTTTCATGCTTCTGTACAATTTTCTCATTGATGCTTTTAATCTAATTCTAATATTTGGAAACTTGGTTAATTAATTAAGACTGATAATCTAATTAGGCGGATTGAGAAAAATAATATCAGTACCTCCAAGCAATGGGAAACAACATTACCTTGGTTCTGTCGAGATACGTGGCATTTTCATATCATTAATATTTGGCTCAAGTTACGTGGGACACCCTGTATATAGTGTTACTGACGGTGCTCTGTACCGGACCACTGTCAGCTGCGCACTTCCCTCCTCAAAGTGGCAGGATGTGTGTTTAGGGGACTCCTGAACGACACTTTGCAATGTGGTGAATGCGGTTTTACATTATGGATTCGGGACCTCCAAGAGGTGCGCGACGTAATGCTAACGCATTTCTCTCTCGCATCTACGAATACACCCCAATAAATTTTTTTATAAGTTTATTACAGGTTGTAATTATAGCTCTATTATCGCTGCGCTAGTCTTTCTACGAGACACTGAACTAGACACGGCTTTAGTGATGCCGTGACGTCACGGACGTGTACACGCACTTCTTTTTCGTCATCACCATCACTTCTTCGACGTAACTTCCTTTCGGCAGTGCAGGGTAACAGACTAGGTCAAGCTACAGCCTATTTTTATTAATTTTTCTTAATTGGCGCTAATTTCTATGCAGAGGTGTAAAGCACGGACTTGCTGGCCAGATGTCGCGCATCACGTAATAGATGACTTCCATTCTGCAATCACAACATTTCCCATAAAGTCTATGACTAAAAAATGAGTCAAGTTTTGTTGATCGATAATTTTACTGGCGAATGTGGCGCAGATTCTGATGACCACCGGTGCTACAAATACAACGCTGTTTTGAATGTCTTATTCTTGATAAACTGAGACCATCTTCGCCGAAACAGGCACCGTATATATATTTTTGCGACATTTTTTACTTTGGGTAATTGTTGGGCTTATCACAACGATAGGAAGCGAACAGATAATGAAGCCAAGGAAAGTATCTTTATAATTTTAATTGAAGTGTTCAAATGAGAAATAAGATGTAAATGAAGTGTACGAAAAAAAATTTGCGACCCTTCCCCTACCGGAAAATGGGGGTAAGCGAAGCCTGTCCTGCGTGCACCTGACCTTCGTCACGGTTAAGTAACCGACAGGCTCCGGTGCCGGATTGTTTCGGCCTCCCACTCCCTCAGCTCGGGATCTTCTCGATGCTGTCTGATTGCCTGGGCTCGGGCGGCTCTAGGCTGGACCGGCGCGCCGAGGGCGAGTTCTCGCCGCCGATCGTCGAAGGCTGCCCGTTCCTCGGGAGAACGCACAACGCGTGGCCGTCCCATTCGTTTTCCAAGATTTAACTAACGGAAATGAAGCCGGCGCAGCGCACGCAAGAGCTTTTTCAACCATTTCCTCGCCGGCGGAAGTGAAACGGCTCTGATTGGTTGCGCGCGTGGTGTGAACGTGCAACCAATCAAACCGCCCTATTCCGTGCGCTTTCCCGCAGCTGCACTGCTCTGGGAGAAACTGGGTTTCCTTGCGTAACTACATCGCCCCCGAAACTTGTGAGGCAATACAAGCTTCGCTTGAAAAATTCACCGGCGATTACGATGCTCTCTAATTCGAGATTTGAACGCAGGTCTATACGTGTTTTCACTTCGCCTGTCAACATATTGTATTACGATTACATAAGTACTGGGTGCATATCAGGAAAAGAACGCTCTGAGTATCGTTGCTGGTGCGGACAATCTGTCTCGTGGAGCACAATGTAAACGAAGCGAAGTGTGGCACGACTGCCTCGCTAATCGGAAGATCGCCACTTGCAGCACGCGGATTACGCGTAGGCGCGATTCACAGTAGCCGCCACAGACAGACCTCCGCTCGTGCAGCGCTTTGTTTCCATACAGACGACACGCGCTACTCTGGTGCCAAATTGTAACCATCGTCACCGCTCAGCCCGTCTTGCCCGCGACGCCACGCTTTTCTTCTCAGGCTTTCGTTCCACCAACGGCGAGGGCGGCCATTCGTCACGGGGAGCTCGTTCCACCAGTGCCAGCGGCGACAACAGCCAAGGCGGCGTCACATTGAGCCTTACTCGTAGCCGCTAGCCATCGTCCCTTGCAGGAGCAGTGATCCCCATCACACACACTGGTACCACGGACTGACCTCAGCAGCTGACGCCGTGGACGAGCGTAGCCCTTTCTTTCCACCTCACGCCACCCTGGCCTCCCCTCGGAAGCGCATATGAGATCGCCCCGCGGCTGCGGGTGCCGTGGACCGCCGACAACCAACACCACCTAGACAACCAACACCATCTAGGTGGTGTTGCGACAACTCGGCGCACGCGCCTGCCGTTCCCTCTCCGCTCCTCCTCCACTTTCCTCCTCACGCTCTTTTCTTTCATCTGCCGCTGCGCTCCGCGTTCCCTTTCATCTTTCGCTGTGCTCGTTCGGTCGGTTACGAGGTACGACGCCGAGGCATGCCGACGCTCAAGGCAGGAACGGGCGCCGAAGAGTTGCGCCATAAAACTACTTGCCCCCGGTGGGAGTCGAACCAATGTCTTTCTTTTGCCTCTGTGATGTTTTGCGATTTGCGATATATTTTCATTTTTATCACAGAAGTAGCAAGCCCTCTAGGGATTGCTTCTTCGTGGTGCAGGCGACGAAGTATTTCGACAGGGGCGAAATGCGAAAACACCCGTGTACTTAGATGCGGATGCACGTTAAAGAACCCCACGCGGTCTAGATTTCCGGAGTCCCCCACTACGGCGTGCCTCATAATCAGATCATGGTTTTGGCACGTAAAACCCCATAATTTAATTTAATTAGGTCTATAAAGAATGGTGCACATTGAACAACAAGCTCATCTGCTCGAGTCTATTTCGTTTTATAGGGGGAAGTTTTCTTTACGAGAGAAAAACAGGAAAGGAGGAATTAAAGGTAAGGGGGTTAGCCAGGATTGAACCCGGTTGGCTTTCCTGTGCTGGGGGAAGCGAAGAAAAGGATTAAGAGAAGAAGACAAAGTACAGTGTTGTTTCGCACTGTAGTCGCCGACGTTATTTACAAAAATTGCGGGCGCTCTTCTGGAAAAACAGTTTCGTTAGTGAGTTACACGTGCTGACTGCTTCCTCTTGCATTGATACAACATTTTCCAGAGTTAGCGTTGCCTGCTATACTTGCCAGTTCTATTCGAACACTACTTTCCTGCTGAAGATTTCGTCGAACACAGCGTCATTCGGCATCTTTCGAAACGATAGGTAATCGTGCGCATTCGTGGGATTTCATTGTTGTTTGAGAAGCCCGCAGCAATATTTGCTAAGGCACTCGTGAGATGTGAACACCTTCAGCAAGCATTGAAAGAAAATGCGATATTATCGATTTCTTTATTATTATTTCTTTATTTCTATATCATCGAGAACTTGCGATATTATCGATTGCGAGAAGTCGAGCCAGAAACACAAGATATGCATCGCGTCTCCGCTCCTTTCCTTTTACGCATACTATCTTACGAATATTTTTTTATCTTTATTGAGTACGATGTAGAGCTGTCCTGCAAACGCCCGAAGATATTTCGAGGAAGGCTTGAACTGTCAGTCAGGGAACAATAACTTCGTCACAATTATTGAAGTGTTAAACTGTGCGAAGGAAGATAGGAGGTGGGCCTTTCCTTTGTAGCTTTCACTCGTCACACAGCCCATTGCAGCACTCCATCAAAGTGGGGCTTAAGCAAGATCCCGGAAGTATCAGGTTCCTGCGAAAGAGGCGCCTGGTAGCCTTAATGGCCTGCCGGCGGGAAAACATGCCGCCGCCACCGACGTGTCGCGACAAGACCAAGTTGCCCGTTATCGTGTAACGGACAGTACACCACCTAAAAAGGCGAAATAGATTTTCTTTTCACACACACACACACACGCACACGCACACGCACCCCCTGGAGACCCCTGTTCCTTCTTCTTTCACAAGAGTATGTCTATACTATAGCGAAGGAAATATTTTTTTTCTGCCTACGCGCCCCACCTCCAGCATCTGGTTTCCTTCCTGACTGTCGCTTTATTTCCTAGTAACATAGAGCCGACTTGGAGACGCTGAAGTGTTATGCCAAGTCTTCTGGTAAAAGCGAATTGGGCCGATCCCGGAGAGAGTGCAATTAAAGGGGGCAAGACGACCTTATCGGTCGATCCCTACTGCAGTACATGATACGCGTCCCCGAAAAAGCTTTAATGATGCTTGTAAAGCGAGCCGATCCGGCAGAAAGTGCAATCCTGATAATGCTATACAACGTTAGTCCTTCCGGCGTAGCTTTTGAATTTAGCTTCTTTGCCTTTTGCGCAGTGTTTGCCCTTCGGCGTATCGCCGAGTAATTAAATTAAATTATAGGGTTTTACGTGCCAAAACCACTTTCTGATTATGAGGTACGCCGTTGTTGAGGACTCCGGAAATTTCGACCATCTGGGGATCTTTAACATGCACCTAAATCTAAATACACGGGTGTTTTCGCATTTCGCCCCCATCGAAATGCGGTCACCGTGGCTGGGATTCAATCCCGTGACCTCGTGCTCAGCAGCCCAACACCATAGCCACTGAGCAACCACGGCGGGTCTATCGCCGAGTAGAGACAGGAAGACGGAGACCTGAAGTTATCGACGGTCGAATACTCGCCGTAGACGGCCAAAACAGGCAGCCTCGAGAAGTTAGAATCGCAGTCAATAATGATGCGGGCTATTTGCTGCCCAAACAAAATGGTGGCTGAGCGAAAGGCTTGGAAACTAGACGGGAAGGTTGCCTGCTGACAAGAAAAGGCAGACACTTCCTTACGTGCATAATGTAAGCGACGGTGTGCTTTTGTATAGGTTCACAGACGTAAAGTGTTCAATAGAGGGATAATATGAGCTTTTGTAATCATTTTCTTGTCGATGCGAGTAGCCGGCATGGCGCCGAGACGTCTTTCAGACCGTTCCAGATATATACGTTCCATTACTTGGGCTCGAAGCTGTCTTCTTGTCTGTGAAGGTAGACTGTCTACAAATGTGTCCAGGGGCGCTGCAGTGTAAACTATTTCAAGCTGTTCCTATTTCATTTCTGCAACTATATTCCTCCACGAGTGGTGAAAATTTTTCGGGCCACTCCCACGCGTGGCCTCTTTGTCACGCGACGTCACGAAAACCGCAAAAGCTCCCCCATCCGTTTTGACGTGTGCACACTGACTATGCACGATTAGTCCGAACGGAAGAAAAATAATTGGTCCCGATTCTACGCTTCTTTCGCCATTGACCTTTGGTATTCGTCAAACCTCTTCAGGCTGCGCCCACTTCGCCTGTCTGTGACGTGGCGTCACAAAACTGCGAAAGCTCACCATGTCGAAGTGACACGTACGCACTAAAGCGCTGCACTAATATGCTAAGAAAAAAACTGATATTTTTTTCGAAATAGCCGCAGACTTCCCCGTTCCCAAATGAATAAAGTATGGCTGCCAACCGATCGTCATTACTCTCAGAACAAAAGACGGAGGAACCATTCCACACGTCAGCAAAATCAGAGTCCTTGGGATGTTCATTGAGAGCAACGGCTCTAACGCCGCTACAGTGGAGAAGATCGTGACAAAGTCGAATAATGCCTTGAATCTCATACGACGCGTAGCCAACAGACAACACGGCCTTAAGGAAGAAAATCTCCTCAAGTTAACACACGCCTTCGCGCTATGCCACTTCACCTACGAGGCGGCCATGCACAGATGGAAGGTAGCGGAGAAGAACAAACTCAATGTACAACTGAGGAAGCTAGTCAAACTAGCGCTGGGAATCCCCAAGAACACCGAGACAGAGCTCCTGCTGCAACTGGGGGTACACAACATACTTGAAGAAATCGCCGAAGCTCAAGAACGGGCTCAATGGACAAGACTCTCTGGAACCGAACCGGGTAGAGAAATCCTAGCCAAACTAGGTCATGACACCACAGTAATCGAGAATTTATATCAAAGCGTTCCGACGGACACACGCAACTCCTACACGGTTCGCCCACTGCCGCGGAACATGAACCCCGCGCACCATCAACCCAGAAGGCTGGCACGCGGATCGTTCATCCTGCGCGAAATACGTGATAAGAAGATCCTAGCCTGTTTCGTTGACGCGGCACAGTACCCAACCAGGAAGGCCTTCGTTGCCACCACGATCAATAAGCAAGGTCAAGTGAGAAACGCTCTCACAGTCAAGACCCACAAGTCCGAGATAGCAGAACAGGTTGCCATCGCACTCGCGCTCACAGACCCGACCACCACCCACGTCTACAGCGATTCACGCTCGGCCGTCAAAGCCTTTCAGAAAGGAGCAGTTGCAAGACAAGCACTACAAATAATCAATAGATCCGCACCGCTGCAGCATCACACCATCTGCTGGTTCCCGGCACACCTCGGAGAGATCGAGGACGCCCCTCGCAATCTCAATGAGACGGCTCACAAGAGCGCGCGAGACCTAACCTTCCGCGACGCCACCTATTCTGGTCGTGACCATCCCAGCGAGAATCGGGACCCTCCCTCCACATATAATGAGATCATAAAACACTTTTGTCTAGACCGCAGAATATACAGCACACCTCACAATAAGCTAACCAGGCCTCAAGCGCTGACGTTCAGAATGCTTCAAACAAACACGTACCCAACGCAAAACAGACTACATCACTTCATGCCTGACCTATACAAAACATCATATTGCGAAAATTGCCATAGCACACTAGACGTACATCACTTGCTCTGGCCGTGTGGTCGGACCCACGCAAACAAGGATCAAGACTCCGCCAGGCTACAAGAAGCATTACGCAGCGCGGACCTGGCGGAGCAGCTCTGGGCTGTCCAGCGAGCCCACGATGCGGCCAGGGAGTTACAACTCCCGGTCCCAGCGTGGGAGTAGCCCGCTCTATGGGACCTTGCGCCCCGTAGCTCGCAGGACCTTTCTATAAAGTTACTCCATCCATCCATCCATCCAACCGATCGCTCTGGCACTGTCCACTCGGAGCTTCCGACAAGAATGGATTTTTCTGTAAGTAATAAACATTTCTGAGTGGGAAAATATCGTTGTCGAGACTTTTCCGCACATTCACGACATCGTTCTGCCTACTACTCTTCGGTGAGGATCTGTTTTAGTGACATTTTTAACCTGCCATTGCACACCGCCACGATTTTTGACCAGCGGCCGCAAGCTAAGCAAGTGGAAGAAGACCAATTGCAGACGCCGACACCACCCTCCTCATCTGATTATCTACTTTCACTGCGCTAGCTCGGACCCATTGAAACCCTCATCAATTCCGCGTGCTGCTCACCTCCTGTCAGTCAATCAGAAAAATCTGTCAAGGTATACAGTGCTATTTGCTTTGAAAGCAAATGAACAAGGAGACCTTTTGATCGGTATGCTGGCCTCGCGGATCGCACTTGACGTAATCAAAGCGTCCGCTGTCCAGCTAGATAACGGGTCGAACGCGGTTGAACATTTAAAACAAACTTTTATTACACTAAGAAGGTCAAAAAAGCAAGTCAAAAATACACAAAACGTTCCGTTTTAGCCCGTAAAAAAGTGGTCCGGTCTCTAGGGCCGGTGGGGCGAGTCCGCCCGTCCCGCGTTTTTCCAACCGCGGTTTCCATCCCCGTCGCCGCCCCCAGGCCCGGGAAACGTCACCCGACACCCCGAAGCATCGTCACTGGGTCACTTCCAGGAACCGAACGGAGGGAGCGGGTCCTTTCTCTCGCGCACAGCTCGGAGTCCGCGGGGGGTCCGCGAAAGAGAAAGCCATAAAAGTAAGGAAGGCTCGCTTCCCTCTTGAAAGAAAAGTCCGGCCGTGCATTCGCGATGCGCACAGAACAATCGGGCTGTTCAAACAACACTGTCGGTCCCCGCCCAAAGTTTGAGTCGGCCGTTACGCTAGTTTGAGGTCCGAATATTGGAATAAAATAAAAATGGAATAGTTTGACGTCACACGGCCCCAGAAGAGGAACATACACATAGTCGAACAATATATGTCCAGAGCAATCTCTTGTTCGACCACTGTTGATCATCACAGGACAAACGGCGTATAGGTCACCTCGATAGATAGACTTAACGGGAGGCATCCGCGGTCGCGTGGGTAGTGCGGGTCACGTACTGGGGTTGATTGATCACGTGTTCGTCATAAGTGTTCAAGCGTTAAAGATGCATTGCTTCGTTCCATACTTTTTCGTACAGAAACCTCTGCTCGCAATGCTCCCCGCACCGCTCGCAAAACATCGCATTAGCCTGCAAGTCATCGCTGTATTCACGTCGCATAATACGAGGCGATGTGGACTTGCTTGGACTTAATCGGAATGTGCAAACAATTGCAAAATTTAGAAATAAGATATATCTGCACACATCATGTGTCTTTTTTGTGCAGCTTTGAAGTGAAGTGATTCAAGAAGTAGCGATTGAAAGAAGTGCTTAAGTAGACCGGGAATTGGCTGTGCCGCAGTTCTCTTACAGCATTTTAGAGAGTTCCCGTACCTTCCGAATGAGTACGTTCACTTCAACTGAGTGCGAACAGATAGTATAACTTCCTTAATGAGTGTGTGCGATACCTCGAGAAAATTCATTTAAATGTAGGGAAGGCAGACACCACGGCATAACGGAACCTGACCGACTGGATTCACTAAAAAAAAAGGCCCAACAGTGCACGGTCGCTCACGCAAGCGCAATAATTCACAGCCAAGACGTGCAAGGGCACCAAACTGATGCACACGCGAAGAAATGAGAGGCTTTCCTTTTCTTTTCGAGGCGCTTTCTCGTAGCTTGTCGTCGAGTCTCGTCCGCGTCCTCCCACATGAATCGCGAAAGGAAGCGTGCCCGCTTTCAATTCTCCGACAAGGGGGCGAGGTCAGGGACACGCAACGGAAGAAGACTCCCACGCCTCGGTCCGGCGATAAGAGAGAGAATGCAGGGGCTGCCGGCGTCCTTTTCACGCACACGCTCAGCCAGCGTGCGCCTCCCGGAGAAACGTCGTGGGCTCAGCACGCCGCTCCCCTATGGCAGAGAGAGAGAGGGAGCTCGCGATGATGGTCCACATTTTCCTTTGTAAACTTTTGCCTGCAAAGTGTGGGCAGTTATAGCGACTGGCGCGCAGCTCGGGACTCGGTGAAAACAAATCAAGCCGCCGGGCGAAAAGGAAGAACGCGAAAGGGTCCTCCCCTACCTACCCGGGGCGAACTTGAGAGGCGGTGCAAAATGGCTCTGCTGTTGGGTCGTACTCCAAAAGAAGCAGGAAGAGTTTTCAATCCGGCCTCTGGCTTTTGGCGGAGGAAGGCATTAGCTTCCAACTGAAAGGAATGAGAGAAAGAGAGAGAGAGAGAGAGAAGTGACCGGCCTTGGAGCGGGCAAGCGCGAGTTTGTATAACGGCAAAAAAAAAAAAAACGGGCTCCGCGCACGGGCACGCAACCGAGGAAAGGCGTTCTGTATACGGCGTCACGGTCCTCCGCTTTGCTCGAACGCATCGCCGTGCGTGCGTGTGCATGGCCGATTCCCTGCCGCGCTTGTCCAACGTTGTCGCTTACGAGCTCCCCGCGCCCATTTCCTTGCGTAACGCCACGATCGGACAAGCGGCGATGCCGCACGGTTTTCACGACCCCGACGCGCTTCTAATAACGCCGCCGGTGCGGGCGAATCTTTCACAACGACACCGAAACGCTTTTCGTGCGGGGAGCCACCGACTGCTCATCCCTCGAGGGTCAGGTTCGCGAAGTAACAGCAACGACGTCCCGGTAGATGTGCGATTTTGCTTTTGTTGTTCTTGTTGTCGTTGTTGTTTTTCGCCTACTTTTCACGTTGTCCGGACATGCATGACGTCGCACTGGGCTGCTTTGTCCTGTTGTGAACATGGAAGCTAGTGCTGATATGATGAGCAGTTTCAAAATCGAGTACGTGGTCGAGGGATTATCAACGGATGCCAGTGGAAGTCTGTACTAGTTTGATCCATAGGGTAGTCAGAGAGGAATCTCACCCGCCGCTGTAGCCCCATGGCTGTGGCGGTGCGCTTCTGAACTCGAAGTAGTGGGTTCGATTCCTGCCGCGGCAGACGCATTCCGACGGGCACGCAGTGTATAAACGCTCTTGTACCGTGCATTGTATGGGCGCACGTGACAGATCCCGAGCTAATCATAATTAGCCTGGAGCCCCCCACTAAGGAGTACCTCATAGTCGGATCGTGCTTGTCACACGTAAAACGCCAGAATTTATGTATCACTAAAGTGGAATTTAAATCAAGACACTTCTGGCATTATTCGCCATAACCGCCGAACCAATGCCACGGGCAATGGTCATGCGTATTCTCCATCGCTACTGCAACATTGAGATGCAAGGCAGCATCTCAGCACGGCGCTCTCACCCCTCCTCCACACCACTCCGGAATTCCCAAGCGATCATCAACATGCAGCATTGAGAAGGGAGACTGGGAGGTGAGTACGCAGTATTGCGAAAAGTTAAACGAATCTCGATGATAAATCACTGCATAGATAAAGACAGAGAGAGCGATAAAGATTCCCATGTAAGCTGTGCGTGTGAGCCTAGTGAAATGCCTGAGAGGCTATGGTAAAAAGTGAAATAAAAATAAACAGCAGAGAAGAAAAGAATAAAAGAATGGCACAGCGCCAGTATCCGCGCTAAGGAATCTGTGAAAAGCTGCGTGAAGCTGTGTATTGCGACCACTGCTTGTGCATACGCACAGATAGATGTGACAGGTTCGTATTATACGGCATAAAAATGCCCCACAATATGCAGCCTGTGCCTTAGTGTCCCGGCCGTGCGATGAAACCCATGACTACGCGACCACTGGGGTCCGGGTTCGAATACTTTGGGAACCAACAAATTGTGCTTGTTCTATTTGTTCGTGTTAAGTGCTTGTTGCAAAACGCTCCATAAATGGCGCCCGCAACTTTCAATGTACGGCCAAAATTTGCAATAAGGCATGGTTGGGAGCTCTATAACGCAGCGCTGTCGGGCTGGTTCCGCTTGCGCGATCTAATGCGTAAGTGCAGGGAATGACTACAGTCGAGGCAAGCTTATAGTATTCGGTGACGCCATTTCTGCGAGCTATTTCGACTGAAAACAAAGCAGCCACGAAAACGTGAATGTGACGAGAGTGGCTACTGGCTTGCAAGCCTGCCCTGTTGATGTTGAAGTTAGCGGGAACGCGATGTCCCATAAGTTATAGGACCTCAGCCTACTTCAAGCACCACAATGCTCTTCTGAGTAACTAAGTTTCAAATGGCGTCACTGCCACACCTGTTAGCTGTGGCGTAGGCAAAATCGCGAATCGCTAACTACTGAGTCGGACGGACTTTACCGATAGTTTGCGCGTAGTGTCGCGCTACGTTGAACGCAGCTTTCCCTCGACACAGCTGCACGGCACGTCTCAGTATGGACGACGCCCCTAAAGTAAGCATCTAGGAATCTATAGACTCGTCATAATGGAGGCAACGATGCCTTTGGGCTTTCTGTGTTCATAACAGGCTTTATTTTCTAGTCAATTTTCCCATACTGTCTGTCATTACACGGCATGTTGCACATCGTCAAAAACGACTTGGTGGTTTATAAGACAATATTCGTTGAGCAATTTACTCTCCCGAAGGAATTCCACACCTACAGCCGCCTCTTAGTATGCAGGACGCACCAAGATTCGGTAGTTCACGTGGTCAAGAATTCGACCAACACTCATTTAGTCATGTAGAATGCTCGAAAACAAACATATATCCGGAAAGAACAAGGCACCCCCGTATCGATTCCCATATGCTTTTGACTTGGTCAGTGACCAGAAGCCTTTGGCATTGGTAAACGGCATTCTGTATTTCTTTTTTTATGCGAAGCATATTACGAGAGCTCAACCCAGCTCCTCAGGCGCGGCGGTGTCGCCTTCAATGACCTTTGACCCCATGCCATACCACGTGACACCGTGACGTCACGACAGAGGAGAAACGGGTCTCCAACTCGCGCCGTCGCTCGCGGCGTCGCTAAACTCTTGCAAGATGGGCTGGGTGGGAATCGAACCAGGGTCTCCGGAGTGTGAGACGGAGACGCTACCACTGAGCCACGAGTACGATGCTTCAAAGCGGTACAAAAGCGCCTCTAATGAATGCGGTGTTGCCTTAGAAACGAGCTGTTTCTAAGGCTCAGGCGTGCGTCGCTTGCTCAGGCGCACATTTAGTTGCCGCACCGAACGCTGCGTTGCTCGCCGCTCACCGCGTCCAATGCGGGGCGCGTAGTCGCTGGCGCGTCGACGGGAACGCTTTCGCGTTCCACTCTTGAAGGCGAAGCAGAGTAACGCATGAGTTGTTTCTTCGTCTAGCCGAACCAAATATAGCCAAGCAACAGCAGTTCACCAGGCTAAACAGTGGTTCAACAACTAAAATAAAGGCTAGTATGCTTCGCACCCTGGGCTTAACCTTAGCTAAGCCACAGCCATTTTTTTTCTCTCACTCTCTCTCACCCATGATTTCTCAGCTTTACCTTGTAGCAGACCTCCCTACAACGCCCGTGAAATCTCGCAAGGCCTTCTCTTGGTAATTTGACCCGCTCCACTTGATTCTTTGCACATATGTCGTGGGAACGCGACCTTAGTTTCGCGCCGAATTAGTATTATTGGCACGATCGGTGGCGCGATGCAGAAACGTGTGCCAAAGTTTCATAATATAGAGCGCTCACCGTGACAGCCATACGCCCCAAGGCAACCCATTACGTGCAGGTCGTGACTGTGTCGGAATGCCGGGCTAATTATCGTCCGATTTTCTTTTGGAATCGTTCAGGAGCAAAGCATTTCGCAGGCACACTTCGCAGCACGAACAATAGCCGATATCGCCAATACGGTAATGAGTACTCAATATATCGATCTCATTGCGAGTCTCACTACGACATGGCTGCCGCTTATAGGCTGCCAGCAGTTGTAGTTCTCAGTGAACCGAGTGACCACTATGAAAAATTGTAACGAAATGTAATGATTCAATAATCGTTCCATCTGCGTGATGGTGGTGGGGGTGATGTTGCTGAATCCGGGGTTAGCCTGGTAGACCAGGCCAGCAATTGCTCCGCCAGAGAGTCTCTTTCGGCGCCATATATGTCACCATGTGTTCACCAGTTCTGCCTCTCACAGAAATGTGAAAAGGACGCGTGAAACTTTGCGCAGTATTCGCAGTCCTCCCGGGAAGACTAACTGTTGGGCACGTTCGCGAGGAAATCCACTTCTTCCCATGTTGTCCAGAAGTATCCTTCTTTCAGGAGTGAAGCGCTTGCAGGACCAGATTAAATGTTCTATATAGCTCACTTCGTTGCCCCCAATCGTCCTGGAATATATTATATCGTAAACTCTTGTAGTGCCACGGAGCACGACAAAAAAGAAAAAAAAAAAACGTCGTAATACTCTTACCCTTGAACGGTAGCGCGTACGTACATGGTGGATACCTGGCCACACTGACATTTAAGAAGGTACCCTTTTTTGTAATATCTTAACAAGCAGGAACTACTAATCTTTGCAGTACAATCACACGAACCTGGCGACGTATACAACGACGGGAATCATATCTATACGTCCTGCGCATGTCAAAGATCGGCCATTCAAGCACTCTTGCCGGACAACAAATATCAAAGATATCACTTGACAATCCGCGAGCCACAGCAGAGCACTTTTTCAAATAAATGAACCCTCGAAATTTACTGATCCTCACAAGTCGAAATTTCTGGGCAAATCATCATGCGACATCTCAAGTACGCTCATTGCGACTGGCTGCTGACAGCTCTTCATGAATGCCCCGCCATTAACGTACTACCAACGTCTGGCCGCTCAAAGCAGCTACAGGAATTAACCTATGGCACAGGAACTTCTATTTAAAACGGTATAACATAAGTCCAAGGACAACATTATTAAAGACACGGTGCGTCAGGCGTTCCGACACTCGGTCGCGGATTTTGCAAAACGAACTCTTCTTTAAAAAAATTAAATTATGGGGTTTTACGTGCCAAAACCACTTTCTGATTATGAGGCACGCCGTAGTGGAAGACTCCGGAAATTTCGACCACCTGGGGTTCTTTAACGTGCACCTAAATCTAAGTACACGGGTGTTTTCGCATTTCGCCCCCATCGAAATGCGGCCGCCGTGGCCAGGATTCGATCCCGCGACCTCGTGCTCAGCAGCCCAACACCATAGCCACTGAGAAACCACGGCGGGTCGAACTCTTCTTGCACAGTGCTATTCAGCTAGTGTACAAGACGCCGCAAGCTTCTCTCGTGGCAAGGAAACATGACATTGTATGGCAGAAGGGCATCTGAAGTTATTACAGCGCAAGCTGTTATGGACTCATTCGAACAGCCGTTTCGGTTGGCGATAGTGTCCGCCGCCACATTCAGCTACTCTATACCACTGAGCCACGCCAGCGCTTGCTAGCATGCATGCAACGGAAAAATGCCCTATAAACGTGTCCTAGCGCGCGAGGAGACACGCGATGTGACATGCGCGTTGCGTAGCGTCGATACGTGCACGTTTTACATTGCACTTGCATATTATTACGCCATGTAGAACACCATGTATCAGATGCGCATTCACCGGTAGAAGACAGTAAAAGAAGGTAGAAGAATAAGGATATGTATACAATAATGGTAGAAAAAGATATACACTGTGTACGTGATGAAATCAAGCTGACTATGTGACTATGTCGCCGCCGCGTTTCAAAGGTGGTGCCAGTAAATCAGCGTCTTTAGCATCGTATCGTGCCAGTTGCATTGGAATGTGAGATTCGCGCCGCGTAGCGTCCGTGCGTGCGCCTTTTGCATTGCAACTGCATATTACAGGAGGTGGCACGCCATATAGCAGCTGCATGGGTAACAGTGCAAGGTAGATATAGAAGTCTTGAGGAAGGAAAAGAAGATCATGGAGATGAATAAATATTGATGTAATGAAAAACATGTATGACATACCTGATTATTTCAAGCAGTCTATAAGTGACTGTTTTCCACCATCCCGTTTTAAAGGGAATGCCAATAAATAATAATCATCATCATCATTACCATCGTACTGTGCGATTTGACATGCGCACCGCGTAGCCTCGATGTGCACAAACTTTGTATTGCAGTTCCCTTGTATTCCACAAGGTTTCCCGACATGTAGCAGCTGCATATAACAGTTGCACGCTGCATGTATACCTGACCCTGGATGTAGCAGGCCAGGTGATTCTTTGTCACCATCCCGTTTCGAAGGCGATGCTATCATTATCATCACCATCACCTACAGCAACATACCGTGCCACGGGTCAAGGGATGTGACACGTGCGCCACGTAGTCTGTACACCTGTGTTTACTCTTCGGTACACGTAATGGCGCCTCCTGGCAAGCTACGAACTGCTGCTGAAGAAGCGAATCGTAGAGCTACGGGCGCGGCAGCTGGAACCAGGCAACGTCGGGCTCGGCAGACCGCTGAGCAGAGGGCAGCACAAGCCGCATCTCGCCGTCGAGATAGATAGAAAGAATAAACTTTATTGTCCAACTGATAAGGTGATCTACCCACCCGCCGACACGCAGGTCAGGGGGCGAGTGCCGACGCCTCAGATGCAGGCTGGGAGGTCTCGGGTCCCAGCAGCCTCTTCAACCAGTTGGACGCACTTCCAAAGTGGGTGAAGTCCACCAATAATGCTGTAATTGCAATAATTTTTGAAACTTTGAAAGAAACTTTTTTGAATAATTTTGAAAGAAAACGCACCACACGTCTTCACGGCGAGCGTCGTTTTCACCAGAATGATCTGAACTGTCCGCCCGGCGTCGACGCCAGGCGGACAGTTCAGATCGTTCTGGTGAAAACGACGCTCGCCGTGAAGACCTGTGGTGCGGGTTGCCGAGAAATGCAGCTCCTATGTAGCCGCTCCTCCTGCTTACGCTGTGACTGTGCTGCGTGTACCGCGCAGGCCTATCTCTCTCTATCTCTATTTTTTTTTTGAATGGCGTGTTATAGAATATAGTGTCTTACAAAAATTATTGCAATTACAGCATTATTGCTGGACTTCACCCACTTTGGAAGTGCGGGACAGAAAATATGGGCTCATCTAGACGGCAGTGTTGACTCACACGGGGTCCCAAAGCGCTACAATGTCACAGTGTGCACAAAATCGCAAGGGATACGAGCTATAGAAACGTCAGTTTGATAAATGTGTGCGAAGTTGCCCCGTGGCGCGCGCCGCTGTCGAAACGTCTCTAATCATCGCAATACTTGGAGAGTTGCGGTGCTATGTACAGACCTATTTTTGTTTCGTCTGCACCTGTTTGCTTCTGGTAAACGTTGCATGCTCTCCTTCATAATCGCGTTATTGCAGCAGAGAGCACAACAGCTTATATTTGCCATTAGGTATTCTAGGAAGCAACAAATGCAGAGAAAGCCAGAAGGGCAACGTGGGTAGCAGAATAAAAGAAAAAGTTTATGAAGACAAAAAAATAATGAGGGACAGAGCTATAGTGTGATCTCTGTAGATGACGAAAAGTGAGGTTATTAGTTCAGAACTTGCAATATTATCACTTAATACTGTGCAAACAACTTTGATAAGTGGAGAAGGCTGAGCCACAGGTTCGAAGAGCAGACCTGCTGCATGGAGGTGTGAAAACAAGAAGTGCAGAGCTTTGCCCAATTTTGATGGATAGGGCCAGAGGCCCAATATAAGCTTTGAAGTCGGAGGCTTTGGTCTAACCTTAACCTTCTTAAGGTAGCACAGGGTTCGATCGCCCATATTGACTCTGCATTCAAGCAACATGTGCTCAAGTGATTACGCGGCACCACAGTTGTAGTAATAGTGAAATACAACTTGGTCATTGAGGCAAAAAGTAGGCTTGTTCATACGAGCCGTGCATTTACTCGGGTATCGAAGCAAGCGGCCTAGAAGCTTTCCACATGACCCCATGAGTATCGCAGAAACCTCGATTGCAGCTGGAAATATATAATTACACAATTGAAACGTTCGCCGCTATTTAATTGAAAAAAGTACTTCTCAGAAAATAACGCAGTGATGTCCCTTACGAGTTATTTTATCCACCCTCTTACTCATTCGAGCAGAGCAGTTTCCCAAATGCTACTGAAATGTCAAAACGTGGCCACCTTTGTGTGCTCAACGGTTTATGTATCGAGAAAGGTTATGCTTCTATATTGTGCTTTTGAAGCAGAGGCTTTGCAATGGCGCATTTAAATTCGAGAGCATTGTCTAATGTTGCTAATGTCACAGTTGTGCTCTTGATTCACCTGTTATTTTGTATGCAGTGCAGCTCATTTCGGTGAAATTACTCTTTTCAGAACACGACAGTACCGTCTGAAAATCGAACGGCATGAAAGAATTATAGGAACACATTTGATAGTCGTCATTTTAACCGCGACTTGCACGTGGATATCACTCTGCTTGAAACGCGCACTGACACTGAGTTGAATGATACGCAGAAAATGATTTTCACTACAATGACCATCGCTGAGAGAGTATTTATGTTAGTAGCGCCAAGCGTCTTCGAAATGTCAAGGTCAACTAAAAGCTAACCACTCACTTTACACCCTAGTTAAGCACTGTTATTCTAGCACTAACCTCGAAATCGCAATGTCAAATTTTTATACAGATGGTTGAAGCTGGTGATGCCCGAACACGCCTCAAGCATTCGCTTAAGATGACTATAATCGTCTCAATCAAGGGTACTTACAGGGCGGCGGTAGTCTCTGAAAACTTCGCGTAAGGTCTAACGGGGGAGGTTCACTGGTAAATGGAAGAAGCTGGTTCCTTCCTTGCCATAAAGAGAATCACTACAGCTTCCCACGTCTCCGGAGCTTTGGTGTTCCAGCAATGGCGGTGACGGTATTTGCAGAACACTCTCAACGGAGGTGTTCAGCCTGACACTCTCAACCAGTATGTCGGAACGGAATGAAACGAAGACAAAAACGAAAAAAAAAGTAAGGTGTTCTTCACAGGAACGAAAACGTAACCGAAGCGTTATTTATTGTTTTGGTTTGTAGTGAAACCAAAATATTTTTTATCGGTTTTCGGTTGAAGTGGAAAGTCGCCAACCCGAAACGTCAGAATCAGTGCGGATCTCAGGGATCCGCATCAGCACGCATCTCAGGCAAGGATAGTGCGAGCGATAGCCGATCAAGCGCTCCACAAATCTGAGCCTGCCGCTCGGCGCACTAGCAGATCGGCAGCGTAGCAAAACCCAGGGCTTGCACGCTGAAATAATTAATAATTATGGGTTTTTACGTGCCAAAACCACTTTCTGATTATGAGGCACGCCGTAGTGGAGGACTCCGGAAATTTCGACCACCTGGGGTTCTTTAACGTGCACCTAAATATCTAAGTACACGGGTGTTTTCGCATTTCGCCCCCATGGAAATGCGGCCGCCGTGGCCGGGATTCGATCCCGCGACCTCGTGTTCAGCAGCCTAACACCATAGCCACTGAGCAACCACGGCGGGTTGCACGCTGAAGAGTTTATCGTTTCGTTTTCTACGGGTACAACGCTTTGTCACCGAAGTTCCATCTTTCCTTTTATCGCAACAGCAGTGTCACATTTCGCCGAGTGCACTTGATGACGTGCTGCTTCTGAGATCAAGCTCAGTGCCTTGTCTTAGGGCATCTCAGCATGATGTCAGAATTCATAATTCAATTACTGAGGAAAATAAATGTCTTTATCATTACTAAATTTGCTTCGAAAATTTTTGCATGCGAGCCAAAACCATTATGAACCATTACGGATTTTTTTTTTTTTCGTTCGCAGCAGAATCGGGACGCAACGTTCTTCCCTGCATGGAACGAAACTAATACCAGAACTAAAAACATTTCATCCGGCAGACAATTTGTTCCCCTGAACCCCTCTTTCCATCCCACAAAGTACTGTGGTATAAACTTTTTTAAAACAGGGTTGAAGTACCTCAGACAGGCTGGCCAACGTTTCGATAGGTGGACCTATCTTCGTCAAAGGCGGCCTCGTCATCCTCGGCGTGTTAGTTTTAAAGGGTTAGTGCAGTGACGTCACGTGCGGGTGTTGTCGCTGGCGGCTGGTTTTAAAGAGAGAGATTACAAGAGGGAACAGGCGCTGCCGTCCGACGTCTGTGAGCCTCATTCTCAAGACGAAGGGACAAGAGCGTGAGAGTGGGCACGCGGGGAGGAAAGAAAAGAAATAGAAGCAGAAAAAAAGGGGAAAAGAAGGGAAAAAAAAAAGCAGGGGGGTGCCAGGGCCGTACCAAGACACAACAAAGGGGGGGGGGGGTGAAAGAAAAAGAAAGAGAAAAATGAAATCTTTAAGAAATACGGGGGCTTGGGAGCGTGTTGGGGATGCGAAGGGTTAGGAGGTAATCCGGGGGAGTCGTTGGCGGCATGTTTTTGAGGCATTAGAACGGCCGGTCAAGCAATAGGTCGAGTAATTTTGAAATAGTTAAGGTGGCGACGGGGAGTCTGCGGTGCAATGGTGGGTTGACTGAAAGGCAGCGGCATGGTCTTTCAAGGGGCACTGCCCCACGCGCTTAACGTAGGTGTCGTTACGGCGGCATCCAGAAGGCGATGGTTGAGGCGCCGAAGAAGGCATATTGACTTCGGAATGTGTTGTCGAGGGGGTTTCAAAAAAAAAGACTAAAAAAGGGGTAAGGGGGAAGGGGGGGGGCGAAATCGGTAGAGCAAACAGGAGGGCGACGCGTGCAGAAGCGGGCGCGGGCAAGTGTACATGGAAGAAGGGGATCGTAGTACACTTGGTATAGACGTAAAATCCTGAAAGAGTACATTAAATTGAGTAGTAGGCAGGAAATTTTTTTTTTCTTTTTCCCTTCCTCCTCTCTCCCCCTCTCCCCCTTTTTCCTCCGAAATGAAAGAGTAGGTGAGGTTAAGAATTAAAGTTGGCTGGTGGCCTAATGTGTTTTGTGTATTGGTTGATGATATGAGAGTTTCAGATTTAAGTTACAGCTTTTAAAGATTCTAAGTTGCCGCGTGCCAAATTAATTCCTGTCGGGTGTAGGCAATTAAACTTGTGTATGAGGTATGATTCCGTGTACTTCCTTTCGCGAGGGGAACGGAAATTTGTTTGTAGTATATAGAGCCTTGCTTTGTCAAACATATGTCCATGTTCATTAAAGTGGCTGGCTACTGCTTTGGGTAAATTGTGTCTGTCTGAGGTACTTCAACCCTGTTTTAAAAAAGTTTATACCACAGTGTGCCATTCCATCTGCCAGCCCCTTTCTTGTTTTTGGAATCCCACAAAGTAGTAATCCCTTGAACAACAAATCAGAGACACGAAGAAAAGCAAGGCTATGACGTCAGACCGCCTTTCAATATAGTGGCAGTGTGAATTGAAGTAAACGTACGTAAGCTGACTAAGTAAAAACGCGCCGTTGTGCTAGGGGTCCTCTGTTTGAATCCTGCCATCGAATAATTTCATTTATGTTTATTAATTAAAGCCAACGTCTTTCTCAGCGACTTTACGACCACTTTTCCGTATCCGGCATGTTTCAAATCTATTTCATGGGTCGGTCCCGAAGGTAGTGCGCGGCCGCAATAATAAAATTAAATCATTTTCAGGTTTGAGCTCTGTTGTTTATCGCTTCTAATTTTATGTCTGAGAAGATTTAAGATAAGTTGCATGCGCTCTCGGTGTTTTGTTTCACGACACTTCCTTGCGGACTGCCATTCTCATAATTCTGAGAACTGAGTTTGCCAAGAACGTAAGGCTTGGCATGAAAAACTTTAGTGATGAAATGGTCTGGCAATGTAACCCGCATATACCCCATGTCACGTAATCCTACATTATCGTAACGTAGTCCTTATGCAGTTTTACGGAGGAGTGCCGTGAATTTGCTGCAGGCATACCTGGCTCAATTGTTAGGCCTTGACGAGGCGAAAGTAACTGTGGGCATACCGTACCCGAGAGATGCAGCGGAGGAGCGACCGCCGAGTAAACCACCGTGGGACTCCAGTGCGTGAGTGCCAATGATAATGGCACTGTGCGAGCACGCGTAGGATGTTTGCGGAGAGTGAGGTCATGAGCTCGTGGAGATGCCTCCGCGGGCGGTTTTGTTATTCAAACGCTTCAGTTGCGGCGCGCACTACCTTGGAACGAAAGGAAACACATCCGGCCCGCCAGGGGTAAGCGGAGGGGGGATCTCCATATTCAACCTTGGCGTCCACATTCGTGCCTACCTGCAACGCGATGTGGGTGCCATCAAGAGCGCGCCGAAAAAGCAATCTTCTCACCATCAGAGCACAAATAATTTCTTCTTCCGAGGCATTAATTGGCAAGGGAGCAGTTTGCCCTTGCCATGCCCGACTACCAGGTAATATGATCACGTTGGCCTCGCGGGCTAGTGCTAACCGCCTATTCAGAGGGAATTACAGCACGAGAAGAGGTGACCTACTGATTTATTTATTTATTTATTTATTTATTTATTTATTTATTTATTTATTTATTTATTTATTTATTGAATGAATTAAAATGAATTATGGGGTTTCACGTGCCACGACTACGATCTGATTATGAGACACGCCGTAGTGGGGGACTCAGAAAATTTGGACCAACTGGGGTTCTTTAACGTGCACCTAAATGTAAGTACACAGGTGTTTTCGCATTTCGCCCCATCGAAATGCGGCCTCCGTGGCCGGGATTCGATCCCGTGACCTCGCGCTTAGCAGGCCAACACCATAGGCACTAAGCAACCACGGCGGGTTGATTGATTGATTGATTGATTGATTGATTGATTGATTGATTGATTGATTGATTGATTGATTGATTGATTGATTGATTGATTGATTGATTGATTGATTGATTGATTGATAACTAGGTTATTTGGTATATAGTTATGGCACTGAAGCGCAAACAAAGACACCGACTGAGACCAAAACACACAACAAGCACTCACTGAACTCTCTTTCCTTTCGGACAAAGCAGCAACACAATACTCGACACAATGCAAACCACTTCATGAACCCGTTGTGCAACTGCCCAAGTGCCGGACCGCCGAGAAGCGGAATAGGACGGTCCTGGTTAAGTGGTCAAGTTGTACTAGAGCGCATACGGGTTTTTCAGAAGAGACAACAACTGCGCGGCACCTATCATCGACGTCATTAAGAGGCTCGTCATGAAGAAGACAAGTCCACTTGTCGAAACGCTGGCTCCTGCTTTCACCTTGTTCTCGTTTTACTCATCGTCTTGAATTCCCATCTACCGCCTTCCCCCTGTTCTCCCTGGATCGCCATGACCAAGGAGGTTATAAAAAGAAATTCTGGGGTGAAAGCCCTCGCAGATTATTACCAAGAGAGGCGAAGCCAGCGCTTGCCCCTACTTCACCCTTGAAAGAGTGCTGAACTACACGGAGAACTGTCGCAGTTCAACTGCTCTTGATCTGTTAATATGAATTTTAGACTAACTGGAAAAGAATAGAATGTTGTTTCGAGCTAAAATATTCCGACACTCTGTGTAGTGACACCCTGATCTCCCATACAAGTTACCAAGACTTTCAAGCTGCGCCCTAAAACCAATGACACAGACTGGCACATCCAGAAGCATCTGTACGGAAAAATTGGCCCTGTGAAAGTCATTAGAAGTGAGAAGAAAACGCTTCCTATTCTCCGCCAAATGCCAACGTTAATCGATTCCCCTGGTAAGATAGAGGTGACCGGTTTCATCTTTAGGATATCAGCTCCACTCAAGAAGTTATTTTTTTTAACCTCTTTGGCCATGACATGGTCAGCTGCCCACAGCGTTGGCGAAGCGGACAATTGTGTTGCTGCTTTGTCCAAATTAAACGAGTTCTCTAAGTGCTTGTTCTGTGCCTTGGTCTCGGTGGATGTCTTTGCTTTCACTCTAATGCCACGTATTGATTGATTGATTGATTGATTGATTGATTGATTGATTGATTGATTGATTGATTGATTGATTGATTGATTGATTGATTGATTGATTGATTGATTGACCTTCACTGTAAATAAATGAAAATAAATGTGAGAACGTGAAAAAAGCAACAGAAGAACTCTATTTTTAATACAGAACGTTTCTTAGAATAGAAAGTACAGTATTCTGACAAGGACGCGATGTAACAGTAGTAATAAGTACAAATGTTTTTATTTTCTGTTCGCTTTGTTCGTACTCCTTACGACGCCCTGGTGGTAGATGTGGTGGTGGTGGTGTGATGATGATTATGATGAATTGAAAGGAACCACCAGATGTGCGAAGACTAAGCGCAATCAGTACGCGTGCTTGCAATCGACGTTTATCGAATTGACGACTAGCTGCACTTAGCTGTCCTCTCTATAAGCACTTTCGAAAAATTCCACATCGTCGCAGTTTAGTCAGGAGTATTCGCCACGCAAGCCGCATTGTAATTCGCAATGTGCGAGCCCAAAGCCAGCCTTAGACGCAGCCGGCCACTCATGTGAAACCGGCTCTGTCAGAGGAGAAGCCAGTCATTGACGCGGACGCTTTCGCGGAGCACACTCGAAAAATCCACACTTACGGAATAGGATCCAAGTGTTCAGGCAGCCTGTGAAAAGCCCCTAGACGTTTTACACGAAGCATGTGCACTCTTTAATAACAGCCAATAAATTAATGACCGTACACATTTCGTTGACTATTGCCCAGTTTTTTTTTTTTTTAACTCTTTTATTCCCCCTGTCTCAATGCAGGGTGTACCCAACCGGGGCCATTGTATTTATCCTCCCTGCCTTTCCCTAGTCAGCCCACACGGAACTATGTGGACTACAAATGGGACGGAAAAATGTGTACGTGTAAACAACCATTTGTCTACGACGCCCGTGGATTATATTCACAAAAGATCAAGTCTGCGAGAAGGCAAGATGGAAATGCCAGCTAGAGAAATATGCTGAGCCATAATGAAGTCGCGACGGTAACTCGGGTGCAAACCTGGCATGATAGCTCCGGATGTTGGCTGAAATATAAAGCAATACGTAAATTTATCGCACAAATACCTACAAAAAATTGATGTATGATGTATATGTAGAGGCGCCCAAATCTTTAACTGGGGTGCGCGAGCAGCGACTTTTCCGTGCCTCAGCGCCGTATGACGTCCTTAAGAAGGAGCAGCCTAGCAGACGATGGGCGCCGCTGAGCGTGCTTTGTCCGCATGCGCTTAGTCTCAGACTGTTTCCAACGTCGCCCCGTCATACGGTGCTGACGCACGGAAAAGTCGCCGCTCGCGCACGCCGGTTAAAGATTTGGGCGCCTGTACATGTTTGTAAGAGATACGCGATCTTGTAGGCCTGCGGGCTTGAA
Source organism: Dermacentor albipictus (assembly GCF_038994185.2). Classification (NCBI taxonomy): domain Eukaryota; kingdom Metazoa; phylum Arthropoda; class Arachnida; order Ixodida; family Ixodidae; genus Dermacentor; species Dermacentor albipictus. Next base: position 77,952,573 of record NC_091824.1, read on the forward strand.
AGCCGTGCCTTTCGTAGTAAACTGTACTTAGTTTCGTAATAATTTTCCACCGGCGTGAAAGCTATACTGCTCGTTCCTTGACCTCCGCAAATGCGCTTCAAGACTGCGTTCGACCGAGAAGACGGCGGTCTGGAATTGGGCGATAAGGGATGAAGATATGAGCGAATTCGTGCGATTGCAATTATCATTTACTCATGTCACACGTAGCTTACACTTTAGGGTCCGACAATCTGGAAACTGAGTTATCTTCATAGTAGCGAAGAAAGTTGCCTCGTTCCGAAAGTTATATATGATAGTGAAACTGAGTTCTCTTTGGGGAAGATTTAAGAAAGTTATCTTTTAAGAATAGTTCTCACTCTATGAACTACGTAAACACTAGCACGTGTACTGACTTCTATGACGAGACATCATAAGTTGGCCTATTGTTCGGAGCAGGGACATGTCATACTTTGCAAACGCATGAATTAACGAGCTCATGGAAATCCGTGCCGCCTGCGTCCTATACATTTGAGCCTACGCAAGAAATGCATTAGAGCTGGTGCAGTGGCTGATAATTGATGTCGTATGCGCAACAGTACTCGAATGCTGTACTAAAACCATTAGTGAAGCTGCTTACAATGACAGCAGCGACTAATAGCGACGTCGCTACGTCTCTCTCCAGATGGGCAATGCATCGCAATTCCATTAGAGCTACGATTGGCGTTTCTATCAGTCCTTGACGTAGAAAATGGAACGGCGAGCATGACAGCGCTTCCGTGCGAGCACGTTTACGCTACAGATCCTCCTGCTGGCTACTATAATCTCGCTGAACTTCAATGTCAGCATGGCGGCACTCGGACTGTTCTGCATACCCACGCTCGTGTTTTCGACCGCTTTCGCCCTCGAAAATGTACATCCACGTGCAAGAGACTTCGTTGACTTCGCAGGAGGATGATCGATGGTCGTGCGAACATAATAAGCTGTCGTTCTCTTTTTTTTTTTTTAAAGCGTTCCTTTGACTTTCTATTTTCAACAATATCGCACGCCCTCTCAGCTTTTCTGGGCGACGCTTGAGAGCTTGAGTGCCCGATTCGTGTCTTTGCTCGAGAGTGGCACCTGCCGCGTTGCGCGGCATTGATGGACTCGCGGGAAGGTTGGGCAGCTATAGCAGTCTGACAACTCGTGTCCAATTAGCCGCGCCTTTTGGCAGGCGCTCCGACGTCACGGGCGAAACCTTCCTGCCAATATTTTTGATAAGGAAAGCACATTGCCAGCGTATCCTTGCTAGTGTTTCACATCGGGACGGCAAACAGGAAAATGACGACGAAACTTGCAAGGGAAGCTAAGAACCGCGCTGCAATCGACGTGATATAAAGTGACAGGCGTACCAAGGAGACACGGGAGGGAAGGTGTGTGAATCGGACATCAAAAGGGAGATATGTGACATTCCAGTCGACGTTGGGTGTAGAAATAGAGTCGGGCAGGCGGTGTACGCGTGAAAGTGACAACCGTCCCATCAGAGTAGCGGAATGTGCGGAAAATGAAAGAACAGCAGCTGAAGACTGTAGAGAAACAGATTTAGTGATAGAAGAAGGAAAATCATGTAGGCGTAGGGTGGGATGTGCGCGGCTTTTTCACAGGTAAATGGTAAGTGGACAACTTTTTGAACAGGCCTTAGATTTGGCGTGGGATTTTGAGCTCTACGGTGGCCTATGTGATAGTGCACATCACATCAGGCACGTCACTCGTAATCACGGATATACGGCTATCACGATGTCATTTTTTTTTGTCTCTTGTTTTCACCCTTTTTGTACCCTGTCGAGTGTATATCACCAGCACGGCGCTGTCAAACGTCTTGTCAAAGACTCTCCAGAAACATCGGTGTGCACATAGTATCATGCATCCGTGTCGTTTTGCGCAAGCAGCGCTGCTTTCCTCTCTAAAATGTGTCCTCCAGTGTAGTCTACTACGCAAGCTTGCTCGTGTGGAGGTGTGGAGGTGATTTCTTTTCTAGCTTTCGATCCTAGCGAACTTTGCAGATCAAAACGAAGCGCGCTTACCTCTGCAGCGTCAGCTGAAACTGCCACAAAGGCACGAATAAATCGCACTCAATCGCACGTTTAGTCATGCACGACCAAACATTTACTGCTCGCGAAACGCAGCGCACGCGACTAAGGAGGGGCCTCGAGGGCACAAAACACGCAATGCTCAGAGCCCGAGAAAATAAAAAATGAACCGAACAGCCGTCAAGACAACGCAAACGGTACTATTCGGAGTCGAAATATGTCGCGACTGCCAGCCCACTCAAGCGTCCATCGCAATGAACGCAAACAGCAATTCTACTGACGCCACACGTCCATCACCCATGCCCAATTAGGAGCAGCTGTCTGAACTACCATCCTTGACATCAGCTATATCCCTCTCTCCCTCTCTCACCTATTTAAGACCCTCTTAGCGTATACCTAATCGCGAAATATTTTGCCGCGCTCTCTTTCCCCTGTTTCTGTGCAAACAGGTGCCTGGAACGCACAGACTGCTGCTGCTACGCAGACCCTCGGAAGCCGCTCGCACTTTTCCTACGCAGACCGTATCTGTCGCGTCACGCACGCTACACCCCGTACACCGGGCAGCGCGGGGGCGTGCGCACACGCGTCAAGAATCCCGCCGCATTTGAATAACGACGTCCTCTTCCTCCTCCGTCGCGGCGGCGCATTACTGTACGCGCGCTCTCGAAGAAGCGACGGCCGGGCAGGGGGCCATAAAATAATAATAATAAAAGAAGATGTTTAACGAAAACTTCCCAACCGATCCAAAGATAGCGCCGACGTGAGCACGGTCGCGCCTGCAAAGAACGCGTGCTTCCTCGTCTGCACGCATCGGAAAACGCCTCGCATGTGTTTCGCGGAGGCGGAATAGGCGCCGGTTGTCAAATGCGTCCGCCTCCGGCGGTGCGAGAAATTTTTGACCAAACCGTCGACGACACGTTTTTTTTTTTTTTCAGGCACGCATATCGCGCGCACTGCCAAAGTTTTAAGCCTGCTGTTGCTGTGCGAAGTTCTACACGAAACGCCGATGCTGCAGAGAGTAGCTGTTTGTTGCATCTTAGCCCGCCAGGGCTTCCGTCGCATCCCCGGTGATCTGGATCGACCCATTACCTTTGGGTGTTGATAGATGCTATGCTCCGTTTCATACATGGCGAGTATAAACCTGCGGAAGCTATGCAAGTATATATTGTGGTCAGAGAAGTATCACTCCGCGCGTTTCCTATAGTGCAGTTGGTTTTGATCAGCGACGCCAATATGCGGTATAACTACTTTATATATCACAACTACAACAAGTGGACGTAAGGCTTCGTACAGGTTACATATTATTTGGCCACCTTCTTGCTACCAGTATGCGATTCACTGTGTTATGATCGCGAGCGCAGACACCATGCTGCGTCCGCGGGTAAAAGAAACGTGTCACTCCGCTCGTTCGACAGCAGATGTAGATTCAAATCTGCGACACCTGTGGAAGTATTGCGCCATGTATTGCGATATAGCAGTGTCAGACTCAAGGTTATATCGCATTACTTGACGCGCACGTGTGTCTCTCTTTCATGTGTAGCGCATTCTTTTTAGTCGCGAATGCAAGCCGTCTGAGAAGCCTGCCCAGCCTTTGCGAAACGGAATGCAGGCTGGTCACGTTGATGCCTTAACTGTGAAGGCTTGCATGCCATTTCTCTGACCCTAAGGTTACATAACACGTGACGCCTGCTGTTCAGCTGTTCTTACACATGCGCAAGCGCAACTGGCTTGCTTTCCCCAAAGAATAACATGATTAGTTATCATATCAAGCATAGGTTTCCGCCTGATGGACGAAGGCACACATGGGAGGGGAGAAGGCTGACTTGGAAGAGACAGTCCATTTCGATGGTACGTGCAATGGTCTGGTTAGTGTCTGTGTTGTGAATGGGTCCCTACGCTGGCTGAAAACTGTTACGGTTTCTCTGTGTAGAATGGGTAAGGATCATCTTCCTAAGAATACTCATTTCATTTCTAATTTTCGGGCAGCCTTTTGATGCACACTCTTAAAACAGTTGCATCTTTTGCGGTGTATATTCGTCCAACACTAACAACCGTCATCTGCCTTGCTTGCGTTTCCATTTTTGTAAATGCTGCGCTCGTTACTTTCCGGACGTGAATGCTATGTCACGATGATATTGGATTGGATTGGAGAAACTTTATTTACGCGCATGCCGTACGTGACTTGGAAGTACCCGGCTCGCAGCGTTAAAGAAAGGAAATGCGGGCAAGACAGCTGACGATTGCCGTTGTGGGACAAGATAAGCCCCAAAGGGTGTAAATTCTTTAAAGAGTGTAGATTACTGGTTGCCAGGGCATTTCGCACACTTTACAGCAGCTTCACCATTCTTGTCTTCATGCGATTTTGACGTCACCGCTCTGCTCACGGCGGGCTTGGCAATCGAAATTTCGGTCCAAGTGGTTCGATGTCATAAAACAGAATGCACAGGCATGCTATCTAGCAGGCGCTGCCACGACGAGCGGGTTCCACAATGCACACGCAAGACAGGAACTTGTGCGTCACTGCGCACGGCACTCTCGAGAACGAGTGCAGAAAACAAAGCTAAAACAAGGATACATTTTACGCCAGTTCCTCGCTGTAGCGCATCGCGGCAACTTACGTGTGATACCTGCAACTCGCTCTGCACGGAGTATGCGTGCTTATAAAACAAATGGCGACCTGCAGGCACCGCTATGTCTTGAAAGTTAGAATGAATAACGAAACGGGGTGCCTTCCGAGCTAGCTCATAAAGTGGTGGCGAAACAGATGAGCTTTCATTAATTTTCGTTTAGGTTTTGCAATCCTTCATTGTCTCCCTCGCAGGAAGACGAGCCTGCGCAGATCTGGACACGGCATACCACTCATAATTTTATTACCCACGGTATTAAACATTTCTCTACGTCATCCTACGTCTCACAAACTTGGCCTGGGAAGAACTCGCACAATTCAGCGTTCGTTTCCCTCCAAATAACTTACGTGCTTCGTTTTCTTATGTTGCAAACAATGCAAATTGCGGGCTCGCGGAATTTGCGCTCACGGACTTGCATATTCAAACCTCCCATAACGAACATACATCGTAAGACACCCTACCTTTCGTCCTTCGTGCGCGTTCGGAAAAGCTTGAGCACGCTTTTCTTCGGCAGCTCGTGAAAGCGAATGACGCCGTGTCGGGGTTATTCTCACTGGAACTTTCTTTTTCCCGAGAATGAAATGCAGCACGACAGAAAATTTCGACTGGTGTGCCGGAAGGCGAGCGGTCCTTTTTGACGCTGATTGCGCAGAAAAACGAACTGCAGTGCGCACAGCGCGCAGGCCCCACCACCAACTGACCGTCCCGTCCGTTTGACCGAATGCTATACGTCACGGCGTCGGCCCACTGCCCGCCGATGCGCATTTCCCAACTCTAACCCTCTCAAGCAAAATTGCGCCCTTTGAGCCGTATTTTACCACACAACGATAATCGTCATCTGACTTGTTAGCGCTTCCTTTCTCGAAAACGCCGCGCCCGCTGCTTTCCTGTCGAGAATGCTCTGTCATGCTGATAACGCGCATGCCGTTCGTGACTTGGAAGTACCGGGCTCGCCGCGTTAAAGAAAGGAAATGCGGACGAGACAGATGACGATTATCGTTGTGTGGCAAGATACGGCCCAAAGGGTGTAATTTTGCTTAAGTGTGTACACTCTTAAGCAAAATTACACCCTTTTACAGAGCAACAATAATCATCATCTGTCTCGCCCGCATTTCCTTTCTTTAACGCGGCGAGCCCGGTACTTCCAAGTCACGAACGGCATGCGCGTTATCAGCATGACAGAGCATTCCCGACAGGAAAGTAGCGGGCGCGACGTTTTCGAGAAAGGAAACGCTAGCAAGGCAGATGACGATTATTGTTGTGTGGCAGATATACGCTCCAAAGGGTGTACTTTTGCCTAAGAGTATAGCAGCAATAACGGTTGATAAGACATCACAAGAAAGAAAGAAAGAAAGAAAGAAAGAAAGAAAGAAAGAAAGAAAGAAAGAAAGAAAGAAAGAAAGAAAGAAAGAAAGAAAGAAAGAAAGAAAGAAAGAAAGAATTGACAAGGTCGTAAACTCTCGAGCTTCTTTGCGGTCTCAAACAAATTAATTATTATTAGAGATTGATCTAGTGTGCGCATTCATTACGTTCAATAATGAAATTTCTGTCCCAACCAGCAGGATCGTGCCGGGCACGCGCCAAGGCGATCTCTATCGCGCGCGCTTGGAGGAAACAAAAAATGCAGCGGACCTGCGACATCTTGCAGAACGACAGCCCCGTTTCCCAACGAAGGCGTTTCTTTTAAGAAGCTGGTATTGAGAATTTCAATTGCCTATAACCATAGTTCTTCGATACTTTTCCTCCTATAAATAAACTAGGTACCTTAAAACGTTGTCCGCAGATAACGCTTTCGAGCACTTGCTTAATAAACCTTTAGCAAATGCCGTACATCACGCGCAAACACATTTAAGTTGTGCTTCCCCCCCTTTTCTGCAAATTTGATCTGAGTGGCCCTCATAGTTCTTCCACGACTCGCTAAGTTCTACACTGTTTCCTAAAACACAATAGCAGTGCTCTGGAGTGCTTCCGCTGGTAACTTACTGAAAGGACCGTAATTAAAGTACACACCATTAACATTATCTACACAAATAACTCATAACCTGCCGCCTACTTCCACAAAATATGAAAAAGGTGACTTGTTTAGTTCTCCGAGGACACCGTGAGCGCCTGGTATAACGCACAGGGAGAAAACAATGGTTCAGTAATTATTTCCAAAGTTCAAAACTAAGACAGCTACGTCACACTTTCTCCACCACATCACCCCTAACGTGACCCCTATTCAAACCGAATCTAAACTTGGAGTCCCGTACCATTCTTATGGAACTCGGGAAAACATATCGCGAAAACATTTAGTTTAAAGGCCGTGTAATGCCTTAGAGCACTTACCTAAGAAATTGTTTCTTTAAAACTTGCACAAGAAACTGGCACTCCTGTAACATAGTCCGCACATCACCTAGAATATTGCCCCTATTCCCTCAACATATCAACTTTGTGGCACAATGATATTTTTCAGGAGATTGTGGAAAACTTTGTATGCGGTTTTTATTATGCGCTTGTTAATGCTCCGTAATTTGTGGAAAATTTTTTCTACAAACGACAAAGTTTCCTACAAAAACTATATTTAACCTACATAATTTATTCTATTTCTTGCATAATTCACAACATCCTTCTTGTTTCTATGAAATATAAACAACACACCTATATTTATTTAACCAAGGAGCCATGGAAAACCAATTATGCGGCTCGTATATGAAGCCTAAGGATCTGTATAGAGAAAAAAACGAAAATTCCGTAATTGTTTTATCAGCACATAATTAACCTACACACTTCAAATTTTCCATGCATGTTACCCTTAACAGGCCTAAATATACAATTGATGCCATCCTTTATTCTTCAAGATTAGTGAGTAGACTTCTTAAGTGTTTCATATAACGCCTCTAAAGAGGCAGTGAGCGAGGGCATAAAATTTTTATTTGGCCCCTATTTAACCAACACACTTTAAATTTGCCTGCACATCACGCCTAACTGTCGCTGATTCCCTTTGAACATAAATTCAGTTAATGATGCAGCTCTTCCTGTACACCGTGAAAACACGCATATAACATTTTCGAGCGCTTATAGTCGCACTGTCAGCTACGCGGCAAAATTCCAGGATTCGCCCGCGTTACTGTGTCACTATTCTGAGCGCCCCTAGGGATGTGGTGATCATATGTCGTCATGGCAAAGCGAGTTAAGTATATGAGGGGGTGTTCAGGTGTGTCACCGGTGATAGCATTCCGAAGTGTATAGTCAAAATATTAATAAATTGGCTCATATTAATATAATTTAACTCTTCTTAATTGTTTTTAAAAACAGGAATAAACGAGGGTAACTTTTGAAGCTTTAGTTTTCCTCATTTGCTATACAAGCTCTGTCACCGTGCTGTCTGACACTAGAAGCGGTGAGCGAGAAACCAAAGTAGCTATACGTAACCACAGTCTAAATTTCTTTTTCTCCTATGAATTCAAAGCCAGCGCACCTAATACTGTCCGAGCATCAAGGTTTTCGAACCTCTTATTATTTAATCTAGTTTCAGAACATATATATAGCGGCCACTATCTCACAGGCATTATGATATACACTGTCGCGAGGCCGGGTACTCTTTCCAAATGTTTAGTCAATGGCCCTTCTAGTCGCCATAATGGCGTCTTTACCGATGTCCGAAGCCGAAGAGAACGTATGGCCTACATAGACTCGCTGATGTGGGACAGGTCGATCAACCCATACCTCGAGGTAGATATTTGAACATTTCGACAACGACGTTAAGGTCACAGCCTTACGCAGCCTCCACAGCGAGCTCGGTGCTTTTACAGTGACAACAAGGTCGACATCGAAAAACAACAATAATGAGCGGTTGCAGCATCTGATAACAGGTTGAAATGGCTATCCAGAGTGCTTTCAAACGTTATATGAGGAAAGGTTTGGTGCTCTGAATGAAAGAAAACAATGTGTTCCGAGCACTCGATTTCAACAGGGCAAATGTATATACAGTAAGTGTAAAGAATCGCAACTTGCAGCATGGACGAAGAAAGAGGGCGGGACGAGTGTTGTTGCACCGACCCCACGTGTACTAACAAGGCCAACTATAAGTACTGCTAAGAATGTATATACAGCGCTCCAAAGCGACCAGTCGAATGCAAATATACCGCAAGAAATACGACAACGAGAAGCGGATGGAAGGAGCGTTAAGCGCGCTTAGCAAGTACTCGTAACACGTTCACAAAAGCTTGTAGCAGGAATTGTGTACTTTTTTTATGTCACTTTCTAACTAAGAAATTCCGTTAAACGAGATGCGGTGCACGTGACAGTTTCTGTGTCGTCTCATTGTCAAGCACTGTCGTTAAGTGCGCGTCGCGCTGCCGTCATGGTGTGCCGTCACATCTTGCCGAACGCCAGATTTCTTCTCGCGCCACATATGCGTAAAAAAAGGCGCCCCTTTCCTTTTAGCTGTGCGGGTAAATTTAACGGAAGTTCCGCACAGAAGCCGCGCATTTGAAAGTTACGGGCCTGGCGCTTCCCCTGCGCGTTTTATAAGTGCAACGTCTCAAGTAGCTCCACCGTAAACAGGCGTCGAAAAAAAAAAAGAAAGAAACGCTGCTCATCGTGTACATCTGCGACCCCTGGTGACCCGTTGCACGGTTCAAGGCGGATCAGAGTGGGGGGGGGGGGGGGGGAGAAGGGGGGAGTGGGGCGAACGCGCTCGTAAGCCGAATGATTTTCCGCGCGCGCGCCGCTTAGGAGGAAGAGGAAGTTGTTTCCGCTGCTCGTAAAGCGAGATGGCCGTAAATTATGCCGCCGACGCAGGTTCTGACTTTAAACGCGCAGGTTCACAGAAGCAACCGCGCAGTCCGGTCTGTCAGCCCCGAAAGGTCACTGCAAGCTAACGTGTGGTTTCACTTTCTGCAACGTACGCGCAACGCCATAGTTATCATGGTTAGGCACCTGTACGAAAACGTAGTCAAGAAGGTGAGATAGAGAAGCGAACGCCGGAATGGTAACAAGTGTGCATAATACATTGCGGACAGGTTGGCTGGCTGGAGCCTTATAAATGATGCCACGAGGGCCTGCGCGAGCCTGTGGCGATCAGGAGCTCGGAATGATGCAGCTATGTATACACGGGCCCTTGACCAAGCCGACCTTTCATCACAGTCGGTTGCGGCAGTCCGGCCGGCTCAACGGGCTTCAAACTAGAGCAGAAAAGAAGTTAAGCCTGCAGAATAAGTTAGTTGCTTCTGATAGCTAAGCGTCACAACTAAACTTCTGACACAACTGCTGTAAAATTCAGGGCACCGTATTAACTGCTAAAATAACAGCAGTTGTCGCGTGTGTGGGGGCAGATGTCGCGCGCAGCTCTTTATAATTAAAGTGAGAAAACAAAATAACGCTTTACGAGAGTGCACACGTGCAGTGCTACTACAAAAAGCCATACAGTTTTTACAAAACTTGTGCGAAAAAGAAATTTCCCCTATCATGCCTTTGACAAAAATTGCAAAAAGAATATGCAGATCCAACGCACGTGTTGGAACCTACGTGAAGCGAAGCTTTTGGGAAGCGGTTAATGAAATTATATAAATTTGCTGTCAAGTTAATTAAACACGCCGGGGTTGCTTAGTTGCTATATGGTGTTGGGCTGCTAAGCACAAGGTCGCCGGATCGAATCCCGGCCACGGCGGCCGCATTTCAATAGGGGCGACATGCGAAAACACCCTTTTACTTATAGACTTAAGTGCACGTTAAAGAACCCCAGGTGGTCCATGTTATTCCGGAGTCCCCCGCTACGGCGTGCCTCATAATCAGATTGTGGTTTTGGCACGTAAAACCCAATAATTTAATTAAGTTAATGAAACTTCTTTATTTGAACAATGCCATGGCACGGCATATCGCACCGACCACGCCCGATCGCACAGCCCCACTCTCCAGCTCTTGTCCAGCCAGAAATCCGACATGGTGGCTGAATTCCATTGCCGCATCAGTTGTCACGTGCCGGCAATTATCAGAAACGCCATCGGTTCCGGAGCACCCCTGCAGGCGCCACCACCGGCATGCTGTCTCGTACCGTACTCGAGTGACACGTACCGCGCACGCCACCACACCGCGCTAATACAGACGAACACACAATTAGCCCATTTATTTCTGCGTCTTTGGCGTAAACTTTCCTGCGTATGGGCTCTCGCCTACCCGTGCTATGCATCCAATGTGACAAATCTGACATAGGCTTGTGTTTCTTAATATCGTTTATTGCGATAGCAATTATATGGACACTCCAGGGGCATTTTTACTGTCGCCGTGATGTTCCATATAAAGCCGAAGGGCTATAACACCGTCGTCGCGCGTCGTATGCTGTATGTGCGAATGAAAGCGAGCGAGGGAAGCCGACGATCGCGGCTATATCTGGCCCGCGCGAAGGAAGAAAACGGAGAACAAACGCGTGGCCTTCCGTCGCACCGTGAGGGGATGGGAGGGCGGGAGGGGCGGCGGCATTCCCCCTACCGGGCGCAAGGTGAATTGACGATCGCGGCTCAATCTCAAACGCTATACATGGAGGAAAGCGGGGAGGAAGCGCGGGACGGAGGAGGGTGTGGCTTTGACTCCGCCAACAAGTGCGTGCTCTGCAGGCCCGCGACCGGCTGCACGCGCCGTATCTTGAAAGGGATCTGCAGACGGCTCGCTGCAGACGCAGCAGACGAGACGCAGCAGACGCTGTGTTCTCGCCGCTCTTGCATTGAAGCAATAGACCGTACGAACGTCGCTTCGCTCGCTGCTGCTGCCGCGCTTACGTACCAATTCCTGCTTTGATTGTAGGCGTGCCTCGGCGTCTCTCGGCGTAACCGAGCGAACGAGCACAGCGAAGGGTGAAAGAGCGAACGCGGAGCGCAGCGGGTGATGAAAGACAGCGATAGCGAAGAGAGCGCGAAGAGAAAAGCGGAGGAGGAGGGTGCAGCGGAACCAGCGTTTTGACAGTGAGTGTCCGCGCTCATCGAGCATGAAGTGGTCACGATTGCTGGTGCGCGCTGGCACCATGCTTGTTATTCAATTAGTAAGCGAATATTTCCTAGTTTATACGGCCGATAAAACTACTAGCTCACTTCGTATAGATATCTACTAATTTGCTATCGCAATCGACACTTCGCCTTTCAGGTGAAACTGCGACTTTCTTTATTCATTTCAAATTCACTGGCCATTTCTATGCCAGTCTCATATCGTGAGTACAAGACATAGTAGAGAAACGATAATCATCAACAACACGCTGCAACAAACTCAAAGAGCTAGTTGTCATTGGTACGATATGTACTTCCTGCTTATAGACCAATCCCCGGTCGTGAATATGTGCCATTGTTTATCATTATCGTAATAATCAACACGCGAACACGCTTCTTGGCCGATACTTCATGGTAGGTATGTCTCCATGGAAAACACGGGGAAGGCGGGAGATGGAAGTTCAAGACGATGAGCAAAACGAGAACAAGGGGAAAGCAGGAGCTCCTGCTTTCACATTGTTCTCGTTTTGCTCATAGTAGGTATTTGTCACATTATTGAAATCATGGTCATCAACAAGTGGCGTTGGTGTTGGCACGAGAGCAGTGTACGTGCGCTTGTGGGTCGAGATATACAAAGTCCTTTTTCCGGGAGTTTGAAGCCCACGTAAGAAGTGTGTATGCTGCTCGGGAGAAACCGCCAGATTTCATGAAGATGCTGAATGCGTACGTACGCTTGCCTGATTTGATAGCGCAGCCCTTATGCGCCAATTCCTGCTTTGAGCCTCGGCGTGCCTCAGCGTCCCTCGTAACCGAGCGAACAAGCACAGCGAAGGGTGAAAGAGCGAACGCGGAGCGCAGCGGGTGATGAAAGACAGCGATAGCGAAGAGAGCGTGAGGAGGAAAGCGGAGGTGGAGGGTGCAGCGGGACCACGATGCGGAAAACGGAGAAAGAAGGTATGACGAAAGCGTGAGAAGAAAAGCGTATAGTGCCGCGCAAGACAGGCTCTGCGGCGGCGATGGCTACGAGATGGCGCCAGAGTAGCGCGCGTCAGACATTAGAAACAAAGCGCTGCTTGAGCGGAGGTCTGTCTGCAGCGGCTGTCAAGGTCGATCCAAATAGGTCGCGAAGCTTTGGGCGAAAGCAGTTCGGTACAAATTGTCACCGACATCAGCAAGAGTGGCTATGGGAGCAGCGATTGAAGTGTCACTGCGGGGAAGAAACATTGGGAAAGAAAAACGCGTTTTTTAATTCAAGTGTGAGACAGTCAGATTCAGTCAACGAAAATAAAATTCCTGGTCAATGTTACATATACGTGATGAGTTAAGAACATAGAAGTTTATTTAATTTTATTCTATAATAAATACATTTATTTTCAGCGCCCATCGTTGCAGGGGGTGTTGACGCCGCTATCACTCGCAATACAATGCACCTCTTGAAATCTGCAGAAAGGCGCGCTCGTAAAGGTCACCTGTTGAAGTACGCCCCTAATACGTTGTCCTTTTTAGCTTGGCGTAGTTTGTCTGAATTCGGTGACGCGGTATCTTCATCGCTTCTTAACCTGTTCAGTCAAAAGTAGTGAGTTAAGACCGCCAGATCGTGCAGTTGTATAAAAAATAACGGGGTTTAACGTGCCAAAACCACTTTCTGATTATGAGGCACGCCGTAGTGGAGGACTCCGGAAATTTCAACCACCTGGGGTTCTTTAACGTGCACATGAATCCAAGTACACGGGCGTTTTCGCATTTCGCCCCCATCGAAATGCGGCCGCCGTGGCTGGGATTCGATCCCGCGACCTTGTGCTCAGCAGCCCAACACCATAGGCACTGAGCAACCAAGGCGGGTTTGCAGTTGTTTTCGTGCGACTGCGCTGGCCGACAGGCTTGGCATCCGACAATAGGATCAGCACTCTACACCTAAGGCTTTCGTCGACCTCCAATGAAAGTATGTTCTGTGCAGGGGTGCGATTTCGACAACCGTACGGCTGGCCTTTTCCTACATCGATTTCCGCGCTGAAAGCTCGAAACGCCCATCAAGTCGAATGGCGGGGCACTTGAATATAGAGCTCTAAAGGCAGGCCAATAGGACAAATTTCGCGCCTTCGCAAATAAAACTACGTCACTTCTGTTTTTAACGGATATGGCGTCACATTACTTTTTCTTCCGCCGGCAGTGTTCCCTCCACATACAGATGGCGCTAAGCCCCATGACACACCGATGAACCACCATGTTTTGAACGTATGGGTTCCTATGGAAGCTTCGCTACCAGGTATATTTACCTTGCGGCTGCTGGGTGGTGGTAAAAACGTTTATTTCCTCTGAAAAGAGGGAGTTACATGGAGGGTGCTCTGGAGTCAGGCTTAGTGCCTTTCCCCTCACAAACACTAGGTGGAGTCCCTAGTACGGGACCCCAGTGGCTTCCGCTGCCGCCATAGCTCGTTCGACCATCGCCTTTTGGGCTTTCAGGTCGCAACAGGCGAGTAGGGTCGCCTCCCAGTCCTCCCGGGTGGGGTTTGGGTGTGGAGTAAAAGCAGGGTTGGAGGGGCACGCCCACACCATGTGGTAGAGGTCCGAGGACCTCTCCCCACAGTGCGGGCACTCCCCGGAGAAGGCAGGGTCAAAGTGCTTTAGCGAGGCCGGGCACATCATGGTGTTCGTGACTTAAATCGCGCCCTCGCCTCTTTCTGCTTGCTGCGCTATACTGTTGTACGGAAGAAAAATAGAGACAAACTCACATGTGCGCGTCACCCACGCGCTGCCTCTCGCGATCACCCGCCTAGCGAGGCAGTCTCGCCACACTTCGCGCCTTTCGCAACGTGCCACACGAAACAGATTATCCGCGCCAGCCGCGCTGCACGCAGCGTCCTCTTCCTAATATAGCCCGGGTACCTATATAATTACAATACAAAGTAGTGACACGTGAAGTGCAAACTTGGAGGACGCTGAAGCTTCGCCTTCAAGAGAGGAACGCGATAGCGTTATCGCACCCCGTTCGCACCGCCCACTCATTTGCTCGGCATGCTTTTGAGTCACACAAAGACGAAGCGTGTGCCTGAGCAAGCTGAACGAACCAAAGAATTCGGTGTCTCGGAGGGAGAAACGATTTACCCGAGCCAAACGTCGTGATCGGCTCGGACAGCCGGGCCGCGACGCGCCATGAAGGCGACGCGATCATGAGGCTGACGCCTCGATGGGATCGTCCTCTATCTCGCTTGGGAGCACCACGCAGACGCATGACTCCTCGCCAGCAGCACGGCACACATCGCAGGGGACGCTTTCCCACCAGACGCGCTACGGCGCAGCGATCACGTCGGAGGCGTCCCGCATCGGACGCTGCACCTAGGAATCGCGCTGTGAGCGGAAAGAGGAGCCGCGTCGCCTAAACACGAGGGTTCGAGTGACGCACGCTGGAAGTTGGAAGGGGAGAGAGCGAGAAAACTTATAAAACGCAAGGGTATTGGGGCATCCTCGCACCGGTCCCCACACGGCCCCAATGCGCTCAAACGAGACGAAGGGGAGACGCGGGTGAGTGGCGCGCCACCTTTCGGGGCAGCGCTGTACATTGCGAGTAGGGGGGTCTTCTGTGTTTGCCGCAAGATGGCTCTGCGTGTGCGCCAAGCGTAGAAGAAATGTAGCGGAAACATACTTCGCTACTCGTTTAACTGCGACTTGCAGTTACAGTTTGCAGTTTGACATGTCACATTTTGTTAAGTGTTCTAGAAATTGTGCCGCTATGTATACCCTGCAAACTGTGGGCTCGAATGGAGGCCGCACCACAGCAGCCGGCTCAGCAGGATGTACCCAGGGTGATCCGTCGCTCCCCTACGCTACCCCCCTCCCTAGTGATTTCACTGAGAAAATGCATAAAGGTCACCATTTAATGACTGACAGATATCGTAAATGCTATGGTTTTTCTTCACTATTATTTCTTTCTTTTTTTCACTCGAGGAGTATCAGCGTGTTGAATTGAGCCAGTGTCGTGCTGTAGCAAAATTTTGGCATCAGGTTTTTTCTTAATTTTCGCTCTTCGCTTTGTATTTACCGCGACCACGAGTGGCGGCTTTCATTGCTAACTTCCCTTGCTCATTTCACTAAGCTCCCTGCAATTTTTTTTTTTAGATATCGGAAACAACAGTAATGCTGAAGGTCAGAAGTTATGTGGTAACTGTCTGGATTAGCAAGATATAGCAGGATACACTGAAAAAAGTGGCCGGAAATTGCTCTTGCGTATACTCCGAATAAAGTCGCGCTGGTACCAGAGCATTCGATGCACAATGGGCCTTATGTGCTCATTTGGTGTGTTGTGTAAGCGTTAACAATATGCTCCAGAAACTTCTAGATTTGTATTCGTACTTTTGCGAATGGATGGATAAATGCTAGAAGTAATCTCCTTAAACGGGGTGGAGGCCATACCCACGAAGCTCTTTTTTAGATAGTTACGACCTCCTTCTTTTCACCCTAATAGAAATTGGATCTCACTTGGGAAACTGGCTGCCAGGAAAATACCTTCCTATAATTTCATGCGAGAATTTCCTTGAAAGCTATTCTCTGTTTTCTCCACGCTGTGTCACCAGTTTCCGAATTGCTTTTATTGGTTCCACCACATACAAGTGTGCTTTTCAGCAATTGTAAATCCAAAGCCATATCATGGCTGACTATGTAAATATACGTATATCCGCATGCGTTCGACGTTCTTTCGTTCCACATTCTCAACCTAGTCTCGGGCATAATTTCTGCTGCATATTTTTCGGCACATTTCCTCCACTGTTCATCAACACGTGTTCCCCTGCAGCACAGTCTTTATATCCGAGTTACAGCAAAGGTGGTGCTAAAGCATGACCTCCGAGTCTTCATGTCTCACACCTGAATACAGGACCGAGTTCGTTCTCACAATAAATGTCATGGCTTCCTGCCGAGTAAATTTGCCTCCACGCACGTATTCGAGTTCTCCTTGCCTTCGCCGATGGTCTCCTTTCTCTCGCGCACCACTTGACTGCGTCAGCAGCGCATCGAAAGCCCCGAAACGTGGATCCGAGGGCCCACCTGCGTTGACCCGCGCGCTTCTTACCGGCATTGCACTTCTGCACGCGGCAGTGGTGCGTGTAAAAATAGTGTTGTCCGTAGCCTTGGCAGCGAGTGAGCTCCCAAGCCATTAGGCACTGCAATCGGCTTCCTTAAAGCCCAGACGAGCGTTACCGTATAATAGACGAGCCATGCAAACGAGCAAAGACGCGCGCGAACGTTAGCCCGCGGGCAGATCAGGGGTACGGCGGGCCACCACCCGAAATCGAAGCCCCTCGCTCTGTAGGCAACTGTCGGTCGGCTTCGCCCTCCGCTAGGAAGGGCCCAATTAGGACCTCGGCAACGAAATCGTACGCGGACGTCCGCACAGGAGCAACGGGAGCTACCCGCTGCAGCCTCTCGGTACGAGCGCGCCTGCAAATGACCCTCGCACTATACATGTATATACGGCGTAATTTCTGTCTCGCACGCTTTGACGCGCTTCGGCGTGATCCCCGACAAGACGGTGGAGTGGGAGTGAGAGATGCGGAGAAGCCGCGTCAAGGAGGAGAGAGCACTGGGTCAAAGAGGAAGCGGGAACCGCGGTCCCTGGGCTCTCGCAAGACACGTGTACAAACGCAAAAGCACACACACGCGCGCGCGCGGGTGCGTTAGCGCACGAATAGAACAAGGTATGTGGGGACAGAAAGAAAGAAATAGAAAGAAAGGCGAATCGTCGTGAAGAGAACGAGCCCGTGGCGTTTCGAGGAGCTAGGAAGCCCGCCGTGCAGACCTGCAGCAGCGAACTCGCTCGAGGCGAGCGCCTGGCAGCGTGCGGACGCGCGTAACGTCGGCCTCGATAGACGCGGCAGCCGCAGGAATTCACCGGCGCGGCTGGAGTCTCCTTCCTTCACGCGTGCTCGCGCTCGTCGCGACGAGAGAGCGCGCCGTGCAAAGCTGCGTCGTCCGGGTTTTTTCGCCTTCTTTAACGTTTTTCTTGCTTGTTTTCTTTTTTTCCTGTCTCCCTCGTCCGACCTTCCTTCTTGTATGCAGTGCTGCTTGAGAGCTGCCTGTGCACGTGTATGCCTTGTCTCACTAAAACGGTGCGGCAAAGATTCACCCCTCCAGCCGCAGGAGGCGTGCACTTGCGCCTGCCGCGACCTCTGGTGTCGACGACGACGAACAGCTGGCGGTGCAATCAGCGCACGCTGGTGGGCAAGACCGAATTAGTAACGCCCTAACAGCATCCTTAGCCCCAGTTATCGGGAATCAATTGAGAAAGTAAGAAGTAAAAGAAAATGAAAGAGAGGTTAACAAAATCATTCCTGCAGTTGGCTATTCTGAACTGGGGAGAAGGAAGAGCGGTACAAAAAATAAGAGGAAACGAATGAAGGAAGGAAAAAATCTAGTTAAGTCTATTTGTGAGGGTGGCTCATAGTGGCACACAGTGTCACACACACTGTGTGCAACTCGGCAGCCGCACACAGGGTACGACACACACACACACACACACACACACACACACACACACACACACACACACACACACATATATATATATATATATATATATATATATATATATATATATATATATAGAGAGAGAGAGAGAGAGAGAGAGAGAGCTAAATTAGATAAAACATTACACAGTGCACTGCTCAGTCGATAATTGTAACAGCAGCAAGATTCTGGCCGCATGTGGATTGTTTGAAAAAGTCTCAAGTTCACTATAAAGGAAGCAGTGAGGTTGTTGAAGCGTCATGTTTCTTGACTGGAAATATTTTCCCCCCTTAGCGAATGGCACCTATTAAAGTCTAAAAATAAACTTCTCAGTGAGATGAAGCATTTGCTCTCACAGTATCGGCCAACCGCCCAAGCCGTCCACCGTAATTGGCGAAAGTATTTTGAACGATCGCCTCTACTTCCGTACAAGGTGCTCAACACTCGAACACTCGGGGAGACATTTTCTTACGATGCCGCCAACCGCCCCGTAACTTGCTCAACAGTGCACGGTTTTAGTCAGCTGCTGCTTCACACCGCGTGGAGCTGCGCTCTCCCGCGGGGCCGAGTCGGGGGACGCGGAAAAATTAACGCGGTCCTGTAGCCCTTGAGACGCGGCGCTTCGCATCACATGTATCAAGCCGTCCGGCGCACGTCCAACTAAATGCATATGGTAACGGCTCCACAGAAAGAAAAGCACAGGTATAAAAAAGAAGTGCCACGAGACGTTATGCCTCTCGTCGAGACGTTTGTTTAGCTAACGAAGCAGTCGTCACCCGCTTCCAGCGCCTTGCGCAAACGCGCTGCCGCTCAAACGTATACTTGTCGGCTGGAATATCACGTACAGGTGACGTCAAAAACGTGTTCGTGAGGATTAAGAGGATTAAGAGGATTTGCGCATAGCCTAGAGGAATCATAAGTCGTATATTGCAGACTCGATACCCTATGAAGGTGCTGCGCGCGTCTGCAAGCCTTGTTTTTTCTTGTGGCAGGTTATGCCCACTGTGGGCTCCCCTTCGCTGAGCTTCCGTTAGGCAAACGATTTGTACAAAAACGTTTAAGATGGAGAAAGGTTTGCGAACAGAAGACTTAAAGTTTAAAATACACCAGAAAGGCCAGAAGACTGCAGTAGCATGTGCTACGATCCCTTTCTAACTGAAAATATATCATCATCATCAGCAGCAGCAGGCTTCTTCCCTTTTTATCAAAGCCATATCCGATTCTGACACTGGGTTCAGCAATTTCACACGTCTCGAATCAATTTGATTGCACGTGTTTACACGCTCGTGGGACCACCACAAAGGCTGCTTCGAGAGGGATGCGACACTACGCAGAGATCTGCGCCTCGAAGATGACACAAGTGCTATAGGTTTGCTTCTGCATGCGGTTGCTTCAAGAGTGAAGCCGATAGGCGTGAAGCGCTAAAACAGAAAGAGCAAGCACTTCATACATTATACTACAGAGCGCGGCTAAGTGCTCGAGTGGTGCCGAACTCGGCTTCGTCTACACGTGCTTCTCAATGGCCGGCACAAGAAGCAGAGCGCCTGTAGCAAAGTTCACAATACGATTTCCTTTCTTTCTTCCTGAGCTTCACATCTCGTCTATGTTCCGCATGACCGTCGATCAGAAAAAACATCTTTTTCCTTCCGCGCATATATACAGCGCGCTCAAATGCCGAAAAGAAAGAAAGAAAGAAAGAAAGAAAAGAAAGAAAGAAAGAAAGCCGGCACGCGCCACTGCCGAGGCTACCATCCCGTGAAAGTGAGTTGGGGCGGCAATCATGAGGCCCACCGGCGCACACCCACGCGGACTGACGGGCGTCTGCGTAGCTCGGCCGACCGCCCGTCCCTCCGGCCGAATCGGCAGCGATAACATAGCGTACACACACACTTAGTCCATTGGAGATTGGACTTTTCCCGCAAGTTCGCTCCGCACGTCTGAGGCTATCCATCGCACGCGGGTTAGTTCTGCGCGCCTCGCCGCACCGCAATGGGGCGCCGAGAAGCCGACCGTGGAAACGCCGCTAAAAATAACGCCTTTTCCGCCCCGTCCACGTTCAGTACGATCACCTTCCTTCTCAGAAAACGTCATCCCCATTAATCCCGCCGTTTTCTTTCTTTTTTTCTTTCTCTTTTTCGTTTACTTCGCACCCCCTTAACTCCTAGCGTAGACATAAGAGAATCTGAAGGATGTGGGTCTCCCGCGTGGTATAAGTCCCCCGATCTCACCCACACCGTCGTCGGGCTATATACTTGAGTTCCTCTTGCTATCAGGCGAACTCGTCGGAGCGGCACCGGTCTATAGTGCAGGCGTAAGTAAGAAGACAAAAGACGCGAGGAAGCCGAGACGATGTCGTCTGAAAGCCCTTCGGCGACGACTCCCATACGTCACGTCTTTAGTCTGCGAAAGGTCGCACTCCCATTTGCGACGTTTGTCACTACACAGTGCGGACGCACTGTGGAAAGCGCGAGAATGCCGTACCACCCAACGCGAAGTTTTTCAGTGACCGTTCTTAGCCACACGTACCTCAAGAGTGTGTTTCTGAAAATAGCAACGCATCAGCAGGCTTCAACGATTGCTGCGGTGCTGAACTCGTGTGTACTACTGCAGCAGCAGGCTGTCACCGCTTACATCACCACCTTGTGAAGAAAAGCTCTGTTGGGATGCACACATGCGTTATACTCGTCCGCTGCAGTATTGCATGTCGTGACCTTCGAAATACACACACAGACGCCACTGCGCGCAGCGACTTTTGTGTGCGGCGCAAAGACTCGCACGAATTGCCGTTAACAAGCGTGGATGTTGCCTTATAAGAATGAAGTGGACAGTTTATAGACAATTCTGTACAATTTCTTCATAGACATTGTAAAAAGAATAGCCGATAAAAGTGTGAAGCAATGTCTATACAGATTCTGTAAATATTATATATACATTTGTGTATAAAAATCCACAAAAAGTGTGAGACGACAAGCCCTTAGCTTTTCTCTGGAACAGTCTAAGCGATTTCTCTACAGACATTCTACCGACGATAACCAATAAAAAGTGCAAGCTTCGCAAGTTCTTAGCCTCTCTGTAGACTAGCCTAGAAAATTTGTTTATTTACAGTCTACACAACTGTCTGTAGGCAAATGTCAGTGGACACTCTACAAGCTGTCTAATGTTTTAATTTTTTTTTTGTAAGGGCAATTGCGTAATACGACTGTGGTTGACGCGTCTCATTCTGGAGGGTACATTGCTGCGTGTGCTTGAATCCCAGTGGCAGAGATAGGCCATGTTTTTCCTTAAGCGCGCAAGCGCTTACTCGACTACCCATTTTCCCGACCTTTGCATGTAACACGTAATGTGCTCAAATAATTAAATCGTTAAAAAAATCGACGTATTTCACGTGCATTCGTGCGAATCGATTATAAGCGAAACTTTCTTGGATCTTGAGTGAAATGTGTTCCCTTCGTTTCTCCTTCCTCTTCACTTCTATGCGGCCGACTTCTCCAATATTCTGTTGCCGACCTCGTTCATTGCCTCTTGTTCTGCTTGTCCATATGTGGCACGTACATATATACCCAATCTGGGGCACTATAGTCGACAATGTTGGCATATCCAGGCGCACACGCACTGTTGCACACACCTGCAGTATCCCTAGTTGTATGTTCGTTGCATATCTGCGTGCCACGTATCCAGCGACCCAACACGAGTTGCAGCCGGTGAGTTTGCTAAACGTATTCAATTGAAATTAATTGCTAGAATGACACCAGTTTACGGATATCATTTCCCAAAAGGATGAACGAAATAAAATGGCGTTTCACTTTTGCGCTTCAATGCATAAACGAGCTTTCTTGTGAAAAAAGTAAGTGGAACCACAGTGCATTTTTACGGCGAGTTTGATGGCGCATATCTGCAAACTGGCGTCATTCTGGAAATTCATTCCAAGTGGATACGTCTTGCAAACTCCACGACTACAATACGTAAATTGCAATATGTGTCGTAAAGTAATTCCTTAAGAAGGTATTTGGTGCTTTTCAATTAGTTAAAGTGTTTCGATTCCTCCTGCAAGTAATATCCACCTCTCTGAACAACCCAGCTCAAGGACTACAATTATGTTGTGCAACAGACGATTTTTTTCTAGAAATTCCGGTAAAAATAAAGAATGATCAGCACGCGTGTCAGCTATTGTATTTTGTGGCGAAAAAAAAAGAAAGAAAAGGCATCATCAAGTATTCAGCGATTCAAGCGCTATAGTCGGCACGCATGACGGCCGGAGCTGGTGGATTTTGGTATATGATCAAAGCGAGGGCGTTCGTGACGCATTGCGACTGCTGGCAAAAACAGCAATCATCCAGCACCCAGCGGGGGCGTACGAAGCACACGCAGATTATCGCGTTTGAATCGCTCACTACTGAACGGAATTCAATAAAACACACCGGCTATAGTGCAGAAAGGAGCTCTTCTGGGATAGATTTCATCGTTATCACCGTAGAGAGAGAGAGAGAGAGAAAGGCAAAGGAAAGACAGGGAAGTTAACCAGAGATTATCTCCGGTTGGCTACCCTGTTCTGGGGGAAGGGAAAGGGGATGCAATAGGTGAGAAAGAAAGAAGGATAAAAAAAGGAAAAAGAAAAAAACCTAAGCACACACACGCACGTACACACGAACTATTTCTGTGGGCACTGTCACGCAACCCGCAAAGGCATTCCTAGTCTTACGCAGTGTCACCGTACAGTCCTGCGCCACACAGTGTACTGTCACAATTTGTCAGAAAGTCCCGTGTCTTTCAAGTATCGCAGCAGCGCCTTCATAGCGGATCGCGCTGATGTTCGCGTAGGCCAGGTACCAAGGATCTTGTCTTCTGTCATTGGGCGCTTGTCCAGTTTGTCTAAGGTGGCTGAGAGGACAGTTCTTTGTGGGTTAAAACGAGAGCACTGACAAAGAAGATGCTCGATCGTTTCGTTGCACCCGCAGACGTCACACAGTGGGCTGTTGGCCATTCCGATAAGGAAAGAGTAGGCATTTGAAAATGCTACTCCAAGACATAGACGGATGAGAAGGGTGCAGTCACGTCGTGGAAGCTCGGACGGAATATGGAGCTGTAAATTAGGGTCCAGAGTATGGAGGCGTGCACTTGTGAAATCGGATGAATTCCACTGGGCTAATGTCAGGTCACGCGCAATTTTGGCAAGTTTTTTCGCTGCGTCGGCTCTCGAAAGAGGAATGGCAACGCAGTTGACGCCGTCATGGGCAGATCGGGCAGCTGCGTCTGCTCGATCATTGCCATGTATGCCACAGTGACTAGGCAACCACTGATATATTATATCGTGTCCTTCGTCAACTAGTCGATGGTGGACTTCTCTGATCTCTGCGGCGAGCTGCTCATGTGATCCATGGCGCAGTGCTGAGAGTACACTCTGTAGGGCTGCCTTGGAATCACAGAAGATTGACCATGCCTGGGATGGTTCCTCCTTAATAAAATGAAGAGCCGCACGCAGGGCTACGAGTTCAGCAGCTGTCGTTGATGATACATGTGACGTCTTTAGCTGTATCTTGACGGATCTTCTTGGTATCAGCACAGCGGCAGCTGCGCTTGCAGATGTAACTGAACCGTCGATGTAAACGTGTACGCGGCCACTGTGCACCTCATGTAAATGTTCTAACGTGGCCTGCTTAAGGGCAAACGAGGACATGTTGGCTTTCTTCATGATTCCTGGGATGGTGAGGCGTATGTCAGGTCTGTGCAGGCACCATAAAGGTAAGGATGGTCTTGCTGCAGGCATGTAGTTCGATGGCAATGAGGGGCGATTGGCATCAATTAAACGACTGAAAGTTGTGTGTGGCCTTTCTGTGGGTAGAGCGGCAAGATGGTGTGAAGGTAATCGGGCAACGTGCCGAATATGCGCCCTGAGAGCGTCGGTTGCCAAGTACGTTGATATTGGGTGATCTCGAGCTATGACGATCGTTGCCGCTGTAGACGCACACCTCGGAAGACCGAGACACATCCTTAGGGCCTGAGCTTGTAGTCCCTGGAGTACACGCAGGTTTGTTTTGCAGGTGTTGCCAATCACAGGGAGGCTGTATCTTGCGAAGCCGAGGAACAAGGCGTTATACAGCTGCAGCATTGACCGCACCGAAGTGCCCCATGACTTTCCGCCGAGAAATTTGAGGAGATGTATTATTGTCAATAATCTCTTCTTCAGGTATGAAACATGCGGGCTCCATGATAGGTCTCGGTCAATAATTACCCCTAAAAAGCGGTGTTTTCGTGCATTTGCTACTGCTTGCCCATTGACCTTTACACTGTAACGCTTCATTTCCTTCCGAGTGAATGTAACAAGGCAGCATTTCTCTGAAGACAGCTCTAAGTTCTGTTTTCGCAAGTACAGAGATGTTATCGTAGCTGCCTTTTGAAGCCGTGCTCGTACCTGCAGCCGTGTTACGGCAGACGCCCAAATGCAGATATCGTCGGCATATATTGATACCTGAACTGTGTTGGGCAAGGATCGGACTAGGCCAACGAGCACTAGGTTGAAAAGCGTCGGGCTTAACACTCCGCCTTGTGGTACTCCACGGCACGTTTGGTGTTGAGTCGTGGCGCCATCCTCGGTCATCACGAAGAAATGCCTGTCGGTCAAATAACTGCACAGCCACTGAAAAGTGCGGCCACCGATTCCGGCTTCAGTAAGAGCATTTATAATGGCATAATGTGCTATATTATCATAGGCGCCTTTTATGTCTAGGAATAATGCAGCAGTGAGTCGTTTCCGGCGTTTTTGATGCTGAACGAATGTAACCAAATCGATGACATTATCTATGGATGAGCGCCCACGCCGGAAGCCAGCCATAGCATCTGGGTACACGTTGTAACTTTCCAGGTACCATTCCAGGCGAGTCAAAATCATTCGTTCCATTATTTTCCCTATGCAGCTGGCCAGAGCGATGGGGCGGTACGATGACAAGTTTAACGGTGATTTGCCAGGTTTGAGAAGTGGAACCAAGCGGCTGCATTTCCAGTCACGTGGAACCAAACCGTTGCGCCAAGACTCGTTGTAATGGTTTAGTAGCATGAGTCGTGCTGTCTGCCCAAGATTGGCGAGCGCCGCGTAGGTAACCCCGTCCGGGCCAGGTGACGAAGAGCGCCTGCAAGTCGCCAGTGCCGCTTCAAGCTCCTCCAGCGAAAAAATTACATCCATGTGGGGATCCCGTGGCACTGGAGTAGCACATGGTGTAATTGCGCGTTGGAACTGCAAGCTGGAAAGTCTTGAGCAAAATTCTTCAGCAATGTCAATTTCGCTGCGACCTTGGTGCAAAGCGAGGGCTTTGAAAGGGACACGCTGTTGTGGTGATACGCGAAGCCCACGCACGGTTCTCCATATTTGAGATAATCGCTGACGTGGATCCAAGGACTCACAGAAACGTTTCCATCTTTGAGATTGTAGTGCATCGATGCGACGTTGAATCTTCTTTTGCATCCGCCTTGCCTCTCGGAGATCATGGATGGATTTAGTTCTCCTGTATCTTCGTTCAGCCCGCCGGCGAATTGCTCGTAGTCGCTGCAGTTCTGCTTCAAATTCTGCATATTTCGGGAAAGGCTGGAAACTACGCGTAGCCTCTTGCATGGCTTTTTGAATTTCGTGTTCCGGACTTGAAGGGTTCCCTTGCTGACATACTCCCTCCATGTGCGACCGAAACGCCGACCAGTCAATTCGCCGGAGCGTCATGGAGGAGTATTTCGATAGTCCCTTGATCTTCAGGTACGTCGGAATATGGTCGCTTCCATGTGTTTCAATGTCTGTAAACCATTGCACGTTTCTTTCAAGAAGCCGAGAAACCAGGGTCAAGTCTAGGCAGCTGCTGTAGGTAGGCCCGCGTAAATATGTCGGACTACCATCGTTGAGGCGGTAAAGGTCGTGCTGTGTGGCAAAGGATGCTATTCGCCTTCCCCTGGAGTCCATCTTCAGGCTCCCCCAAAGCGGATGGTGAGCATTAAAATCTCCTGTGAGAATCGCAGGGCCGGGTGTCACTGATAGCACGTCGTGTAGTCGTTTAGAGTCGAAGCCACTTGAAGGAGCAATGTACACAGCAACGAGTGTGAACGTAAGCTTATTCGATTTCACGATTAAACAAACGTACTGGTTGTCGTCGTGAGACGGAACTGGGTGCAACACGTAAGTCAGATCACTTCTAATATATACAATTACCTTGCTTACATCACCACAGGTTGAGGACATGAATGCCTCATAGCCAGAAATACGTATAACATTCTGCACGTTCGGTTCGCAAATTACAAGGATGGGAAAACGGTTTTCGAAGACAAAATGTCTAAAATCTGAAATTCTTGATTTGAGACCACGGGCATTCCACTGCAGTAAAGATGCTTTCTTGACTTCCTTGTGGTAGGGCAGCGAGGGGCGGGCCATGGTGCTATGCGATGCTTTCAAGTACTGGAGTCAGCGCGTCCAATACTTGCAGTGCGCTACGAGCAGCTGGAGTATCCATGTTCGTCAGTAGCAGACGCATGACATTCGTGAGCGATTTGAGCATGGCAATCACTTGTGAGTCCTTGTCTTGCATTTGGTCAACTGTAGTGACATTTGACTGTAAATGGCGAGGCATTTGCTGTGGCTCTGGCGCGTGGCATGATCTCGGCAGTGCCGGCCACGCATCACTTCATGAAGCATGGCCACTTCTTTCGTTGACATTCGTGCTCTTACTCGAGACAGATGGAACAGCAGGTGGCGTTGCCGGACGAGACATTTCCCTTGAACCGGAAGAGGGTTTCGTGGACTTTCGTTTCCGGGAGCGATGTCGCCTTATCGCTTCAGAAGCATCCCTGTGTGACGATCCGTCTCTGGCCATTTTTCTCAAGATTTTCTGCTCTTTCTTTAGGCGTGGACAGTCTTTTGAGGACGCAGCGTGCGATCCTTGGCAATTTGGGCACTTGAGCGCTGTTGCACGGCAAGTGTCGGTGTCGTGGTGTTCGGAACATCGTGGGCATATCGTTGTATTTCGGCAGAGAGCACTCACATGTCCAATTCTTTGACACCTTCTGCACTGAAGTGGTTTTGGCACGAAAGGTCGTACCACATGACGAAAGTGGCCGACCTTTACATGTGATGGTAGGCAGTCACCTTTAAACACGAGCCTTACACAGATCGACTTGCCAAGGCGCCGAGCTTGTAGTAAGGCAACACCATCTGTCGCAGGTTTGATTAAAATTGGCAGGTCGCTGTCGTTAATGGATGTGTCAATGTCATAAACAACACCGGCCGTTGTTTCGTTGTCTTGCGGAATGAGGTAGTGGACATTAATGTTGCCCAGGAGCTTTACTACCATCAAAGCATTGATTGCCCTTCGGTTGTGGACGTCAATAGCCAGGATGTTCTTTCGAGTATTAATTCTGATATCTTTGATTTCTCCTGGGACAAGAGCCTCCAGAGAAACGGAAATCGCTTGTCGATTAAGGCGGTTGAGGTTGTCGGCAGGTGCGTCCGGCACAAAAAGAATTGTGTGCGCCGATGGCCTGCGCTGTGGAATGACGGTAGACTTACTTGACGAAGACCGTCCGCTGATGTTTCTTCTCTTGGCCTTCCGGTGTACCACTCTTTCGAAGCCTTCGTCATCGTTATCACCGTAGAGTTTCCTACAATAGTTAATAGAAGGAAATCTGGCGCTACGATAGGCGCTGCGATAGCCGCCATGACAACGATGGTTAAGTATCTGGATTTGTCGGATCTTCGTGCTTGTTGCTTGAGATGTTCTTGTGAGTTCGTTTATTACGCTTTACATGTCTTCACTGGTCTAAATTCCAAACTATCTATACTTTTCTTTTTTTTAATGCGAAAGGCAATGAGACTCTGCGAACATGCATAATCGCGGCTAATACCAGTGTTTCCGCTCGTCCATGCATCCGTGGCACATTGGCTTTCATATCGGTCTTCCGTGCAAGAGGTCGTATGTTCGAATCCTGCCATCGGGCAAAATTAATAATGTTCACTCCATTGTTTTATAACGCGGTGCCCTCTTGGAGATGATCATTTTGCGAGGTCGCGAAGCCGTTCAAAGCCAGAAGGATGAACTTCATGCAAATATGTGTACTGACCATCATTCCGAAGCTGACTGAACAACCCTGCTTGCAGCTCTCCCTTAAACACTAGCGCCACAGTTTCATCAAGTAATTGTATGAAATTCTATGGTTAGCACAGCCACTGGATCACCTTGCAATCGCCTTCAAGGCGAAGTATATACACTGCATCGGTGCAGAAAAGGTCAAGACGACTTAGTATACGCGCCACTTGACGGCCTCATATGCGCAACGCCTGCCGACAGCAGGAAGGTGTGTCGGCCCTCGTTTCGTTTCACTCCGTTCCGTGCGACGACAGCTGCGTAGGCAAGATATTAAAAAAGCTGGCGCCGCTCACACCTGACGATGTTCAAAACAGGTTCCTTTAGCTAAAGTAGCAACGCCTGTTTTTTCCCTTGTGTTGAGCTTCGTATCTGTATATATGCTTGCTACCACCCTTAGCGGTATGAACCGTCACTACGTGTGTGGGCACGGTATGAACTGTTGTGTTCTTCATTGTGAACGAAGCACGCATATATAACACAGAATTAAGCACAAAACGCGATCTGGTCACTCAATGCAGAACCCTACTAATAGCTTGAGCCTGAGCGAAGTGTCAGCCCTGTCTCGTATTTTTTCATGCATATAGAGACAGCGCCTGCTCTTATATTGCAGGCTGCCATGCAGGGTCACGCGTAATCGCCTTTCCAAGTTTCATCCCTCTCTAAAATTAACTTCTCAACAGCGTAAGCATACGAACATCAGGTGAAGCCTTCCTGGTGCTTAATTCTCTCTACGTATTACTTTTCGGTGTTTGTTATCTGGCGCCTTAGTTTCGACATTTATCCAGCTTTAGGCTTTTGTCATTTGTCGCAAGCCGCTATGCGCTGAGTGTTCCTCTGTGTACCTGAAATTCGAGGGAGCCGGAAGAATATAGTTTCTAGCATTTCCGTTTTGATGCCTTATCTAGCCACTGTTACATATGAGCGTGTTGCGGCTTTCTTGCTTGCGTTCCTCTCTACTGCCTCCCTATTTTCTCTGTCCTTCGTCTTTACTTGTTTTTCATCTCTCTTCACAGTCCTTCTCTCTCCAGATGAAACTCTCTTTCCCCCACACCTCGCGACGAAATGACGACCTGAATTTCTTCTGTTGTGCTGTCGTGTGTTTCCATAGCTCATATGTCGCCATCTCTATACAGCATTTTACCAATTCAGCATGCTCGACCTATAAAGAGAGAAGGATAAAAAAAAGTAAAGGCGGGGAGGTTAATCGGAAATTAAATGCGGTTGGCTACGTTGTACTGGGAAAGAGAAAGTGTGTACGAAAGTTGAGGAAAGGAAATGAACAAAAGAAGAATGAAACAGCACACGACTGTGCATGCGTGGGCACTGTCACACCGTCTGTCAAGTACCGGCTATAGTCACACGGTGTCAGTGGTACGTACAGACGACGTCACTGAGCACGTGCTGGTGGTTGAGTTGGTTATGCATGACTGCTACGTGTCTCGTGTCTCCTTCCTTCGTCTGTTGTTTTATTTGGCGCCTTCTTTGTAATTACGTACAGAAACATACAAAATCACCGAATGCTCTGTGTTGATCAGTTGTAGATCGCCACGCAGTATAGCGTAGCAGCGCCTTCACAGCCGCTCACGCCGCGTAGGCCCATGTCTCAGAATTTCGGTTCCTCTGCTTTGGCGATTGTCCACCTGCTCCAAGGCGGAGCAGATAGTTCCTCTTAGCTCGTTAAAACGAGGTCATTCACACAAAAAAAGTGATGTGAATGTTAAGCTATGTGTGCCCTTGCAAAAGCCGCAGTGTAGGCTGTTGTTGGCCATCTCGATGAGGTATGGTGTATTCGTTTTAAAGGACTGCTCCAATTGGTTTGCGGGATAGAAAAGTTGACCTAAGTAACGCCAGAAGTCAACATGTTTTACAGGCAGCAAAATAAGCTCGCTGAGCGGACAATGTCCACTTAAAGAAAGACGAGAAGTGCGCCAACTGTACACCACTGGAGGTTAAAGAAGGAAATTCTCAAGGTTGTGGGAGGTGCTTAGAACACTACATGGAGAAGTGTGTGTGTGCGGGGGGGGGGGGGGGAGGGGTGTTGCTGGCCTGCCATCCTGGTGTGTTTCCCAGGTGTGTGCCAGTCTGATCATCCCGAATAATTAGTCAGGGATGCGGAACGAGGAAGGGTGGAATGACCTTGATATGAGACTTTACAGAAAACAACAAAACAACGTGGAGGTAAGAAGAGTTTTAAAAAGTAGGTAGGTAAATTAACTGATCAGTTAATTAATTATGAAGTGCAGCCAAAGCATTAAATGAATGTGGTGGAGCTTAAGTGCAATACGTGACGCTTATATTTTCAGAAATAAAGATGAAAATACAAGAAAGAGCACGTAGCCGCGTACTTTATGTTTCTTTTATTTTTTTCTGCATTTCAGGCAAACGACATTCACTTTGAAAATTTCTGCTAAATTCATTTGGTTAGACCTTACCTTAATAACATTTGACGAACATGGTGGGAATTGTCTGGTACGGAGACATGTGTGAATGAAAAAAAAATTTAATTATGGGGTTTTACGTGCCAAAACCACTTTCTGATTATGAGGCATGGTGTGTGAATTAAAGTATTGCATCGGGTGTGATTCGCCGACTCAGTTGGGTGCGTATTTGATGCTTTCTTTGCTGACTAGACAGGTCGCCATCTTTTTCCTCTCTCACAAGGTATTTGCTGTGATAAAATGAGAACGCAGTAGCCGCTGCAGTGTTTCGTGGCGACTTCCACATCTGTCCATTTTACCTCGAAAACAAAGCTCTTCAGTTGAAGCCGCCTAGACCATTACCTTCTTTTTTTTCAGCCTTTATTTTACTTTTTTTTAGATGCAGCATACGAACCTACATTCGCGAGGCGACAATTTGTCCAGACGTCGAAGCAAGGTCCCGTCTGCTTGAGCTTGATGTAGCACTGAAAAAACGTCGCCATAATGGAATCGGTAAAAACTACTTATTTTATTCTATAAAGCTAATGACGTGAGTTAGTTTTTATAAGCAAACACAAAATAAAAGCAATTTTCTGGTGCCTCCCATCAGCGTTCTGTTTCCTTAGCATACTCTCTTTACACGAGTACATTTTCATATTAAGGCGAAAGCCTTAAGTGGCTCATACCGCCGATGGCCTTGAAAAAAAAAAAACGCGCCTTCTGGTCCAATGGTACAATAATTATCATCATCAGCAATGGCTCATAACCCCCTTAAGCAAACGAAAAAATGCAATGGCTCATCCCTCTCGTAACGCAGAGGCTACAAGCACTCATCAAAGTGAAGGGTACAGTGAATACATTCATTGGAATAACGCACACAACGTACCGAAACGCGGCGTCTAGTCAAGTGGTACAAAAAAAGAAGCACGTGATCTTCTCGATGGCTCATACCCCCGTAAGGCTGAGGCTGCAAGCATCCAGCAAAGTGAAGCGAACAGTGCGCACATTCGTTGAAGTCGCCCGCACAACACACAGAACAGCATACGTTTCAATCCCCTGCCGAGATGACGCAACGTAAAGTCGAAGAGAAACGTCGTTGGCGCGAGTCAGACCCTGCTATACGAGGATGCGAAGCCGCGGCTAAGCGTCGAAAACGAGCCGAAGAAGAAGCCGAACTGCGAAAGCAGCAACGTGACCATGCGGGACGGCGCATTACCAAGTGTGCAGCAGGCTTTCGCCTTCACTTGTTACAGGAGTGTAACGCGCTGCCGAATTTTTCGCATCTACGAAATTAGCGTAGGTGATTAGCTTAATGGCAATGGCGATCCCCGACCAAGCGCTATTATCCCTGCCTCCCGTCTGAAAGCATAACTTTAAGTGCTGCTACAGTAAAACTGCATAATGTCCGCATCAAACGGGAATAGAGACCTCGCATTCGTAACCATTACATAGCAGTGCGCACACGAGTATGCGCCAATGAAGCTTTTGCATTCCCTTTATTCTTTTCCAGAGCCATTGCTCGCTCTTAGTGACGTTCATTATTTCAACTTTCAAGCATTCCTACTCGAGTGGAAACGCTGTGCTGCGAACGCCACGGGTCCGCAAAGTTATGCATATTTAAGTACGAGAGGCTGCAGTTCTGAAAACAGACTGAAAATCTAGAATCTTTTTCTCGCGTAAGAGGTCCTTTAATTCCTCCAACTTTGTGGACATGTATTGTGCTTATTTTGTCCCAGCCCAGAACGCTACTTACAAGCTCCAGACGATGCAACGCTGTCGTGAATTTCAAAGTAAGCATAATAGGAGACAGTGCCCATATGTAACTAACGCGCTCAAACTTGTGGCACTTCTTGCACAACTCCCTCCAGCTATACCGGAGTGAGTTTTCCGAAGCACGATGTTAATGCTTGAGGAGAATTTTTGAACAGTTTTCTTCAACTTCTGAAGACAGATATGGTGAGGGGTTCGAGGCAGCATATAGCGAGAGAGAAAGAGAGATGCAAATGAGAGAAAAGCAGGGAGGTTAACCAGAGTTAAAGCGTCTGGTTTGCTACCCTGCATTAGGGGAAGAGAAAGAGGAGGCAAAGATGGAAAGAAGAGTGGGGACAAAAAAGAAGCGTGAAAAAAAAAGAAGGTGACGGGATGGGGTCATTATAGTCTTTCTAATAGGCCACTGCCACGTAAAAAAGGTCAACAAAGCCTTGACCGACTTTCGGTGCGACGACAGTTCATGTTGGCATTCCAGACTGTCTGTTCTGAAAGTGGCCTGTCGTCAAGGCGTGTCAACAAGGCCACTAGTGACAGCCGGTACGTGCTGTATGGAGGACACTGGCAAAGTACATGTTCTATAGTCTCCTCGCCGCCGCAATCACTGCAAGCCGCGCTCTCGTCCATACCGACTGGGAAGCAGAAAGATCTTCTGAAAGCGACACCAAGCCCCAGTCGGCAAAGTACTGCTGTCTCGAGTCGAGAGAGTCCAGATGGGGGTCGAAGTCGAAGGGACGGGTCCAGTCGGTGTAGACGAGTGTGCTTCAAGCTTCATGTGTTCCATAAAGATCTTATGGTTTCATATGCAAGCACACGAATTTTCATTGCTGCGTCTGTTCTTGAGAATGGAATGGAGTCTTGCAAGCCCTCCTCATGTGCAGATCGTGCTGCTGCATCGGCATGTTCATTGCCCATTAGGTCACAGTGGCTTGGAATCCACTCTAACGTGATGTCACGTCCTTGCTTGGCGAGGTGGTGAAGCAGCAGTCTGATTTCTAGAACTAGTTGTTCGTGGGGTCCGCGGCGTAAGGCAGAAACCAAACAATGAAGAGCAGTCTTGGAGTCATTGAACACGCTCCATTTCTTGGACAGTTCATCATAAATTACGCGAAGTGCACAACGAACAGCAGCGAGTTCCGCGGCAGTCGATATAGTCTGGTGAGATAGTCTAATCTTTACGGTGGATGTTTTTACTGGAAATATCACCGATCCTGCAGACCCATTCACCGTGGTTGAAGCGTCAGTAGATGGATGATGCTCGTTGTATGTCTCATACAGCAAGAGCAGCGAAAGCTGCTTGAGTGCTGGAGTCGAGAGTTGTGCTTTTGTTCGTATTCCTGGTACCATCAGTCGAACTTGTGCTTGAGCCAAGCACCATGGGGGACACGGAACTCTCGCCGGAGCTGTATAACCTGATGGAAGGTATGCACGATAGGACAGGACTGTCTGACGAAAGGAGGCACATGGTCGATCCTCTGGCAGTGAGGTTGGATGATGGGCAGAGGCTCGAGCAAGGTGTCTTAAGTGTGTTATGAGCGCTTCCATGACTATATGGACCTTGGCTGGGAAATCGTGTGCAATCGCAATTGTTTCAGCTGTTGACGAGCACCGCGGCAATCCGAGACACACTCTACGTGCCTGGGCCTGGACACTTTCGAGTGTACGGATATTAGTCCTGCAGCTGTTGGTCAGCACAGGCAAGCTGTATCGCAAATACCCAAAAAAGAGCGTCCTGTATAGTTGCATCATTGCATGCACGCCCCCTAGGCTTTTCCTCCAAGAAACTTGAACACATTAGAAACATCCGTCAGCCGCTTCTTTAGGCAGGCCACATGAGGACTCCAACAGAGTTCATGATCAATGATTACGCCTAAGAATCGGTGTGTCCTGACATAAGGTATGCTCTGACCATCCATAGAGACAACGAATGATCTCATTGGCAGCAGTTAGCGTAAATCAAATAGTCAATCACCTAGTTTAATCCCCGCCGAGCTCCTTCTCCTTCCTCCAGTTTCTGGGGGAGACCTGATAAAGCCTTAGAGAAAACGGAACTCAAGAACAGGGAGAGGGGGCGTTCTCTCAAGGTGCGACGCTTTGCGTCCTCCACTGCTGAAAACAAAAAGGACGTCACTCTAAAATAAAGGTTACACCCTTTGGGTTGTATCTTGTCCCCAAACAATAATCGTCATCTTCAACTAGCCAGCGCCGAGATTTCAAGAGATGAAAAGCAAGCAAGCTAGATGAAGATTATTGTTTGGGGCATGGATAAGCACCAAAGGGTGTAAGCTTTTTCTAGTGTTGTACAAAGAAGAAACCATACCTCTGTAAGAGGCACATAATCTCTAGAATTTGATGGAAGAAAAACGCGTTATCTTTGTGACGTCAGAGACGATTAACGCCGCTACGATCATTGTTCGCGACACTAATTGCACACTATAGTTGTCATGACATGTGTCCATTGTTTGCGATGAATTACATTCGATAAATTGAAATCGAACACATATTACATACTGTCAACACATAACCATGACATAAGTGAGATAAAGTTGTAAACAGAAGCACTGGTGGTCGACGTGCTTCGTAGCAGCGTTCAACCTAAAAAATAAAATAAAATAAAGGTTTTCAAAAGGAAACTAAGGACAGAGAGAGTATACAATTTCTGGTTCGTGGAGTAAAGTCAGTCCAAATGCTCAGTCCAGAGTCTCGCTGACGGCCCAAGTCCAGCTCTGCGCTGACGAAATCCGCCACGTCCTGTTGATCTCGTACACAGTATAGGCTGGCGAGTTCGAAGGAGGACGGGAGCAGTGAGGTGGGAGTTGCGTAGGATAGCATCAACCCCAGAGGACATGGTGGGAGGTGTTGATGTGACCTTCGCAATGTCGGACACGCGAGTGAACGAAGCAAACGCCGTGCTTTTCCAGAGCATTGCGTCCTCGCGCGTACTGTGAATGTTTTCTGCAACAGATACTGCACGTAACGCTGAGTCGTATAACGCCCCTATCGCTGGCACCGATAGAATTCCTAGCAAAATAACCCATTTCTTTTCAGCACGCCTGCAGCGAATTCTAACGTAATAATTCCCATCAATCCCATGACTTTCTAGGATCACATACACTCTATAAAAAATTTACACCCTTTGGGGCTTATCTTGTCCCACAACAATAATCGTCATCTGTCTTGCCCGCGTTTCCTTTCTTTACCGCTGTGAGCCCGGTACTTCCTAGTCACGAACGGCTTGCGCGTTATCAGTGTGACACAGCATTCTCGACAGGAAAGTAGCGAGCGCCGAGTTTTCAAGAGAGGGAATGCAAGCAAGGCAGATGACGTTTATTGCTGCGGGACAAATATGTTTAACTGTTTGAACTGTAAAAATAACTGTTTTAAGAGTGTAATAATAATAATAATAATAATAATAATAATAATAATAATAATAATAATAATAATAATAATGCACTAGCCTTGTAGATTTAATTTCTCGCCCTCGCATGACCCGCCCTCGCAACCACAGCGGATCAAGTGACCTTCAACATACGGTGCTCGGGCCGCAACTGCGCCGACAATACTCGGACAACTCGGTTGCTGCTTGAACGCACATTTACATAGCAATACAATTAAAGCCTCTCATCAGAGGCTGGCACTACTCTTGAAAGAAATAAAATAAAATAAAAATGAATCCCAGACTCAATTTCCCAGTACCTTCCTTCTGTATCCGCTAGCAGCAAACATTAAAGCAGCGTTTACATTGAAGGCATATATTTACCTTGCATTGAGATGTCAGCTTAAAGGATACGAAGGAAGGTTAAAGAATTTTATCTTTAACTGTTATTTTATGTTTGCTTCTAATGCTAGTTAGTTATGTAGGCTAAATCTGCAGACCAACCAGATAAAGCACAGAGGCTTTTTTTCTTTTTCAGGTTGCCTGTGTTGGCAGAGCCAGCACATATTTGATTTCATGAACCATCAAAACGGCTATGTACAGAGCAAGACGAAAAGGAATGCCTATATCTTTTTTTAGGTGCTCGTACAACTAAAATTACAACAAGAAAACTTGTTGTTAGGTGTCAAGTTCTTAGAGTTGAACCCATGAATCAAAATTTATCATCGTTTTAAATATCTTAACCTACGATTACGATACTCTCTAATGCGAAATTCGAGCGCAGCTCTATGCGTGTTTTAATTTCGCGTTAAATTGTTTGGCGCGGACAAACTGTCTCGTGTGGTACGTTGCAAACGGAGTGAAGTGCGGCGCGACTGCCTCGCTAATCTGGAGATCACGAGAGACAGTGCGTGGGTACCACGTGGGCGCGATTCATAACAGCCGCCCCAGACAGACTTCCCAGACGACGTGCGCTACTCTGGCGCCATCTCGTAGCCATCGTCGCCGCATTACGCTTTTCTTCTCACGCTTTCGCCAAACCCTCCGCCTCCACTTTCCTCCTCGCGTCTTTCATGCCCCGCTACTCTCCGCGTTCGCTCTTTCATCCTTCACTGTGCTCGTTCGCTCGGTTACGCCGACGCTCGCCGTAGGTAAGAGCTGGGCTTTAAAAAAATACCGCCGTTCACTTTCGTATTAATGACGACTGTATTTCGGCTGCTACGAATCCGGTGTCTCTTTGGCTCTGAACGTCGTCCCGCTCGCAGTTTAGTCGCATTCTCTAAAGCCCCAATCACACTGATAGGTTTTTCTTTTTCCGGACGGGCGACATCGTGTGCGACTACATATTGAATGCCGAGCGCCATCTCTCGCGAGACACGCTGTTCATGTGTACAGAAGCTCTCGAGATCAGTTCTCGCGGGCTTGGTTAAAATTCATGGTTAGTGGAAGAGTATTCGGTCAATCATTCTATCCCAAAAAATTATGCATATTCAACACACTGTGGGTAAAGGCTCAACTGTCATGAGCCAGCAAGGAGAAAATCGCGCGTTCTGACTGGCTAGCGAGAAGCGATGCTTTTTAGTTCCGGCAACGAAAATCGGTTTCCGACCGAGTGGCACGACGAGGGCATTCTCCGGTCGTGCAAAGTAGATTTTTCTAGTCACCGACAAGATCGGTTAAAAATTAAATTATGAGAGGATGGTGACGGCAGAAGTCTAGAATTTTGTCTACCTCACTTTGCTCTTTTATCGCCTCATTAAAACCTCTGTCTCTATATTGTGCGGTTACGTTTGCCTGTAGCGATTCACGTTCTATAAATCTCTTCCCTGTTTCTTTCCCCACCAATACTGCAAATGCACTAGGTTATCTCCACTGTTGGCCAGTTATTGTTCCCATCTGCTTTGAATCCCAGCGCTTCTGGAAGGTGGACGTTCACTACGGGTCTTGCTAGTTGAACATCCTGGAATTCCATGATGATGTGCCGAGTCACTTACGAATTTTTGTGGCATTAAACACATACCTCATCCTGTTGCGAATATTTGTCCACAAGCTGCCAGCTCTGGCCTCAAATAGCAAGTCACCTACTGCTCTTTGTGTAAACCTGCGGATTTTCCCTCCTTATTTCTTTGTCATAATTCTAAATCTACGTGTCCTTTTCTTTTTCATTCTTTGTGCCCAATTTACCATCTCTCTTTCTCTCACTTTCTTCTTATTACTCTGGGTTGTCTATTTACACTGCAACCAAGTACATTATATTGTACTTGGTTGCCGAATTTCTTGACCTCTTCCACCATTCCGTGTCAATTCTTTCGAGGTCCAAGTATTTGAGCACCTTAGCCGCCCTTTTCTTTGCGCCCATGTTCCGGAGCATTTCTTCAAAACAAATTTCACTTTGCGCTTACCTTACTTCAAAAGAAGTTCAATCCATGTATACGGCGTCATTTGTAGTTTTACAGTGGGCTCCTAATGTCAATCGGGCCCACCGACATTTGGTTAAATTCCAACCTTGGTTGTATGCGCACAATGGCATTTACGATTGTTCTCACAGACACCTTTTCTCATTTACGAATTCCTTACACTACCGCATATTTATTGTAGCGTCAAAGTGCTCTGTTTATCTGTATTACCACTTTCTTAGTAGTTTCATTAGTAACTTCAATAGTAGCGAAGATGGTAGCGACATCAATTCAATTCACTTCATTTCCTGTTCCATCGACAAGTCAAGCATTGTGAGGCTGTACCATGGGTTTGAATATTTTTTTTTTGTCGCCTGAGTGTTCCCGTCGAAAGTCAGTCATATAAGGACTGCACGTCAACGATGAAGTCACTGCCAACGCTGTACGCAAACAGTTCAATAAAATATTTTGTCACTGCAGCATTAGCCTTGTATGCTCTCCGGTCAAATTCAGCATTCCAAGAAAGAGAGAGAATAACTTGTTATTCATAGCGCTAAGGCTCTCAAAACCCTCAGTTCAGTGGCTCGATGACGGGGTACTTCAGCGCGCGGCTCACGAAATCAGGCCTCGCAGGCTGGCTGCTTGAGTCCGCCACTTGGCGGTCGGGTTGGAGGCGAGCAATGTTCCTTCTGTTTGGCTAGTTGGTTTGACGTTGTTCTAGTTTTCACCGCCAAAACGGTACACAGCTCAATCAACCTGTCTTGTCTCTTCGGTTGTCCCACCTTTGCGCTAGGAAGTAGCCCTAAACTGATATCAAGTTAAGCTGTATTATTATATAAAGCTACTGCGATAGCAAAAAGGTCACACTTCCTGTGTGATAGGAAGCCAGAGCGTGTACATAATTCGAAAGCCGGGTGGCGCCGCCCCCTTGAAGTTCCCTCACCGGCTGTCCGTGACGTCACTAATTACGACAGCGCCTACGAGTGTATAGTTAATGTTTCTTTAGTGGTAAGGAGTGATTACGCTGCATCCTAAATTATTCAAAGACTTAGCCTGGCAAGACAAGATTACGTTTCGCGCGCAAGAAAGGCCCAAACGCGAGAAAAAAAAATACTTTGAAGTCTGTGACGCCACACTACTGACGTACTGACGTTGAAGTCTTCCGTTTTGTCCGCAAATAATCAACGCGTTATCGCGAGATGACTGGGGAAAACGCTTTAAGCGTTTTAAATTACTTACTGTTGCCGACGTGCACGTAGTGTCCCCTTAAGCTATAGCTCGGCCCTTGGTGGCGGGGTTGGACGAAGCAAAATAATTCTTTACGAAGTTTTTAATACAACTAAAGTTACTTTTAAAGAATAAGAAGATACTTCCGGTTCATTGGTTGCAAACTGACGAATGAAGGCAAACGCCAGTGCATCACGCGAGTAAGCCTGCCCTTCCCATGAAAAAAAAACAACAACAACAAAAAAAACGAATCATTGGCGACCGAACAGGCATTGTCTGCGTGCTTGTGTTCGTGTGTGTATAGTGCTCGTTGATCTTTTCTGCTCGGTTTTCTTTTTTTACCGCTGCTTGAGTAACCCATATGGAATAGCAGGATGGCCGGCTCTAACGTAGCCTATCTTCGCATGTTTCTACATCAAAAATAGAAAAAAAAACAATTAAATTTGCAAATGGACCTGCTGCAATATGAAATTACAGCTTAATATAATGAAGCCCCCAACACGGATCTGAGGCAAAATAACGCTACCATATGTTGAAACTGACGTGTAAAGAAGACACTCATGAAAGTCTGGTTAAACACATTCCGGAAATTGCATTCCTGTAGACCTTTTCCGAATGCAGCATCATCTGAAGCTGAAAACCAACTTGGTTTGCGTGCACCTTGATGCCCTTTCACTTTAATGGGCAATAATTAGGCGACAAAAAGGAAGCGTGAGGTAAGCTTCACCACATTACAGGTTAGTGAAAAGTTATATGCTTTACGCTACGTTCACGCCAACCCGCTGTACTCCGCTACGGATAGAATCCAGTATAACCACGCACGAATTGTATGCATTTAACGTCCAATTTCCTTCTTCTACGTAGAATTTTCATTTCAGCTAATTTCGTTATTTTTTAAAATCATGACAACGCGATGTGTAACGCTGATTTCGTAACGATATAGAAATAGAAGTAGCCGGCGACAACCATAGAAGCCTACATCATCTATCAAAAATTATTTTAAAAAATAATTCACAGGTGCTTATCTATGCTACACCTTAGCGGCTGTAATGCGATAACATTATGGTGTCCCACCATTCGTTTATTAGCCATCGACATCCACACGAACTTCCTCCACATCCCACGACCATCTGTGAACTACTGCACCTTGTGACCTATTGACGCTGCCTACTAATTTCTTTTGACTTGGTCTATGATGAGCAATGGCGCTTCCAATCCAGTCCTCACGTCCTTATGAGCTGATTCTGCCTATACTTATTACGCCTTATTTATATATGTCTCTATATCACCGTGGTCATCATGCACGTCAGAGAGAAAGAGAGGAAGCAAGGAAAGAAAAGGCAGAGAGGTCACCCAGGCGAGCCTCTGGTTTCCTACCCTTAACTCGGGTTAATGGAAAGGGGAATAGAAAGAGGGAAAGGAGGAGCGAGTGAGCACTGAGTGCACGTGTGATGGTGCGCAGAGACACTCTAAGGCCAGTGCAATTAAAGTACTGCACTAGTTTTTTACCTATGTTACCTATATCCTTATTATATTATTACATTATATTATATTAATTATATATTTTTATATAATGTATTATTAATATTATATTATTATTATTATATTATTATATATAACTTATTATATATCTATTATTATATATTACCTGTATGTTACCTACATCCTTATTAATCAGGAATAGGACTCCTAGTTCTCGTCTCTCCGCTAAGCCCCGATAGCACAGGACGTGCCCGCTTTTTAGCACTATATATGCTTCTTTTGTCCTCCTAACTTTACTGAGCCCTATTATATCATATTTACCGCCCTCCCATTCCTCCAATAGCACTGCTAGACTTGCCACACTAGATAACGTTCTAGCGTTAAACGTTGCCTGTTTCAGATTCCAATGGCAGCCTGTTCTGTTCGGCCGCCATTGGATTATATATATATATATATATATATATATATATATATATATATATATATATATATATATATATATATATATATATATATATATATATATATATATATATATGCATACACTCAGAAAGAGACTCCTTCTGTCATTTTGAAACCTTGCTCAGGAATAACAGAAACAACTAACAGAAGCAGAATAACAGAAGCGCAGAGAGTAACACGATCTCATTATGATGTCCTCGATCGAAAAATTAAAGCGCTTGCGCAATAACGTATGTGTGCTGGCTTTGCAAGCCATGCACCGCGGCCGGCAGTGGAATAATGAGATTTGCATTCATCATGCGGTACATACTTCTTTTTTTCTTTCTGTACACTTTGCTTTGCCCATTATAATTCGCAACTGAGCCGGCTACGCTGGTTATCACGACAAACGAGGTAAAATATATTTTCAATGAGCGTGAGGAGTGGGCTCCGTGGCAAATAATAATTTTCTTGTTTTATTGTTTGTTTGCTTTTTGCTCAATACTAAGCTTTTTCTCTCTTTTTTTCTTTCTTTACTGAATATTTTTTTCATTGGAATGCTGCGCTGTCTTCACACTTTGCAATCTGTACTGTACCACGTTGCTGTTTCCTAATTTTAAAATTCTGCATGTGCCCTTTTCGCGACATTAGAAAAAACAAAAAGTAATGCGAATCCGAGAAATTCTTCCCGTACCTGTATAAGCATTAAGATTCAAAATTATTTGATATGGTTCGGCGAATATCCAAGCGGACGTTTTCCTTTTCTTTAAAAAGAAATGAATATGTATTATCCGCGATATATTAAGTCTTCCATGTGGCGTGCGTACTACTGTTTTAATACCCTCAGTTTCGGCCAAAAATCTAAGCGGCTTTTGTAGCGAACCACGGAACGCGCGAAGTTTCGTTCGCTGTGTATAGTAACTTCATTTATGCGAACACGTGTACATAGAACTTGTGCTGATCGTTTGCTATACACGTAATCGCCTCGGACAAAGGCGAAGCAGAAATGATTTCCATTGTATTCGAGATAACTGAAACAGTAGAACAAAACTACACACCGTATTTTGTTTCCCAGTAATTGTGGCGCTAGAGTACGAGC
This sequence comes from Dermacentor albipictus, assembly GCF_038994185.2. Lineage (NCBI taxonomy): Eukaryota > Metazoa > Arthropoda > Arachnida > Ixodida > Ixodidae > Dermacentor > Dermacentor albipictus. The sequence goes on from NC_091824.1 coordinate 77,995,019, forward strand.
GACAGCTGACGCCATCCAATCAGGATCGTCATTAAGCGAGTTCAGATGTTCCTCCTATATGTGTGCGCGCGCGCGCGCACATATAGGAGGAACATCTGATAGGTGTGTGTGCGTGTGCGTGCGTGTGCGTGCGTGTGCGTGCGTGTGCGTGTGCGTGCGCCTGCGTGCGTGTGCGTGCGCGTGCGTGCGCGTGCGTGCGCGCGTGCGTGTGGCCATGGAGAATATATCGGTACGAGGAAAACAGTCACATAATTGGGTAAAAATGAATTGGTGTGCTAATTACTTAGTAATTCACAATTGAAAACACCCTCCAGCATATCAAAAACGCTAGTGTGGGTTCCACATAAGGTTTCCAGTGTTCAAGTCAGTGTTTTTAGGCATAAAATTCAGCGCACCTAAAATTATAGATTAGGATTTGCAGGATAAACGAAACTTGATTAAATAATAGCTTTCTTTTTTTTTTTTTCGAGGCGCAGCGCTGCAAACAGGTGGCGATGATAATGCCGGCATAACTTCTGTCCTCTCCAGTACTACCCACGGAAGACCCTCAGCTGTGTCGATAAAGAAAGGATCCGCATTGTGGAGTCCATGGTGCCTGCCATGCGTGTCGCACTCCAACGCAAGAAATGCACACGAACTACGGGAGTTAGTTTCCTGACTAAATGAACTAATGTATGCAGTTTCCCCAATCAATTGAGTTTGCGAAAATCGTATATACAGGAGTGTCAGGTGAGGTCTAGTCTGTACTTTCCGTAGGCTTCAGGCCATCTGGTAGGTGCACTTCTCAAAAATCCTGATATCTGACTAGTGAAACGTAAGTTTTAAATTTCACGTTTCGGAAATTCAGCGATCCTTGTCTTTGATTCTAATAACCTTGAGTGTTACTGTCATACTTCGTCTAAGTTCTGCCCTTAGATGTCCATTATATTTCTATGGAATAATAGGTTCAGCTATAATCCAGCTCACGCTAGCGGTGTGAACTCCTTGATGGTAAGCACAACGACGGTGATGTTCCCTTTGTAGTGGAAGGATGAAGAGCTTATGCCCCAGCACTGGACTTCAGCACTGACTAGTGTTAACTATTATCATGTGCTCTGGACGGCTTTGAGTGTGTCCGTACATGCTATCTATTTTAATCTTAACCGTCTAACCCCGTTCCACAGTTCCCCATGTGCAGGCATGCCAACCTTGGAATATGAAAAAATACTGCACTTGAAGCAGAAAAATATTAAACTCAGATAATGTATACTAAGTTTGTTACATCGCGCAACGTGCTGACTGTTTAGCAACACTTCGCAGATTTCGCTCTGTCGGAACGCAATGAACAGGCGCCCTGCTCTATATAGCTGCACGAAGAACGAGCTTCGCCACATACAAACAGACATTCTTATGATGCCTGTTCATGACGTATTCACGCAACGGCGGCCGAAATTTCGATTGCCGTAATACCTTGGTTGTGTAAGTTGTTGTCACTGCTGCGATTAAATCGGAGTGATCGACGTGTCCGCAAAATCGGGCTCTAAAGAATCGGCGAGCGACTGTATTTGTATTCTTTTTAAATCCGCTTTGTCATTGATTAGGTGCCATTTAAATAGTCGTTAATTCATTGGTGCCAATACGACAATCGTAAAAGGCTGTAAAAATAGGGCATGTTGAAGATAACGTCGTAAAAGTTTGCAGTTATGCCAGAGTAAGGCAGCCATCCAGACTTTTTTTTGTGTGTGTGTGTTCGGGGTAACCTCTCTGCATATCATATCGACCGCAAATAAAGGCGGAAGACAGCGGAAGAGAACGCATAAACAACACGGGCGGTAACTTTCACCTGGCTTATTCACGGCATCCCGTGGGCATATATAGACAAATGGAACATGTGCGGAACGCAGCAAACAAGATCACTCATCAGCCTAACGGGGCAACCAATTGTCGATTTTTTTAAAATAATTGGTTGCCCCGCTAGGCTGATGAGTGATCCTGTTTGCTGCGTTCTGCACATGTTCTATTTGTCTATATATGCCCACGGGCTGCCGTGAATAAACGAGTTCAAAGTTATCGCCTGTGTTGTTTATGTGTTCTCTTCCGCTGTCCCCCGCCTTTATTTGCGGTCAATATGATATGCAGTAAACACCAACTAGGCCAAACGGAAGTTCTTCTGAACCTCTCTGCCTTTCTCCTTCCTTTCGTCTCTCTCTTCTATTAATGATGAACCAAGTATTCCTGCATTACGGGGGCATATAGAGGAACACTGGCTTCAGAGATACCGCACGCGTGCACCGCCTGCTACCACGACTGCCATCTACAAAACGTGCGCAGAAGAATGAGTGCACGTGCGCGAGTGCTGCTCGTTATCGTTTCGTAAAAAACTGAATCGTTTTTGACGAAGATTATGCAGTGTTATGCAGGACATTCAAAAAGCTGCACTGGCGGTTAGCATCGACACTAACAACGCGAACAAATACAGTGTTCCCAATGAGTCGCAAGTGCACGTGTTCATAATACAGTACACTAACACAGCGTTCACAAGTACCAAGCTGTGGGAGAATTACAATAATGAGGCCGCCATCAGCATGAATCAGAATTACACTTATTGGCATGAGTATGTTAACTGGGGTAGGAAAAAACGGTAAGGTCGTTACTGTCAATATTTTTCCGAGTGCCATCGAACATTTGTTTCGGTGGTGCCAACACTGCTGATCGTTACAGCAGTCAAATAAAAGTAGGGTGAACTACTCCTGACAGCGGTTCAAATCATTTCCCAATTACATGCGCCCGCCTTACGCCCATTAACACTGCGTTCTAGTTGGTATTTGTAGATGCTTGTAATGATAATACCTTTCCCTGGATCCTTCAGTGATTCTACCATTCTTCGAGTACTCACCAACGGCCCTCTTCTTTCCACGTCTAGACCACCGCTGCCATCTATGCTCGGTAAGCAGCACTATACTTGTCTGTGTGCTGCTCTCTGTCGTTGCTCGATCGAAAACCTAGATCTTTTCACGAAGGCGGGACATTGGAAAAGCTATACTGGTGGAAAGTGCTGACAGCAACAACTCGAACTAAAATACAGTTTTCCTTTTGAGGAATTCAGGCTCGCAAATCATGAAGTAAACTGATATTGATATCACCACCACAGTAGAACCACTAGATCAAATTCTTACAGCTGTCAACACAAATATAGCGATGTCATAGTATACCCACGACTTGCGACTACTACCGCCCGTTAGGAACAGCGTGTTCTAGTTTGTCTTGGTGGTGTAAACACCTACCACGGGATCCTGTATCCTTGTTGATTCTGCTAGAACTTAAATCTTCCGTACTGATTTGCGATCACTACGCAGGATTACGTGTGCAAGTATGTTGATGTCTGACTTTCGAAAAGCTGCACTTGTGAAATTTTTAACTCGAGCTAAAGTACAGCGTTCTTCATAATGAACTCAAGGTCGCAAATGGTAGAAAAAAGCGATAATAATATCGGCAAGACTACCTAGCGTAACAACGCTACTTTTTATTGTTAGCACAGTGAATGGCTAAATGTTGCTGATAGTGGCATTCATATAGTTATTATTCTATGACTTGCGAGCGATTACGGAGCGTTGTTAGGAACACTGTGCTCTAGTTCACTTAAGAAAATCCCAACGCCTTTCGAGGCAACCCGTATTTCGTCGATCCTGTAGGAGGTAGGAGGACTTATCCTCCCCCTCACTGCAAACTGGCTAGACCTCTGGCGTCCACTTTACGCATGCTTCAGACGCAGTGCTATCCGAACCTGGCCCTTTTCCACATTTATTTTTATTTATTTCATAATACCCCTAAAGGCCCCCGAAGGGGTATTACATAGGGGGTACAGATACATGAAAAAGATGTGAGCTTTGCGCGTTATGAAAAAAAAAACAATAACAACTGAAGTACACAAAAGTTATACAAAATTTTACAGTAGAAAACACAAAAGTTATACAAAAGTACGATATTTAGCAAAATACACAAGTAAAACAATATACGAAATACATTAGGCAAGTGAAACTCAGAAAATACAAAACTGTCTGAAAAAAATAAATTAAGGGAATAAAATATGTACAATGTAAAAGAAGTAAAACGGGGTGTTGCTCAAAAATGCGTCAGTTGTCACGTTAACAAATTAATAAGACATGAATCGACTTGTACAATGTGCACGCAGAATGGTAAAACAAATGATCAAAACAATATATACACTGAACAACGTATGAAGAAACGGTACATGATGGATATTTACACGTAACTATTGCGTAATAGTTCCTGAAAGGATGCGAAATCGGTTTGAGTGGCAATGTGTGATGGTAGGTTATTCCATGCAACAATTGTACGGGGAACAAAGGAGTTAGCATAGTTAGCTGAGCGACAACTGATGCGTTTTATCTTGAAGATATGGTCTGTGCGTGGAAAGAAGGCTGTCGCTGGTTCGAAGATACGGTGAAGGTGCGGATGATGATAAAGTTTGTGCAGCAGTGAGAGGCGGGCAATTATGCGGCGATGAGATAAGTCGTCAAGCTGAGCGCGAGCTTTTAGTGCTGAAATGCTAGTATAGGGTGAATAATCAGAAAAAATGAAACGGACCGCGCGGTTTTGCAGTGATTCGATTTCTTGGGCGATATATGTTTGAAAAGGATCCCAGATGGCTGATGCATACTCTATTTTGGGGCGTATTAATGTGATGTATGCTAGTCTGCGTAGTTTAGCTGGAGCATGCTTAAGGTTGCGTTTGAGGAGGCCTAAAGAGCGGTTAGCTGATGCCAACGTCAGGCGGATGTGATGATGCCACGTTAGATCAGACTGTAAGTGAACACCAAGGTACTTATATGAAGTTGTAAGTTCAATTATGTTGTTAGATATTACATACGATGTTGGAATACGGTGGTTGCGCCTAGTAAATGATAATAACTTCGTTTTAGCTGTATTAAGAGTCATTAACCATGTTGAACACCATGTGTTAATAGCGTTAAGATCGGTTTGAAGAATATCTGTGTCATTGTCGCATGAAATTAATCGATATATTACGCAGTCATCAGCAAAAAGTCTGATGTGGGAAGACACACAGTTAGGCAGGTCATTAATATAGATTAAGAAAAGTAAAGGGCCAAGAACGCTGCCCTGCGGAACACCGGAGGTTACTTTGGTATAAGAGGAATTACTGTTGTTAACAGACGTATATTGTACTCTGGATGACAGGAAATCCTTAATCCATCCAATAACGGTTGGGTGTATGTTAAGGTTCATTAGCTTCAGTATTAGTCTATGGTGAGCAACGCGATCGAAAGCTTTCGAGAAATCCAGGAAGATGGCATCAACTTGAAACCCTAGGTCTAGGTATGAATGTATATCATGTAAAAAGCCGGCTAACTGTGTTTCGCATGAATAGCCACGACGAAAGCCATGTTGGTAATCAACAATAATTTTGTGCTCTTCTAAGTAGTTAATGATTTCAGTATACAAGATGTGTTCAAGTAATTTACAAATAGTACTAGTTAAGGAGATGGGGCGGTAATTTAATGGGTGAGTTCGGTCTCCGGACTTAAAAATGGGTATGACTTTTGCCACCTTCCAATCGTGCGGAATAGTGTTAGTTGATAAAGACTGCGAGAAGAGTGCACATAATATAGGTGATAAACTAGGTGACAAATGCTTTAATACTTTATTATTAATGCCAGTGTGATCAGAGGCGGAAGAAACTTTAAGTTTATTTAGTAAAGAAGAAATACCTGCTTCGCTAATAATTATTTCTGGCATTGATATGTTAATGAGATTGTCAAGGGTTGGTGAAGATATGGTGTCTTCCTGTGTGAATACAGATGAAAATGCACTATTCAATAAATCAGCACATTCCGAGTGGTGGACCATATCACCGTGCTCATCGACTAGTGTTAAATCGGGATAGCTCTTCGGGTTTATTACGCGCCAAAAACGTTGAGGATTGTTAGTGAGCATAGAATATAGGTCATGGGCAAAGAAATGTCGTTTAGATGATTTTAGCAGTGACTGATATTGCTTATCGCAGGTCTTATAACGGTGCCAGGAATCTGAGTCGTGGGCTTTATCGGCTTTACGATATAAACGCTTTTTCTTATTATTGAGGCGCCGAAGCTTTACGGTAAACCACGGGGCTGTCGGGGTGCAGGCTATTTTTGTTAGAGGGACGAATCGATTAATTAGTTCAGTAAGAGTGGTTTTAAGTTCAGCCCAGTTATGTTCGATGGTTTGAAATTGGCATCTATTGAGGAAATGTAAAGAGAAGTCAGATAGCGCGGAGTTAATGCTGTCAAAATCCGCTCGATTGTAACATCGGATGTACTTATCAGAGCACGGACGTCTTGGAAGGGAAACTGCAAGACTGCCTGTTATGATATCATGGTCAGATAGCCCATCTTGATGAGTTAAGTCGAAGCACACGTCAGGATCAGTGGTTAATACTAGATCTAAAATATTAGCGGATGTAGCCGAAGATCGCGTAGGACGGGTGATAAGCTGTGTTAAAGAAAAGTCGAGACATGACTGCAGGAAAGTGTGGGCCTCAGATAGGTAGGTTGCTGTTGAAAGGTTAGCCCAATCAACTTCGGGGAAATTAAAATCACCGAAAATTAGTACTAGAGATTTAGGAAAACGAACAGCAATGATTTCAAGGAGCCGTTGGAATTCACGAGAAAACGTATTGCCCATGTCAGGAGGTCGATAAAAAGCACCAATGATTATTAGGCCTGCTTTATGTTTTATGGAAACCCACACACTCTAAAAAAGTGTCAAGGTGAATACGTGTGGCGAAAAGATTTTTTTGCACTGCCACCAAAACGCCACCACCTATTCGATTTGTCCTGTCACATCGAAAGTAGTTAAATGAAATCCAGCTTTCCAGAATGCAGGTATCGGGGACAGTATCGGTAAGCCATGTTTCAGTTAGTATCACTATCGATGCTGAACATGAGTCAATGATGGATGATAGCTGTACTGTTTTAGAAATGACACTTCTTATGTTTGTGTAAAGAAATGGAATGCGGTCTTGGGCGTCATTCTTCCTCAATATCGGTCCAGTGGATTGATGGTTAGTGTGATCACATGACACTCGTCATTCTGTAGCTCTTTCAGACACTCCCTTTGCGCGTTTCAGATCGCTATCCCAGATATAAACGTCATTATTAATAAACAACTTGTTGAACACGAGTCGCACACGATCGCCTTCCTTCCGTATTGTTTTGGAAAATAGCAGAAGGTTGCGGCGTTTATTTCGCACTGTTTCAGAGTAGTCACGGGAAATGCTAAAAGGTTTATCTTTTAGTTTGTAACCATAGCCAAGTAGTGCATCAATTTCTTTGTCATTGGAAAATTTTGCAATAATCGGTCGCTTTTTATCGTTAGAGAAACGACCTAATCTGTGCGCTCTTGCTATTGAGGACACTTTCAAACCAAGATGATTGTCGCAAAATTCTTGAACCAGGCGCTCAGAAGTTTCCCATCGTTCGTTCTGTTCAGAGTCAGAAAGCCCGTAAAATAGTAAATTGCACCTGCGGGAGCGGTTTTCTAAATCGTCGACCTTATCTTCTATTTTGGAGATGCTCAGTTCGTGAGTTGGAAGGGAGTGCGCATTAGCCTCCCCTGACAAAAGCCCTGAAGTTATCTTTCGCTCGAAATCATCGAGTTGATTCTGCATTTTAGAAAAGCGTTCTTCGCAGTTAAGTGCTACTTTCTCAGAAACATTGGACAGAATTTTACTTTCAAGTTCAGAAACACGTCGACTTAGTTGGTCTAGGTCACTTTTTATGCCAATATGGATTTGTAGTACCTTATTAACAGATTCTAAAATACCTATACTATTAGAATCTAGTCTCTGAACAGTGTTGAATACAAAATCAAGTTTTTCTTCTTGTGGTTTAGTCATGGGACCCGGGTTTGCCTCTACGTCGCCCCCAAGCAGCAAAAGGCGCCATAGATGCAAGACACAATCACAAAAACACTTCATTGAATCGGGTGGCCACGACACCGCTAATAAGAACACATCGTTGTTACGAAAAGAAAAAGCACCATTTAGGCTCACCTGCACAAGCATGAAAAGTGAGCGTGGCATCACAGCTGCGGTGTCGTGGCCCGAAGTGCTGTCGAAATGGGTGTGCTTTAGTACTGTGCATGCCGTAGATAAGGTGCCATGTTGCCAGCCGAGCAATGCAGTCGTATCCAGAACTGGTGGTTGATCCGGTGACGGACTTGACGATTGACTGCGCATCCAACGTAAACCTTTCAGCTCGGTGTCTTCATTAGGTCCGGTATTTTCTAATGGATAACCCATGCGCTGCAGTGCGACGGCCGACGGTGAACCGAGCATCGCCATCAACACCTGCACAAGCATGAAAAGTGAGCGTGGCATCACAGCTGCGGTGTCGTGGCCCGAAGTGCTGTCGAAATGGGTGTGCTTTAGTACTGTGCATGCCGTAGATAAGGTGCCATGTTGCCAGCCGAGCAATGCAGTCGTATCCAGAACTGGTGGTTGATCCGGTGACGGACTTGACGATTGACTGCGCATCCAACGTAAACCTTTCAGCTCGGTGTCTTCATTAGGTCCGGTATTTTCTAATGGATAACCCATGCGCTGCAGTGCGACGGCCGACGGTGAACCGAGCATCGCCATCAACACCTGCACAAGCATGAAAAGTGAGCGTGGCATCACAGCTGCGGTGTCGTGGCCCGAAGTGCTGTCGAAATGGGTGTGCTTTAGTACTGTGCATGCCGTAGATAAGGTGCCATGTTGCCAGCCGAGCAATGCAGTCGTATCCAGAACTGGTGGTTGATCCGGTGACGGACTTGACGATTGACTGCGCATCCAACGTAAACCTTTCAGCTCGGTGTCTTCATTAGGTCCGGTATTTTCTAATGGATAACCCATGCGCTGCAGTGCGACGGCCGACGGTGAACCGAGCATCGCCATCAACACCTGCACAAGCATGAAAAGTGAGCGTGGCATCACAGCTGCGGAGTGATCATCACAGCATCACAGCCTCTGGAGTGATCACATGATCACTCCAGAGGCTTTCAGCTCTACTTGCCCCGACTGTGGGGCTGTTAGCAATCTCGAACACATGCTCTGGCGATGCCTCTCGTTAAAGGGACCCAATCGCATCACAGAACAAGAATGGAGCTCTGCCATCCGGAGCTCAGATTATGCACATCAAACTTGGGCTGTCCAGAGAGCCCACGATGCGGCGGTTAGGCTCGGCCTACCAGTCCCCACGTGGGAGCGGCCCGCAGCTCTGCCCTAGGGCAAAGCGTCTCAGGACCTTGCTATTAAAGTTCTTTGTCTGTCTGTCTGTCTGTCAGAATTTAAATCTTCCGGAGTACTACCGTTCCATATATATATATATATATATATATATATATATATATATATATATATATATATATATATATATATATATATACAGAAATAGAAGCGTCCGCGTGCTGCTTCTTGTTATTGCTGAATGAAAACCGAAACCCAGAGAGTGATCCCATAAATTCTCCGAAAAAAATAAAGTGATGCAGATCCAAAGCAGTAATTTTGCAATCTATGTGAGCGAAGCTGTCGTGGAGAGGTTATTTAAATGCTATAAAGCTGTTTATAACAGCTTCGTGATTCGAACGCCGTGGGTACACAGGCAGAGGAAACCATGAGCCCAGGTAGCACACAAAGTCTCATGCACGTCGACTTCAGGGTTACATCGGATAAAGCGCATTTCTGACCGTTTTACAACGTGCTAAAGATGTCTCAGGTAAGCCAAAATATATATGATCCTTCAAGTTGCTCAGAAAACGTTTTCAAAAAGGCTATCTGTATAATCTTCTTTGCGAAACTCTGTTACAACTGTTTTTGGTGGGAAAGCTTGTTTTTCTTTCTTTCTTTGTTGTTTTCGCGACGGAGTCATGCTTGTTCCGCAGCTCTTAGAGGGTCGACAAGACAGTTGCAGCGCGGCAAGTCGAGCGGCAAGCTGTCGGACTACTGCCCACCATGCATATTGCGAATTCTGTCAAGCTGAGAAATGAACTTTGAAGAACGTGTCGATTCTCCGCCTGCTGTGAACCTTTTGTCCGGTGCGTGGTGAATTCGTTGTTGTTGGTTATTGTTAGCAGATACACGAATTTGGAAGCAGTCGGCGGAGATGCAGTTACTCGTGATTACATTGTACGGTAAATAATGAAAAGCGGCGGGAGCAGTCGCCTTCACGTCCTATCCGGCGCCACCCTAGCACCTGCAGCGTCGATGTTCGTATTTATTTCAGGCATCCATTTAGTTATTTTATAGTGAATACTTGAAGTAGACATAAGTCGTGAAGGCTGTTAGCGTTGCCAGTTTTGAATTGCGAGCAAGGTTTTGATGTGGCGTCCACACACTACGCTGTTGTACGGCCGCTGACAGGCGCCGAGTTACACCGACGCCTTTTCACATCTGTGGAAGACAGAACACAACATTTCCAAGCCTACAAGGAGGAAAAAATTACCGACGATTACGTTACTTCCTAATGCGAAATTTGAGCGCAGCAAATTACCGACGATTACGTTACTTCCTAATGCGAAATTTGAGCGCAGCAAATAAGCTGTTTCACCTTTTCGATAGATTGAGGCAAAGAAATCGAGCAACACATGTATGCGCTATCACATAATTTTTTTTTATTTTTCACACGTATTCCTTTAACAAAGACTCCACAAACAGTTCTTGACAGTCATGAAGGAAGCTTTGTGGTCGGAGAAATAGACTGATATATGTTCGACTTGGTACACCAATGCTTGATTCTCAAAGACGAGATCTATACAAGTGCCTCGCGAGGTCACAGCCGTGGGACGCGTTACGAGCGAGAGGAACGGGATGTTCTCCCGCATAAGTGTTAGGAAATTGCTGTTTGTCTTTATGTCAACATTAAAGTCCCCCACTACTAACATCGGTGTTAGTAGTGGGGGAGCAGCAGCAGCAGCAGCAGCAGACGGAGGACTTCCATCGGTCGTCTCGCTCATGGCTCAGAAAGAACTGGCAGATAATTTCGCAGTGGCGAACGGCAGCGGCAATTTCGGCTCGGGCGGTGCACATATACAGATCCGCCGCCACCGATCTGGCTCTCTGATTGCCACCGCACAGGGCGAACGGCAGCGGCAATTTCGGCTCGGGCGGTGCACATATACAGATCCGCCGCCACCGATCTGGCTCTCTGATTGCCACCGCACAGGGGTTGCATTGGAGGAGGAGCGAAGAAAAGAATTAAGTTCGAGCCGGCGCTTTGACAACCGGAGACTCGCAGGAAGAGGGGGGAGGGGGGCGGCGTGTACACCCAGCGGCAAACGATGGGGGCAGAAGCGCGCGCAGCAAGCGGACAACACGATAAAGGGAGGAGGGAAGAGATAGCAGCGACTGACTGATGCCGCTGACGCCGATAGTGAGTCAACCCCAGCTGCGGAGTTGGTTTCAGGGACAACGCCGCCGATGCCGACACAAACAATATGATACCCTCGCTTCCGCAGCGCTAAGAACCAGGTCTAGCCGTGGGAAGGTGGTCACGTATTCGTCGACGTGCCGGGGCCTACGTGAAATAACCGGCGCGTCGGCAACTGAAGAGCACCCTATCCGCCACACAAGAACAGGGGGGGGGGGGAGACCCTTTCCTCCTCTTTCTGCATGGCGGCGACGGTGTTCTATGCAGTCACGTTATCTTGACTCTCTAGCGGCGTCAGCGGCATCCAGCGGTATCAGTCGGTCGCTGCTAGCGCTGGGGGGATGAAAGGGGGGCGGAGCTGGTTACGAGGCCGACGACAACGCCGACGACGACGCGAAACCCAGGAACGGACGCCAAAGAGCTGCGCTCTAAAACAGGCACAAAATGCTTCTTTGAGGAGAATCCTTAAAGGATTACCTTGTAACTGGCTATGGGCTGGCTTTTTGTTTCTGAGCTGCAAGTAAAGAATGAAGTGATAAATGTGTCTTAAAGGAATTCTTCACATATGCGAGGTAAATAACTCGCGTTAAAAAAACTGCCTGATAGCCATTTTCTTTGATTTTGTGTTTAGGAGGACGCTTCAGCTCGCGCCCAACTCCAATACCGCTGCCTATTCAAAAAACGCAGAAACACTTTTCTGACATAACCACGGGGCCAATTTTAATGAAATTTATTGCATCTGTAAGAGAAAGGCAAATTCTAGTGACTGTTGAAAGCGGAATTTTGATTTAGGATCCGAATTCCTTAAACGGGCTGTCAAAAATTGGCCAGTTCGAAAGAAGTAGAACCACTAGGTTTGCAAATTCATAGCTCTGCACTAAGAAAAGACATCGCAGTTTTGTAAAAACTGCATCCATTGGAGCATCCAAAGCGGACAAATTTGATATTCAGCTTATATCTTACATGAATTTGTTACACTGTTTACAACGGCTTTGCAAAAATCCTGCTCACGTATAGCGGTGAATTTGAGAGGCATGTATATATAATACAATATTTTTTTCGGCTTTATATGTAGTATTAGATGCAATTTACAAAATTATGATGCCGTTTTTAATTGCTGAGTTACGGAGTTGTAAAATGATAGCTTCATTTTCTGAGAATTATCGATTTTCAACAATTTTTATTAAAAATATTGACGCCCTAAACCGAAAGTTTGCGACCAAAAGTCACTAAATTTCACCTTCTTTTGAGTGCAACAGACCTCAGCCAATGTGGTGCAACGGCTGTCGAGGAAAACGACCTCTACTTTCCCATGTATTTATATAGGAGTCCACGAGCTTCAGCTTCCTCTTAAGTATATCATATGTTTATGTTAGCTCGTCTGTAAGTCAATTTTCACATCTTTAGACCCTTTTCGCGGACCATTTTGCTCCGTAGGATCGAGATGGCGCTTTCGGCGGCGCACCTAACGTTGCCTCAGCGACGAAAACGAAACCATTTCAACTTCTACCCTGTTTCTGTTCGATGAGCTGTCGGAAATGCAACCGAGTGTTCGCTAACGCACCGTCCTCTATTCATGCTGCAAAACGTGGAGCGGTGGAAGGCGTGTGCTGTAGCTGGCTGCAATAGTGACTGGCATATATATACACATAGGAAACATCGACGATTACGATACTTCTTAATGCGAATATTGTGTACAACTGTTTCGGTGTTTCGAATTCGCACATATTGTGACAAATTGATTCTGAACGACAGCGTCCTCTTGGCGGCGGCGCTGAGCCTCTGCCCGGGCAGCTCGTTTAGCAGCAGCGGCAGACGAGGCGTTTCCACCGGATGCGTCGCTCGTTGTTCAGAAAGAAAGCATAAACACGGGAACGCGCATTCTCTAGCAGCGGGCTTCGGACCCACTGCTAATGCGCTATAGCGCATTAGCAGTGGGTCCGAAGCCCGCGCCAGCGCTTTTGTTCCCATAGCACTCGCCGCATGTCTGGTCGCCGCCGTTGAGCACGTCTCGTGCGGCACTCCGCTTTCCTTCTCGTGCTTAGACAGTTTCCTAGCCAGCGTTGGCAGACAACTACTGTCGGAGGAAGCTATCCTCGGCCCGTGGCCTGACACTGCAATTTCAATGCGTGCAACAAAAGTATTGTTGAAGTTCCTGCAGGACACCAAGCTAGACGAGCGGCTCTAGCGAGGCAACTGTCTCATGTACATAAGCCCTCGCCACTTCTCTTATCATCATCATCCATCCCAATACTTTCTCTCCCCTTCCCTCTTCCCTAGTGCAGAGTAGCAGACTAGAGCGCACTAGCTCGGGTCGACCTCTCTGTCTTTCCTATCAATAAATTCTATTCATTCATTCTCATGCTTTCGTCGTCTTTCATCTCCCGCTGCGCTCCGCGTACGCTCTTTCAACCTTCGCTGCGCTTATTCGCTAGGTTACCAGGGGCGCCCAGGCTCACCGACGCGCAACGCAGGAACGGACGCCTGAGAGCTGCGCTCTAAAATGGAATTTATCTGTGCGACCAAGTTCACGGACCACTGCTCCATAAGGACTACAGGTTGCTGGCCCTTGGCGGTGCACTGCTTTCCCCGGGGCCAAGAAAATTCACTCACCGGCTGCCTTTGTATCGCAAACTCCAAAGGACTTCAACCGCGTAACGGCGGTATACCTGTCGTTATACATAATAACAAAGGGAGTAGCGCCGCTTCCCGGCAAAGTAAGTTTTTCGCACGCTATCTACACGCACCTGCCCCAACCTACATGCAAACAGTGGCGTAGCAACAGGGGGGGGCCGGGGGGCCGTGGGCCCCGGGTGCAAAGGGCCAGTGGGGGGGGGGGGGGGGGTGTCATATACGTCTAAAGACACCCCTCTTTCCGCCGGCTACACCTGGGGAGGGGTGTGACAGAAGACCTATGGGCCCCGGGTGCCAGACGACCTAGCTACGCCACTGCATGCAAACTTACGGTTACTCTCTCCAACGCATCAAGAATGAGTGAATGGGTGCACACTTGAATCAATGCGACGAAGCATGGGTGACGGCGACAGCACCACGCGACAACGCTCGAGTGTTCAAAGCTGAACATTTCGTGACGGTTCACAGAGTAAGCGAGTGACGAGCGATAATACGTCCTTGCTGCAAGCTATTACAAAGTACAGAACATCTACGTTCCAAGAGTTGTGCGCAGCAAGAACAACTCTATCGCAACTAAGCAGAAGATAAACAATCATGTAGTGACAGCACCGAGGAACGTTACTGAGTCAGAAATACGATTAGCCGCTGTTTCAAAGTGTTTGCTAAATACAAAACGAAGAGCAAAACACACTGATCCTGATTTAACTGATAAGCGGAAACCTTGGACAGCTTGGAATACATTTCTTGCGACACTTTTATACAAGCATCGTATATGCTGCTCGCGTCGTTTTGACATGTCGTAATGAGTTCGGAAAGCGCTTATACGTGTCCTCTGGAGCTGTGGTCAAAGCTTTGCGTCGTTCACCCAGTCACCTTCCACAATATCCGTGACGTTGGTTACGCGCAAGAAATATGTCGATATTGTTTTCAGTGCCATTAAAAATGATGCTCTGTTGTTTTCACTGCCTCTAGAACCATGAGTACTTCTGAAAATGTAAGAGACGGCAGCCCCTGGAGATGCATAAGCTATATATTATATACATAAAAATATGCCCGCTTAGTTACATTATGGTTATATTGCCCAATTTAGTCATTAGGATAAAAAATTCATGCAGAAACTCCACTGGAGTTGTCTATGGATGTGCAAGCATTGAGCCACTTGCTCATCTCCATGCAGCCCGGTGTCATTATCCATATTATCAAACTTGATCCAACCAGTATAAACACTTATCAAGCTTATCGGACTAGATCCAAACCTAATCAACCCTTATCGATCATTATCAACTTTACCGCAATCAACCCGATCCTTATAAGCACTCATCTGACATGATCCGACCTTTATCAACTATTATCGATACTTATCAACTTTATCAGAATTCAGGGTGTCTACCAAGTTGACATTTCGAAATTCCGTGAGTTTTTTCCAGGCTTTCCCTGGGTGGCTTTGCAAAATTCCCTGAGTGACACAGAACTTTTGTTTTATGTCAAGGAGGGCTGACACCATGTTGCCTGATGCTGTCACTCTGTAGTAAGCAAGTTAAAAATCATAAAAATGACTTCATCCAGTTTTTTATAGTAAGGACTAGTGCTTATTTTATTCAAAAAGAAAGCAGAAGGGGGAGGGGTAGTGAAATGCTCAGCAAATGAAATACTTTCGAAAAAAGGAGGTAAAACCTATTGCGAATCGAGTCGAACGTTCTCAATATGAATAAAAGGGAGATGCATACAGAAGCAAATATTTTCGAATATGAGCTATTTATATCAACTGATAGCAAGCTCTTTGGTAAGAGGCCCGAACTTTGTCACAAGTGAGATTTTCTCTTGGCAGCTAGAAAGTCAACCTCAACTGTCCTGACATACTTTCATCGCGCGCACAACACCTCAGTGTTGCGTCTCACTGCTTTAAAGAGTTTATTTTGGCTTGGATGAGGGACAGCTGCATCTCGGCGTCAGCCAGTGCTGTTTTTTGAGCTCAATCCCTTCAATGAAGCGGTGGCCTACTTCCTTTCCCGTTCATTCTCAATGCGACGGTCCTTTCTGTTCTCGTCCTACTTACGCTGCGCGTTCGCCTGATGGACCATTTGAAGGATCCTCTTGGTCAGTTGTACATTCAACGTACAATTTTTAGGGCTCCCTATGTGCCACGAAAACATCCGAAAAATCGGGCAGCTCTACAAAATGAAGCGCATGTTTTTTAGTGCCCTTAAGGGCTCAAGTCGCCACAAGCACATCCGAAAAAGCTCTGAATGCCTGCCAATACACTTGTTAGACATATCAGTGCCCGTAGTGTGACAGGAGATGGTGGGTGCACGCGCACTATGGGAAATCCGGCATCGGAAGCAGCAGTCGAAGAAGTGGAGGACAAAGTGACTCGTGAGCGCGAGCGGTGGTCCGAGGCTTGGCAGGCTACAACAACAACAACAACAACAACAACAACAACAACAGGGCGCTCTTGGGCGCGGCCGGCCAGGACTGGGACCTGCTGACGTGGACTGAGGGACCGCGCCGTTCCCACATTGGCGCCCGCAACGTGGGGCCCCGGCTGCACTCCAGAACAGACCACGATCGTGGAGAAGGCGGGCGGATCCCTTTGCACGGCCAGTAGCTTCGCCTGCCTGGCTTGGTGCGAGATTATCTCCGCGGTGTGAGCTGCCAGGGTGTCTACCAAGTTGACATTTCCAAATTTCCTGAGTTTTCCATGGTTTTCCCTGAGTGCCTTTGCAAGTTTCCCTGAGCGACGCAGAACCATGTTCAATGTCAAGACGGGTAACCATGTCGCCCGATGCTGTCCCTCTCTAGCAAGCATGTGAAAAAATTAAATAAAAATGACTTAATCCGATTTGAATACTAAGGAGGAGTGTTTATTTTATTCAAAAAGAGAATAGAAGGGAGGGGTTAGAAAAATGTACAACAAATAAAATGTCTTCGAAAAAAAATTGCTAATCAAGTCGGACGTTCTGAAATACGAATAAAAAGGAGACGCGAACAGAAGCAAGTGTTTTCGAATATGAGCTATTTCTATCAACTGATAGCAAGCTTAGTGGTATGAGGCCCAAACTTTGTTATAATTGAGATTCTCTCGCAACAGCTCGTAAGTCAACCTCGTGACATACTCACAGCCCGTGTATGACGCCTCAATATTGTGCTTCACTGCTATAAAGAGTTTATTTTGGTTTGTATGAGGGTCACCTGCATCTCGGCGTCAGCCAAAACTTTGTTCTTTGAGCTCAAACTTCTTCAAAGCGGCCGCAGCACGCTTCCTTTCCCGTTCATTCCTCAATGCGTAGCTCCTTTCTGTTCTTGTCCTCCTGCCACCACTCGTTGGCCCCACGGACTATTCGAAGCATCTTCTTGGTCCCTAGGGGCCACGATAACGTTCGAAAAATCAGCCAGTTGGAAAAAAATGAATGCATGCATTTCACTGCCCTTAAGGGCTCAAACCGCCACAGGCACATTCGAAAAAGCTCTGAAGGCCTCTCGGTACACTTATTAGGCATATTGGTGCTCCTACTGTGACAGGAGATACCGGGTGCACGTGCATACTGTGTCCCGTGGCAATTGCCCCTTCCCACGCTTGTTATGCTTCACCGCAATACTTTTGTGTAAGCCTCACCAAGTAAGATTTCTGTACAGAAGCGAAGTTGACTTTCGGGAACCGGCGTTATGCAACTCACAGTGCTTTCCGAGCTTCGAAGCCAATTGCGAGGACCACAGAGGCGGAGTCAATGCCATTGCTGACAGAGGCGAATTCTTTCAATGAAAAACACGGCGCCCAATGGTAAGAAGCTTAATAGCGAACGTCTAAGCAGTTAGGCCTAGCGTTGCCTCAGTGGTGGCTACGGCTTCCATCGGATCTGCGTGCGAGAGCGCCGGTTCCAGGTGGCGAGGTAATCAAAACGGCAGCGGTGGTGGCTTTGATTAATGCCTTTTGGGACCTGCCGTCATGGCAAGAAGTCCGGAAAATCGGACGGCGAAGGGTTCTTGCGTGCGAAATTTCAGACGTTCTGATAGTGATTCTATAGGGTACGTGGTGGTGGCGCGAAACCATCCGAATGATCAGGCATCCGGAGAGTCGGTCGTTGACTGTACACTGACAACTCCTCCAGCCGACGACAGGGCGTCAAAGACGATCCATTACGATTCCTGTCTATTACTCGAGCCAGCATTACCACGACTTTCGACCCTTTCAACAATATTTCCGCTAATTTTCCCCGATAGAAACACAAATTCCCTGAGTTTTCCCAGACTACTCAAAATCCCTGAGAATTCCCGGTTATCCCGGTTGGTAGACACCCTGGCTGCAGCTCTGGCGTTGGCTGAGGAGCGTTTCTGCCGGCCTCTCTGTCACCGGCACCTGTTCTGGCATGGGACACGGAATCGGAGCGGCCTCCTACACGCTGCTGAAGTTCCCGGCGCCACTGTTGGAGAAGGGACCTGCTGGCGCGGTTACTGCATCAACGCGACAAGTTGTCTAAGCACGGAGACCACGTGTGGCTCCAAACCCGGTGGCGCAGCCGCGTCCAGCGACTCGGAGACGGAGAGCGACGACGACTGGACCGTTGAAGGAAGCCACCAAGGCATGCAAAGCCAAGCTGTCGAATAAAAATTGGAGGACGCTTAAGCTTCGCCTTCAAGAGTGGGACGCGACAGCGTTCCCGTCGACCCGCCAAGGGGTATAAGACAATGCGCTACGGCACAGCGATCACTTACGATGCGCCCCGCATCGGACTTAGCGCCCACCTATCACGCGGTGAGCGTCAAGCAACGCAGCGTTCGGCGCGGCGACGAAACGTGCGCCTGAGCGAACGAAACGAACCAAAGAACTCGGTGTCTCGGAGGGGAAACGATCTACGCCGCCAGAGAGATAGATAGTAATCTAAACCGGAAGCACGGCGAAGCGTCGTCAGGGGAGAGGGAGTCCCGCGACGCGCCTGGCAGCGGTCCCAATGCGCGCGCGGCGCTCCTCCTGTCGGGGCAGCGCCGTACATTGAGAGGAGGGGGTCTTCTGTGTTTGCCGCAAGATGGCTCTGCGTGTGCGGAAAGCGCAGAAGAAATGCAGCGGAAACGCACTTCGCAACTCGTGTAATTGTGACTTCTGTACGTTACATGTTCATAATTACCGATATACACCGCAGTATAACTTTCCACGGCTCGTTTCGAAGGCAACACCGCATTCACTAGAGGCGCGTTTGCACCGCTTGGAAGCATCGAACTCGTGGCTGAGTGGTAGCGTCTCCGTCTCACACTCCGGAGACCTGGGTTCGATTCCCACCGGGCCAATCTTGGAAGTTGCTTTTTATTTATGAAGCGCCTGCCGTGATTTATCGCTCACGGTCAACGCCGACACCCGACGCCGACGACACCGGCTTTTCTGCGACACGAGCTCCTTAACGCTATCGCGTTAAAACGGCTCGGAAAAACCGCTCATTGGGTAGCAAAGCCGAGAACAATAGTGGCGCGTCGTCCTCAACTGAGCCCGAGGAGGGCGAAGTCTCGGCCTCTGGTGGCGGTTCCTCGGCGCCGGGCGGCGGCATCGAAGACGGCGATAACGACGATTCCGAAGAGGAGTGCAACGACGGCTACGATGAGAACCTCATGGGCGCTTGAGGTCAGTTGCTAACAGTGGTGGAAGTGGCACCGTTTGAGCGACGATGATTGTCGTCTGCGATCTTCCCGTCCTGTTCACTGCGTGGTGCGGCGCGGTGCCGTGTGGTCTCTGTGCGGTCGAATGGCAGCGAGCGAGTGGCTGCTACTTCCGGGGACCTTCTGCGTGCACTCGTCAGAACGAGGTCGAGGAGGAAGACGGGACCAGCTGTGCCTCCGGGAATGGTTTAGGACTTTCTGGTTCCTGCAAGACCTCGACAACTCGGAGGCTCCACCGCCTGATCTGCCGTATCTTCGTGAAGCGTACGTCGGGGAAGCCAGCCAGGTTTAGGGCCTTCGGGTTCCTGTAAGACCTTGGTGACTCGGACGTTGCCTCCTCCGCCGATCCTCGTTCGGTGCAGTAGTCTGCAAGGTTCGCCCGCTGCCGGGGGTCGCTGGAAGCCGCCGTGGGCCAGTGCAATCATCGCCTTCGTAGTCCGGACGGGCAATATGGGTACTCCGGCATTAGAGCTGGCAGTCGAAGAGGTGGATGACAAAGTGACTCGTGAGCGCTAGCGCGAGCGGTGGTTCAAGGCTCTGCTGGGCGCTCTTGGGTGCGGGCGGCCAGATTGCAGGGCCTACTGGCGTCGACTGAGGGACCGCGCCGTTCTCAGAGTGTATAATTAAAGAACACATACTGTGTCCCGTGGCAATTGCCCCGTCCCATACTTGTTATGCTTCACCACGTAACATTACTGTACTAAGGCGAAGCTATCAGGAACCGGCATAATACAACGCGCTCTGCTTTCCCAGCTTCGAGGCTAATCGCGAGGACCACAAAGGCGGAGTCGGTTCCATTGCTGACAGCGGCGAATTCTTTCAATGTAAAACAGGGCACCGAACGACAAGAAGCTTAACAGCGAACATCGAAGCAGCTACGCCTAGAGCTGCTGCTGTAGTGGCTACGGCTGCAAGCGGATCCGCGTGCGAGAGCGCCGTTAGAGGCAGCGAGGTAATAAAGATGGCGACGGTGGTGGCTTTGTTTGGTTATGCCAGTTCGTACGTGCAGTTACGGCAAGAAGTACGGAAAATCGGACGGCGAAGGGTTCTTGCGTTCGAAATTTCAGACGTTCTTATACATTGACTCTATGGGGTACGTGGTGGTGCCGCAACGCCGTCCAAATTATCGGGCGTCCAGAAATTCTCCAGCCGATTACACGGCGTGAAAGTAAATTCGTAGCGATTCCTCTTACTCGAGCCAGCATTACCGCGTCTTTCAGTCCCTTTCAATAAATTACAGCTAAATTTTTTCGGATAGCACAAATTCCTCGAGTTTTCCCCGAGTATTTCCGGAATATTCAAAATCCCTGAAGATTGCTGCGATTATAAGCCTTAATCACTCTTTAGCACCTTATCTATGCGCGTCGAACCCTTCTCAACCGTGATGAGGCCCATATAACCACTCAACTCATTGACTGCTTATCGGTCAGTGTTGTGCGACACGAAGCGCATGAGCCCTCAGAGATCAGTGGCATTTCGGACAGCCAAGCAACGTTCCAACGGAATGTGCATGCCACGACTACCGAAACACATCAGGGATGTGGCTTGTTTGGCATTACTTTCTCGCAAAGTTGAAATTTTTCTGATGTGTACAATGCTCCAAGTCAGCTCTACATGTAGTCTTAAACATGACTTTTATTCCAGCATCACCAAATCTTTCAACAATGCATCCATAGAAACTGTTCGCCTATGACATTAGTTTTGCACCGCTGGTACAACACATTCATACGGTACAGATATATTTACCTTCAGCAAGCATAGGTGTTTAACCCAGTGGGTAAGACACTCTGCTTCTCAGCGAGGAGTCATAGCTTCAGAGCTCACCACCACCAATCTTTTTCCCTTCGTATTTATTTTGTTCTATATGTCAATGTTCTTATAGTGCTTCAACTTGCGCAACAGATGGGTTTCCTCGTTGGATAGGCATAGAAATGCTTATGCATATAGAAGAAAAAAAGGACAGCAGTAACTATAATGTTGCGTTCAAAGGGCCTTGGTGGTTCACATTTCAATGAAACTAGTCAGTTAAGAATATTATGTTATGGTTTACATGCTCAGAACCAAATTTGCAGTGAAACATTGTTTTAATTCCTGTACTTTCACAACATAAGAAAATATGTTTGAACAGGAGACATTGTTGGTTTATTATGGCTGCATGCACAGTCCACTGTGGTTATGCATACGTATGAGCCCTGATTAGCTACCTCCTCCAGTTAATATCTGGCGTGAAGGTTTCATTAAGAACCACGACAGTGCGGCGACATCAAAAGTGCACGAGAGCACTCTATCGTTCCTAGCTCACTCGTGGTCATCCTGTTCACATCAGAGTTAAAGACCTTTTTCAAAGCTGAGTGTAGCCTAATCTGTAAAAATATTCATTCATATATATGACAGACAACTATTTATTTGCTAAAAGGCAATGTCTGCAAAAGAATAGAACTTGTGTTACACCTTAGTAAACAGTTCTAGACATTGTGTAACCAGAGTTAGGGGGAAGCAAACTGCCTAGCGTACAAAAGAATGCAGAAGTGTACACTAAGGAAGGCAAAACGAGTACAAAACAAGCACGGTATGGTGCTTTGGGTATGCAAGGACACTTGTGTGTGCTACTTTTAACCCCCCCACTCCCGCCTCAATGGTACTGCAGGGTACGCTGATACTGCAATGTCGGAGAATTCTTTTACAGGTGTACCACGCCACACTTTAGTCTGACTGTGTCCATAGTTAGCACACGTTTATTCCCATTTTGTAGAGTTTCAGGCATCGGGCTGCACTCGGAAGGCATGGTATGAAGTTGGAACCGGTAGCGCCATCTCTTTTTCCTATTTAGGGCGCATTATTCGCACATTAATACGATAAACTCGTCACATATATTGGCTAAGAAATGAAATGCATGGCAATCTGTGTCTGTCTGCAATCGCTATTCCAGCTACTCAAAGGTTATGAAAGAATCACAAAAGTGTGAAACTTTTATTTGCCAACAATATTTAAAATATTCTTCAATACATGCTTCATAGATTTTCAGCTGATCAAAATGTAATTTGTCATCTCCTCGCAATTTATATGCGCAGTGAAGTACACAATATTGTAAATACACGAAAAAATAACATAAGCTGTGCAACAACTTGCTATATTTAGTATCTCAATCACCTTTGAACACAGTTTGGGAGCAATACATGGCATCAACACGAAAAACTCTAAGCTCGTAAATACACCCTTTTTGTTTGTTTCAAAGCAGTCCTAAGTTAAAACATATTTGACCAAGCATGCCGCTTGGCTAAACATTAACTGCTTTAAGCATACTAGTAGTTCTGCACATCTGCAACACACCAAACATGCTGTGTCGCTGCAAAAATGAAGGATCAAATGAATACATTAACAAAATGTAAAATAATAGAGAGAGAGACGGCAGAGTTACTAAGACATCTTTCACTGCACAAGGGAGTGCGCAGCGTATCATTCTTTGCAGGTGTTATGTACTGATGAAACAGTGCACTCTTCAAAAATTGCAGTTACTCCATACAGCCTTGCTTTTGCTGTATGGAACTTTGAAGTATAACGCAGCTGATCACATAAAAGCAGCAAGCTGCGATTCACTTCCAGCATTTGCTTCAAATAGATCACATGAGAGCGCAAGCTTCACTCAGCTCAACTCCAATATTTCTGTCAGTCACAGAGAAGAGCATGCAGAGCAAATTTTTCAGTATGACACCCTTATATAACAGTCCCATTTCCAAATACTTTGGGAAGGGTAAGTATTACAACTAAGTAAACTTTACTGCTTTGTTTATGTCACCAGATCACAAGAAAAATGAAAGCTGGCAACTGCTGATTGCAAATTCATAAATTTTTATACCAGTAGATCTTCTGGCAATATTAGAGACAAGAATTTTTTAGTGCCTAAGTATAAGGAATATATACATTAGTGCATGACAAGCAGTGTTTAGCACATAGATGCGAAAAAAAAAAGGTCAGATCACAAAAATGCCTCCTAACAGCACAGAAGAGGCAATACTTGCACAGTTTAAGACAATGTTAATATAGACTGTATTTATTTTTCTCCTTGCATAAAGGCAACACCGGCAGCAAGGTTAACAGAGATATGGGTACAACACTTCCAGATAGCAGTGACCTGGAAAAAGCAAAAAAATATCCTAATTGACGGGCACAGCTGCATGCCCAAGATGCATAAAAACATGTAATTTTTATAGCCAGTACTATTAATTTAAATAATGATGGCTAACAGCTAAACAACAATGAGGCATCATGAGCCTTTGTCGTCCCTGTCGCTGCTGTTTCGATTCATAAATCTCTGGAAGAGATTGTAGGTGACGCCAAGCATCAAGCACCCGATCACAGTTCCCTGCGCAGACACACGGAGCTGCATCAAGAAGAGGGAGGGGTCGAGCTTCTTGCGCCTCCGGAACAGGAAGGCCCCGTATGTGCAGACAAAGACGCAACCAGACAGACCTGGAAGCCAAAGATTTGTGGTCAAGCAAAAAGGACACCTGAAACGATTGTAGGTAAACCCAAGAGAAACACTTAGACACAGGGAGTGCCACAGAAAGCTCTCGCACAAAATTTTCTTGAGCTACAAGTGTTCAAAAGATATCTTACCCTCAATCCGCTTAACCCTATGCAGTTTTGCATTCCTTTCCTACGCCTCCTTTCTCACTGTTGTGGTGACTGTGGCCTCAATTGTGCAGTTTATATGCAGCACCCAAACCTGCTACAGTGTGCACTCACTGCTACACATTTCTGAAGCACATGTAGCATGTGGAATTGAGTGATAGATCCTTGAAGCAGAAGTTAAGGTCCAGTGCTGATAAGTCGCAGCATGACACGGCCATGCACGGGACCAGGCGCATTCCTATGAATTTCCTTCTCATGATCAGGGTTCCCTGCAATTATTTGACCTAGGTAAATGTACTCCTCCACAGACTCTAGAGGCTGACTGGTGATCCTGAACTCTTGTTCCCTTGCCCGGTTATTCATCACTTGTCTTCTGCATTGATCTTCAACCCCACTCTTACACTCTCTCTGTTAAGATCCTCAATCATTTCTTGTAACTCGTCTGAAGTGTTGCTGAATAGAACAATGTCATCGGCAAATCAAAGGTTGCTGAGGTCCTTACTCCTAAGCCTTTCCAGTTTAATAGCTTGAATACTTCTTCCAAGCACGTCGTGAATAGCACTGAAGAGATTGTGTCTCCTTGTCTGTCCCCTTTCTTTATAGGTATCTTCCTACTTGTGTAGAATTAAGGTAGCTGTGGAATCTCTGTAGATATTTTCCAAGATATTTACATCTTCATCATCAGCCTGTTTTCTGTCCCCTTCACATTAACATTTTTTCTGTCAGATTGAACAACAATATGCTGAGATATCTCTATTGGGCTCAACCATCAAGGCCATGCTACGGCAAATTATCGAGGTCATGAAGTTTCTACTGTCTGGTTTAAATACACCAATGGTGCAGACAGCTGCAAAAATAATGCACACTATAGGTGGCCTCCTGGCTGCGCAGCAGTAGCCTTGGCCCCTGCCCGCTGAGATGCACATAATGTAAAGTGCGCACACACTCATTGCACAGAAACAATATACAGTCGCCGACTGATTTTTCGGACTCCAAAAATTCCGACATGCTCGATTATTCGGTCTACTTTGCGGCACCGCCATTCTCCCCATAGACCATAATGTATAACAACTGTTGAAAATTCGGATATCTTTCAACTTCTCGTCTGATTTTTTTGGACACTCCTTGAGCCAACTCGATCGAGAGCATCATGCACCGACTCTGACCAGTGCATGGTTCGACTTGCTGAACGCCATTTTTGTTTTGAATGGAGCTTCCTTGCTGCCCCATGAAGTGGCGCTACTGCAAAGTCCCGCTCATCATCACCCGCCGTGGTTGCTCAGTGGCTATGGTGTTAGGCTGCTGAGCACGAGGTCGCGGGATCGAATCCCGGCCACGGCGGCCGCATTTCGATGGGGGCGAAATGCAAAAACACCCGTGTACTTAGATTTAGGTGCACGTTAAAGAACCCCAGGTGGTCGAAATTTCCGGAGTCCCCCACTACGGCGTGCCTCATAATCAGAAAGTGGTTTTGGCACGTAAAACCCCACAATCTCTAATCTATCCCGCTCATCATCGTTGCTTCTACCTGGTTCAACAGAGTGGCTACAGCAGTTTGGGTCTCAGCTTAGTAAGCCATGTCAAGACAATCCAGCAGCTGATTTGTTTCTTTGCGCACGACGCTGCGAGTAGGCCATGTTTTTCGTTTGTGCGAATGGTGTCGGCACGGTGGTGTTTGCTTTGTGTGCTGTGTGGAAGTTCCGGTGATCCAATGTAGCATGCGGAAACATCCCGTCAAGTGTCTAATGGCGCTGACAGTGCCGACGCAGAATGCGCTGGGGAATGCCGGCAAGAGGGTGCCGGGAGCCCTAGTATTTGTCGCCTTCCGATGTGCTCCCTACTGATGCCGAAAATGGTTCGCGAGACCTGCGCAGTGGTTGCACTGCGATTCCGGACACCGTCTCATTGCTGACACTGCTGTACTGACATGCGCAGAACTCGACGACGGCGAGATCATTTGTCAGGTTTCTGCTGCAACACCGAACGATGACTCCGAGTCGGAAGATGACGCACCATGTGCTACGCTGCCGTCGCATGCGGTGCATGTACAAGCAGTGACTGTGCTTTCAGCCGCCTATCGTGACCGTATGACCCTCTCCGAGGTTCAGGCTTATCTGATTGCGCGTAAACAGAACAGTGTGCAACGGCGCATTCATGATTTCTTCAAGCCTACTGCCGAGCCTGAATAAGTGCGTGGAAATAACGGATTTCATTTTTTTTTCTTTATCTGCTTTTTCAGACACCTGTTTATTCGGACATTTCTGCAGTCCCCGTGAGGTCCGAATAAACGGTCGGCGACTGTACATACTGTGCTGCTCTCATCAACTTCATGATACCAGTTTCCTTCGTCTTCACAACCTATCTGTTGCTCCCCCAAATTTCATCCACAGCATGCAGGCACGAGGCACTTAACTCAGAGCGACCTCTCCACCTTTCGGTCATTAAAGTTCCTTTCTCTCTCAACCTTGTTCCCTTGACAACTGCCGAAAGTGTAATAAAAGCCGAGATATTTTCGTGAAAAAGCAGGCTAAATTCACACCTCGTCTTATACAGTCGAACCAGGACATATCGAATTCGACGGGGATAGGAAAATAGTTCGATATAGCGAAAATTCGATATAAAGATATAGGCCAAAAAAGCAATCGCGATCATAAAAAATTGTGGCTTACAGATTGGAACAGCCGCGAATCACATAGCATGTGCACACAATATGAAAGCGCTTTATTTCACGAAAAAAAAATAACTAATTTTTGGCTGCTTTTTACTCTGGGAAATGAAGTATAAAACACTAGTCTCAATCTTCTTGAGACTGTCCAGGTGCGAGAGCCCAGTGCCTTCCATTTTGCCGCAACAGCACCAAATCAGGCTGAACGCTGACGCCAGTTCAGTGGCTGTGCACAGACGCGTTTCATCGAAAACACAGTTGCCCTCGTCGTCGCTGGAATCGCCGTCTTGAACGCTATTCCGGCCGCAAAATCCTCATCAGCGAGGTCGGCTACCGCTTGAACTTTGCTGTCAGCGTTAACGAAGTCATCAACAGTAACTTCGGACGGGATGGCGCCAGGAAAATTGGACAAGTCGTGGAACGCGTCCTCTAGGCACTCATCGTCATCTAAAGCTTCCGGACATTCATCTCCGGCCACTTCAAGACAGTTGGCTACTGTGGCCTGCTTCACGTTGCCCCAAGCTCCGGTAATCATCTGGATCACGCCGAGCAGGTCAATCTTGAGATCGGTCCCCATGCGAAGGTTTATGAGGAGCCATTGAATAAGTCGCTTCCGATAGCCTACCTTGAATGCCTTTATGATCAGGGGCTGCAGTCTCGCTGTGGTGTTCGGCGGGAGAAACTTCCATTCGATGCGCTGCAGCTTGCAAGTCGTTTGATGGGCCAAACAGTTGTCTACCAGAAGGCAAACTCGACGGCCCGACTTGCCCAACTCAGCGTCCCAAGCCTGCAGCCATTCAACAAAAAGTTTACGTGTCATCCAGGCCTTCCTATTACAGCCGTAGTGGACGGGAAGCTGTTCACAGTTCTTGAAGCAGGGCGGTGACTTGCTCTTCCCGATCACGAATGGCCGCAGCTTGCACGAGCTGTCCATGCTGGCTGCAAGCAGCACCGACACACGCACTTTGCTCATTTTACCGCCGTGGCATGAGGTTCCACGAAGAGCGAGTGTCTTATTCGGCAACATTTGCCAAAAGAGACCAGTTTCGTCTGCATTGAAGATTTCTGCACGGAAAACTTCTCAGTGATCTTCGGCCACTCCTCAGAAAGCCACTGCTGCATCTCCTGGCTGCTGACAGCCCCACTTTCGCCTGAAATGGCCTTTCCTACAATGCCGTGGCGGTTTTTAAACCGTTGCAGCCATCCAGTACCACCACAAAAGTTCTCTTCGCCA
The DNA here is from genome assembly GCF_038994185.2 of Dermacentor albipictus. Lineage (NCBI taxonomy): Eukaryota > Metazoa > Arthropoda > Arachnida > Ixodida > Ixodidae > Dermacentor > Dermacentor albipictus. Next base: position 78,023,235 of record NC_091824.1, read on the forward strand.
AGAGCCGTAGCAAACCATTTGGGCTTTTCGATGAACATCGGGCCATCCACGGGAACATTTTTCGCTCGGATTTCACGAAACCACGTATAGAGTGCCTTCTCCACTTTGTCAAAAGCAGCAGGGCGCACACGACACGCTCCCGAGCGACTTTCCTCACCAGCTTTAAGCTTGATGTCCTGCTTGTTTTTTAACAACGTACCTAAGTACTCTGCGGAATGCTGAATGCGTCTGCCACGGAGGACTTCTTTTCTCCCTTGTTGACACGCCGGATTACTTCAAGCTTTTTTGCAAAGTCCAGATTCTTCCTCTTTTTTTATGTCCGCGTTTGCCATAGCTCACCAGATGACCACAATCACACACGCTACACACGGCATGTTGAAACAGAGGTACGCACAACAAAACGCGCGATGCGCAGATGGAGCAGTCCAAGCGAAGCCTGTTCGAGCGGCAGTCAACGGGGCTGCGAAGGAACGACAAAGGGAAAAGAAAGAAGAGAGTGGAGAAAAAGATCGGCAGAATATGCCGTCGAAGGTGCTGTGTTCGTTTTTTGAGCCCTCTCTGGATCTCTTGTCTCCCCTGGCCCACGAGCGACCGTGCCGACCGCTCACTCGCTCTCTCTTTTCCCAGGAAGCGTGGCTTGGAAACGTTGCTGTGTCTCCATGCCACGCACTCTCTTCGCTGAGCTCCAATGCCCTTGCCCAATGCACACGCCGGCGGTAGAGGAGGAGTGAGAGAGCTCGCGCCGGTGGGGCGCAAGAACGGGGGAAAGGCTCCGCGTCTCTGCGAACGGGGGAAAGGCCGCGCATGCACAGAGGAGGAGCCTGCTGACTGACCCTGCAGAAATGTTTTCCCCTGAGGACCGGACACGAATGTCTTTGGGAAAAGCGCACCTTCCAGGGGCGCAGCGCGGTGTTCGATATATCAAATGTCCGACGAAAATGAAATTCGATATACTACGCAATTGTCCTATACTTTTACATAGTATTTTCAAGGGGGTCATCTGTGTGTTTGATATGGCCAATAATTCGAAATATGCGGGTTCAACTGTATAGCGGTCTCTAGCAAAATGCAAGTCCTTGTCCAACAACCTACGGTACACATATTGGCAAATGCATAGCCAAAGTGTATCCATATCTGAATGCAATTTCTGATATTTTTCTTATTCCTGGTCGCCGTGTCTTTTGGTGTGTGCTCTTGCAATAGACCTTGTATACGATTTTTTTTTGTCTGGTTGGCACACGGAGGCAGTTTTAGGCAGCGTTCAAGGTGAAAGTTTTAGACTCTGCAGAAGCCAATGGCAACATGGTTGCTCAGCGCCAGCTTGGCCTTTCTATAAAAGAATGCTGGCATAGCGGACACAAAAAGGCAAAAAAGAAAAAAAAAAAAGAACTGTCGGCATGCACCCGACTTAACATGTAATTTCTTGGTTGTCATGCTGTGCACCTATAGCTTGAAGACGCACTTCTGCAATTTGTGTAAGAGCATTGTAGCATGCTCGCTACTGGTGACAGTGCTGTTGTGAAAATAAATTTGTTTTGGTGATTTTGTAGTTTTCCCTTTTTCTCATTTTTTACTTTCAGTTAAGAGTTCCTCTTATATCCTCATACGGCTAATATTCCGGTTTAGACGTTAGCCCTGTGTATTGCCTTCACCTTCATAACACAGACAGCTCTGGTATGACAACCACTTTACTCTTTATTTGCTCAGTCTTATTGTCGGGCTAATACTTCTGTCATTTATCTGCTTCAAGCAGCCTTACAAGTGAAACAAACTTAGATCCATTGAGTTCATGGTAAGCTTTTCGTTGTGCTTCAAAAAGGAAGGCCCTTGAAAACCAGTCCCTTGGCATGCGTAAATATCATGCCAAGGCTTGCCAATGAGAGCTTAAAAATGAGAAAAGCAATGTGGAAGTCTGGAACTTTACCTTAGCAACAGTCAGCCCTAGGGTTGCCAACCATCCTAAATTTAGGACGGTCCTGACATGACCCAATCAAAAGGGTCAAACGTCCAGACTTTTGCTTTTTTTTTTCCTTCTCCACTAGACAACAATAAATAGACCAGGTTTGCTTCCTATAATGCCTGACAGCTCGTTTGCAAATTCTTCTTTTTTTATGTTGTGTTGCATTGTCATAAACATAAAAGCGGTTTTGTGTTTGCTGTGGCTCTTGTTCTGTTGTAGTGTCTAAACTGTAGGGGTGTGCAAATAGTGGTTTTTGAGATTGAAATGAATACGAATTGAACATTGCCAGAAACAAATCAAATTGAATAGCTTTCAAATAGCTTTCGAATAATGAACAGCCATTATTATAGTAACTATAAAACATTGTTCACATCCTAGTATTCCTACTGTTAGCAAGCTACTGTCATAACACAGTACATTATGAAGCGTTTATCAAAAAATTATACAGAAATTCAGACCATGTCTTCAAATGTATAGGCACTTTTTGGCTCTGCTGTTATTTAGCTTTTGATTTTGTTTTCCAAATTTAAGTTGGCCCATCGCCAAATCTAAAGTTGGCCAAACGCCAAATTTCAAGCTGGCCCACCCCTACTACAGGTGTCCTCATGCAATTTCTATGGAGCCCTATGCATCCCAATAGGTAAGGTGTCACCCTTTTCATGTTAGGGACATGATTTTGCTAATAAAATTCGTTGTGATCAATTTTCTTTATTTTAATTGTTCCTTACTGTTTATAGAGCCACCAATCATCCACATTTACACTTATAACTAATGTATTTGGCCGACACCATATAAAAGGCAGCTAGCATGATTTGGTGGATTATAGGAGGAACAGAGGACAAAAAGAAGTTTAGCACACAAATCTTTCTGAAAGCACTATCGACATGTCTTTCTAGCACCAATTTGCCCAGGTAGCTGTTGATTATTTCTTACTCTACTAAAAGATGCAAGTAATGAGTAAGGTCATTCTGTGCCAAAAGAAGATTGGATACAGTCGCAACCTGTGCCTCTAACCATGCATTTTGGGTTTATTGCCCAGAAACAACAAAAGGCGTTAGGTTTTGTTTGACAATGCTTCTGCATGAGCACCACGTCTCGCACTATACGTGTCTTGACATTGTTATAAAATCATTTTTTTTGTATAAAAAACAAACCATAGGAGTTCAGAGTGCCCCAAGGACGCACTACAGTATATGCATTCTGGAAGGTTTTATGGAAAAACAGCGGCACGAGTGTTCCTCGGGCACCGAACACAGTGAAGACACAGACATGGCCTCCTCCACAATGACAATACAGACAATGTTGCCTTTAGGCAATGGTAGGACCTTTTCATTAGCAGAGATAATTTGCAAGGGGGTACCAAAGTAAAAAAATGGTTCATAGTAACAAAGTAGTATAATAAATTATTTGGGGCATTCCTTGACATTATAAGTAATTTTTTGGCGAGTTTAGAGGGTCTGAATTTTCACTTAAAAGGAAAGACGTCACAACTGCCATGTCCGTAGTTTTTAAATGATGCAAACCAAAAGGCTATATTGTTGGAAACTTGCAGTTGGAACAAAGCAACAGTATACACATATTCTCACCTTCCTTTTTAATGAAAGAGAAGAAAGAGAGTTAACCAAGAGGCCCGACTTTATTAATCATATAATAAGCCAACAAACAAAGGCACCAAGGACAACACAAGGAAAATTACTTGTACTTACTAATTGAAATAAAGAAATTATAAATTAATGGAACCGAAGGTGGATGAAAAAAATGGCCAGGCTTAGCTTGGTTAAGCCAAGAATGCATTGCATATTGCGCGAGTTGGGGCCCAGCTTTTCCTCCGGCTGTCGTGATGTCACGTCACGTGGTTGCGCTAAAGGTCAATGGTGGCTGCCCGGCTGCGGCCAAGGGCTGAACTGAGTAATTGCAATATGCAACGCATAAAAATAGAAGCAACTTAATAACAAAGATTGCAAACTTAAAAGAGAATAGGCCCACATATGAGACGCGCAGCAATGAACAATGGCTCATACCCTCAATGGTGGCTGCCCGGCCGCGCCCAAGGGCTGAACTGAGTGATTGCAATATGCAACGCATAAAAACAACTTGCTCCCAGGTGGGGAACAATCCCCCGTCTTCGCATTACGCATGTGATGCTCCACCAATTGAGCTACCGTGGCGCTGCCTTCCCATCCACTTTCTGGGGCATTTATCTGTTACTACTAGAACTAACCCTGGGAATGTTAGCCAGCGCCACCACTCACAAACCTTGGCAGCGGATGTGGAACATCCTTTCAGCTGTAAGCGTCACGAGTCCCTTTTCAGCTGTTCATGTTAAAAATCAGGTCATAGCATCAAACGAGAAACCCATTGCTGTTTTGTTGACGTTAGTATTACAGTGCCACAGAATTACACGACATAAGGCATAATCACTCTGATGGTGGTTCCACAAATTGAAATGGCATTTTTTTAAAGAAATCATAGACCTACCGATGATCATAAAGGGGGACTCCCTGGCCTTTCGCTTGAATTTCTGGGTCGCTGTTTCTTCTTTGTATGGCACATCGACCGCCGAAAGCTGTGACGCCATCTTTTTGTCATTGTCAGTCATGAATGCCTGGAACATAAGAGAAAAGTTAAATCAAGTTCTGGGGTTTTCCGTGCTGCAACCACAAATTATGAGGCACACTGTAGCACTATCCGGATTAATCTTGACAAGCTAGGGTTCATTAATGTGCACTCAATGCACGATACACAAGCAGTCGAACCCACGATGTCGTACCCAGCATCACAATGACAATGCCTTCAGCTGCCGCGGCAGGTTAGAAAAGAAAAACAAAGTAAATTACCAATACAACAGCAGATAATAAAAATGAAGCAAGGTGAGCAGCGAGTAAAAAACCAATGGCAGCGTTAACGTCTGTGAGCCTTGCTTTATGACAACTAGGAAATTAGGTATTTGCTTATGATCACAGCTAGCAGGCCCAGCAGTGTAATGACACTGTTTTGCTAAATCAGCCATAACTTGGAAGTGAGCAAAAAAAAAAAAGCACAAGGGCAAATGAGAGGCCCAACTCATTTGTTAGTCATGACCACAGTGATACCAGAATGATGATGTATGGCTTTTAATGGCCAAAGAGCGCCATGACATATGGTAATGAATTGTGTAAGTGATGAAATGGTCAAACTGAGCTGGAAAGGTAGATGTTGTGTGGCTGTAAGGAGGCCTAAAAATGGGTCGCTGTAAAGTGCGTAAAATGTACAAATATCAAAATAATGACAATAACTCATGATAAGAGGGCCTAAAAGTTTTGTTTTGAAAAGGTGATATAAATAAAAGGATGCATACAAGCACTTCTGCCTTCACAGGGCTCTTGAAGTAAAACAAGAGCTCAGAGGCACATGCTGTAAAGAGTTACGTGCGTGTAGCTATAGCCTCAAAGGCGAGGCTGTGTTACGCACGACGCAGCCAAATGATTTCTAACATATTAACTTCATCTAAAAAACTAAAAACCGTTTCTAGGTTAAAAAGCAGTTCATTACTAAAAAAGAATGCTGGGTGAAGTGGTATACACTGATACGCAGAATAGAAGTATTTTTTATGCTGATTTTCTATTTCCCTGTGCTGGATGAGGACGTGGAGAACTGTAAGGCTGCCACCACACCTTGTACATGAGGGAGGGTCACTTCCAGTCAGTAGATGAGAGTGGGTGCCAAAGGTGTGACCTATTCTTAATCAACAAAGAAGCACTTCCTTGTATTGTGTTGTTTTATCTGATATCCAATGCCCTAACTTGGGTTTGATCGAGTGCAGTTTATTGGATACCTCGGAATCCCATTGTTTTTGCCAGTGCTTCTTGAGCTTGTGATGTATGTATGGTTTAAGGTCAGACTGCTCAAACTGGCACTAGTTAAATGCCAGGTAACATGCCACAGTGGCATTTTAACAATTTCAAAGCCTTTTTTGGGGTGCACAGAGGATGGAATGCTGCAAATGACAAACTGCTGTCCTTCAAACAAACTCTGAAATATAATATTGCAACAGTGGCAGTAAAATGCTTGCACAAAGGGTCAATAATTGCAAATTATTTGGCAGCTTCTCCATGTGACCACTAATAACATAAGGATGGTTTCTTTTATGCAGAAAGTATTCATTTCGTTTCTTTAAAGCTAGGTGTATGTTAGCAAGGATCTCATATATGTGCAGCGCTGACATTTTACCAAGGTCTTTAAAGAGCCATCATTGCACACGCCTTCTCATTATAAAAGCGGTCTGTAAATGACCTTCCGATTTGAGTACCCGACGTCTGCTCCTTAGCAGCCTCAAACGCAGCCTCCTGTATTTTTGCGATATCTGCCCAGTGATGCCAAACTACGGTTGCCTACAAGGCACCACTTTTCCAATAGTTAGTCACAGTTTATGGAGCACAGTCAAGGTCAGCACAGCTTGCTTTCATTGCATATGACAAGAAGGAACGAAATTCAGCATGGAGTGGCGGCAAAACCTGGCAAATTTTGTCTGTGCTCTAGCAACAACACATATGAGATGTCTGGAAATCTGGAATTTCCTTAGTGGATTGCTGGTTCCCACGCATTACGGAGCGACTGGACAGGCATTGTAAATATACAGGAAGCTATGACAGAAGTAGCGCAATTCTACCTACTCGGCATGAAAAAGAAAGCATACCAATGAAGGCGGGTAACTGGCATGCGCATAATATGGTATCATCAAGTAACTGTCTCGGGCAAGGTGTCGCATATCTATCGAATGACTCCTGTTGCAAGAGCTATTATGCATCACCCACACCTACAAGTCAACCTTATAAAAATTGTGCAGATAAAGAACCCTTACTACAGCAGTAGTCATAGGCTTTTTCAGCTCTTGATATCCATCCACCTCTGAGCTGTGCCTCAAAATGAGATCCATGTACTACATAACCACTGTAGTTGTGTCAAGTATGTGCACAAAGACTGTACCAATGTTTCTTCAAAACTCGTAACATACCTGAAGCGAAAGCATTAATACTACAGAGTTCTAGTGTAAGCATACCCTCTTTAATCTAACATTTCCATTACTGAAAAAAAAAAGGCAGTAATCTCATGGTGAAAGTAATCCTGAAAGGGGTACCACAAGGCAACTCCAAGGTAATGAGACCCCAAGTGATTTTAGCAGAAGCAGACAAGCGTATCCATCTTGTGAATAATGTGATCATAATACAGTGAGCTAAAAGAACATACAAAGTATACCACCTGCAACAGTTAATCTAAGAAAATGCATGACAAAAAGAAGCTAGACGTCCCATCTATGGCCCTGTTAACAGCCTTTCATGCTAAGCTAGGCACAAGGTCACCATAGCAACAGGGTAATCACAACCAAAGGTCACAGCAACAAACCACTAAAAAAATTAATGTTATGGGTTTTAAGTGCCAAAACCATCATCCAATTATGTGGCGCAATGTAATGGGGACTCCGGATGAATTCTGACCACCTGGGGTCACTTAACGTGCAGCCAATGCACGATACACAGGCATTTTTGCATTTTGCTGAGGCGGTGAGGATCTGATCCCACGACCCCGTGCTTAGCAGTGCAACGCTGAAGCCACTACGCCACCAACAAGCCATTAAAACAAATTGTTGAAAGAGTAAACCATGGCAACAGCGACTGAGTTTTTGGCTCTTCATAATTTCTATTGTTGTAAACTTTGTCCAACTCGCTTACAACAAAAGGAGTTTGCTGACGCAAAGAACTTTTGCTTCTTAGATGTTATATAAAGTTTGCCACACCACAATGAGCAGACAAGCTAGAGTGACATCTGAAAAAAAAAAAAAAAACTGTGACATGATCAAACATCTTTGCTTGTCTGGCTGTAGCAGGAGCAGCAACAAGTATGTGGTTATTTTTTTTCATGCTCCCAGAGCTGTCGCTCAAGAAAGAAAATATTATTCCTGTAAGAATTAAATTATCAAGTTTTGCAGCCGCTCTTGCTCTCAAAACATGCCAATGATGTCCACATAATGAAGGATATATTTCTACAACTTAGATTTCTAGCACTTGTGAAACGGATAGCGGCCCGATACTTCGGAAGCAACGCCCATATAAAGCCAATACATTAATGTCTAGGAGAGCAGAGGTCAAGTGAACTGCTTAATGACATATTTTTTATTTTCCGTTTTCATTGGGTATTAGGGTCTGTTTTCTTTAGGTGCTTAGGCTGGTAAGGCATGCAGTATTTACTGCCGGGTAAATCTTGTTGAGTAGATCACAAATACGCCAAGTGACATGTTAAAATGAATGAACGATAATCAAAGTTATCTTATGCTGGACACATTGCACGCTTTAAACGAAACAAATAAAAGCAACGACATATGCATAAATCATAAACATAAAGCGCTACGTGGTTTAAACTACAGAAAACGGTACGATAAGCAAAATGTTGACACGAACAGAGCAAATGCAAATCCGTTTCATGCGGCGCTTATCGGTTTGCTGCACGAGCGGCGAGCAGGACCGTTAGGATACTTGCCGGCTCTAGATCCTTCGGTGAATAAAGGAGCAGCTGCAAAGGACGTGATGCGCAAACAATAATTTATCTGCTTTGGTCAAGTACCAAGTATTTCATAGAAGCTCAGAGGGCGCGAACACCGAATCATTCATTCAATACGGATGCTTTCCAATCTCCTTGGTTGCATCATACGTTACTGCAATGGTCGACAATTCTATCGCAACCGCCAAGGTCGAAGACCTATACAATCACGAACACCTATATATAACTACAATACTAGCAAGCAACTCAGGTAATAACAGCTCTGGCTTTTACATTTACTGCCGTGAATGCGTACAAATGCCGGTACGACCGCGATTGTTGCCCCATTCATTCTTCGAGCACGGTTTCAAGGTGCAATTAAGGTCGGCGAAGCATGAATAAAGCTAATTCATACCATCTGCGCGAAGCTGTGGTTCTTGTGGTCACCAAGGCACGGAAGTTTCGAAGCACTACAAGCTCAAGCACTTACCGGCTAGACAACTGAGCGGTAATTCAGGCCGACAAGGCCTTCAACAGCCCCGTTGCGCGACGATGGGGCAAGAGTGGGCTTGCCCGTCAGCACCAGCCCAAGGCGTCACATGCAACGTCAGTCTAACGTCACAGGACAACGCTTGAAATAATTGAAACAATCGCAACAGCAAGTATTCTGTCAAAACAATTGCCGCAGCTTTAATTAAAATTTTTAATTGTGCGTGTGATTCGTATTTTACAATTTAGTTGTGCCTGTGAAATGATCAACGCGACTTCCAGGTAGCGCCTCCGACATTTACGTCACTTTCTTTCGTTTGTTTATTTTGCCGTCGCCGGCAAAGTGGTTGGCGCGGTTGGCTGCGCAAAGTACACGTGTAATAAGCGTACTAAGCACTTTCGTGTTTTTTTACCCCGTTGGCTACGCACGCTTCAAGTTAGCCTCCAAATGCAGTACCTCAATGTCATCTCCTTACAAATTCTTATTATCGGTACATTTTGCTGCATAGCATTGTGTGAGCCGACTGTGCAGGAGCTGAAGTGTCAAGGTGAGCTCACCGGATGAATGAACAAATGTTCCTAAGCCGCACTGACGTGCTGTGCAGGACACTACGTGCTCCCAGTAAATAAAAGTTAATCCGTTATGCAGTCTCCCGAGCTGCAAGCGCTTCTTGGCGCTCGCACGGGCGCCTTTCTTTAGTTACAATGCGCGGGTCTTATTTGAAATAAGAAACGAAGATTCAATGTTTCTTCCCCGCTGCATTTCTGTTTCAGGTTATTTACGGTTTTTCTCGTGGTTTCACTTATTTCTCTTGTCTTGTGATTTCAGTGTGCAAAGCATTAGTGAAAGAGTCCGTTGAAGCTATCGCAAAAGTTGACCCCAAAAAGAAGATACCTGTCGGAAGCTTTAGGCTACAAGCTGATGGAACTCAGAAGCAAAAATCGGTACGTGCTTTTACGCTCATTCTGCATTAACGAATCCACCTGCGTTAGCTTTGAAACGTGTGTAAAATTGTGTTCTTTTTTTTATACGTTGTTCTTTAAACAGGCAGTTAAATGAATGATGTAACTTTCTCGCACGGGCTTTTGGCTGATCAACATTTTCAAGACGCAAGTTGATAGAAGTTGTTTTCCATCAGGATTGGTTTCATATATAGAGCTCCCTACAATAATTACCTGAGGGAACTCTGGCGCTGCGATTGTTCAGCCACCATCGGAATGATGGGAAGTACATGCATTGTTATGATCTTTGTGCTTGTGGCTCCAGACATTCTTGCAACTTCGCTTAATACGCTTTATCTGCCTTCATTGTCTCAAATTTCAGAGCAATCATTTCTAAGTGCAGAAGTCTCTGCAAGCACACACATTCACTAATAATTGCAGTGGTTCAGCCTGTAGAGGTGGCCAAATCGAGACGCACCAAGTGTCTGAACGCGCCGACTTTCCACTGATAAATTTATAAGGGCGTTCTATGGCTATTGTCGGTGCAGGCGTAATGGTTTCAATATCGGGCTTCTGTGCTAGCGATCCTGTGTTCGAATCCTGCCTTCGGGCAATTTTAGTAATGTTTAATTACTCATTTATTACGCAGTAGTTTGTTGAATATTGTAAGTTTACAATGTCATGAAACCATCTAAAGTTAGAAGGACAAAGTTTAGGCAAATATATGTGCCTATTTCCCGTAATTTCCATGCTGGCCTCGGTTGCAGCTCCCGTAGGCATTAGTGCCAGAGTTCCCTCAAGTAATTATTATATGAAACTATGGCTTTATAAACAAATTGTGGCACAAATAGCATGACTCGTTATGTCGGTGGAATTGTGAAGTTTGCTTTAAAGAATGTGGAATAGCAGTGAGACATACTTTTACACTCCGAGAGAACCTCTTTGTACAGTAATTTATTGAGACTGCAACTTTAGGCACAGCGCCTATTTTTCTTTTACATCTTTAATTATCGTGTCTATTCAATATATGAGCACACTCATCTATACTATGTTAGTGACAGTGTATGAGCATGCACTATGGGTCTAGAAACATTTTAGTGGCACCTATATTGTGCCTATAAAGGCAAAGTTTCGATGTTTCTGCCTACAATGGATCTTCAGGGTATAACAATTCCTTTCTTCATCTTTTCCCTTGCCTCATCTTGTTTATAATGCTATTTCAGTGGGGGCAAAATGGAAAAACACCCTTACTTAGATTTAGATTTAGATTCTTAGATTTACTTTGCCTACTTAGATTTAGGTACATGTTAAAGAACCCCAGGTGGTAAAAATTTCTGGAGTCCCTACTACGCCATGCCTCGTCAGAAAGTGATTTTCGCACGTAGAACCCCATAATTAAATTTTTTTTTTTATCATCCACTTGGTAACTTGGCTGAGAGCAGTCAATTATGAGAAAATACTTTGCCAGTGTAGAGGCTGTTAATAAAAGCTTTTCTGCCAATAAGAGTACTGCTGTTAGGACTCAAACTGCTGTGCATGATGACACACATGTGCTCAAATCACAATTTTAGCCGACATCATCTAGAAACTTGAATGCTTACGAGCAACTCTGACCAAGAATGTGGGGCTGATATTCAATGTTCAGGAAAGGTTTGCCACCATTCATGATGAACCTGTTGCTGAGAGTTAGTTCAACACTTCAATTTGTCTTTGACAAAAATCCCACACTATCAATACTGTAAGAACTGGGAAAGGTTCTGACTGTGAAAGTTTTGTAAATCCAGAGGGTGTTGGAGCATTGAACGTTGTAAAGTACAAGTATGTGCCGCTAACCAGTGGCGTAGCCAGAAATTTTTTTGCTAGGAGGGGAGATGTACACGATGTGCCCCACCCCCTGGCTATGCCACTGCTGCTAACTTTGGTATATGTTGAACGTACTCCTTTGCTCCATACAAACTAATATGCTCAGTGAAAACAGGCAAAGTGGCAATGTGAAACCTAAATATCTTAAGATGACGATTCTTTGTCACTGCTTTCACCACTTCTCTGTCTTCTTGAATTGGCGCAACTTGGAATGAGTGAAGGATACAAGACACATTGAAAAAAAACGTATAAGAGAAACACAGACAAGTGGCGACCTCCTGTTTTAATATGTTAGCGTTCTTTGGGTACTCCATGCACTTTCTGGGGGCTATCTATCTTTGTTTGTATCTTAACATTTTTCTACCTACCTGGGTCACTTGGCATTCCATGGTCGAATGGTTAACACATTATGCTGTGCAGAAGGAACAGGTTTCGAAACCAACCATTGGGCCAACTTGGGTCACTGAGTATGTTACAATATGTACGTACGTGCTGCTCTCCAACGAACCTTTTTCACACCAAAGAGGGTACTGGGTAGGCACTGCTGTTTGACGCAACCCTTTGGTGCTGACTTGGAGCACTGGGTACGTCGTGCCACTCGGTCTGTGCTGGTTTTAAATGAACCTCGTTGCCACCAACTTGGATAACTAGATATGTGCCACTGGGAATGTGCCGCCTGCACAATGTTAAAAAAGATCCCTTAAATTTCTTCGATGCTGAGCGGAATCAAACCTGTCGCAAGGTTCCTCAAGGACAGCAACCTGACGCGTTAGCAGGCTCTGACACATATGCACTTGTGGGCCGCTTTTCAAGGTACACCTTTCACGCCAATGCATTAGAGAGCTGTGCCAGGGATTTGATGGGTATATGCCACCCAGTGTGCGGCAAGCAAGGGAACAATTCTCAGCATTCGTAGGCACTGGCGTGCAATGCTACATGTCTCGGAGGCCATGTGTGGACTTCTCGGTAGTGCCACTAGATGGTGCAGTGAGTCCAGAACAAAGTGCGAGAGAGGAGCCCGGTTGCCACACGATGTGTTTGTCAGCGTTCGCACACACCAGCGTGTCATGCATTTCGGAGGCCACGCGCAGCCTTCGCAGTGGCGGCACCAGATCTAGTAGTGCCATGTTCTTAGGGAAGTGCCAAAGAGAAGACCCATTGCAGTACATGCATAATACGTAACTCGTTTCAATAGTGGCAATACATTGGCACAAAATTGTTTCAGTGCTACTGCATTACCATCGACAGTCATCGTGGGATGAATTCTGCCATATTCTTTTTCTTGTGTGTTTTTTTTTTCATGTGCCTTGTTTCCTTCACTAATTTTGAGTTGCGCTAATGTCAGAACATGTCATCGAACACCAGCTTGCTGATAGCTCCACCCTTATGAACTTGTGATTTCTGGCCACACCAGATTTCAGATAAATCTTAACTACACCCAACTTGCCTCATTATGTTTTATTGAGAAATTGGAATGAATACACAAAACTGGGGCTTAGTAGGCAGTGTTGGCTAAAGCATAATTTATCTTCAGATACACAGTGGAACTTCTTAATAATTGAACCTGTACATGCCTTAAATGACAGCGTTAGTGCCTGTTATAGGTGCCTAAAACAGCATATTTTAGTGCCGAAAAGCCTGGCCTCTAGTAATTAAGGTCTTTGCTATGCCACAACTAGGGTTCTGCATTTTCTGAGTTAATTTTGTTCCTTAAAAATTGCAGGTTAGTTAATCGGAGCTTTCTTTTGCGACGCAACAATGTTGGAAGTTTTCCGTACCTTTTATCCTTATTTGCCTTTTAGTGCCACCATAATTTAAAGATAGCCTTGATTGATAAAAGAACAAGGCAGTGTAGCCACAGGAACATTTTTATTTACAGTAACATTTGCAATAATAGAAGGATTTATCACAGTTCAAATTTACAGTAATGTGCACATGCATTATTATCAGTGTTTGAATCTGTGTTGTGGTGCACTCTTTCAGATTTAAGCAATGAAGCACCAAAAGTACCCTTTCAATGTTTGTCCTGAATACAGGAAAAGCCAGTAGATTTTGTGCAGTATGTAAAAGGCTCATAGTTTGAGGCATGCACGTCCTCCAGAAATCGACGATGATGTTGATTACTTCAACAGCATAAGCTTGATATTCTGAGAAAACTGCCTTATCATCTAGCCATTGTTGTATCCAAGTGGTAGAATGGCAGAAAACTGCTCATGCATGCCGGAATGCGCAGTTCCACCTTCGAGTTTAGTTTCACGATCTGAGAATAGGCCTGCTGGTTGTTCCAGAATGACCCATTGGGGTTTAAGTTGTAAGAAATGTATTGCTTCATGGTACGGCTGCACTTTTCTTCTACAGCAGTGTATTGTTCTCTGTAGAAGTTATTTGCTTCACATCATTTCCCATTGCCTACAATGTCAAGCGCGGAGTTAACATCTGCACCTAAATTTGTGGTATGTCTGTCATTCCATCAGCTTAGCAGTGCCTGCAGGAGTTCAGAAAAGACAGAGTACACGTCAGGCAAAAGAACAGACTGCTTTTAGTCCCTTATTGATAGCAGTTTGTTTGAATTTTTCTGTAGGAACCTCAGCTTTACGAGCGTGTCATCATGACAATGCCTTCAGCTTCTTACTTTCTGATGTTTATATTATTTAGAAAGACCTCACAGGCCTCGAAAAGGCATAGCGTGAGGGGGCAATATGGTACGATTTATCGCAAGATACAATCAGTAAAAAGATACCGATGCTAAAGGGATTCAAACATTGGTACAAAATGATGAAATTTACATATCTACAGAAAGATGTCAAAAACAAAGAAAAAAGAAAAAGGAATCAACAGATAGGCATTGCATAAGAACAGCAAGAAGCATTACATAAAAGCAGCAAGATGCTTTGCGTTGAGACATTATACACAGCATAATGTAAAAAAAAAATGACATAACGTGTGCCAATACATTGAAAACATAAACGTAGTGGGATTCAGATACGTAGTGGAACTCAACCCTACGCACAGTGTGGAGAAAAATGTTTGACAAAATTACTGCAAAAAGCATCATGATCTCTGAGTGAAGCGATGCTATCTTGAAGGCTGTTCCAAAGACGGATAGCGCGAGGCACTAGTGAAAAGTTGAATGCTTGTGCCACTCCATATATGCAGACATAGCTGAAATTATTGTGCAATCTGTGCGATGTGAAGACGTGGTGTTTCAAGCGTGGTAGGGATAATTCGTCATAGGGAATGAATTTATGGAATAATGACAGCAATGCAATATCACGGCAAGTGCTCTTGACTGTAACGATAGTTTGGCTTTGATCTGCGTAATGCTAGGCTGGGCACTGTAATTATGAGTAATGAACTGACTTGCCCTCTTCTAAATTATTTCCAACGCTTCAATTAGAGAATACTGATGTGGAGGCCAAATGGGAGACGCGTACTTAAGCTGTAAATGTTGTCGCAGTACAGTGCAGTCAATGATAGCATCTGAGAGCCCTGGAAATCAGATTTCTGAGTAAGTTTGAATCTCTAATTTGTTTTACTTACGAGTGTCCTTTCGGTTTTACTGAAACAATTAAAAAACTTGAACCCTAGCCATAAATTACGATTTCTTTGCTTGTGCATTGAAAGCACTTGCTTCCACATGCAGTAACACTATGCTGTCGCATGAAAAGCTGGCTTTGTTTGAGTTGCTTCTGGCCTTCGCTCACGGTCTGCTGTTCGTACTCTGAGGCCCACGCAGGCAGCTGACTAACCATTGTCATCTGCTTATCGCTGCTTTTCCACCCATTCTCATACATGTATTCCTTTAGCTCTCAAACGTGGGCCAGAGGTCCAGCCTTTACAATAAAGAGACCATTCATTCTTTTATTCTTTTTTTTTGTGCCAAAAAAAACTTGGATGCAGCATACTCGATGGCTGTAACTCAAAGCTTCACAAGAAACTCAGCGTGTCACAAGAGCATGCTATTACAAGACAAAGACTTAAGGTGTGTGTATAGGGCACGACAGGTATTTTAGAACAGTTGTCATGCCATAACTGCTTGTGAAATGCAGGAATTCGTCTAATGCCCTTGGGATTGCTGCAACATTGCTTTTAAATACCATTACCATCAAATAACAGCCTTCGGCAGTACACGTGAAATGAAATGCCTTGCTGTGCTAGTCACACTTGCCGCCGGTCGTAGCAGTTCGGAGATTGTTTCTAAATCTGGCAGGTGCTATCTGTCTGCGAGGCTCAATCCTTAGTGTATAGCATTTTCTGTGATCTGTGTTTTACAATGCAGCCAGCGAACTATGCCATGGCGGGGATATATAGTGTGTAGCCATTACATTCTGAAGGGGCCTATAAGTGTAGATTTTATTCTTTATTTGCACTGTATATGGTAATTCTGAATTCAGAGTATATTGTCATGGGTTATAGAAACAGTGTAGAGGCAAACACATTAGCAGAAACTCAGCCTCTTCATTGAGCAAAGTTGACCCCAGGAAGCAATGCTGCATTTGGAAGGACAATAGCTGCAAGCAGATTCGGCACTTTGAATCCCACTGCTTAAGGTAATTTGCTGTTTCCCATGCATCTAGTACATTTTGTGGCATAGTACAACCACATGCAGTAGCCAATGCTTTACCAGTTACCCATTGCCCAGCATTGACTTACTACTTTTAAATTGAGAGTGTGCTAGTTTTTCCCTGTCCTCACCTCAAGCAGCTAGTGCATTGAGACAGTGTGACATTGCACCACCTTTGGGATTGGCCCTGGTCTGTGATAGAAAGGACGTGCCTGGCTTTGCACGGTGTGCAACCCTATTATGAACAACAAAAAAAGTGATACCTGCATGAACAAAACAAAAGTGAGACCTGTTTGGGATGGTTAACACAGCTGCACATCTCGCTCTCATGTGCTCTGGACTGCGATGCGCAGCTGTGCAACAGCCACACAAAGAGCAAAACAGCAACTAGACAAGAAAGCAAAAACACAGGCAGAAACAGAGTATGGTACAGAACAGTATTTAAAGGGCCCCTGAAACGGTTCGGACAAATTTTGTAGGCGCGTAAGGTACAGCTTAAGTAGAACATTCGCACCACAATTTAAGTGAAGCGTTACGTATTAATGGAGCTGCAAGCGATTAGAAGTTACCCTCCTCCCTAGCTATGCTTTTCCTCCTCAACTCGCTCGCCGAGCGAGCGGCGCTAAGCTCCGCCTTCACCGGTTCAGCGTCACGATGCGACGTCACATCGCTCACTTCCGGTTGTTTAGGAGCACGCCCCCTCCCGCGCGAGACCTCTCCGCTAGCCGCTTGGCCGTCGACCGAGAGCTATCGAAGCAGCGTGCGTTGCGAGCATTCTGTCGTAGCGCCGAACGTGTCCGGTACTCCGCTAAAAACAGGCAAGCTGGTCATTTCGGCAAATGACTGGAGGCATAAACTCAAGCTGATGAAGGAACTTCAGCGTAGACGTACGTGAGCAGCCTGATCGGTCTGCACGGTCCAGACACTTGCTAGCGCAGCGCTTAACCAGTCAAACAAAGCGCTAATATTGCTCTAACCAAGTGTAAAGCATTTTAAACATTTATAAATCAACGTGTTGATGATCACACTCCTGCGAAAAATACACACCAGCAGCAAAGAATACACTTCGTTGCTGCTACTGTGTATGGTTGAGCTCTGTGCCACCAGGTGGCTGCACCGTGCAGACCGTTCACATTTGCCCTTCTGCTCATCTCGTGGCTCATCCCGGCACAGTCAAGCGGCCGGACCCTGTCTCCTTGCGCTTGCGTTTGCCCTAATACTGTACTCGCGGTTTGCAGGTCGCTAGGTTTGCAGTCCACAAGGCAACAAAGTCGAATCATAGTGCTCGCGAAAAGACTGAGACCGACTCTGACCGCGGAGCTCTCGTCAAAATGGAGTACGTTGTAACACAAGCAGACGACACTTGCTGTGTGCCGGAAGTGCCGAAGTGTACTAAAAAACTATTCTTGTGTATTCTCTTTAAGTTATTTTCTTTTTACAAAAACAAAGTAACTAACATTCCAACTATTACGAGCATCATTTGTTCACCATAAAGTTGGAAAAATTATCGACTACGCGCCCTGGTCAGCCAATCAGATAGCTCGCCCATGTGACGTAATATGGGTTATTTGCATCATATGGGTAGGGGCGGCTTAAAATTCCGCCGAGCAGTGCGCTGCGATCGGCAGCGATGGGTATTTTTAAAACCTTATAATAAATTACACGCTTTACGCAGAGCACTTAGATGCATCAATTAATGATCAGAAGAACCTAGTCTAACGACTCAGTACGTTTGTAGAAAATCGCCAAAATCGTTTCAGGGTCCCTTTAAGCTTCACTTCGAAAATCATGTGTGATGGTTTCTTTAGATTTTTACTGGGATTTTTTTCAGTTCTACAGAAAAGCTATTTTTATTACAAATATATTTGTTTCTTAATCCATGAGTTCCACCCTAATTGGCTAGTTTCTTGTTCTATGCTTAATGTATAATGAAAATGCTTAGTTGCTTACTAGAGTGTTGCGCTCCACATGACTCACACTTCTGACCGAATGCAGCTGAAGTGTGTGTCATAGAGAATGTTTTTCTCAGTAGTACTTCTAGTACTACTCTTGTGATAATGAAAGCTATTGATGAGTTGTCACGAGGCTACTCTCTTAATGCATTTGCCAAGTTTTAGAACTTGAGAAATAGCACATTATTTAATGGTTGCATACAGTGTAGTATGGCTGAGTGGCAAGTCCTGCTTAGGCCACATGGCCGGTCTGAATTGTTAAAAGGTCCCGGAATCATCCCTCGGTCTAAATGAGATAACATAGTCTGCAAGTAGCATACATTGCTGTCAACATCTCAGCCAAGTTATGCTGCTGTGCGCAGAGCTCGCAAGTGGAAAGTGAAATCATCTTTCTCTCAAACGCTCCCTTTCCAACACAATCCTGCTCCTCCATCTTTTCTTGATGGTTTATTTCCTAATGAAGCGGTTTGCAATATGCCGCTTCTAATGGTAGCCGTGGTCTGCTATGTAGCACAGATACCATGGCTGCTGCGGTGCTCTGCCACGAGTCTAGTGGCTAGGTGCACTGCGGCTCGATCAGTACAACTGCGTCTGGCTTACATTTAGTGCGTCATAGGCAACAAAATCAGAAGTAGTGGTTTCTATGTTGACATGCAAAATGAAATTTTAACTGCGAGCCACAGTGGCATTTAGAAGGCCACAAAAAGAGCCAGCGAACTATGCCAGCCAGCAATGTGTTGTGGGCACAATCCGCTCGGCTGTAGCCTTCACAGTGCGAGGCATTGAAGAAGGAGCGGAAGCACCACTAATGCAGTGTTTGATTGCCAATAACTGCGCTTCTGCGGAATGCTTTGAAGTACTTTTTTTGGTAAAATATTTTTGAAATAGTCTATTTTGACTTGGAATGCATTTCTCCTCTTCGATAAAAAGCGGTTCAGGGCCCCTTTAAGGGCGGCACAAACTGACTTGCCAATGTCTTGTACATATACCCAATCATCTCGCACTGTTGTTCTTTCTTATTTTTCATGTTCCACTTGTGCTCTTTTTAATTCCAGATTCCCTATGCTGGTTCTGAGGCGCATATGCACGATGTCCTTGATGAGGTGTGCAACCAGATGGACAATTATGCACAGGCAACACACAAGGAGAATGGAGAGCTCATCCTTGTCAATCTTAGCAAGGATGTTGAAAAGCTAAGCACTTACCAAGTTGTTGCTGATCCCACTGCTAACGGAAAAATTAAGCAACTGGTTAGTTTCACTCTTGATTTTATTTTTGTTTTTAGCCATTGCTATGGCTCACACACTTGGGGCATGCGTGTAACATTAAGGGACCCCTCAGCAGTTTTAAGCCTTGTTTGCAGATATAAGCTCAGTGCATAAATCATGTGGTGGCAATTAGTGTTTGCAAAGTATTACTTTTATGAATTGCCAAAAGCCTGGAAAACAACTTGGTGATTCCTGTGAAATGCAGTGTGTGCAAAACCACCTTTGAAAATTTGCCATAGAGCTTAAAAACAAAGGAGACAAAAGAAAGAGAAAGAGGAGGGAAGGGGTACAGTTCATGACAAAAAAGCTTTTTTATTCGGTCTCTGATGTGGGAGAATAGAGAAAAAAAGATTGTTGTCCAGTTTGGCGTAAGTGGCACCCAGATAAACACTAAAATACAGCGTGGCCACCCTGCGCACACGCAGAATGCTGTAGCAGCTTTGCGCATAGTGCGCCTCCGCTATTTTCAGAATTTAGCAGGCGATGCCAACTCTCGCAAAGAACGGGCGCTAAGAAATAGTGTTGTCAAACATGGCGGCGCCCATAGCTTACTTCACTGTGAATTCTCATGATGGCTACACTCTCACTCTCATTGATCGTCATTAACTATTGAAATGAGTTTTTGCTTTCCCTAAACTCACCTGAAATGTTAGTTATCAGTGCATAGCGGCTCCAATTTCCTAGATCTATTGGTAATTACGGTGTCCATAGGCCTGACGAGGCACGTCCGCATAGCAACGGAATGGTTGCTAATGGATTGTCTTGGCTTGGATACGTTTGTCACGAGGCATCAGATGCCACCCTGTCACTGAAAGACTTCCTTATGTTTACGTTCCCGTACTTTAAACTAAAAGTCTTGAAGAAATGCACGTGAGGTGATAAACTCTATTCTAGACCTATCTACTGTCTAAAAATGCTGCTTTGACTACTCTTCACTAGATGGCGAGCCAGTCAGCTTTAGAGCTTTGACTACCAATACCTACATGGTGCGGTGAGGTTTTGCGTTTTGCAGCGCAACATTGTTTAACACTATACCAAAACTCTGTCGAATAGTGACCCGCAAAGGTTTTTCATACAGAACACGCTAACACAAGCATTTTATGCTACACTAAAGCTCTCTCGTGTGCAGGTGCTAGTTGATGTAATGGATGGGGGCCTGTACTTTAGGGAGGTTAGATCGCCTCATCGCAACTAAACCATTCATTTATTTCTATGTCGCCTACTACAGAATCATATTATTTCAATTCTTGTGGCAGAGCACTCCCTAGATAGTGTTTTACAAGTTCTGGTATACTTTAAACAAGATTTCCAACAGGCTCTGTAACCTAAGCTAAGAAGGAATCACGTCGATGAAACAATGCAGGCTGTATGGCAAATGCAGCATGATGACAATGAGATGACGATGGCATGATGAGCATCGGAAGATGAAGTTGGAATGATGCAATCGCCACAATGGCATCACGAGTGCATACCTAGTGGCCCAAGCTATCATACAACCTTGGCCACTAGGTTGATGTAAAAGGTGTAATGACGATAGCATGACGAGTCAGATGATGAAACTGGAAGGAAGACAATAGAATGGCCATGACGGCACCACCACGACAAGCTAGTAGAAACCTAGTGTGCCTAGCTGGTAGACGACCTGGGCCAGTGGCTCATCGTAAGCAGCTAGATAGTAGGTAGATAGACAGGCTTGTAGCGGCGTGACGATTGCCGCCAGAGCCAGTGAAGAAGATAGCTCATGTGTGGGTCGCGTGAGAAAAAGAACACGCTGGTGTGCTTGACCTGAGCCGCCACGGTATCGACTGCTCCCGAGATTCCACGGCGCCGTGGCCACAGCAGCTACCTTTTCGTGCTACCTCCCACAGGCTCAATACGGCTGCAGTAAGCAAAGAATGCTAATCACATTAAAATGTAGCAGGGGTCGGAGGCTTGTTAACACAGCCAGTAGGATAAATACAGAGAACCAGTAGTGATTAATAAAACACAGTTCACTAAACGAGAATTCATTTGTTAGTGTGTGCACGTGTTAGGCAAGCCATACGACAATGCTTACAAGCACAGTACAACAGCAGCTGCAGTAAAGTTTCATTATTTCAACCATCATTACTTTAGAAAAAAAAATAACTTGCCTTCTGGTGCCATCAAGCATGTGCATTATTTTGTTGTGATCATCATCAGCCTATATTTAGGTCCATTGCCAGGCCTGGTCCAATGAATTTCAATTACCTTATTTTGTGCTAGCAGATTCCAAGTTGTGCTTGTATAGTATTTGCTAATTTCATCACACCACCTGATTCTTAAACGGCCTCAACTGTGGTTTCCTTCCCTTGGCACCCATTTTGTGACTTTAGAAGACCACCAGAGGATTATTTCATGGCATCAAACTCTCATTAATTTGGACTTATTGGGCCAAGCGCCACTTATAATTTGGATGACACCTGAAACGTGCCTGCACGAAGTGCCAGATATCTGCAACGCAAAAGAGCAACAGCAATGCTAGCACCCAACCAAAATAATGCAGGAAAGTCCACATCATCATCAACGTTACTGTGAACTGCATGAATTGCACTGGAACAGCAGGAAAACTTTGTGCCTTTTTCGTCGTTGCATGTACTACTACACTTGGCGCCCTATTTGCCGCATAACTTAAGAACTGCATGGTCGTCCTACGTGATTGTGTCGATAACGACTGGCGTCAAATCTGCCAGCTACGTCATGATAGATGAGCAATTGCCGGCCAGCTCATTAGTGTGGAAATAATATTGATATGGGCATGGCAGCAAAGAATTGGAGTTCCACACACGATGTGACGCAGCGAAGCAATAGGTGGCACAATAATATGCCTGTAAATCTTTCACTGTTTATTCTCGTATTGGTAGGAGTTAAAGGGAAGCTGAAGGGTTTTCCAGAAAAAATGGGCGAAGAGCTGTACATAATGGTTTTCAACCCTCCGAATTCGTATATCACATCGAAATTGAGCGAAAAAAGCGCAAGCAGAATTTATTTCGATAAAAACAGCAGCAGGAGACTCGGGGTGGCTCACGCGCCTCGTTTCCGCCTGTGATTGGTCCTGCACCTTGTGACGTCAACAATGGTGTTCGTCTGGACCAACCGCTGCCGCCACACATGAAGCACGGTGCAAGGTGGTTTGACACTGTTGTTTTGTTGGGACGGTAATGGTAAATTTCGAGAGCTTTCGTTTCTCTGAGGAGTTCGGCTTTGCTCCCTACATGTACGAGCCGATTGCGAGGAGCTGGCCTCTCAAAGAAGCATAAGATGCTGGTAGAAAACAGTGCTTTCGACGTGAACGAAAGCGAAGTGTTAGCATTTCCTCGTGTTAGAAATGTTCTTTGGAGAGTAAGTTTTTTGCAAAGATGCTTTCAGCGATCCAATGAGATCGTTTCCGGTCAAACAACTGTAACCGTTATGTTCCTGCATGCCTCCTCGTGGAACATAAGCGGGGATGCGATCGTCGGCATGTGTGCGCTTCCCCAAACCTGTCCGCATTCTACACAGGCGGTTTACATGCGGGAAAAGTTTTCTGGCTCTTTTAGCACGTGTAGTGACCTTCACGAGCGCGCCATCCGCACGCTACTCATAACCGGAGCCGGAATTCCGTCGGCTACGTGAGACAGCCGGTTTCTCTCTCTGCGGGAGAGAAGGGGGAGCGCAGCGTCTTGGCGTGCGCCGCCTTTCAAACACATGCAGACTTTACACTTGCACTGTATTATTGTAGCTGCATGTAGGATGTTTCACAACACACGTGCGAATCGAAAATTAATGGCGGTTTGTGACGAAACCTACATCAAAGGTGGGAGATAAACATTCACCTTCCGTTCAGCGTACTAACACGAAGGAGCTAGCAGTAAATCAAAATCCAGGCTTGGACGAGTTCGTGTATTCATAAGCTCTTCCAAGACCAGTTACCATCCTTCCGCCCGCACTCGTCCCGTCTTTGCGCATTCGTTGCCCTGACCTTTTCGTGCTGCGTTTAGAAAGCCTGCTAGCAGCAAGTTGTACTCTCACTCATTCACGCATTATTGATAAACTCTACTAGTAATCGTCGTCACGGAAGTGGTTAGAGCACCGCACTGTTGTTCTTGAGCGCTTGTAATTCTTTAGGTTGACTGCAGTCTCCCACTGAGCCAAAAGCTTGTTGTCTTGCGTGAAGTAATGGAACATCGAAAAATTGTTGCGGTCGCTGATATGCTTGCAACCGTAGTCTGCACAGAACGCCGGTAGGATAGGCCCACTACTTCAATTGATGCTGTGCACGTCAACTACCACTCTACACACACACACAAACAAAGAAATGCAGGGTCGAGCGAAGCAGATTATGACAGCACGCATGCAGAAACAAGCACGGTCAGGCACGGTCGTGGAGACTGCAAAGGGGCGGAGCACCAGTGCTGACGCCACTATGCCACGGTTTCCGGTCTCCGCTCGCATCGTGAACGTCAGCAGTGCTCGACGGGGGGCGGAGCGACAGCACAGTTTTAACCGACAATTATGTCGCTCCTAAGTGAAAAATCACCCCCAAAATTTTACCTTCATGGTTTTTAACGTTCCCGCATCCCTATATGAGCGTCTTATTGAATTCGACAGACCCTTCAGCTTCCCTTTAACTTCCAGATGCATGGAAGTGATCTGCTTTTGAGAATAAAAGAAAAAACATTCTTCAATGTGGACTTTAGTTGGTGCATCTTTTTTTGAGGAGGTGACCATCCATGGTAATAAATGTAGGGATGATGAGCCTATGGGAGACGTGGAATGACATAGCGTCTACTTTCTTGTCTTTCATATCCTGCCTTTTGCTTCTTACCATTGGTTTATTTTAATTCTTTCAGCCTGGGGCTGGCTTACAGATCAGCTTCAGAGCATGGCATCAGTCAGTCATAGATCTCCAGGTGCATTATTATTTTCTCTTGTGGCATCAGCAGAAGTGCAATGTCATCTGCAGTAAATCTTGCAGTTTAGTGCAGTACCAGTTGCACTGAATCTAGGCAGATGCACCTAGAGCAGTCTCCTGCAAAGAAGAAGAAAACTATTAATTGTGGAGGTTTTGGTCTGTTATTGATGTGGAAAGACAGGGCTCATTCTTCGGTCTCTTTCCTATCCTGCCTTTCCCACTTTTATGCCTGGCCTAATTAATTTTTCACCTCAGTGCTGGTTTATAGGTAAGTTGCAGGTTGTGGCATTAACCAATCACAGCAGCGGGTGGCATGACTCTGCTTTTTTCTGCTTTAGCGTCGGTGGAGTGCCTCGGAGGTAAAACCTCTTATTGCCGTTCTTTGGGACTGGAGTTCGATTCCACTCGGGGCACTGCCTATTCTTGATAAGCATCCCAGAAAGCACTTTGAGATTACTGCAACGTACACCATCGGCAGTGGCATACATCTAAACGAACTGGGGTGTAAACCCATGACAGCTATCACTAAAAGCGCATTTACTTGGATTAAGACTTGATACCTAAGCCACTGCCACACAGTGAGGGAAGTTGCAGAAGGATGAAAATTGTAGCTTCCGTAGTGCTTTTTTGCAAAATAGAAATGAGGGTTGTGGATTTCTTCAGTAAGTTACGACATTAGGTATGCAACAAGCATTAGTTAATTTTTACCATCGAACTTTATGCCTGAAGTAAGGTCGTCTTTACCGCGAAGGTACCTACACTCACTGCAAGCTGTTCTCAATGTTCTTTGCATCAAAAAATAAAGCTTAGAGGTCATGTTCACTCCTCAAACAAGCCATGATGATACTGCTCCACATTTGCACAAGTGGTTCTGCCTCTTCCATAAGCTCATCAGATGCAGTGGTAAATTTTGTGAAGGCGTTAAATTCAAGACATCGCATTTGAGGTCATTGGTGGCAGTAGAGTTATCTTGATTTCGTCACTCTGGAATTGTCACAGTCACACTCCTTCTTTTGTTACTCTAAGGCAGCCTCCCAGTGTTTTACATCACCCTTCCATCATGGCCCTAATGGACTAGTTGCTGACATCAGACTACTTCACTACAGTTAAATCTACAAGGGACACAGCATGATTTATCATTGGATACCAGGCCACTACGGCATCTCTGGGAATGACCATGCTGATGACGCTACCTAACCTGCACACAATGGTGTCGATGTATGACAATACCACTGTTGAGAATGGATGGCGACACAAGATTTCAAGTGCTGGCACAAAAACTTACCCTGGTGCAGTGTAGTTCAACCAAATGCTTGAACACTTGTCTCCATGGAGTGTCCGCAGTTCCTTATTCTACCTGGGTTGACACAAGCTAAAGCAGTGCTTCTGCGCTGCCTGTGGCTGTTGCTCAGTGTAGGATTCGTGAGCGCCTGCTTGTTCTATGTTGGAATGGTTGGCCATCCTGCCATTGTGCAGCTGCAAGGAGATGATCAGGCATATCCTCAGTGACTGCTCTCATCACAGTGTGGCTAGAAAAGAGCCGCCAACTGTGCCTAACAGATTGCTCAGTTGCTTTTGGACAGAGGAGGGAATCCTAGGACTCTGTTCCTGGCCATGTTCGATGCAGAAGGCTTCATTGCTTTGTTTCCTGGTAACATGTGGACATTGTGACATACTTAGTGTGTTCGCATGCTTCAGCTCATTGTGTGCATAATTTTTCTCCTTTCTATTTCTTTTTGGGTTTCATTCTATCATCTTTAATTCCTTATGCACCTTATTCTAGCACAAGTTAACCAGCTGGTTTTACATTGGCTGAACTCTGTCTCTCCCCCTCTTTTTCCTCTATGTTGTTTTCTTGAGATATTCAGTACTGCAACATTTGGTAAACTTGAAAATTTGTTCCCTTCCCATGAACTCCACATCAGCAAGGTTTCACCGTAACACCAGCATCGTGAAGTCCACACTGTGCAAAATGTGATGACAGGAATGTGCTGATAACAATCGTAACGCAGGTTTAAGTTCACATGAATCATTTCATGACCGCTTAGAATGTTGACAGCATCCTGCAACATGGCCAGAATTATAGATATTATTGTTTAATAACTTCACAATGTAGGACACTCTGAACAAGAGTTGTAGAAGACAGAAAAATCTAAATGGCAAGCACCTTTCTTTCGTGCATGTGTGTGTATCGCAGGAAGGTGCATGGTTGTAGTTGGAATTGGTGAACTCTTTCTTGTTGCAAATTCATAGTAAAGCCTGTTTCATGAAAGAGTAGTTAGCTGTTTGCTCGCATATGCTGTCGCACTACTAGTGTCGCAACTTGACATATCGCCTATTGCTACGCTTGCAACCCACAACGCAACAAGGGTGAACCATGGTGCTTGCGAAAAGAAAGCTTGAGACCAACACTGACCATGCTGCTTGTGTGGCCATGGAGCACATTGTAATACTGGCTGTGTTCCGGAAGTGCTTGAGCTTAGGGATAAATTGTTTTGTATACTCTTTGTCACTTTTTTTTTTATAAAAACAAATTAACCAATGCCTGTGGCCTCATTGATAGAATAGTGAGCTTGTGTGCTGGAGGTACCATGATTAAATTTGGCTGGTAGACAATTTTATTTATTTAGCTTTATGTATTTCAATGATATATATATATATATATATATATATATATATATCTGGAACATTCTATCCATGGCAGCAATGATGGCGAAAATTCGCCTGGGGTGTCCATCTCTCATGTAATACCCCATTGGGCTCTGGAGCCTTTGAGGTATAATAAATAAAGAGATAACTAAATAAATAAATAAATAAGTGCTGTCACAATTAAGTACATAAATATAGAAACAGCAACAGTGTATACATTGTACGAAATGGCTAATGAAAGAACATTATTCCATAAAATAATCTAGACGGCAGTATTGAGTACTTTGACAGCAGTTATGAATACTGAGAGGCACTTCGAGTTTGCACTATGCCATGACTTGGCACACATGTCGATCTGCAGTGAGTTTAAGATTGGACAAATGTAGACACTCAGCCATTCTACATTTACCAAGTGTTCATTTACTTTAAGTTCGCCAAGGATATTCGTCTACACACACTCACGTGTGCCTGTCTGCCTGAGAGAGGCTGTGTCCATGCGCATGCCACTAACATATGACAAACAGTGTGAAGACTGGACACAGAGAACAATGAGACGCAACAAAGTGGTGTTGAGTCAGTGCTTCATTGTATCTGCTTTTTGCCCTTTGGTTCCCATCCTTGTTTCTTTTTCATGCTAAGCTGTCTACCAGTCAGTCCACATAAACACAATTTCGTGCTTGAAATGTAAACAGGTCTTCCTCCAGGATTTAGATGAAAGGGATCCTGAACCACCCCTCGGGCTTGGTGAAAAAACATAGCCCACAGATAGCATGCACTGCTGTGAACATCTCAGCCAAGTTTTGCTGTTGTACGCAGCGCGTGGAGCTCGCCAGCACGGCATGAAGGCACCTTTCTCTCAAACACTCTTTTCATCAGGAGCCTGCTCCTCATTCTCTTCTGGATGCTTTGTTTTGTAATAAGACGGATTCTCATACGCGGCCGCTATTGGCAAATAGCTGCTTGTCAGTTAAGAAAGGTGTTCGAATCAGTGCACTTCTTCCTACTGTTACTGTGTATATTTATTGACGAATTTCAATAAATAGGCTGAAGTAAGTGAAAATCTGCTTTGGAATTTTGATAATTATGTACTTCTGCTGGAAGCTGACTATCGTCTGTTCATGCTCGGCTGTGGCCGCCTGCACAGGAATTAAGCTGGCCACCCTTCTTATCGTGTCGTAGCTGATGGGTCTCGCTTACTTCGACTAGTGTTGAACGCTCAACTAGTCTCGAATCACGCGAGCCTTAAGGTCAGACCACATGCACGCTTGCCAGTGTGCGCTGAATCCTGGCTGCTTCTGGCGCCTTGGAAAACTTATTGATGGTGCTTAAGAATGCGCTAGTTGGATGTGGCTACTATCCGACGGTCAAACTGGTGAAGGACAAGGCTGGTCTGCACCACATAGCATGGTCCAACTGTGGCATATGAGTGCGAGGATGCACTCAAGCCCTGTTGTGCACAAAGCACACACTGTGCATACGTACTACAATTGCATGTAGCTGCGGTCTGTAACATAGCGTAAATACTGTGGCTGCCACGGGGTGCTGCAATGAGCACATGGCTAAGCGCACTTATTGAGGACAACCACATTCGGCTTACGTTTGGCGTGCCGTAGCACCAAAATCGGAAGTAGTGGCGTCTGCGTTAACATCCAAAATTAAATTTGAACTGCCCGCCACAGTTGTGGGCACGCCCCACTCTACTGTAGCCTTCGCAGTGCATGGCATTGAAGAAGGAGCGGAAGCGCTGTGAAGGCTGTGTTTGATTGCCAATAACCCCACTTCTGCTGGACGCATTGGAGTACTTTTCTGCGGCAAAGTATTTCTGACCTATTTTACTTCAAATTCATTTCTCCTCTTCGATAAACAGTGGTTCGGGTCCCTTTAGAAAAGGAGGGGGGTGGGTTGCTGCAAACATTGGGTGAGGTCCAGTATTTCATTCGCTAAAGTGTGTTGACGCTTTGCCATTGCTATTATTCTTCATCAGCTCCACAATGTGAAGTATGATTAGTAGAATTTAATTACCTTGAAAACAATTCCTACAATTTGGGAAAGCGAACAACTGCATGCTATAGGCATAGCATTCACTTAGTATGCTACTATTGCTAGTTTTATTTTGGTGCTGTGTGCTTTCATGAAGGTGCTCTGTTATGTAGGGGCATATCTGTAGAACAGTTACTTTTGCCTTAATCTCACTCAGAAAGATGGTATACAATAATTTTTGGCATTCCAAGTTTTAAAATGTGCATTTTTCATGCCTGTAGCAACATTATATCAGTTATTTCATTGGTTCTGGAAGTATTGGATTGGGCTAGTTGGTGCTGTATTGTTATTTTAGCATAGAAAGGCACATGGCGTGATGTGAGAAAGTCACACTCAGTTGTGAGCTCTTCGGGCTTTTGCCCCAGACAACTCCCTACAGTGCTCGTCAATGTTTTTCTCATTTCTTTCCATGTTGAAATGACAGTAGTTTAGTGGTGTGCTTGCATCTATGTTCAATTCTTTTTTTCATTTTTTTGCAGTGTGAAGATATGATTGGGGAGTATGAAGATGATTACGTGCGAGTTTTCTCAAAGCACAAGATAAGGGTGGAGCCCCAAGCCTTCAGGTTGCTTTGTGAAAACAACAAAGGTAAAAAATGCTTTGGCAATTTTATATATACATGCTTGTCTGTACTCGTGTACTCATCTCATGTATATACTATGCTGATGTACTCATCTTGTATATGTGTTCATGAAATAAGGGTTTACCATATTGACCAGCCACGGGCTCTACCATTCGAGCGTTCGTGCAATGCGTCTTTCGTGGGCTCATGATCGTTTTCACTACACGTAGGCAGAAATTTTTGCCATAATCAAAATTGACATAAGGCTTCTATCTTTTAAAAGCAGTAGCTATTAGAGAGATTACAGGAAACAATGTCCTCCAAAAATAACAGGCCTCAAAGCATGTTTCTTGTGTAAAAAATTGTATGTAACGTATAAAACATCGTTAAAAAATATCTTTTGTAGCAAGGCATGCAAGGGGCACAAGTAGCAGACAGTTATAGCAAAAGTGTTTTCTTTACTGGAATTGGAGGAATGAAATGGGCCAGCTTGGCAATTCCAGTAGAGGGAATAGTCCAACTCTCACCATTCCATAGAGTTAAAGCAGTGAAATTACAAGAGATCTCTAGTCTCTGGAATGAGAATGGAACAGATGTCGCCACTCTGCAACTATGACCTGAATCGAAATTCTGTTTAGTTACTCAACAATGAGAAAAGAAAATGGGAGTAAAAGCAGAAAGAAAAATGTTGATGATGAGGGCGGAAATGGTGGCTTGAATGAACATGAACAGGAAAAACTCCTTAAAGCCTCAAATCCTGACCACTCCTGCTCAGAAATTTGACGATAGTTTTTAAAGCATTTGTGCTGATGGTTAGGGTTTGACCAAGGTTGCAAGAGAAACTTTTCAGGCTAAGGTGGATTGTTGAACGTTTACAGAAGCTCTGCAAGTGATTGCAAAGTGTCTGATTGATCAGACAGGTGCACAACACGCTCTGTAGTCTTAGGTATGGCACGCTTTTTGCAGTCCAGATTGTATGCACAGCTGATAAGTGGTAAGTACTGTAGTGTCAAATGAACACCACATCTAGTGCTAACCTATACAGCAACTTACATGACTTCTCTTGGTTGCCTGCGGTAATTTCAGTCGCCTGCCTGGGTTGATCTTATTAAGATCGACCCGCTCAACTCTATTGAATTTTTGAATATTACGGTTACGCTTTGGTAGTCTGAGTGGTGGAATAAATGTGCCAAGTTGTGCCAAGAGCAGTGCCTTATGTTTCGCTGCTCCAAAATAAAATTCTTGCGAAAAAATTGTGGCAAGCCGGCACCGCCTGTTAAACAGATGTGATCACACCCCTGTGAGCAACAGATGGACAAGCATCTAGCAGTGACCCTTTGAGAGATTAGGAACCAGGTAGACCTCAGTTTAGAAGTGCAATGAATGGAAACTGCCTGTGAGATGAAACCAAAACTGATCGCTGTGCATTCTCACGTGCATGTATGCATGAGTGGTCGCTGAAACACCAGCATAAAAAAGTTGTGGAATGAAAACCAAGAAACTACGGAGCAAGTAAAAATTATATCTGCACAGGGTGGCAGCACTTGCTGGGCAATAAAGAGTTGAAAAAATTGTCGTGTTTTTCAAACGTACAGGTGGCGCTGTAAATATACAGCATCGTCCATTTGGGTCTTGTTTGCAGTACCGCATACCTACGGCATTGACCACAAAAGGGTTAATCAGAACCTTCATCACAACCCCGAGTGATCGGGAGAGCAGATTCCAAGGTTGTAATTTCTACAGCATTCACGTGATTCATTGCACAGTTGTGCAAAGGAGATTTTGCCCGTTAGAAGTAAATAAACCTGTCAACGTCTTCACTGTATCTTCAATTTAATTGCGTATGTCTGATAGGGCATGGGCTCCCGTACACACCTTTCTTTTGCACTCTTTCTTCTTTTTTTCGCTCGATTAAAGCACGGCAATTGCACAAATGCCTGTTGCAAGTTAAAATCATAGAAGTGTCTTTGTGCCACGGTATACCCACTGGGCAAGCCATTCTATCAATAATTAACAAAGCTAGTGTGTTTTTTATATCCCGAATGCTGCATTGATATCTAGAAAGCCTACTCTGCTATATTTATTGAATATTTCAGTAAATGTTAAGACCATGTGGTGTAGAGATATACATTCCTCACAGCACCAGAAGTACTTACCATTGCTCTAACTCTAATTATTGCCTTCGCCATGATCTGCATCAAAATGTGAAATAGCTGTTCCACCATTGTGGTCCACAGGTCGCATGAGAAATCACCTAATGATAAAAAAGGAGGTAAAATGTTTGAGAGAAGGGGAAAGAAAATATTTGTTACGTGTTTTACTAGAATTACTGATGTGTCGGGACCATAGATTACAGGATTATTTCATTTTCTATAATATAACTTAAGTCAGAGGTTTCGGAAATGACCAAAAGAGAGAAATTCATTAAAGGGCCCCTCACCAAGTGTGGCCATTTTGAGCTGACAAGCCCAGAGCATACATTACACACTAGTGATCACATTTGCAAAGGATTATATCGCTCAGCACCGCGGAAAGGTCTGAAATTTCAATCCAAACCTCGTTTTCCCTTTCTCTCATGTTCCTACGCCTACGTAGTCTGGTCCGCAATGTGACATTGCTTGTAGTGACACGTGGCTTCGAGAATTATTCAAGGCAACATCTGTTATCTGTGTGATCAGTTGCTTGAATTGACGAATTGAAGTTTAGAAAAATAATAAAACACACAAACGGAATGTCTGCGTGTTTTTTGCTTACTTCGCACTAAAACAAGAAAGATGTACTTCTGCTTCGTCTTCGTGTTCCCACGGTCGTGCAGTCATATGTGCAGGACCGAAACTATGCCATTTTCTGCCATGTTGCAGCGCGTGTTCATGCTCTGCGATCCACTTGTTCTGCCTCAGTATTCGTATAGCTCTGAATTATACCGCTAGTCATGTGTCCTTGTGCACAACGCGCAAAATCATGTGCTGCGTGAAACGAGACATCACAACGCCAACAGCTGAAGTGC
This sequence comes from Dermacentor albipictus, assembly GCF_038994185.2. Lineage (NCBI taxonomy): Eukaryota > Metazoa > Arthropoda > Arachnida > Ixodida > Ixodidae > Dermacentor > Dermacentor albipictus. Next base: position 78,055,956 of record NC_091824.1, read on the forward strand.
GCAGCGCCAAAAAAAAAAATTGAGGAGAAAAACAAAAATGAAGGCGGGGTCCATGTCATAGGAGTCACGCGATCCTCGAGGTTCGGTGTGGGAGAATGCAGGGAAAAAATTTCGCTTGTGGAGGCTAGACGGGGCAAGTGGAGAGAGTGTCTTGCTTGGCAGTGGAGCTCGCCTTGTGAAATCATGGGTTCGTGGCACTGAAATATTTGTATCTCATATATTAATGAGCCGATTAGAAAAATTTTTGTGGCAAAACTCTCCCTAGAAAGCACGTAACAACTTCCAGCATATAACCAAAATTTCCTATGGGGCCTGGTGAGGGGCCCTTTCAAAATGTTGCCTATTGCTACCCAGTTATTTCTGCATCATCCTGAAGAACCTTGGAAAATTTCTACAATGTCTTATGTTTTCAGTCTATATGCCGGACACGATAAAGAGGTTGAAGAAATATTGATTGTGAGCTGTGCCTAGTTCTCAATAGAATTTCTCAATTTTTGAAATGTTGGAAGAAGACTTGAGAAGGAGTGTCATGTTTACACATAGAATTTGTTGCTAATGGCATTAAAAGTATGCTAAAGAGGAATGATTACCTGGATTGGAAAATTACATTTATGGAATTCCACAAATGCCAGCCTTCCTGCACCTGCTGGTATGGCTTAGGAGCTATGGCATTCTACTGCAGAGGTTTAGGTCCCAAGTTCGATTTCCCGCCACCACAGCCACATATTAAAGGGGGTGAAATGCAAAAAGCCTCTTTTACTTGGATCTTCCACTATGTTTCTTGTAGCTCCAGGATTCATCGGGAAATGAAACCCCATGAATAAATCAATCAAGCAGTCAGTTTTCCTGTGAGCAGAGTCTTGGTAGTCTTGACAAGAAGCAAAAGTGATAGGAGGGCTTGATGTTATTGTGCTAACTCCTTGTGCTGTCATAAGATTTTACACTGCAGCTGCTTGGAACTAGTGAATAGCTTATGGATGTTGAGGGATTGCTTTGCATTCTGAATGAACCAAAGACTCAACCTACTTAGTTTCCATGGACTATAACAGCACAAATGCAGGTCCGGACATGCGAAAATACTATGAAGCTGATGATGTCACACTGCATGCCAGTGTTGTGGTCCATAGGCGAAAATAAAAAAAGCGAAACTATCTGTTCCACAGAGAACCGACCAACCTGCCAAATAAATGCAAGTAATGTAATCTAATAATACTCCACACCGCTTAACTTGGTGTTCCTCATCAGTGTACCATTGAGGCTTAAGTCAAGCTTTGTGCCAATTAAATCCCTCTTTTCTCTTTTTTTTTTCAGAAATCTGTGGAGAAAAGGTCAAGGAAGAATTGTAGCTGCCATTGTCCACTTCAGTGTCGCTACTGCGCGTGCAGCTTTACCCAATGATGGAAATTTTTTTGTGTGTGAAAAGGCATACCCAAGTCTGTCAAGGGTGCTGACATTGCATTCCTATTTATTTGGCACTGTGTGCCTGCATTCATTTGTTTGTGTGATATTGTGTTACGTTATGATGGTTATGACATAACCTTATACGATCCTGACGGTTAAACCGCATTGTCTAGCTGAAGGCACATTTAACATTCTTTCAGAGAGTGCACTCAGTGTTCTCAAATTCGTGTATACTCCAGCCGATGTACGAAACTTTCGGAAGCATGTAATTGCTCAAAATACGTTACTGCTCTATGCAATAAAGAATGCACATGAGAAAAAAAACACATTTGCTTGCAACCACATGTTTACGTGTTGGAACTGCATCTAATAAAGATTTTTGCTCTTGCATACTTGAAAGCAAACACATTGCTTTTTTTATTTAGAGTAAAGCTTCATGAATATTCAAAACTTTGAATATGATTGGGGCAGTCCTCACTATTTAATTTCATAATCTGATATTCGAAGTGCGAAATAAATTGTTAAGGCTGTACAGTGCGCTAATTATGGACTTCAAACGAAAAGCAATTGGAAGTGGCTGTAGTTTTAAGCACTGCTTCTGATATTGGCTTTAAAGGGGCTTTACCAACCCTTCACATTCATCTGTAAATGTATTCTGTAAGTGAACTTACGAGGCAGGTCTTGTAGTTAAATGCAATGTATGGAGCTAACAAGTGCAAGGTAAAAATAGCTCCCCTTCAGACAAACACCTTCACCTTGCCATTTCTAGATCTGCTGGCCCGCTGCCAACTAATGGCTGCCTTTGGGTGATTGTCACGGTGACACGAGCACAAAATTCACAGGAGTATATGAATAGCGCTTACATAATGCGATTTTTTTGGGTATTAATCTTATTTGATGGAACAAATGAGAGGCTGACATAAGCAGAAAGCGTGTTACAAAATTTCTTCCAAGGTTGAAAGAGAATCTTCCTTGTGGCAGTGAATGTTTATGTTCAAGCTCACTTGCATTCATACGAAACTTATACCTTTGTCCGTACCAGTATCGCACCATTCCCGAACTTTTGATAAAATTTTGATAATGTGTGGGGAAGGCTATATTATGTTCATTAATAATAATAAAAATAAAGACAGGATTTCACCTGACATGTGGACTTGTGCAACCTGTCGGAATCGTAGACCAATTTCCAATTGTTTCTTTCAAGCAGCTGCATTAAGAAATTCAGTTGCCTCTAATTAAACTGCACACTTTAACAGGCTGCCCGCATATGACTCATGCATTTGCAACTTCTTGGCATATAACGCTTTCGGGCACTTGCTTTAAGAATTTTTAATTAATTAGCATTTGTTGCCTTCTTTTTTGATGTTCTCTTCCTGTCTATCAAACCTATCTATCTAACTGGCTAGCAAGCCCTTTACGCCAGCCCAGTGCCCCTAGTGGTCTACTACATACACCTTTAAAGAAGTTTGCACCCTTTGGGGCGTATCTTGTCCCACAACAATAATCATCATCTGTCTTGCCCGCATTTCCTTTTTTTAATGCCGTGAGCCCAATACTTCCAAGTCATGAATGTCGTACACATTACCAGCATGACATATCATTCTCGACAGGAAAGTAGTTAGCACAATGCTTTCAAGAAAGGAAGTGCAGGCAAGGCAGATTACTATTATTGTTGTGGGACAAATATATACCCCAAAGGGTGCAGCTGTTTGAGTAGCTTGGGACACTAGGTACGGTTGTGATGCCATCATGGTCCTTCCATCATCGTCATTCCAGCTTAGTCATCCGACTCTCGTCATGCCCTCAATGTCATGCCTTTAACATCGACCCAGTGGTTCAAGTTGTCAAATAGCTTGTGCTACTGGGCATGTACTCATTACATTGTCATCATTTCAACTTTGTCATTGGACTCTGGTCATGACATTGTCATCACTCCATTGTCATAGTCTAGCAGTCATGATCATACCGTCATAGTGGTACTGTTGTGGTTCTATTGTCACAATTCTAGTTCCATCCAATTTTCGTCATGTCATGCCATCACCATACAGACATCATACCGTTGTCGTCGTACTGTTTTCGTCATCCCATTGTCCTCGTATTGTTATTTCATCATCGGCATTGCATAATTGTCACACTGTCGTTGTGATACTTATTTTTTCATGTGACTCATCATACTGTCATCGTCACACTATGTTTGAAACGCAGTCATCCTCATACTATTGTCATCACACTTTTGGCTTACCATTGTCATCGCTTCATAAATGTCATCCCATTGTCAATGGGCCATCTTTGTCATACTGCCTTCGTTGTTCCATCGACATGATTCCTTCTTTGACATTCAATCATGATTATACTGCCATTGCCTTGCCATCATCATCACTGTCTTGTCGTCATACTGTCGAAATCATTTCATCATCGGCATTCCAGCTTCATGCAGTCACAATTCTAGCATCCATCCAATTTTCATCATGTCATGCCATCACCATACAGACGTCATACCGTTGTCGTCAGGCCATTGTCGTCATATTGTAGTGTCATTGTCGTCATTGCATAATTGCATAACTGCCATACAGTCAACTTCATGCATTCATTGTCACACTGTCGTAATACTTACTTTTTCATCTGATTCTCATCATACTGTCATCGTCATGCTGTTTGATACACAGTCGTCTTCAACCTTTTGTCATCACACTTTCGCCTTACCATCGTCATCGGTTCATAAATGTCATCCCATTGTCAATGGGATGACAATGATAAGACAATGACAATGATACTACAATTGCAATGACAATGATACTGCCTTCGTTTCATCGTCATCACTGTCTTGTGATAGTACTGTCAGAATCGTTCTATTGTCGGCATTCCAGCTTCATGCAGTTGTCGTCATACTGTTTTCGTCATACACTCGTCATCCCGTTGTTCTCATATTGTTGTCACTATACTATCATCATCATTTCAGAATAGTCTCATTGTCGACAGGCCGTTGCTGTCTTACCATATTCGTTGTTCCATCGACGTCATTTCATCATTGTCACTGCTTTGTCGTTATGCCGTCATGGTCATGCCCAACCTTGGCAAGCAGTGTCATAGCTAAGTGGACTGATACCGGAGACAGTGTATGTCACATATAGCCGAAGCAACAGAATCTCAGAATGACTACACACATAATAAATGTCTTCTACAATACAGTGTGTTGCTATATTCATCATACCTTGGTGGTGAAGCAGCACACTGACGAGGACAAGGTAAAGACATGCGAGAATACACAACACTCTTCACCTTGTCCTTGTCAGTGCGCTGCTTCACCACCAAATTATGATTATCAACTAGTCCAACTTTCCACATCACTGTTGCTATATTGCATGAATGCTATTAACGGAAATAGCATTTTGCCTACTGTGGCCACTTTAAGCTTGTCTGTCAATCTAGCCTTTTATGCATACCCAGAAGCCCATGTCTACTAGCTTGGACCATTAATGTGCTCATTGTGGCTATGCTGATGTCATTTCATCATTGTTAAGGGTGTGCAAATATTTCAAACTTTCTAATAATTAATCAAATAGTGTCCTTGTCGATTCAGTCTTTGAGTAGGATAGTCATTATTCTTAAATGTGAATAATTTTCGAATATTTCAAAGTGTAAACTGCATTAATTTAAGCAAAATTGGAGCAAAAGAATGCTAATTTTTCACCCACTTGGGCATAATATTGTTACGTAGGAAGACGCAGACGAGAAGCTATGTACAAGTATATTTACAAGAAAATACGCTGCGCTTGGCCAAGAGGCAACATCCCACGCTAGCTTCTAATCGTCGTCATCGTCTTCTTACTGCTCTGCTCTTCGTCATTGGAAATACTATCCCGCAGCACTACCCCCGGCGGCAAAAGCGCCGTCCCGCAGCGACTAACGGCCGGAGTCTGAAGCAGTGTAGTAGGTCTTGAGCCTACTGACGTGCACGACATCACTAGATGTCATAGTAGATGACGAGGTTGAGCTCACAGGAGCAATTTCGTACGTCACAGGCATCACCTGGTGCAGCACGCGGTAGGGCCCTGTGTATCGCGAAAGGAGCTTTTCTGAAAGTCCGACGTGACGAGAGGGCGACCACAGGAGCACGAGTGCACCAGGCGAAAACTACGTCGCGGTGGCGGGCGTTGTACTGACGCTGCTGCGTGGTTTGCGAGTCCGTCAGTCGAGCACGGGCAAGCTGGCGTGCCTGGTTGGCGAGGGCGATGGCATCGCGCGCATACTCGGTTGTTGAAATCGCAGCAGGAGGAAGTACCGTGTCAAGGGGCAAGGTCGGTTTGTGACCGTAGAGTAGATAAAATGGAGAAAATCCAGCGGTGTCGTGCAGGGAAGAATTATAAGCAAATGTGACGTAAGAAAGGGCAACGTCCCAGTCGTAGTGGTCCTTCGAAACGTACTTGGACAGCATGTCGGTAAGAGTACTGTTTAACCGTTCTGTCAGGCCATTGGTTTGAGGATGGTATGAGATAGTCAGCTTGTGTTGAATAGAGCAGGAACGCACAATGTCGGCGATAACTTTCGAGAGGAAGTTACGACCACGATCAGTAAGCAGCTGTCGCGGGGCGCCCTACACTAAGATAATGTCACACAAGAGAAAGTCTGCGACGTCAGTGGCGCAACTGGTAGGGAGAGCTCGTGTGATAGCGTATCAAGTGGCGTAATCAGTTGCGACGGCTACCCAGCACCTCCCAGCACTACCCCAGCACTACCCAGCACCTCCACCAGATATGTTACGTAGGAAGACGCAGACGAAAAGCTATGTACAAGTATATTTACAAGAAAATACGCTGCGCTTGGCCAAGAGGCAACAGCCCGCGCTACCTTCTAATCGTCGTCGTCGTCTTCTTACTGCTCGGCTCTTCGTCATTGGAAATACTATCCCGTAGTAATATAGACATAAAACACAAGAACTTGAGTAGTGGAGCAGGTGGGGTGGGTGGGGATATTCTGTAAATGTCTGCCTGGTGGATGTCCATATCATCTGCTGCTGCAGTGCTGATTGGCTGGGGACATTTGTCTCTTGACGTGTAACCCAGCTCAGCCAGTCAGAACTTCAGCAGCAGACGAAATGGACACGTCCACTGGGTGGACACTTCCAAATACACCTCCGCCCTCGAAAATACGCCGCTTACTTAGCCACACTTTGATGCACTGTGGTCAAAGATGCTGGGTGCAAATTTGCATCAGTCTCTCTTGCTGCGCGAGTCTCCACGCCATTTCCGAGCCCTGCGTACCGAACATGGGGGCACCATAACCGAGCAACTGTCAAATTTGTGCGATAAATTGCGCACATGTAAGCCTTGTAATTCCTGATGGGCACAGTTTGAGTTTGATGGACTATACCTACTATGGTAGAGTGCTCGAGCTCACTCAGACCACTTCCACTCGGATCGACAAAACCGTACTGCCAATCTATGCCTCCTTAAATGCCTAAACAGAGGCTAAATTGAGCTCCGATTGCATAATGCGTGGCATGACAAAGGTGCCATACGTACATACGACACAACCGTGATCGAATAATGGCGTCTTTCCTCTACACAACGATACCGAAGTAAGGCGCCTGGGTAATACGGCTGCAAAGATAAAAGCGATTATGCTGCAGCATGTTTTCGTTACATGCGGTTTTAGCAAGTGACCCCCTGTGGGTCTATGCTGACTCAACTGAAAAACGTGTCACGTCAGGAAAAAACAAAAAATTCAGGTCTTCGCGCATGCATACTGGCACAGATGCTCCAACAAAAAAATTTGTGAAGAAAGTTTGGGATTTGTTTTCTCAAATGTTTACCGAAATTTCCCCTCAGAATAATAAAAAAATACATTTTTAAAGAATTAATACCATTGTAAAGTTGCTTCAAGTAGGTGTCGGAAGAGAGTTGACTTATCGCCCTTATTTCTCCTTTCCGCCGTGCCGTATACGTCTATAGGTGCCTGCATGCTTGATGTAGCTTTATTACAATGGAAATAATAAGGACACTCCATGTGAACTTTCGACGTCGGTGTCGCTGTGAAGTACTGGGCAAAGTCCAAGTGTGATAAAATCCTATCGTGTGCTGTAGGTGCGAGGGCGTGCCGAGAAGGCCTTACCTGCGCACGAGGTAAAGGAGGTGAGTGCGAGGTACCGTGATCAACCGTGCGCTATAGGGGGCGGGAGGTGCAGGGGGTGCGTCTCCTCTAAAGCGGCGGTCCGCCAGCCGAGCCCTACCAACCGGCCGGTGGAAAGCTTCAGTGAGCCGAGATGCCTGGTGGCTGCATGGGCATTGTATTCGCACGCACAGTGGGCTGGAGGTTGCGCAATCTCAATTTTCGGAGGTGTGTTGAAGGGAGACTCATTTTTTAAAATACTTTTTGTGTGCAAACAAGCAGGGACAAAGAGGAGCAACACAAGGACGAGCACTGTCCTTGTGTTGCTCCTCTTTGTCCCTGGTTGTTTGCGCACAAAAAGTGTTTAAAAAATGAATCTGTTCCAACTAGGCCGATTCGCAGTTATAGAAAGGAGAGGCAGCGTTGTGACAGCAAGTGTTCAAAGTCATCGAATGAGATCTGTTCATGTTTGCCTGTGTGCACGTGACACCATACTTCGTAATTTATTAAGCGAATGTTCACTGGAATTTATACGGCCGACTAAACTATGAACCTTACTTCATGTAGTTGTGTGATACCTTGCTGTTGCTATCATAACTGTTGAAACTGCGACATTTGTTCATGGCGAACTCGCAACATCAAATTGACCAGATAGCAATGCTCACTGCATCCGGAATCTTTTTTTTTACGTGCCAAACCCACTTTCTGATTAAGAGGCACGCCCTAGTGGAGGACTCCGGAAATGCAGACCACCTGGGGTTCTTTAACGTGTACCTAAGTATATGTACACGGGTGTTTTCGCCCCCATCGATATGCGGCCGCCATGGCCGGGATTCGATCCCGTGACCTCGTTCTCAGCAGCCTAACATCATAGCCACTCAGCAACCACGGCGGGTCGGTTATTTACAGAATGTCAACATCTTGCTATAAGTTTTGGAGACGGGTCATTGCATATGGACCTTTGTCTGGATTTCATGTTACTTCTGCGTGCTAAGAAAGTTGGATATCTTTATAATGTTTCCAAATTTGCCTGTTTTCTTTTTCGCGTATTCAAAATTTCCGAAAATTTTACATATCCATAGAAACCTGCCCAGTAAACCTGATGGCGCCCCTTTCCCAAGATGAGTGAGCTCTCCGAATAAAACTAAAGGCAGTAACATTCTTTTATCTGCAGCCCAAGCCGGCGAGCGAGGGCAAGCGAGGTGGTCTGTGCCTCCCCATTGGTGGAGCGGAGTCACATGGTTGCGCACGCGCTGCTGACTGCGCGTTTTGTTTTCTTGATTTTTGTTTTGAGTTATGTCGGCGCCATGACAGTTGCTTTTAGCTACTGTACTGCGCTGCGGACAGCAGTGCGTGTTGCGTATTTCGCGCAAGTTACGCTGCCACTACTGTCGTTGCCGAAGTTTTTCTTGCATGGGACTGTGTTAGCAAATCAGTATAATGAAACAATACAAGAATGGGGTTGCGTTACGGCTAATGGCTTTCGCATCACGCCATTTGAAGGACCTCGAAGGGGAAAGTTTGACTGCCGTGAATCGAAGCGTTTCGAATATAAGCATCTATGCTGGCAATTTAGTTTACATGTCCTTTTTTTTCATGCACCGTCTCTTTTTCATTCTATAGCGCCAAACAAGGGAAATTACGCAATTACGTGCTACAAGCATGTTCGCTATATCTTTCTATCATGTCCTTCAGCTTTGCTTGACGCAAAACAACAAAAAGAAGAGCAGGATTAAAACCGCCAACTCGGGCCCAAACAAACCCTGTGATGACCGCACTACATTCAAAGGATCGCTGCGAGCGCATTCTAACAAATCCGACAGCGCAGCTTAAGACCGGCTCACACAGGTAACCGAGCGAGCACTTGCTTTCTGCAATAGTAGTGAATATTGCTGGCGCGAGTTATTGTTTAGGTTAAAACGCTACAGCTTTCTGTCCGCCTGCTCCAAGGCGTTTATGCGGCCCCGTTGCTGCAGAAAAAGTAGTGGGTATTGTATCTCTTCCCCACCCATCACCGCCTAGGTTACTGAGCTCAGAGCCATTCACACAATAAACGCCGAGTAAATGACAAAACTGCTAGCGGAAAGTGCGTTATTATATTATTCCATTTCACCAGTGCGGCATACGCGAGTTCTATGTAGAGTTACTGTATAGGTTCCCTAAAGGGGGCATCTACAGTGACTATAGTTGTATGGGACTACGAGCGCCGCGTAGCAAATGAGAAAACTGCATTGTCCATGGATATACTTATGTTGACTGGAGATAAACTTAGGTCATACCACCTGACTTTCGACTTGGTCAGTTACTTTATCTTTTCACTTTTTGTAACATGCTACCTGACCATACGTGGATTGGGTGAGGGAACAAACGCGAGTTAATGGAATCTTAGTTGAAATCAAGAAAAAGAAATTGGCATGGGCAGGACATGTAATGAGGAGGGAAGATAACCGATGGTCATTAAGGGTTAAGGACTGGATTCCAAGGGAAGGGAAGCGTAGCAGGGGACGGCAGAAAGTTAGGTGGGCGGATGAGATTAGAGAGTTTTAGCCCAGCGGGTTTACGGCCAGCGGAGCGGAGCGGGCGAGCGGAGACGCGACTGCGCATGCGCACCACGCTGAGGCGGCCAGCGGTTTTACGGAGCAGCGTTTACGCCCGCTGGAAAGCACTCCCCAGCGGAGCGTATACGCAGCGCGCGAGCGTGCGAAGGGCGCGCGGGCGTGTATGGGAAATGCAAGACGGCAGCCGCGAACATGAACGCCGGCAGTTCTGCATCGAAGACGGCGACTGCCGCGCTGACCCGTACATTAATACTCAGTACATTATTAACAAATAATGCACTGAGAACGTGTAATATATCTTTATTCAACATTTCTTGCATAATAAAAGCAAGCGTAATTCAATTTCATTTCTCAGTAATTCCTATTCGAACCACTAGGTGGGGCAGCAGAGCTTCCCGCTCTTTACCCCGCTCGAGCGGGTGATCCGCTGGGCTAAAATTCTTTTTTCGCGCGCCGCTCCGCTGGCGCAACGGTGGAGACCGCTCCGCTCCGCTGGCCGTAAACCCGCTGGGCTAAAACTCTCTATTAAGAAGTTTGCAGGGACAACATGGCCACAATTAGTACACGACCGGGGTAGTTGGAGAAGTATATGGCAGAGGCCTTTGCCCTGCAGTGGGCGTAACCAGGTTGGCGATGACGATGACCTGACCATACGAGCTTTTGCTGAACTCTTGACTATGTCAATGATTTCCTCCTGGTGCACTGCCGATCTCTGTACTCAAACATACAGCGCTTGTCTCTGGAGGAACATGGTAACCATGAGTGTTTGCCGTTATCATTGCGGTTACGGAACGCGTCACGTTTTGCGGTACATGTGTATGTTCCCATGTTATGAAAAAAGAAAACGAGATGTTCTAGTGGTGCATGCAGTTGCCAGACGGAATATTCACAAGTTCAAACCGGCTCAACTGCCGTCTTTTCATCAGCCCTTGACATGCATTTTATTTCGAAGTCGGAACGACGAGGTTATGACTACAGAGGAACTGCGCCACCAACAGCCGATGGCGACACCGTGAATGCACCTGAAGAATGTCATGTAAAACATCGCAGTTAGACTTGTAATCCACCATGACCGTACCACGACTGGACGCAATACTACAGAACACCTATACATGGTAATACCTTGCGGTGCGGCCGTTGTTTCCCATCGTTGCCAGACGCGAGAGCTCGAACGCATTACAGTTTTTAGACCTTCTTTAGTGCCAGAGCACGCCCGCATGAGGCACAGTTTTGCCGTCGAAAGCTGCCTCATTTCTGCATTGGCGGCGTCCGCGATTAGCAATGCTTTCTGCAAGGGTACGTGCACTACACTTCTTCAATTGGCGAAGAAATATGCATGTTTGCCGAGAGGACCGGCATTGTCTAGTAGGTTCATTTACTGATAAATGTTAGCTAACAGGAAATGGGCTAACTTTCACCGTGACCCTCTCGTGATAACAAATCGTCAGAAGCAGAAGAAATCGTGGTGCGTCAGGGGTAGTAGGACCTCTCCACATAGAAGGACCAGTAGACGATGTTGAAGAACCCGAAGCAGATGGGAAACATGTATCTGGCCACCCTCTCGAAAGCCTGAGACATCTTGACGTTGCGGTGTAGTTCCAGCTTGTTCTCCCGGTCCATGGTCAGCAGGAATGGGTCCGTGCGACGCCCGTAAACCAGCCTCTGCGCGAGCAGAATGTTGAAGGGGAACATAAACATGAAGCTTTAGTTCGGCACACATGTTATAACTCTTATGTTATAGCTTCAAGCTTTATCACCCAGTTACACGGTACATAGCCGCAACTTATTGGCTCAAGCAGCCAATTGAATTGAATTAGGGGTTTTACGTGCCAAAACCACTTTATGATTATGAGGCACGCCGTAGTGGGGGACTCCGGAAATTTCGACCGCCTGGGGTTCTTTAACGTGCACCTAAATCTAAGTACACGGGTGTTTTCGCATTTCGCCCCCATCGAAATGCGGCCGCCGTGGCCGGGATTCGATCCCACGACCTCGTGCTCAGCAGCCGAACACCATAGCCACTGAGCAACCACGGCGGGTCAAGCAGCCAAATAACTGGGATTATTGCAAGGTGATTTTTTTAGCAGCATCAAAATTAAAAAATGCCTGCAGCAGATAGTACAATTCCAACTTTTCAGCTAAATTACTCAATGAGGCAGCCATTCTACGAGAAATCAAAATGCTAAATTGAATATTTCACATAATGGAACTAATGAACCTTTTTAGTGAATTATTTTAGGGCACATATTTCAATTTACAATTTTTAGCTGGTGAGTTCACAAGGCCTATACTGCACTTTGAACAAATTTGCAGGACTGCACCAGTTCCGAGATATTAAGCTTTGAAGTGTCCTACAAAATGCTTTGGCATTCCAGTTACTTTTTGTTGCACGGCCCAGTGGTGGTGAAAAGTTTAAGAAATGGTGATAATTGCATTGATCATGCTTAAGGCAACATATATGAAGAGGTTGCTTTTCCTAAAGCCGTATGAACGGGATATACTGATGTAAAAGGAGCTTTGAGGCGAGTTCGATACTACAGACAATTGCTCTGCCACACGATGAGATGCTTTACTTTCTGCGTCTGAACTAGTATTGCTAGTGGCACATCCCTCCGCGTCTGGCTTATTAAGCGAAAGCCTTAGATCTCTGTTTCAGGGTCGCGTTGTGAGGTATAGAAAATATCACGTGACCCAAGGAAGGCCGGAACCGAACCAAACCGTCTATAAGAGATGGTTACTGATTATCAAAGCTACTTAGTGATTGATTGGGGATTGTATTAAGATTAATTAAGGTGTATTAAGGAGGAATAAGGTGTGTTAAGGAGAATTAAGGTGGATGAAGGTGCATGATAGAGGGTTAGAGTGGATTAAGGCGGTTGAAGGAGGCTTATGGTGGATTAATCTTTATTAAAGTCGATGAGGAGGATGAAGGTAAATTAGGATGAAATACGTTGCAGTGCTAAATATTATTGCCGACAGAATATTTCTTGACCACAATCATGATTGATTGCTCAATCTTGGTAATCAAAGCGCATTGATGCAATGATTTCGGCCCCTGTTAAATCAATTGAAAGTTTCCGCACACAACAAAACAGCAGAAAGGTGGTTTTAAGATATTCGCTATTAAAGCGAAGATTCCCGGCCTCCGCCTAGATGTCGGTATCAACAGCAGGCGTGCACGATCATGTGAACACCCCCTGCACATTGCCTGTATCCGCGAGAAAGCCAAATAATAAATGCTGCCCACTCATGCGTGCGTGGAAGTGCAGTTCAAAGCAAATTCTAAAAATCCAAGGTGAACTTATGTATCGCCTAAGAGACGTGATTGTGAAAGCCTTGTAAAGCCTACCGTAATACCTCAATCCAACTACATCAACCTTTAACCACCCTATCCCACCTTAATCCTCCCTAATACACCCTTATTGGTCTGATTTCGTCAACCCTAATTACCTTAATCCACCCTAATCGACCTTATTCCTCCTTCATCCAATTTAATCCACCTTAATTCTTTTTATTATGCCTTAATAACTGTTCATGCACCTTAATGCTCCTTTATTCACCCTAATACACCTTAATATTCCTTCAACTGCTATAATCCTTCTTAATAACCTTAATCCTTCTTTATGCACCTTAATCCACCTTGATACACCCTAATCAACCTGAATCCTCCCCTAATCCACCTTAATTCAATCACTAATGAATCATTAATTAACTTGGATAATCATTAATATCTTATAGACGGCTGGACATTCTTTGGGTCGTTACTGGTCTTTCTGGGTCGCATGATATTTTCTGTTCACAACGCGACCTTGAAACAAACCTAAGGCTTTCGACTTAAAACATTAAAAAAACGCAAATTGGACTAGCTAGCGCTCACCACCTGCAATACCACAGGTATAGTTCCCGCTAATTTTTTTCGGGGCCTGCATTCATCGTATGACTGACGCACACGTCGAGCTGCTTGGCGAGCTTCTTCACTGGAGGGGGTCCGGAATGCAACAGGCGTCGCACCGTCGAGATCAATCTAGTGACCGTGCTCGCGGCCTATCCGTTTTTTCTGCAACACTGCGCATTTCACGGCGTCTCTTTGCATGTCAAGCACTTGCGCTTTCCCTGTGGCACAGCAGGCGTCGCATTGTCGAACGATGCGTGTCTACCCAAGCCTAATCGCAGTCATGTCTAGCCACCGACCTAGGCACAGCTGTCATACCTGGCTTAACGATGATTCTATTCCTAAGTATAATAATTACAGTAAAATCAAAGGTTAACCAAGTGAAACCGAGACTTATCCAGGCTAAACCAAGCTTTCGTTTTGGATATCCAGGGTTAGCTGAGCTAAGCCGCAGCCATTTTTTTTTTGCATCCAAACTCACTCCTCGCCTCGGGAGGCCTACTAGCCCTGCGCGCGCGAGCCGTGCATTCGCCTTCGAGCAGGACATCACAACAACGGCGACGGCGGCGTTTTGCGCCTCGAGCATCCGAATAATTGCCATCGCAATGAAAAAACTGGCTTATTTATATGCGAAGCATATTACGAGAGCTCAACCCAGCTCCTCAGGCGCGGCGGTGTCGCTTTCAATACCACGTGACACCGTGGCGTCACGACAGAGGAGAAACGGGGCTCCAATTCGCGCCGTCGCTCGCTGCGTCGCGGCGGTGTATAGGCAGCTGCGCTTGCCTCTGCTAGACACTCACGAGGTGAGATGCCTCCTGGTGACAGAGCTGCTCGTTGGAATGAGAAGCGAAGGTTGCGGCGTGCTACAGAGACTGATTTTCTAGGTGGTTTTGGCTCAACTCTTGCAAGATGGGCTGGGTGGGAATCGAACCAGGGTCTCCGGAGTGTGAGACGGAGACGCTACCACTGAGCCACGAGTACGATGCTTCAAAGCGGTACAAAAGCGCCTCTAGTGAATGCGGTGTTGCCTTAGAAACGAGCTGTTTCTAAGGCTCAGGCGTGCGTCGCTTGCTCAGGCGCACATTTCGTTGCCGCGCCGAACGCTGCGTTGCTCGACGCTCACCGCGTCCAGCGCCGTAGCCCATTGTCTTACACCCCTTGGCGGGTCGACGGGAACGCTGTCGCGTTCCGCTCTTGAAGGCGAAGCAGAGTAACGCATGAGTTGTTTCTTCGTCTAGCCGAACCAAATATAGCCAAGCAACAGCAGTTCACCAGGCTAAACAGTGGTTCAACAACTAAAATAAAGGCTAGTATGCTTCGCATCCTGGGCTTAACCTTAGCTAAGCCACAGCCATTTTTTACGCACGCTGGTTATACTGTTCGCAGCTCGGCGTCAGCTTAAGAGCTCTTAAATGAGAAAAAATCCTTTCAGTTATCTGGTACGACATGACGGTGACAGTAGATGGAAACAAGGAAACAGCACGTCATAGACGTATTGGGCTGTGTTCGTTGTAGAAGTATGGTGCTACAGTAGGATAGAAACACGGTGACACTGGCGAAATAATGAATTGTGTTGCTTAAATTGAGTCAGCAATATCATGCCCAAAAGTGGCGCTTCCTTAATGAATGACGAGAAATTATTTAGTAGAAATTATGAGCCCAGTTCGTTCACTCAGAATTGGGGCCTCTACGCAATAACAGCGGCTCTCCTGCAGGATGATAATTCGAAACAGGCCTCACTTGAATCGGTCTTCCTCCTTCCAAACTCGAATAACTGTTGTTGTCCGTTATATTCGAACAGAAATGAATATTCGACAATTTCAAAGAGTGAGTTCTCGAGTCAAATACGAAACGAATAGCAAATACTATCCGATTCGTAATCAATATTTGGAACATGCGCTCATTCCTAATTAAGACGTATCAAGCATTAACTCTAACCGCGTGCCTTAATTTTTATTTTCAATAAGGTTTTTACTCACTACACGCTAATCTCGCCTTCATTTCATAATCTTACGTGAACGCAGGTATCGATACGCACTTGCTAGAACGGCTATACGAAGGTGACCGTCTTATGCACGTAGGACAGTTGCCCAGACGATGCTCCGCCATTCCTGTTTCTTAGATGGCAGACAACAAAAGATCGGGTCCATGATCTGAAGTAAAATTTATGGAGGAAGGAAAAAGAAGATACCGCAACGCGGCTGAAGCCAACCTGGTGGCCGAACGCGTGATGCACGTCAAAGTGCGCGGTTGGTTTTAGTGTTCCCGCTCTGCAGGCGGCGCCACGGCAGGGCCGTGAACAAACGCGCACTGAATAAAAACTACTGGAGTACCACTGGTATAGTGCCTAGAATATACTATTGTAGGCACTATACTACTGGGAGCCAAATGTCTCAGCAAATGACGATTCTTTCTCCGCGATCTCGACGCAAGAAGTCACGTGTTGGGCCACCAGGAGGAGGAGGAGGAGGAATAAACATTTATCGATGAGTCAAAAAAAAAAAAAATGGCGGCCTATGGTTTCATGGAGCGTTCGCTTGCCGAGGCTGTTGTTGTGGCATGTCACACGTGCGGCTCCTACCCACGATGGGGGATTGACCAAGCTATGGGTGTATTATTCCAAATTATTATGGACCATAAATTTACTCATATCAATGGCATTAGCAATGAATATTGTAGAATTACTTGTTAAAATAAAATCAGGAAGGTCATATGGAATGAGTAATACTCCCTCCTATATTTTGCTTCCTCCATGGTCATAGGAGACGCCACCACCGAGACACTACCATCCATGGTGCTACCATCGGTTGTGCTCACGACTACTGTTAGCTGAGGGACTAGCGGCACCTGAGGGCAAGCGGGAGGGAGTAGCAGTACCAGCGACAACAGACGTAGAGGGTGTGCTGGCCTAAACCATAAAATGCCTGGAGCGTCATCAAACAGAACTAGGCCGTTGGCTGCTAGGGGGCAACATAACCACTGCAAATGCAGCAGTAAGCGTGGAAATGAGCTGGTCCTCGTACGAGGCAAGGGAGGCGCAGTCCAAATTACAATATGCCGGCAGACTCAAATTCATGGCAAACACAAATTACAGTTGCAGAATGTACCTACACCTAAGATACAAAAACATCAAGACGGCTTGGATTCGGACATACACGTTCCTAGACACGAAATACAGCGAAAATTCAAAACAACACGACACTAAGACGGAGGCAGATTGGCGCAAGGGAGTCATCAAGGAAATCAATGGTGCTGAAAAAACGATTTGGCGCACGACAGCGGCAAAAAAGGCAAAACCTGGCACTATATTACCACCAAAGCCGAAACCGTGCCCGTCACCAGACTACCGAGGAGATCGAGGCAGCGCCCTGCTGTTTCCAGCCCGCACAGGCGCTCTCCTCACAAACCAACGCCGCCACGAACTATTCGGCGTGGATCCGACGTACCCGCCGTGGTTGCTCAGTGGCTATGGTGTTGGGCTGCTGAGCACGAGGTCGTGGGATCGAATCACGGCCACGGCGGCCGCATTTCGATGGGGGCGAAATGCGAAAACACCCGTGTGCTTAGATTTAGGTGCACGTTAAAGAACCCCAGGTGGTCAAAATTTCCGGAGTCCTCCACTACGGCGTGCCTCATAATCAGAAAGTGGTTTTGGCACGTAAAACCCCAAATATTATTATTATTGGATCCGACGTGCCGCTTGTGCGGTGCACCAGAAGAAACTCTTCTCCAAGTGCTACAACAATGTCAGAGACTTCCATCAGTTTCCCGATTGTGCTACCTGGCTGAGAGCCTGGCGCTGACTGGTCTCACCGAGGATGACCGAACTGCACGCGCCGAGACTACGAAGATCCGGTTAGAACAGTGGGAACGAGTGGGCAGGCGAGCCGAATAGATGAAGGGAACCCCCATAGACGAGAAAACCATGGCCAGGCGGCGCTACTGCGCCTTTCCTGACAGCGCCCCAATGTGGAAACGCCAAGCAGCGCGGTCGCGTCGTGGCGTAGTTTCCGCTTCGTTTACGTTGTGCCGTCCGCGCTTTTCTTCGCTGCTCGTTCTCACGGCGCTCCGTTTTCGACGGCGGCAGATCGCCTGCTTGCGCAACAGCGATGCAAAGATTGCCGTGCGGTTTCAAGAAGGTTGCCGACGCCGACAGCTTTTTTTCGTGGCGGCAACCTCACGATAAGGGAGCGTCTGCTTCCGAACGTGTACGGCGTTGAACAAATTGTGGACGGTGATGTGAGAGTGAAAGCCAAGTGCGTGTCACAGGTGTCCGACAAGATCGTAGACGACGTCGAGTTAGAGGTGCGCACCATGTTCAGAAATTTAGCCATTTTTATTTCAATTACACCATAAGTCACACTGGCAGCAGGAACTTCTGTTGTCATACTACTCGATCACTGCAGATCCATTGGGCTGCTTCTTGACGGTTCCGTCACTTCACAAAGGCATGTTTTGGAGTCTGTTTCACACGTGTCTTGCTGCTGCTCAAGAGCTGCGTCGCTGCAGTACGAAAGCACATGTCCCGGTGGTGCTGACTGCTGAGAAGACTGTTGTGATTGTCATTGGTCTGTTTGGCGCCGCTTTCATCTGCATCGCATATAAATGAAACAGTATGTGTGCCTATTTGTTGTGGGGATTAAGTTACTCCCAATAATATCTTTGCAAAGGTAACGTTCCTGTGATTGTGTGCACATATTATTCTACAAGAGTGGTATGACTACAAGTTATGATACTTGAACACTTAGATACTTAGAAAGCATGGGCAAACAACAAACATAACGCGCACGTCTCGAGCGGCTGCTTTCCGATCTGCCGCTTCCCGACGCACGCGACGACCGCGGCTTGCATTAAATACGGTCTGCTACCACACAGAAGTAGCGCGCGGCCCCTTTCGTTACCTGCACAACTAGTAATTTAAGTTGCAGCGTTTGGAAAAGGGAAATAATTCTCTTGAGCTCGTCCATGCCGATCGCGAGGGAAGGCACAGTGCAATCAAATAAATTCGGGGGTTCTATGTGCCAAAACCATGCCAAAACCACGAAATCATTATGAGGCCCGCTGTAATGGTGAGTCTCAGGAATAATTTTAACCTCTGGGGGTTCTTTAACGTGCACAAAAATCAAAGCACACGGTAACAAGGGTGTTCTTGCATTTTGCCCCTTTCGAAATGCGGCCGCCGTGGCTGGGAATCGAGCACGCGTCGTAGAGCTTAGCGGCGCAACACGCATGCATTTACCGCTAACAAACGGCGGATGCCACGACAATTCAACAACGCGACACGACTAAACAAACGGCCGTGCACTAAAAACAGGCATATGACTATTCCGCTTTCAAGATATTACACGCGAATGCGAAAGTATGAGACTTACTTGACTCGGCCGCGCACTGCAGTTATCCATGCTTGTCGTCTGTCCTTCTCGTACCACTTCCCAGCAAATATGTAGAACTTCACGGGCGGCGTAGGACCTTCCGTGTTTTCGAGGCTGCTGTGGCAATCGACAACACATCAGTATTGCGTGCCACCTTTCCTGGCTGATGAGGTCGCACTCGGCATCGCAAAAACCACGCGCACGAGCGCTCCCGCCGTACAGAACACGGGCGCGCGCCAGCGCAGCGACGACCCTCGAAACTTCCATCGGTCCGCTAGGGGAGCATTCGGCGCTGGTGCCGCGCGGGCAAACTTTAGATATCGCTCGTCTAGAGCCGCCCAGTCACAAGGACTATTCGATTCGTGCAAGTTTCTCTGCACCTTCTGAACCTATTCATGGTGCACTGCACCTAGACCCTCGATTCCCCGAGGTGCAGCAGTGCACCCTGCACCCCCGTGCTCGTTTGAACGGGGTGCAATGCAAGGTGCCGCCGCGGTGCACTGCACCCTTGAACCTTGCAGCAGGTGGGTGCAGCCCGGCACTCCCTGCACTCTTTCGTTTGAGGTGCCGTGCACCTTTTTCTGAATCGAACAAACCTACAGCGAGTGACCGCTGATGCCGACCTCCTCAGCTACACGAGCTCCTAAAATACAGACGGCCGACCAGGCAGCGACGCAGCTGAGACGCGCTGACTTGAACCGGCGTTGCTGGTGGATTGGATTGTCGTGGCTTTGGTGAAATCCGAGGCGACTGGAGCCTAGAATACAACAAACCGGACCAACCAGACGGACTAACAGACTGTGACTGTGACAAAACTGTGTTTTATGTTCTTTCTCTCCTTACTTTCTTTCCTTGTACTCTGAACATCTCCCGTGGCCTTGACAAACGCCTGCCCTGAGTCAAAAGGGATCAGGACCACTTACTTACTTACTTACTTAAGGATTGCAAGCTACTGGCGAACGAGGTGGAAGAAGACGTCACGCGTCACGTGAGGACGAACGTTCGGAGCAGGAGGACGCGCTCGCCGAGACCTGATCGTGCAATCTGCTACCATCGCAAATAAATCCAGTTGTTTTTTTGATCATCGGTCGTGCCATCGTGTGCGTCAATCACAGACACACATTCCCAATGGTCCTGCGCGAAAACTTCTGCAATATACGCGTATATATTTTTAGTATTATGAAATTTTATACTTCATACAGTTAATCGTCATCTTCCCCTACGAGCTGATTGAACAAAAATCTCATTATCATCATTATCATCCTTTTTTGTTTGTAACCACGAATAGGGTTAGTAGGAGCTTGGCGTTCCGTCAGTCATTATTCAGGCAGCTGAATAGATCATGCAGGGAGCTCCGTGAGATTCTGCGAAGCATTTGTGGAATTTGGCAATGGCAACAACGACGGCAGCAGCTGGCGTCACAACTAGCCCTTGCAAAGGCAAGCTAGACTTCGATCGGCCCTGTAGCGCGGCACTGCCGGACAAAAGGTGCTGGCTTAATAGCGAGTTGACGCAGTGGAACCAAGTTCTCCAAGGGCTCGTGTACGAGCTCGTCGAGGCACCGCGGGGCAGTCTGCGCCTCTCTTCGCTCTCCAACATGACCATCGTCGAAGATCCCGACGTCGTCTCTCGCGACGCGGCGTTCTTCGTCACGCGGCTCCTCGAACGCCACTCTTGCATCGAGGAACTGAGCGTCTGCTACGCCCACGGCGCCTACGAGAGCGGCGACCAGACGACGTACGCTATCAATCTACGCCCTTCGTCACCGGCGCCAGAAGCAGCGGTTCGTGTCATGCGCTACTTGTCCGTTGACAAGATCTCGTTCGACGAAGCGCGACGTAAAGGAAAACTCCACACCATCGAAGGTTTTGACTCACTGTGCTCGGTGCAGAAGTTGTACGTCTACGGTGAAGGGGACGAAAAGTTCACGGCCGAACTTGGCACGATGCTGCAACGGAACAGAAACACCATAAAAGACTTTTCCGGCGTGTTCCGTAGGTACCCGCTCAATTTTACGAAAGCTGTGGCGTGCCTTACGAGCTGCGATTCGCTGTCGCTCGGTACAGCGCACGATATAGAAGACTTCGTCACCGGTGCGCACTTCGTTAGGCAAATTATGGATGTGTCGGCGGTATTGAATAGACTGACAATAAGTATCCCAGAACAGGAGATTTCAACACTTGCCGAAGCCGTGATGCGAAGCAAGGCATTGACTACTTTGGAGGTGGAATTGGACGACTCTTCTCCTACCCCCTTGTTTGCGGCGCTCGAGGAAAACACGACGCTTAGGGAACTACATGTAGTATTCGCCAACATACCTCCACACTGCGAACAAACATTGGCGTCCGCACTCCGGAAGAACGTCTCCCTCAAGCAGCTCGAGCTTTATGATTTTAAAACCGACTGCGGCTTAACAAACTTTGCGGAAGCACTTTCTCAGAACAGCTCTCTTGAACGTGTAGAGCTGACCAGTAGGTCACTGCGGATGAGAGTAATCTCAGTCATCTGTGACGCACTTGTGACGAACAAGACGCTGAAGGAGTTGAGCCTTACTCCAGAATGTGCACTTAAGGCGGAGGAAAGGTATGAACAAAATATTTCATTATTTTTCTATCTTCTGTAGGGTAAGAAAGGAACGATTTTCATCGATATTTTGAGGGCACCACCTATGTAGTGAAGCGGTCCGAAGCAGCGCTCTATGCAGTGGCGAATTCTTGTGAGAGAACACGAGCATTCCACGAGCACCCCCACAGTGTCCTGTCGAGAGTCGGTGCTTGAGTAGAAGAGTAGAAGCAAGAGTAGAAGCACTACAGACCGAGTCTAGAGCAAGAGGTGGATCGTAATTTATTATTATACTTAGCGGGCAGCTAAGCTTTGGCTGCCACACCATAAAGAGGAGACGCATGCATACAGTAACTACAAGAGGGCGCAGAATGTAAACTTTTTTTATTACGATATCGATCGTATTATAAACAAGACCCACAAAATAGAGAAATACGAGACTAGATATAAAACCTGCGGAGCTAGGTACTTTGTTACTTCACTCTAACTGTTTCATGTTACCCTTTAAATTCACCTAAATTAAGGTTTGGCGTTACTTACGTGGTTGGATGGTGCATTCGTTGTCCTGTGGAAAACTTCCATAATTTCTTTCCAATCCATGAGAAATACGAAAATATAAAATAGTACGGCTACTTTCCGTTTAAGTTCTTTCTTGTCTACTACTTTTTTACTATTATTCGAGGCCGAACAAGAATTATCGTCAAGAAATCATATCAGATGGCTTAGGCAACAGCTGTTTGTCAAGTTCCATAACTTGCTGATAGACAGAACTCCGTATTTTGTGCTGACAGAACGAGCTTTCTGCTTGGATGTTCTCTGCTTCACAAGTTTCGAAGGGCCATAACTTGTAGCGCATCTTGCTCTGGCTTAGCGTGCGTCATCAGTGGCGGCCGCTTGGCGCAGTCGGCGTTTGGACCCTGAGAAAAGCAAAGCTTTCATTGCCTCGTATTACATTCGCCTTCTGCACCTAATTGCATTCGTCTTCTGCGTCTTCCATACAGATAAGCAGGCTTTCACTTCAACCTGGCGAGTAACTTGGTGCTGCTCATTACGGCCCGTCTAATGAAGATTGTACTACATATATCTCTCTCTTTCAGAGCGGCCTTAGCCGAGCAGCTGACCAGGAACGGAAGCTGCAACCGTGTCCAACTTCCTTGGGTGGAGGCTGACCTCCCAGGCTTGTCGACGGCCCTGTTTTCTCTTTCCACCTGTCCCCAAGAGCTACATCTAAAAACCACGCAATTGTCAGAAGCCACCATGAGTTCACTTTGCGATACCATTGCGCAGAGCTACGTGCGTAGACTTCATCTTTCCCTCGGAGTGAGCATAGACACAAATGCCGCGTCAATCTGCGAAATGCTCAAGAGCAGTCGACGCCTTCTATACCTGCGGCTTGAGTGTCCTCAGCCGTTTGCTCAACACGCCTTACATGCCCTCGCTGAAAACAGGTTCCTTGACGGTCTGGCCATTGACATCTACGGGAAAGTGACGAACAACACTGCGGAGGCTATCGCGTTCTTCCTGACTCGAAACGAGACAGTCACTCATGTGTGCATGACTCACACGCGGTGTGTCACCACACACCAGATGGAGGAGATTTATCGCGGCATGTCGAACAACAGGCGCATCACGGACTATTACTTGCCTTTCCGCTTCCGTTCAGACTGCTCCATAAGTTTCGATGTCCTCGAAAAGCTGCGAAGGAACCGCAGCACGTTATACCGAGCTGTAGAGTTTGCAGAGCACCCCGTACTGGACAAGCAGTCCGCCGAAGCTTTCGAGCTCTTCTTTAACAATTCACGTTTCCGCCGCGAACTAGCCGAGGTCACCGGTAGGACGGAGGCTGAGGTGATGCCACTGCTGAAGTCTGCTCAAAATTACTTGCGCGACAACTACCTTGTGCTCACTGGCGTTGTTCAGCAGGACGTCCTCGAGTGTCACCCTGGACGAGTCACCCAGGCGGACGCCCTCAACAAGGACTGTTGGCGAGCGATTGTGCGTTACCTAAGTGTGAGTGACGTCGTCACGCCGCGTGCCTGACTTCTCCGCTGCAAAAGAAGATGGTTTCCGCAACTTGTGCAATAAAGGTTGGCTGCAGTAAGATGACGTGTTCGCGTGTATCTCGTATTCCAGAACACACGTAGATCCATCTCTGGGAAGATTTATTATCAGTCGACCATTTGATAGCGCTCTGAATGCCTCCTGATAGCCTGAGAAAGTGGAAGTTCGCGAAATGCTGGCACATCCCCGGTCGCTGTTATGTGCACGACGCGTAGATTTCGAATGCATTAAAATTATGTCCTTCACTCCAAAGAGGCGTCGCATTCAACGTTGTATGCGCGCGACTATCACCAAAAGCGATGGGTGTAGTGCAGCATCTGCGTCCAACGCTCTGAACTACAAGCTCGAATGCCAATGCTGGTAACAACACAATCATTGCGTTAGCAGCGAACGGGCCGATATGGCCCATGTGCTTTGGGAATGCCGACGCCACGTGGAACAAGCACAAAGAGGAAAGGGGAATACAAGAGCAGAACCTTCTGAAGCGGGGCGCCTCGCCGAGAGATGTCAAGCCGCTCTCCTCAGCGAGGCACCCGAAGACCAGGAGTGGGCCGTCCAGCGGGCCAGGGCCTTTGCCGAGGATCTCGAAAGATTTTCCTCGGGCGATGGACCCCTGGCAGCCTAGCCCCGGGCACCAACATCAACAACCGTTGGACAAATAAAGTTTATTCCTATCCTATCATATCCGATATTAATGCGCTACAGTCACGGAGTTGACAATATGAACTGCGGAAGCGAAGAAGCTCTCCCATCGCCGCTTACAGCTCTGCGTGATGCGAGTCTATGAGGCGTTTACGCTTATTTCTGAAACACTGCAATGCATAAAACAAATAATTACGCCACTGCGGCTACGAGAACAAATGTGCCAGGATGACTATTACATGTTTTCTGCATACGGGGGTCTAGCTGGCGCTGCTCGCGCAGGGATTGCTTGTAGAAGAGAGAGTGAGCACAAAAATACCGGTTGCCTTGCTTCGCAGTGGACCGCTGCAGCGCTAGCTGTGGACGTCGACAGTGACATCTGCACCATTGGCGAAGGCATCTCCAGTCGCGCGCATTTCTCAAAGGCTACCATGCTGACTAAATGAAGATTGGGTAACTTAGATATCCAAGGGTTTTGCTTTTCATACGTGTATACAAGACAAAACGGTAGATGTGAAGTAGCGCTAAGCGTTCTCATGGGCTCCAAGTTTTTCAATCTTCATAATATATTTATAGTCTAGAAATGCCCCACAGTTCAGAATTCATACATTTACTTATGCTTGTTCGAACTTTGGATGGTTTTGGTTGTGAACAAATTAAGTTGAAAGTGTACTGGCCCTAACACTCCTCGGTTTAGTCATATGCAATTTCTTTGAGACACTAAAGTGCGGAACAGCCAACCAGTGTTATAGGACGGTGAATAGTTTGGTTCCAGGGGCCGCTTGGTTTGGCCGCCGCCAACTGCCGTAAACGCAACTAGTCTTGATATTTCGCGTTCCTACAGAACTGCCGCAACACGAGGTAGCGGGATCGAATGCCGGCCACGGCGGCTGCATTTCGATGGAGGCGATATGCGAAAACACCCGTGTACTTAGATTTAGGTGCACGTTAAAGAACCCCAGGTTGTCAAAATTTCTTCCACTACTACGGCGTACCTCATAATGAGAAAGTGGTTTTGGCACGTCAAACCCCATAACTTAATTTTTTTTTACGCACAGGAGACCAATGCGGGTATTCTGTAAAAGTCCACCTAGCGGACTGTCCATTTCGGCCGCTGCTAATCGGCTAGGCCCGCTCGTCTCCCCCTCGCTCGTACAGCTGCAACCAACCAGCAGCGGCCGAAATGGACAGTCCACTAGGTGGACTCTTGCAGAATACTCCTCCAGAACTCTCAGCACATTTATGTGGCAGCTATATTTTGAACTGGTGAATTTTCAATTTTGATTTAGAACTGATCCTGTTCCTCCGTCATGCCTGCCACCAGCGTTTGTTCGTGACGCCTTCGTCGTCACTTGTGCGTCATCAAACCCGCAGACGCAGTGCATGCTTGGTCGACAGGTGGTGACTGGGGTCAAAGATAGCTTTAAGAATGAAATTTGTACGTGACTAGTTAACAACTAAAGCGAGATTGAACAACGATTCAGTGGTAAAGCCTAAAATGACAAATTTCTGAATCCCACCTTTCGCTCTGTGCACCGGTTCTGTAATTGTAACGCGTAAAACATTGTATTTAATGTATACTAGACTCGTCAGTAATGCGATATCTCCATTATTCCCATCTTTGTCACTTTTGCAGGCCCGGCGGGGTCTAATGTAATCGTCATTTGTTCTTCCCTTCCTCTATACGTAAGCATAGCGGTCGCCACCTATACCGTTAAAGCTGTATGGTGGCGCCACCTGAGTTATCTCTGTGTTGTGGTGCAGCAATAAAATTCAGTTTCGCTTGAAGGTAAAGTATTGAAAGCGATAACAAGATTGAGCTTTGCGTTGAAAGCGTCTCAGAGTACTGAGCTGATGAGTAGCGTATCAGAGCTGCTGCAGGCTTGGAGGAACGAAAAAGAAGGAAGGAAGGAAATTAACTTTGTTCGAGGTCCTGCAGGCCACGAGAGCTTTGGGCTCTCATGGGCGTCTCCCACGACGGAACCGGGAGGTTGAGTTTCCTGGTGGCGTCGTGGACCTGCTGGACGACCCAGGGTTGGGGAGCTAGTTCTTCGCTCCGGATTGCTTCCTCAAACTTGCGCTTGTCCTGTTCGCAGTTTATGTGAGCTTGCGAGCACGGCCAGAGGAAATGATAGACGTTAAAGGATGTATTGCAATTAGTGCAATAAGACTTGTCGTAGTGCTCAGGCATGTAATGGTGTAGTCTGTTTTGCGTGGGGTATGTGTCTGTTTGTATCATTCTGCGTGTAACCGCTTGAGCTCGAGTGAGCGTGCAGTGTGACGTGCTATACTCTCAACGTTGTAGGTAGTAGTTTTTCGTGATTTCCTTGTATGTAGTGGGGGCGTCCTTGTTCTCCGAGTGGTCGGGTGAAGCCGCGCGGTCTGTAAGCGCGCGCGCAGCCTCGTGCGCCGCCCCGTTAAGGTTGGGGACGTCGCCGATCTTTGGTCCTAAGTGTGCCGGGAACCAGTATATGACGTGTTTCTTAATCTCTTTCTTTGTAAAAATTCTGAGAGCCTGTGCGCAGACCGTGCCGTTTTGGGAAGTTCTGGTAGCGGCTATGGAGTCGCTGTAGATATGGGAAAGATTGTCGTTGGTGAGCGCAACAGCGATAGCAACCTGTTCGGCCTGTTCAGGCTTCCTTGCAATTACCGTGGCTGCATGTCTTGTGGATCCGCGCCCGTCCACAACCGCCACTGCGAAAGCTTTGTTTCCCGCGTATGCAGCCGCGTCCACAAAAGCTGAGCGTTCGCGGTTCGCCAAGGCTTGGTTAAGGAGGATTGTCCTCACGCTTGTCTTCTGCCCTTGTTGTTTTCGGAGTGTACGCTTCTGGTTATAGGTAGGACTGTGATCTTGGCACGGATGTTCCGTGGGAAGTCCGCAAAGTATTTTTCTATGCTTCCTTGAGCAAAGCCTAACTTCCCTAGGATCGTGCGCCCCGGAGGCGTCGTCGAAAGGCTGGCAAGCTGGGCGCGCTGCTGGGCTTCGGCAATTTCTTCCAGGGTGTTGTGCATGCCCAGGCGCCCCATATTCTCGTTGCTGGTGCTCGTCGGAATGCCGAGGGCTTGCTTGGTGACCTTTCTGTTCTGGGCATTAAGTCTGTCTCTTTCGGATCGTGACCAATTTAGCATTGCCCAACGTATGCGAAGTGACAGGTGACGAACGCGTGCATGAGTTTGATGAGATTATGTTCCTTGAGGCCCCTGTGTCTACCTGCAATTCTTCTGATGAGCCCGATAGCGTTGTTGGTCTTGGTGATGAGCTTCTGAACCGTAGAGGCATTGACGTCTTTAGTCTCTACAATCATACCCAGGACTCTGATTTTGTCGACGCACTGTATGGCGTGTCCCGAATTGGTTCGTACGGTAATTTCTTGATTATAATCGAACGGCCGCAGGCCAACGAAAAAGAACTAGGGGGGCGCATGACGTCACACAGCTGCCTCCTGCAAGCCAACCTCCTCTGACTCCGCCCGTCTCTCTCTGCGGGGTTTATCTACGCGGTGGCTCTTTGAAAAGCTCCACCTTTCAAAGTGAGCGATATTTATTTGGATAAAATACATAATTTTATGGGTGAGCTGTTGCTGTACAGACCAACGCTAAAGGGGTGACCTACCAAGAACTGCAGCACACAAACCTACAAAGACGTACGTCTCATGACCCCAGATGGACAACCCGTACCCAAAGTCGAGAGGATAAGGGTGTTGGGAATGATTATAGAAGGCGAGGGCACCAACCGAGAAACTATTCGCAAGATCGAAGCCAAAGTTTCTCAGACGATGCGATTGATCAAGAGAATTACCAACAGATACGAGTCAATGAAAGAAGCAAGCGTCATCAGAATCATCCAGGTGTTTTTCATAAGTCAGATCAGGTATGTGGCGGCCTACCACAGATAGGGCGCCGCAGAAAAGAAGAAGCTAGACGGTCTGATTAGGAAGATATATAAACAAGGGATTGGACTTATGCTAAGCACGAGCACGGCGACACTCCTAGAGCTGAGACTGCACAACACGCTAGAGGAGCTAATAGAAGCGCAACGTATAGCGCAATACGAACGCCTCTCCAAGACGACGGCGGGCAGATGCAACCTAGACAAATTAGGGATGCGCTACCACACACAACACGGAGACAAACGGGACATACCAAGGAAATAAGGGCCAAACTCATGGTACCACCCTTGTACAAGAATATGCATCCTGTGCACCACGAGGGCAGGAGAAAAAGCAGTGCAAAAACATGGCGAAGGACTACGGAAGGAACAAGGACGCGGTCTTTGTAGATGCTGCACGTTACAAACACAAACGAAGCTTTGTCGCAGCAGTATTTAACCACAACAGACAATGCTGCACAAGCTTGACTATACGCAAGACACGCATCAAAACTGCGGAAGAAGCGGCTATAGCGTTAGCCATAGCACAACGCAACGCATGCTATATAATCAGCGATTCCCATACGGCAGTACGCAACTTCGCGAATGGCCGGATCTCAGCTCAGGCGCTAAACATACTCACAATAGGCAAACCAACACGGGAAGACAGATGCGTCCAAATCCTATGGATACCAGCCCACACGACCGATTCAGCGGGAGAGAACAACCCTAACGCGGCGGCACACAACGTATCTCGAGGACTGAATTTCCGAGCTGCGACGAACGTAGACTCCTGGACAGGGCCCCATCCTCGCTATCAAAGTTTGTCCGCCTTAAAGAAATCACTTAATCTCCCTTCACTTGACATGCGCAGGAAATTATCACGGTTGACCTTCTTCCATAGCCTTTACCACAGCAACATTGCATTCGCTCGAGCCCATATTCTTCCCGCTCCCCATATCTCTACCCGCACAGACCATGTTCATAAAGTAAAACCTATATTTGCCAGGGCTAACGCTTATCAAAATTCGCCTCTAGTTTTATCTATTGCCGAATGGAACTCGCTACCTGCAAACATTGTCTCGCTTACGGAATCATCATCATTTCATGCAGCACTGCTAACCTTTTTAGTGTGTCTCAACCTGTCAGATCCCACGTTTTCTTGAATATTTATATAAAGAGTGTTTTCAAGTGCTTGGCATTGTGTAAAATTCATTCCGTTTCATCAGATATGTGGCTGTGTAGGCTGTTTACCTAAGTGTTTATCCTTAACCTCGTGTTCTGATGGGTACTGATTGTTTGCATCACATTTTAGGTTCTTATGCGCGTTTCACGCTACTAAACATTGTATAAATTTCGTTACCCTTTTCTTTCTTTCTTTCTTTTTTTGTTTGCTTCTGCTAGATGTTTTTCATGGTTCCTAATGCCTTCATATATTTACAATGCACAGATTTCAATCATGCTTGAACTTTTTCGTCCCCCCCTATGTAATGCCCTAACGGGCCCTTAGGGTACTCAAATAAATAAATAAATAAATTAATAAGTATGGGAATAGGAAGACAGAATGACCAGGATCAACGATATCACCAACCATTACAAGATGCAAAGATGCACTTATCCATCACCTCCTCCACAACTCACTAGATCGCAAGCTGTCCAGTGGCGACAATTACAAACCAAATCATACAAGAATCCGATACTAATGCTCGCTATTTATCCAGAAATATACACAACAGATAGATGCAAAGTGTGTGGCACCAGAGCCACGCTAGAACACATGCTATGGGAATGCCAGGAACTAATACAGGACAATGCGAGCGAAGCCTCCATCGATAGCCTCCGCGCGCGATGGCAAGCCGCGTTGCTCAGCTCGAACCCGGAAGACCAACTCTGGGCAGTCCAGCGGGCCAAGGAAGCCGCCGAGAGGCAAGAACTCTTGGCCGTAACCTCGGAGGGTGCCCCAGCCCACTAACTCGTTGGACGCGCGTCGTTCTGATCCGAAATATAGTTTTCTCACCCATTCACTTTTACAGCAATTGCTTGGCGTAAAGCTCGTGCTCGTTTTTTTATTTTGTTTGCTAGTATAAATGGTATAAATGAATATTTGGGCCACAGAGGAGCAGGAACAGTTCCTGTGTTGAAGGTTTCATGCTTCCAAAGTTTTTTTTTTAATATCCCAGCTGGAACATTCAAACAGGCTGGGAGGTCAAAAGTTTAATACAGTTGATGTCAATAGCGAAATGACGCAGTGCCACCTACAAGCTTTGAGCGATTTCATTTTCTCTGTACATCTTCTTAAGCACTATATAGGGCATTCAGCATCTGCGAATAGTGTGGGCTACCGTGCAAGCTACGTGTCATTGTCTGTGTGATGTCGCTGTCCGTAATGGCGGTGTCAATGCTTTCGACGTTGTTTTCAACCTACGGCTTTATTCTCAGCGTATCCTCTATTGCGGGCAGGTGCGAGGTTTGAAGCTTATCATCAGTGTCATGTAAGTCTCCTTTTGCCGCTGACTGTGTTTGCGCGAGCATGACAATGCCGAATTGACAATGACATTGTCAATTGTCATTGTCAATTGAATCGACAACCGCCATCTTGTCAAGAGCAATTTCTATGTGATGCATATAATGTAACTCATGTCCAGCGCAGTATTACTTATTATGGCCTCCGATATACATGCACAGAGGCCACAGCTAACATAAAGCTTTAGTTTGGCACCCTGTTATAAGTATTATGTTATAGCTTCAAGCTTTATCACCCAGTTACACGGTACACAGCTGCAGCTTATTGGCTTAGGCAGCCAAATAACTGGGATTATTGCAAGGTGATCTTTTTAGCTGCATTAAACTTAAAAAATGCCTGCGACAGATAGTACAATTCTAACTTTTCAGCTAAATTACTCAATGAGGCAGCCATTATAGGAGAAATCAAAATGCAAAATTGAATACAGTGAACTCTCACTTGAGTGAACTTCAAGGGATCGAAGGAACTAGTTCACTTAACTGAAAGTTCACTAAACTGAATATTGACTACACCAACATAAGACGGGGCTTACAGAGTCAAAAGTTTGAAGTGCAATTCATGGAACAAAAGACATGGCATCCATAGTGTTAGAAATGTGTGAAATGGAATTTGTACATATCAACAAGTACAAGGTCCTCCTATCTAAACGTTGGCCAGCCTGTCTGAGGCACTTTATCCCTGTTTACAAACTTTATACCACAAGGTTCATAATAGTTATAATGCTGCCTTTCTCGCTTAGAAAAAATATCTGTAATCTTCTTCTGCACTTGCACTATTAAAGCACAGGAAGTAACAAAGCTGTCTAAAGAGTCAATGTTTTTGTACACTTCTGGCATAGTTTGCTGTTGAGACACCAAGTCTCTCAACTTTCCAATGTACCCTACACCCTCAGCTAGAGTTATAGGGCTTGAAACTGGCTTGGCAGTTGCCTGTACTTCGTCGGACTCATCTCGAAAGTGGGCACGCGAATTGCCGTTGTTACTTTAAACTGGAAGGCTGAACAGAGCCGATGAAAAACGCATCACGTGGGTCGTTTTTGCGGAACCGACGAGACAGGAAAGAAAGAGACGATGACCATGA
This sequence comes from Dermacentor albipictus, assembly GCF_038994185.2. Lineage (NCBI taxonomy): Eukaryota > Metazoa > Arthropoda > Arachnida > Ixodida > Ixodidae > Dermacentor > Dermacentor albipictus. Next base: position 78,088,027 of record NC_091824.1, read on the forward strand.
CACGACTAGCCGGTCGCTGATCGCTGCTTTGCTCTGGCGGCGTTGTAAGCGCCAGCAATGTTACTTTGTTCATGGCCTCCGAGATTACATGCTTGCTCGTTTTGTGTGGGCTGTCTCGGAGGCCATGCCTCGTTGCCGTTCGTTTTCTGCGCCGCCGCTTCGCCCCAGGGCCACTGCAGCGCCAGCAACGTTACATTGCCGCTGGAGCGCCGGTTTGACGAGGGCGGGCATCGGTTGCGCCTGCAGTGCAGGGCACAAAACGTCGTTGAACTGACGGTAAAAATAAGCATTGGTCCTCTGAGCGAGTTCGTTAAACTGAAATATTGACTGTTCCGAAATTCGTTTAAGTGAAACATTTTTGCATAGAATCTATAAGAAAACTGCCGGGGATTTTTAAAAAGTTCGTTATTCTGAGATATTCGATAAACCGACGTTGGTACAACCGACAGTTTACTGTATTTGACATAATTGGACTAATGAACCTTTTTATTGAATTACCTTAGGGCACATATATCAATTTACAATTTGTAGCCCGTGGGTTCACAAGGCCTATACTGCACTTTGAACAAGTTTGCAGGACTGCACCAGTTCCGAGATATTAAGCTTTGAAGTGTTCTACAAAATGAATTGGCATTCCAGTTACTTTTTCTTGCACGGCCCAGTGGTGTTGAAAATTTTGAGAAATGGTGATAATTGCATTGGTAATGCTTAAGGCAACATATATGAAGAGGTTAGTTTTTCCTAAAGCCGTATGAATGGGGTATACTGATGTGAAAGGAGCTTTGATGCGAGGTCGATACTACGGACAATTTTTCTGCCACATGATGAGAAGCTTTACTTTCTACGTCTGAACTAGTATTGCTAGTGGCACATCCCTCCGCGTCTGGCTCAATAAGCGAAAGCCTTAGATCTCTGTTACAGGGTCGCGTTGTGATGTATAGAAAATATCACGTGACCCAAGGAAGGCCGGAACGGAAACAAACCGTGTATAAGAGATGGTTACTGATTATCAAAGCTATTAAGTTATTGATTGGGGAATGCATTAATATTAATTAAGGTTGTTAAGGAGAATTAAGGTGGATGAAGGTGCATGATAGAGGGTTAGAGTGGATTAAGGTGTTTGAAGGAGGCTTATGGTGGATTAACCTTTATTAAAGTCGATGAGGAGGATGAAGGTAAATTAGGATGAAATACGCTTCAGTGCTAAAATTATTGCCGGCAGAATATTTCTTGCACTACTGACTCATGACCACAATCATGATTGATTGCTCAATCTTCGTAATCAAAGCGCATTATTGCAGTGATTTCGGCTCGTGTTAAATCAATGGAAAAAGTTTCCTCACACAACAAAACCGCAGAAAGATGGTTTTAAAATATTCGCTATTAAAGCGAAGATTCCCGGCCTCCGCCTAGATGTCGTGCACGAAAAAATGGCGTGCACGAAAAAGAAAAACGCAAGATCAGCGCGTTTTCATCGTGTAGAAAAACGGGCGCAAGACCGCTTCCTGCCGGGGGGGGGGGGGCGCAAGGGGCGAGGAGGAGGCGGGGAGGTCGCGCGGCGGCGGCAGAGTTCAAGGAGTGGCGGTACTTTCAAATTATCAAGGTAATTTATCTTCCGTGTTCCTGTGCTGACCTCTGACGCACGCCGCTGGAAACGTTTTGGAAGGGTGCCGGTGATTTCGCCGGTTGATTTGTATACCTGTGCCCATGTTGAGTGTGCGACGGTTGTGCGTTTCGTGGATTCATTCATTCATTCATTCATTCATTCATTCATTCATTCATTCATTCATTCATTCATTCATTCATTCATTCATTCATTCATTCATTCGTGGTTCGCGATTTATTGTTGATGGTTTCTCGGGAACAGCATGTCGTTAACCTATCGGCTATACTCGGTGAAAAGGCCCGAGTGAGATATGGTAACAGGGCGACCGATAAAGGCACGCCGAGTCTCGAAAAGTTGGCGCTATGTGGAGCCTAGCCAGTGGCGTTGCAAGCGTTGCATCTGGTTGTTGCACGAGACGAGACCAGTGGTCACCCGTCAGTCCGGTGCAGTAGAATATTAGAATAACGTTAGCCTGATGTTCACTGCCCGTTTCCCTTAGAGCAGTGCATAAACAGAGCAGCTTAGCAGAAACGCTAGTTTGTGTTTACTGTGACGTGCGCACAACGCCCGTACCAGCAGCTGAAGGCATCACGCTTCCCTGGCGTCGCCACTGAAGCGATTGAACGGATAGCTGATGGTGCGTCGACTTCGCTTCGTCCCTATTGAAGCGAAAGTTTTACTAACCTATAGTCATGCTATAGTCGCGGACAACTTTCTGTGGCAATGAAGGGAAAGTTACGGGGGCGGAGCTTCTGCCCATGTGTTACCGCACCAAGTAGTCCGCCATCGTTTGACAGTGCTTTTGGTTGCGCGGAACAGACGCTGAAACGACGCAGCTTCCACGTTCGGCGGTTTCGCGTTTGCCCAGACGCGGAAGGGGAAAGCGGCAAAATAAGTAAACATTTACATTCAGTGGTGTGTTTTATCTTATTTAACTGTTTCTAATAAAGTGCTTACGTTTTCTCTTCCCTAGCTTAAACTAACGTGGATGGAAATACGGAAATCTTTTAAGAAGCGCTCTCACTTGTGCGCGCTTTACCTCCTAACTTTCCCTTCATTGTTACAGAAAGTTGTCAGTTAGTTTAGTCGAACCGAGTTTCGCCGTCGCCCGCGATTTCACCTTCATTTGACCGAAGCTGTGCCGTAGCCTTGTCAATGCATCACGTCACTCGCCGCGCCGAGCTCCGCCGCCTGACCACGTGACTTGCCGCGCGCCTGGCTAAAAGAGGAGTGCCGCGCTCACCTAGCCAGTGCGGGCTTGGCCATGGATGAGAGCGAGGCCGGGCCTTCTCTGAACGTTGCGCAGAAGCGGGAGGCTTTGAGCAGTCGTCGCCAAGCGGCGTCTGACCACCCCGCGGATATCGCTTGGCGAGCTGCTTCACTGGAGGGGGTCCGGAATGCAACAGGCATCGCACCGTCGAGATCAATCTAGTGACCGCGCTCGCGGCCTATTCGGTTGTGCTGCGACACTGTGCATGTTCACGGCGTCTCTTTGTATGTCAAGCACTTGCGCTTTCCCTGTGGCACAGCAGGCGTCGCACTGTTGAACGATGCGTGTCTACCCAAGCCTAATCGCAGTCATGTCTAGCCACCGACCTAGGCACAGCTGTCATACCTGGCTTAACGATGATTCTATTCCTAAGTATAATAATTACTGCAAAATCAAAGGTTAACCAAGCTTTAGTTTTGCATATCCAGGGTTAGCTGAGCTAAGCCGCAGCCATTTTTTTTTGCATCCAAACTCACTCCTCGTCTCGGGAGGCCTACTAGCCCTGCGCGCGCGAGCCGTGCATTCGCCTTCGAGCAGGACATCACAACTACGGCGACGGCAGCGTTTTGCGCCTCGAGCATCCGAATAATTGCCATCGCAATAAAAAACTTGCTTATTTATATTTTTTACGCACGCTGGTTATTCTGTTCGCAGCTCGGCGTTCTGTCAGCTGAAGAGCTTTTAAATGAGAAAAAACTCTTTCAGTTATCTGGTACGCCATGACGATGACAGCAGATTGAAATATTCGACAATTTCAAGAAGTGAGTTCTCGAGTCAAAGGCGAAACGAATAACAAAAAATATCCGATTCGTAATCAATGTTTGGAACATGCGCTCATTCCTAATTAAGACATATCAAGCATTAACTCTAACCACGTGCCTTAATTTTTTATTTTCAGTAAGGCTTTTACTCACTACATGCTAATCTCGCCGTCATTTTATAATCATACGTGAACGCAGATATTAATACACACTTGCCTGAGGAAGCGGCAGTGGGGCGGGGATGTTGGGGCTTTAGCCTGAACGGCTATACGAAGGTGACCGTCTTATGCACGTAGGACAGTTGCCCAGACGATGCGCCGCCATTCCTGTTTCTTAGATGGCAGACAACAAAAGATCGGGTCCATGATCTGAAGTAAAAGTTATGGAGGAAGGAAAAAGATAGGAGATACCGCAACGCGGCTGAAGCCAACCTGGTGGCCGAACGCGTGATGCACGTCAAAGTGCGCGGTTGGTTTTAGTGTTCCCGCTCTGCAGGCGGCGCCACGGCAGGGCAGTGAACAAACGCGCACTGAATAAAAACTACTGGAGTACTACTGGTATAGTGCCTAGAATATACTATTGTAGGCACTATACTACTGGGAGCCAAATGTCTCAGCAAATGTCGATTCTTTCTCCGCGATCTCGACGCAAGAAGTCACGTGTTGGCCCACCACTATGGTTCCATGGAGCGTTCGCTTGCCGAGGCTGTTGTTGTTGTAGCATGTCACACGTGCGGCTCCTACCCACGATGGGGGATCGACCAAGATATGGGTGGATTATTCCAAATTAACATGGAACATAAATTTACTAATAATATGGAATTAGCATTGAATAGCGTAGACTTACCTGTTAAAATAAAATCAGGAAGGTCATATGAAATGAGTAATACTCCCTCCTTTATTTTGCTTCCTCCTTGGTTCATAGGAGACGCCACCATCGAGACATTACCATCCCTGATGCTACCATCGGTTGTGCTCACGACTACTGTTAGCTGAGGGACTAGCGGCACCTGTCGGCAAGCGGCAGGGAGTAGCAGTACCAGCGACAACATACGTAGAGGATGTGCTGGCCTACACCAGTGAAACCATAAAATGCCTGGAGCGTCACCAAACAGAACTAGGCCGTTGGCTGCTAGGGGGCAACATAACCACTGCAAATGCAGCAGTAAGCGGTGAAATGAGCTGGTCTTCGTACGAGGCCAGGGAGGCGCGGTCCAAATTAGAATATGCCCGCAGACTCAAATTCATGGCAAACACAAATTACAGTCGCAGAATGTACCTACACCTAAGATACAAAAACATCAAGACGGCTTGGATTCGGAAATACACGTTGCTAGACACGAAATACAGCGAAAATTCAAAACAACGCGACACTAAGACGGAGGCAGATTGGCGCAAGGCAGTCATCAAGGAAATCAATGAGGCTAAAAAACGATTTGGCGCACGACAGTGGTAAAAAAGCAAATCCTGGCACTATATTACCACCACAAGCCGGAACCGTGCCCGTCACCAGACTACCGAGGAGATAGAGGCAGCGCCCTGCTGTTTCAAGCCCGCACAGGCGCTCTCCTCACAAACCAACGCCGCCACGAACTATTCGGCGTGGATCCGACGTGCCGCTTGTGCGGTGGACCAGAAGAAACTCTTCTCCACGTGCTACAACAATGTCCGAGACTTCCATCAGTTCCCCGATTGTGCTACCTGGCTGAGAGCCAGGCGCCGACTGGTCTCACCGAGGAGGACCGAACTGCACGCGCCGAGACTACGAAGATCCGGTTAGAACAGTGGGAACGAGTGGGCAGCCGAGCCGAATAGGCGAAGGAAACCCCCATACAGATATCGCCCGGCTAGAGCCGCCCAGTCAGAGCGAGTGGCCGCTGATGCCGACCTCCTCAGCTACACGAGCTCCTTGAATACAGACGGCCGACCAGGCAGCGACGCAGCTGAGACGCGCCGACTTGAACCGGCATTGCTGGTGGATTGGATTGTCGTGGCTTTGGTGAAATCCGAGGCGACTGGAGCTTAGAATACAACAAACCGGACCAACCAGACGGACTCACAGACTGTGACTGTGACAAAACTGTGTTTTATGTTATTTTTCTCCTTACTTTCTTTCCTTCTTGTACTCTGAACATCTCCTGCTGCGTTGACAAACGCCTGCCCCGAATCAAAAGGGATCAGGACCACTTACTTACTTACTTACGTAAGGATGGCAAGCTACTGGCGAACGAGGTGGATGAAGACGTCACGCGTCACGTGAGGACGAACGTTCGGAGCAGGAGGACGCGCTCGCCTAGAGCTGATCGTGCAATCTGCTACCATCGCAAATAAATCCAGTTTTTTTTTTTATCATCGGTCGTGCCATCGTGTGCGTCAGTCACTGACACACATTCCCAATGGTGTTATAGAGAAGAAACTAAGCGCCTGCGCGAAAACTTCTGCAGTATACGCGTATATTTTTTTAGTATTATGAAATTTTATACTTCATACAGTTAATCGTCATCTTCCCCTACGAGCTGATTGAGCAGAAATCTAATTATCATCATTATCATCCTTTTTTGTTCGTAACCGCGAATAGGGTTAGTAGGAGCTTGGCGTGCCGACAGTTATTATTCAGGCAGCTGAATAGATCATACAGGGAGCTCCGTGAGATTCTGCGAAGCATTTGTGGAATTTGGCAATGGCAACAACGACGGCAGCAGCTGGCGTCTCAACTAGCCCTTGCAAAGGCAAGCTAGACTTCGATCGGCCCTGCAGCGCGGCACTGCCGGACAAAAGGTGCTGGCTCAACAGTGAGCTGACCCAGTGGAACCAAGTTCTCCAAGGGCTCGTGTACGAGCTCGTCGAGGCACCGCGGGGCAGTCTGCGCCTCTCTTCGCTCTCCAACATGACCATCGTCGAAGATCCCGACGTCGTCTCTCGCGACGCGGCGTTCTTCGTCACGCGGCTCCTCGAACGCCACTCTTGCATCGAGGAACTGAGCGTCTGCTACGCCCACGGCGCCTACGATAGCGGCGACCAGACGACGTACGCTATCAATCTACGCCCTTCGTCACCGGCGCCAGAAGCAGCGGTTCGTGTCATGCGCTCCGTGTCCGTTGGCAAGATATCGTTCGACGAAGCGCGACGTAAAGGAAAACTCCACACCATCGAAGGTTTTGACGCACTGTGCTCGGTGCAGAAGTTGGACGTCTACGGCGAAGGGGACGAAAAGTTCACGGCCGAACTTGGCACGATGCTGCAACGGAACAGAAACACCATAAAAGACTTTTCCTGCGTGTTCCGTAGGTACCCGCTCAATTTTACGAAAACTGTGGCGTGCCTTACGAGCTGCGATTCGCTGTCGCTCGGTACAACGAACGATACAGAAGACTTTGTCACCGGTGCGCACTTCGTTAGGCAAGTTATGGAAGTGTCGGCGGTATTGACTGGACTGACAATAAGTATCCCAGAAGAGGAGATTTCAACACTTGCCGAAGCCGTGATGCGAAGCAAGGCATTGACTACTTTGGAGGTGGAATTGGACGACTCTTCTCCTACCGCCTTGTTTGCGGCGCTCGAGAAAAACACGACGCTTAGGGAACTAAATGTACTATTCGCCGACATACCTCCACACTGCGAACAAACATTGGCGTCCGCACTCCGGAAGAACGTCTCCCTCAAGCAGCTCGAGCTTTGTGATTTTGAAACCGACTGCGGCTTGACGAACTTTGCCGAAGCACTTTCTCAGAACAGCTCTCTTGAACGTGTAGAGCTGACCAGTAGCTCGCTGCGGATGAGAGTAATCTCAGTCATCTGTGACGCACTTGTGACGAACAAGACGCTGAAGGAGTTGAGCCTTACTCCAGACTGTGCACTTAAGGCGGAGGAAAGGTATGAACAAAATATTTCATTATTTTTCTCTCTTCTGTAGGGTAAGAAAGGAACCATTTTCATCGATGTTTTGAGGGCACCACCTATGTAGTGAAGCGGTCCGAAGCAGCGCTCTATGCAGTGGCGAATTCTTGTGAGAGAACACGAGCATTCCACGAGCACTCCCATAGTGCCCTGTCGAGAGTCGGTGCTTGAGTAGAAGAGTAGAAGCAAGAGTAGAAGCACTACAGACCGAGTCTACAGCAAGAGGTGGATCGTAATTTATTATTATACTTAGCGGGCAGCTAAGCTTTGGCTGCCACACCACAAAGAGGTGACGCAGGCATACAGTAACTACAAGAAGGCGCAGCGTGTAAACTTTTTTATTACGATATCGATCGTATTGTAAACAAGACCCACAATATAGAGAAATACGAGACTAGATATAAAACCTGCGCAGCTAGGTACTTTGTTACTTCACTCTAACTGTTTCATGTTACCCTTTAAATTCACCTAAATTAGGGTTTGGCGTTACTTACGTGGTTGGATGGTGCATTCGTTGTCCTGTGGAAAACTTTCATAATTTCTTTCCAATCCATGAGAAATATGAAAATATAAAATAGTATGGCTACTTTCCGTTTAAGTTCTTTCTTGTCTACTACTTTTTCACTATTATTCGAGGCCGAACAAGAATTATCGTGAAGAAATCATATCAGAGGGGTCAGGCAACAGCAGTTTGTTAAGTTCCATGACTTGCTGATAGACAGAATTCCGCATTTTGTGCTGACAGAACGAGCTTACTGCTTGGATGTTCTCTGCTTCACAAGTTTCGAAGGGCCATAATTTGTAGCGCATCTTGTTCTGGTTTAGCGTGCGTCATAAGTGGCGGCCTCTTCGCGCACTCGGCGTTTTGACCCTGAGAAAAGCAAAGCTTTCATCACGTCGTATTACATTCGCCTTCTGCACCTAATTGCATTCGTCTTCTGCGTCTTCCATACAGATAAGCAGGCTTTTACTTCAACCTGGCGAGTAACTTAGTGCTGCTCATTACGGCCCCTCTAATGAAGATTGTACTCCATATATCTCTCTCTTTCAGAGCGGCCTTAGCCAAGCAGCTGACCAGGAACGGAAGCTACAACCGTGTCCAACTTCCTTGGGTGGAGGCTGACCTCCCAGGCTTGTCGACGGCCCTGCTTTCTCTTTCCACCTGTCCCCAAGAGCTAGATCTAAGCGGAATGACGCAATTGTCAGAAGCCACCCTGAGTTCACTTTGCGATACCATTGCGCAGAGCTACGTGCGTAGTCTTGATCTTGCCCTCAGAGTGAACATAGACACAAGTGGTGCGTCAATCTGCGAAATGCTCAAGAGCAGTCGACGCCTTGAATACCTGCGGCTTCACTGTCCTCAGCCGTTTGCTCAACACGCCTTACATGCCCTCGCTGAAAACAGGTTCCTTGATGGTCTGTCCTTTGAAACCTACGGGAAAGTGACGAACAACACTGCGGAGGCTATCGCGTTCTTCCTGACTCGAAACGAGACAGTGACTCATTTGGACATATCTCGCTTGCGGTGTGTTACCACGCACCAGATGGAGGAGATTTATCGCGGCATGTCGAACAACAGGCGCATCGCGAACTATGGCTTGCCTATCCGCTTCCGTTCAGACTGCTCCATAACTTTCGATGTCCTCGAAAAGCAGCGAAGGAACCGCAGCACGTTATACCGAGCTGTAGAGTTTGCAGAGCACCCCGTACTGGACAAGCAGTCCGCCGAAGCTTTCGAGCTCTTCTTTAACAATTCACGTCTCCGCCGCGAACTAGCCGAGGTCACTGGTAGGACGGAGGCTGAGGTGATGCCACTGCTGAAGTCTGCTCAAAATTACTTGTGCGACAACTACCTTGTGCTCACTGGCGTTGTTCAGCAGGACGTCCTCGAGTGTCACCCTGGAGGAGTCACCCAGGCGGACGCCCTCAACAAGGAATGCTGGCGAGCGATTGTGCGTTACCTAAGTGTGAGTGACGTGGTCACGCCGCGTGCCTGACTTCTCCGCTGCAAAAGAAGATGGTTTCCGCAACTTGTGCAATAAAGGTTGGCTACAGCAAGATGACGTGTTCGCGCATATCTCGTATTCCAGAACACACGTAGATCCATCTCTGGGAAGATTTATTATCAGTCAACCATTTGATAGCGCTCTGAATGCCTCGAGATACCCTGAGAAAATGGAATATCGCGAAATGCTGGCCCATCCCCGGTCGTTGTTATGTGCACGACGCGTAGATTTCGAATGCATTAAAATTGTGTCCTTCACTCCAAAGAGGCGTCGCATTCAACGTCGTATGCGTGTGACTATCCCCAAGAGCGACGGGTGTAGTGCAGCATCTGCGTCCAACGCTCTGAAGTACAAGCTCGAATGCCAATGCTGGTAACAACACAATCATTGCGTTAGCAGCCGATATTAATGCGCTACAGTCACGGAGTTGACAATATGAACTGCGGAAGCGAAGAAGCTCTCCCATCGCCGCTTACAGCTCCGCGTGATGCGAGTCTATGAGGCGAATCTATGCGGCGGTATATATGTGATGCGAGTCTATGCTAGTCTATGAGGCGTTCACGCTTATTTCTGAAACACTGCGATGCATAAAACACATGGAATCACGCCGCGGCGGCTACGAGAATAAATATGCAAGGATGTCTATTACACGTTTTCTGCATGCGTCTAGCTGCCGCTGCTCGCAAGGATTGCTTGTAAAAGCGAGCGTGAGCAGCACAAAGATATCGGTTGCCTTACTTCGCAGTGGAAAGCTGTAGCACTAGCTGTGGACGCAAATTGACATCTGCAACATTGACGAAGGTGTCTCCAATCGCTCGCGCATCTCTTAAAGGCTACCGTGCTGACTAACTGAAGATTGGGTAACTTCGATATCCAAGGGTTTTACTTTTCGTACGTGTATACAATAAAAAACGGTAGGTGTGAATCCTTGCTCCAATCTCCATAATATATTTGTATATAAATGCCCCACAGTTCAGAATTCATGAACTTAAGTTTGTTCCAACTTTGGAAGGTTTTGGTTGTGAATAAATTAAGTTGGAATTGTGCTGAGCCTAACGCCCGTCAGTTAAGTCATATGCAAGTGTTTTGAGACACTAAGCGTGGAATAACCAACCAGAATTATAGGACGGTGAATAGCTTGATGCCAAGGGCCGCTTCGTTTGGCCTGCCGCAAACTGCCGTAAACGCAACCAGCGTTGATACTTCGCGTTTCTACGAACTGCCGCAACGTACACACTATAGACCAGGGGGGTATTCTGTAAGAGTCCACCTAGTGGACTGTCCATTTCGGCTGCTGCTGATTGGCTAGGGCCGCTCGTCTCCTCCTCGCTCGTACAGCTGCATGCAATCAGCAGCTGCAGAAATGGACAGTGCACTAGTAGACTTCTACAGAATACACCCCCCTCCACCCCCCCCCCCCCACCCCCCATCAGAACTCTCAGAACATGTATGTGGCGGCTATATTTTGAACTGGTGAATTTTCAATTTTGATTTAGAACTTATCCCGTTCCTCCGTCATGCCTGCCACCAGTGTTGGCTCGTGACGCCTTCGTCGTCACTTGTGCGTGACGAAACTCGCAGACGCAGCGCATGCTTGGTCGACAGGTGGTGACTGGGGTCAAAGATAGCTTTAAGAATGTAATTTGGACGTCACTATTTAACAAATAAAGCGTGATCGAACAACGATTCAGTGGTAAAGCCTGAAATGACAAATTTATGAATGCCGCCTTTCGCTCCGTGCGCCGTTTCTCTAATTATAACGCGTAAAACACTGTGTTTAATGTGAGCCTCGCCAGTAATGCGATACATCCATTATTCCCATCTTTGTCGCTTTCGCAGGCATGACGTGGTCTAATGTAATCGTCACTTGTTCTTCCCTTCCTCTACGTAAGCATAGCGGTCGCCACCTATACCTTTAAAGCTGCATGGTGGCGTCACCTGAGTTATCTCTGTTATGGTGGAGCAACAAAATTCAATTTCGCTTGAAGGCGAAGCATTGAAAGTGTCCAAGAGTACTGAGTTGATGAGTAGCGTGTCAGAGCTGTTGCAGGCTTGGAGGAACGAAAAAGAACTAAAAGGGCGCATGGCGTCACACAGCTGCCTGCTGCAAGCCAACCTCCTCTGACTCCGCCCGTCCCTCTCTGTGGGGCCTGTCTACGCGGTGGCTCTTTGAAAGGCTTCACCTTTCAATGTAAGCGATATTTATTTGGCTAAAATACATAATTTTATGGGCCCTTGTATTTGCAATTGCTTGACCTTAAGCTTGTGCTCGTTTTTTTTTATAAATTTTGTTTGCCAATATAAATGAATATTTATGCCGCAGAGGACCAGGGGCAGTTGCTGTGCTGAAAATTTCATGCTTTGAAATCTTGAGACTCGTTTCTTGAATATCGCAGCTGGAACATTCAAACAAGCTGTGAGGCCAAAACTTTAATACAGTTGATGTCAAAAGCGAAATGACGCAGTGCCACCTACAAGATTTGAGCGATTTAATTTTCTCTGTATATCTGCTTAAACTATATATGTAGGGCATTCGACATCTGCGAATAGTGTGGACTACCGTGTAGGCTACGTGCCATTGTCTGTGCGATGTCACTGTCGGTAATGACGGTGTCACATCTTTCGATGTTGTTTTCAACCTACAGCTTTGCTCTTAGCGTATCCTCTATTGTGGGTATGTGCGAGGTTTGAAGTTTATCATCACTGTCATGTAAATCTCCTTTTGCCGCTGACTCTGTTTGCACGAGCATGACAATGACTAATTAACAATGGCAATGTCTATTGTTTTTGTCAATTGAATTGACAATGACCGCCATTCTTGTCAAGAGCAATTTCTATGCGATGCACATAACGTAATTCATGTCCTGGGCAGTATTAGTTGTTATGGCCTCCAAAATACATGCACAGAGGCCACAGCTCTCAGAATCCGTGTGCATCCCATACTTTCCGCTAAATGCCATTCACTGTTGTGCAATAGCTCAGTCAGAGGGAACCATTAAAGATCAACAATGTAAAACCCTTAACAAATGCCAACAAATGTATAACAAATGCTTATACCCTTTTAAAGTCGGGAGCCTATGTTAGCAATCTATAATACTTGAAATTAGCATGATGGTGTGCTCTATCAAATGGTTTAGCCGAATCTATTTGTGTGATGGCGATCATTATTGCGTCATCTATTTACACATTCAAGTATCGATCGCGCATTATGAATGCTAGTCTGTATAGAAAGTCGTCTGCGTGCCAAGGGAGTCCTTTGTCCCCTCTACTGCTTTGAACTATTATGCAGGAGTATTGGACGAGAGAAAAACTTTCATGGCCTCAGACTGCCATCAAAGTTCGTGTGCTGGCATATGCCGATGACATTGCGTATTTTTGCGTCGATTAAAAAAAAAATGTGGAGGTTGCGCTTGCCATTACAGAGGCGTTTTGTAAGGTATCCGGGGCCAGCGTTAGTTTTGACAAAAGTGCAGGTTTTTGGCTCGACAAATGGCGAACGACGCTAAATCTTTCTGCAGAAATTCAATGGCAGCAGGATGCTGCTGTATTTGGTAGCACCTCTTTCTCATTACCGGAGTAGCCCACTCTTCCACGTGATCACCACAAAGTAGTTATCAGGCCACGGGGCGGCTTGAACGTTGCAAAAGTCGGGGTCGTCCGCCTCGCTTCGGCCCTATATAGGGCAGCAAACGTATCTCCACAAGACGCCACGGAAGACATTGTCTGCCCAAATATTCAGCAAAATATCATCGTTGTGAGTACCCCTCACTCTCCTAATGCAGAACGGTACCGCCGACTCGACAGGTTTGAGGTCGACGGACACCAGTTCGAGATACGGGCATATGAAACTGCGCCCGACTATACAGTCAAGGGAGTCGTCCGAGACATTCCTCTCGAAGAAGACGCGAAAGACATTCACCTCAATATCGTCAACAAGAGGAACCCGAATGCCTTAGCGGCCAAAAGACTCAGTAAGACCACGTCGGTCATCATCGCCTTCGATGGTGGCCGAGTACCAACGTGAGTGTACTACGGGGGTGCTATGCTCAGGTGTACCTTGTACAGAAAGCAGATTGACGTGTGCCACCAGTGCGGACGCGTCGGCCATCGCATGGACGTCTGCCCGAACCCCCAAGACCGTGTGTGTAGAGGCTGCGGAGCCTCGAACCCAGACCCCAATCACACATGCACGCCAAGGTGTCACCTTTGTGGGGTAGCGCATCCCACTGCGGACAAGGCCTGCAAGGCTCGATTCAAGACCCCCTATCTCGTTAAGAAACGACGCGGAGACCGACAGAGGGCAGCTGCGGAGGCCGCCCTCGAGCTACAGCAACAGACCTACGACCAACATTTCCCACCTGCCTCCCGCTCCCGCTCTCGAGGCCGGGCCCGGTCTCGCTCGGTTGCGGGGTCTCCATCCCGCCGGCAGAGCAGGTCTCGGAGCCGGGCGCGCAGCAAAACTCCCAGGGCGAGCCGTAGCCGTTCGAGCTCTCGGCGTCCGAGGCAAGCCGGCCAGCAAGATTCGGACCTACCTGACAAGGTGAGCTGGGCAGATGCGGTTAAGGGCTCGCTGAGACGCAAGGCTCAGGGAGCTACTGCCTCAGAACCCAATAATAAGAGGGACCCCAGGGATGTGGCATTAGAAGAAATGCAGCGCGAAAACGCACAATTACGTACGGTCGTGCTACAATTAACCGAAGAAATTCGAGAGATTAAACAGTCGATGGCGCAGCCATCTATACCTAAACCTGCTTTAGTCCCGACTCCCGTCACGAACGGTAACGACAGTGCGGCGCCGCCCACAAAGAAACGCGCGGCGGCCAGTTCCGAGTCTCAACAGCTCGAGAACCTGGAATCAGCAGTAAGTGATTGGCGCAAAGCACATGTCACGATAAATGACTGGCGGAAAGAACAAGAAGAAATGAGGAAGCTGCTTTCAGAAATTCAAACCGGGATCCGCAACATCGGCGTTGCGGTCAATAACCTCACTGCTCGAACAGACAGGGTTGAAGCCCATATAGACAAAATCGAGACTCACATGGGCCTTCGCCCAGGCATGGAAATGATGCCCACCATGGGCCCTACAGTCATTCACCCTAGCCCTATTTCAGGTAACGCACAAGTACAGCACCACGATGGCCAGCCCCACTAACGAGCTCGTGGTGTGGCAGTGGAACTGTCGGGGCTTCACTAAGAAGCAACCACTGCTGCAACAATACGTCCGACACGCGCAACCCAAACCCGACATCATAATGATACAAGAAACAGTAGGTACCGTACCAAAGCTTCCAGGTTACACTGCGCATGCCTCGCCGATTGCCGTTGATCGCGGACTTGCAATTTTAATTCGGAAAGGGACAGTAGCGCAAGAACACAGCGTAAGCGGCACACATGCGGAAAACATGCTTGTAGAGCTCCTTCCCAATAGAACACGCAACCACAGTGTATTTCTCCTCAACGTATATAGTAATCCGGCTCACTCACGGGCTCGTTTCCTCTCTCTGTTCCGAGGGGCGCTTGCCTTGGCGGGCGCAAACCCGTTTCTGGTCGGGGGAGATTTTAACGCCCCGAACGAGGCCTGGGGCTATGGCTACACTACCGCCAAAGGTCGACGCCTGTGGCACGACCTACATGATGCCGAATTAACTCTTATTACCGATCCCACGGCGCCGACCCGCACGGGCACCTCTACGGCACGGGACACGACACCAGACTTGACGGCGGTCCGTAACATCCCTCAAGCAATGTGGCGCAATACCTTTGAAGTTCTCGGTAGTGACCACATGATCATAGAAACACGAATTCCTCAAGCGGGTACACCCCCTTTTCCTAAGCTATTCAAATGGACGGACTGGGACAAATTCCGAAAGCAGCGAGCTGAACAGAGAGGTGAGGAGAACATCGATGACATCGAGGCATGGATGGAAACGCTCAACGACGACATGAACAAGGCGACGCAGACGCTCGCACCCGAAGTCCAGGTTGACAAGATCGACAGCCGGCTAGCCCACCTCTGGGAAGCCAAGACGTCACTAAACGCAAGATGGAAAAAGCAAAGGCACAACCGAAAGCTTCGTAAGAAGATCGCACATATCAATCGCCAGCTGGAAGAACATTGCCGGACCTTAAGCCGCCAACAGTGGTATGACATCTGCAACGCGGTCGATGGGCAGCTCCACAATGGCAGTACGTGGCGCCTCCTTCGTCACCTCTTGGGGGAAACGCAGAGCAAGTCTGCTCAGCAAGCAAACCTGCAACGCCTTTTGCACAAGGAACAGGCTACCACGAGTGATCACGAGCTCGTGACACGCCTGCTAGCCAAGTACTTCCCTCAACGGCCCGATGTTCAACACGGAGATTACACTGGAGAGACAAATGTGACACTCGATGAAGAATTTCACGAGTCAGAGATCCGCGCAGCTCTCCACGACCTTAATGGCAAATCAGCACCTGGTCCCGACAAGGTTACGAACAAGACTCTAAGAAACCTCGATGATGCCTCGATAACCGCTCTTACGGCATACATCAACAAATGCTGGCGAGCAGGTTGCATCCCAGAGGCGTGGAAACGCTCTAAAGCAGTCCTGATACCGAAGCCAGGCAAGCCGTCCAGCCTCGATCACTTGCGGCCCATTTCCCTCACATCCTGCGTTGGCAAGGTGATGGAGCACGCGTTCCTCTCCCGCATGAACCACCACCTCGAGGACACTGGAGCCTACCCACCCACTATGGTGGGCTTCCGGTCACACCTCTCCACTCAAGACGTCATGCTCCAGCTCTACCACCAGATTATCAATGACCCAACTAGTGGCAACCGGGCCATCCTCGGTCTAGAATAGCAAAACCAATTTTTACATGCAATGTGCCAACTTCGTTTAGCTGAGCACCTTCCAAACGTTGTGGTGTCATCGACTTTCAGAGAGCTGCCGGCAGAACCTTGGGCTTGTCTTAAGGAAATGGTCGAAACTGTTTATTTCTTAAAGGTGCGATTTATCCTAGAATTTATTTTCAGTGCTTCCCGCAAAGCAGTCTCTGATGAATTTGTGGAAGTGCTCTGTCCGGTTACCCTCTATTGTTCAGTTCATATTGAACGTCGGTATCTGTATGTCCTTAAGCGAGTCCGACGGATGTGTATTTCTCCTGGACAAGAATTTTCCTTTAATCTACACCCAGAAACACTTCTAGTTAAAGTGGGGTTAGAACCAAAGAACTGTTTTTCACCAGGGTCTACCAATTGCTGCCTGTGTCCTTGGCCAGAAACAATTAATCACTGCTTTGCAGATTGTCAGGACGCTGTGTTCTTTTGGGACATCCTGCAGAAAACGCTAATGAAATATATAGACATAACAGAACACACAAGTCACTATCTGCCATTTAGGAATCCCAGTGAGCTGCCTTACGATATGATTGAACTCCTTGCGTTGCGTTACCTCTGGCAAAGGAGGATGTGTAACAGGCATTCTGAAAGCTCGGGAAGATCCTCTTTCAGGGAGTCTGCAGTCTATGAAAAAAGTGTGTGTTGCTCAGGAGAAGCTGCAAGATTTGATGGAGATACTGAATGTATGCGTATGCATGCCCGATTGTTTAGGTATTTTGTATAAGATGCACTGATTTTGAATTTCTGTTTATGCAATTTGCATGTGTAGTTTCACACACACACACACACACACACACACACACACACACACACACACACACACACACACACACACACACACACACACACACACACACACACACATATATATATATATATATATATATATATATATATATATATATATATATATTGTAATAAGATGATTGATGATGAGGAACTAGGCACAGTCTAGTAGCACTGGCAGGAGACGGACGCTGATCACGCGCACAGCCGACACAAGAGCGCCTTCTTCGTCTTCCTCATCACCACTATATATATATATATATATATATATATATGTATATAAGCTAAACTTCCTCCACAACCGCTTCCACTGGGGTTTGACCACATGCCAGTGAAGCAATATCCATGTGGGAGTCGAGCGCACTAACACAGAGCTGCTATCACGGAACTTATATATATATATATATATATATATATATATATATATATATATATATATATATATATATATATATATATATATATATATATATATATATATATATATATATATATATATATATATATATATATATATATATATATATATATATATATATATAAGTTCCGTGATAGCAGCTCTGTGTTAGTGCGCTCGACTCCCACATGGATATTGCTTCACTGGCATGTGGTCAAACCCCAGCGGAAGCGGTCGTGGAGGAAGTTTGGCTTTCTTCTCACTGGTGGCGAAGGGTAATACTGGAAATGACGAGGTAGACTGATGACGAAAAAAAAAAGAACATTTCCCGCTGTATGATGTCGATGACGCGAACAATCGTCGTCAGCACAACAGAATGGATGGAGGAGGCACACCCAGCTTCGAGCTCTTAACTGATGTTGCAGTAACATAAAAAATACAGAATAAATTATAGTTGATTCACGGTTTGGCGCTGTTTCGATGGGCAATGCGAGGAGCGCAGCATTCGCTTCGAAGTCAAGAGACTTGGTCGAGCTTTTCGATGTTCATTTGATATATACTTGTCACTCTGTAACCTGTCCCTGTAACCTGTGCGCTCAAACAAGATGCGCTCTGCTCACGGCACCGCATTTGCCACATGAGCAATGACACTAAATCATCAGAAGAATGATGCTTCGCCTCTCGACATTTTTAGTGGCACTGATGTGCCGTGCGTGTGAGGCTTGACGCTCCTTGCAACCTATTTTATCAGTGCGGCACTTAGCGAAACATACGTTAACGGGCGACGCAAGGGCCCTTCTCGCATTCCTTTTCAACGCTACGTCCGCCTGTAGCCAACAGTGTTTTCCCTTCTTTTGTGTTCATTTTTATTCGACGCGATTCACTTTCCGATTTTATATACACTGTGCGCCAGACTTGCTTGTTACGTCGCCGGCGGAGCCGCATGGCCGCGTGCAACGAGCAACCAAGCCTATGCGAACAAGTCGACCGCCAAACACAAGACGGTGACGCTTCTTCGCCTTTGGGCAACAGCTCCCAGATAAGGCAAGGCTCACGCGGGCCAAGGCGTCACGTGAAGCAAGGCCGCTATCTGGTACACGTTCAAGAAGCCGGCGTTCGATTTCGCCTCGCGCGATTATCCAGGCTGCGCCGATATCACGACCTAGGTCAATCCAGTCCAATCCCGTGAGGCGAAATCAAACGTCGGCTTTTCGAAAGTGTACAAGATAGCGGCCCAAGTCATGCGATTCCGGCAATCCGACCGACACATGCCGACACTGCAAAGACTGTTTTAAAGCCAATGAGCCAATCTAAGAGTTCGGAGAGCGCCGCAGTCGTGTTGATGCAGTCGAGCCGCATGTGCTGTGCGTTTCAGTGAGGAATGCTGAGGGGCCTCGTGCACTGCGCGTGTGTGTCAGGCGGCCACAGATGCAACTTTGTCTGGTCCGGATCTAAGGCAAAGAAAAGCGACGCTTCTTGCAGTAGTGCGGTGCTGCCCAGAAACTGACACGGGGACACCTCGCAAGGTGAATGACCAGCAAGTTCCCATAGCAACCTTCGCCGCTCGCTTCGTGCTGGGCAAGTTTGAACCAACGCCGCGTGAGAGAACTGTACGCGTGCCTTTGCTACCTCTCCGTACTTGTTTGAGAGTGCAACCACGCGTTGTGTGGTTCCAACGGGTGCCGTGTGTCAGGACGCCGCAGAAGTTACGCGGGAGAACCCAAAGTGACTTCTTTTTTATCCCCAGAAGAAGAAAGTCTACGAACTGGATAAATCAACACATTACCAGGAAAGAACGAAATGCCGGGCATTACGAAGTCAAACGAGTTTGTGGGTAAGTAACGCTGTTCGCGCCAATTGTTCGCTTTCAAGTGCATGTTCTCTTTATCCCAATACCGAGGGCACTGCTACTGATGTCTCGCCAGTTTGGTGCATAAATATCGTTCAAGTATTGGCCTCCATTTGTCTTCTGTTAAGGTTCTAGGTCTGCCAAATCATGAGATTATTTGTACTTCTTGTGTCATTTAATAGTGGCTAGTCGTCACTAGCGTATAGTACGCATCTGTTCGCATGTGCAGCTTAAGGTCTATTTTTATGCATGATGAAATGATACGCGTGACCTGTTGTTATCACATACTTTCTAAACAATTACACTTAAGCCAGTTTTATTTGAGCCTGTTGCAGGTACCATGTCTTTCTTTCTTGCAGTAGTCGCAGAAAAGCGTTCTGGCACGCAATTGAGTCCAGGTTCGCGAAGTGTTAGACGTTGTGCCTCGGTTATCGTTCTTGTTGGAGTAGTATTTGGCCATGGTACCGCAGTTATATGTAGTATTTAACGTTTGTCTGCACTGGCGTCGCTGCGACTGCATCTGACGATCTGACACGTTGCCATCCCAAGATGACAGCGGCTGTGGTGCCATAGCTTCTCATGCTTCGTGGTTGTCATTTCCGACCTGGTCTCGACTTGTCATTGATGTTGGCTGGACGGCTGGTTTTCTCTTCTTTCCCGGTACCGATGGTTGTTAACGCTGTGCTCTGTTCAGCGGACAAGATCGGCGAGCTGGCTAGTGGGTTTATCTGGCGAAGAATCTTTCGCCCTCGTCGGTAGCTGCTAGCGGTGTGAGCGTTATAAGTTGGGACGAGCAGTGAGACATGCACTGTATACACGAATCATCCGAGCCAGACAGGCCTATTGGCGATGACTTCATCTCGGAGATAGCGCTCATCGGCTACCGGTGCTGCCGTATCTTGAATTCGATAGCTTTAAAGCGAAGCTTTCTTTGCCTCTTGGAGTTTTCCACTGCAGCTGCTGTTACTGGTGGTTAAGACAACGCACGTGTGGCAAGCTGCTGTCCACGAGCCTCGGCTTCCCCTCTACGTTGCCGTCTCGCATCGTCACGTTGCTGCTTTTGCAGTTTATATAGGTGTTCTGTGGTTCGGCTTCTTCGGCTCGTTTTTCGACGCTTAGCTGCGGCTTGGCGCGTTCGTATAGCGGAGTCAGACTCGCGCCAACGACGTTTCTCTTAGACTTTACCTTGCATTCTCTCAGCACGGAAAAACAGCACTCGCGGTCGAACGCCTTGCTGCCGCCGCTTCGCTCGTCGCACCTCGTTTCTTGTTTGGCGAGCATCCTCGGCCGTAGCACACTTCCGAGGAGCGCATGCAGTGCTTTATCGATGGTTCGGATGCTTGTTTTGAGCTTGTTCTTTATTGAAACGTACGCTCTTTTGTGTGTTGTATCGGTGATTTCAATGAATGCGCGCACTGTTCGCTTCGCTTTGCTGAGCGTTTGAAGCCTCTGTCCTTACCTCTGCCTCTACCGAGAAAATGCCGTCGTGTGGCGACAGCTTCAAACTGATACATTTCCGTGTCTCTTTTATCTTCACCTCTTCCACCCCACGGAATATCCGTCATACTGTCCTATACTGTGGAGCAAAGCCTACAGTATATCATTGCACCTGAGAATGACCACACCTTCCGGGTTACTTCCCTGTTCTTTCACCTTCACCTTCCTCCTGGAAGACTGCGCTGAGCAGCTTAAACCCGCAGGTGAAGCGACTGCTCATCCGGCGGGCACGTGGAGTGGCGCGAGCCAATAGGTCCCTGAATTAAGGGCTCCACCCTACGAGGAAATCTCCCCACCCCATCAGAAAAAGATATTCTCTTTCTCTCTCTCTGCCTCATGGGGGCATGAGCCATTGCATCTTTTTTTTTGCTTTCGGGGGTATGAGCCATTGCATTTTTACTTACTTGCGGGGCGTATGAGTCATTGCTGCTGATGATAATTTTTCTACCACTCGACTGGATGCCGCATTTTCTTGCGTTGGCAATTACATGGACACTCCAGGCCCACTTTTGCTGTCGCCGTGATGCTATTTTTCAAGGCCATCGCGCATACGAGCCACCTAAGGCCTTCGCCTAATAAATAAATAAATAAATAAATAAATAAATAAATAAATAAATAAATAAATAAATAAATAAATAAATGCTGCACACACTGCAGCTCATTGAGCGACTTAGGCTTACCTGGTACACGTCGACGACCCAGTGGTCCACGCGTCGTACGCAGAGCGGCCTGAGGCGCACGCGCACCAGGTAGTGCGTGCAGGTGGCCACACTGAGCACGGCGAAGACGAAGATGATGCAGGTGGCGTACCACACGTCGATGGCCTTCACGTACGCGACCCGCGGAATGGTGGTACGAACGCTGCCCGCCAGCGACACTAGCGTGAGCAGCGTCACCGCACCCAGGGCCACTCGGGCCTGGGGGATCTCCACCTGGGCCATGAGATGGTGTTATGAGATGCTTTTATTTATTTATTTATTTGTTTATTTATTTATTTGCAAGTCTCCCAGTCTCCTGCAGCAGTATTATGTGAGAGGGAGTGGAGTTCAGCGTTGCTTGTGCGGGCGGCTGCATGTAAGGGTCACGCGGAGTGGCCAGAAGAGACACGTGGTTCGACACTAAGATGGCGGCGGAGAATTATAGCCATCGGGGGTGGGAGAGCCGTGGTTTACGAAAAGTGCGTATAGACTGAGTCGGGGCTTCCGCCGGTCGGTTCGCAGAAGCAGTGCCGTGGCTTTGAAGGCGACCCCTCGCCGCTGAACCGCACCATGCCAAGACGTTCCGCAAACGGACCAGATGCCCCAACGGGGCGTGGAAGTGTTTTCTGCGACGGAGTGTGCCTTGCTTGTTTGTGAGACAAGATAGTCGTTGCACTGCAAAGGATGTGTGGCGACGGCCTTGACGTATTGGAACTCCGGACAGTGTCACCCTGGAGCCTCGTGGCGTGCACACTGCGCCCACCGCAGTGTGATTGGACGAACGATGGGGCGAGACGGTTGCTGGGGATGCTTTTACGTACGTGCAGGGCCGTTGGAGTGGGATTCGTTGGAGATTCGGCTGAGAAAGAAGACCAAATTCTTACTTTTGACTCGTAGTTTGATGTCCGCGCAAATAGTTTCCATTCTATCGCTTGTCAATTCTATCTTAATAAACAGTTAACCCCTTTGCAATCAGCGTCACTGGCTTGCCTACTTTAACGTGACCTCGCGACATCCACAACATCTTCAAGTTTCCCTCACTGACATCGAGGCAAACATCAACTGAGGGGTTTATACAGTATGCTGTATATTGCAAGTGGAATCATTATAGAGTTAGAACTAACAAGACCGCGTACTGTTACGATCGGCTAGTGGGGGTAGCGGGGATAGTTACCTACTAGGCTCTCCTGCCCCATTGCGACGAATGGCTTCGTGAAGCTAACAATGCGTCTCCCTCGGATAGACTACCGGCACTAGCAAGTTGAGACACGTTTCGTGGACTGAGTATTGTTTGTTGGTTCACTGTCACCTTCTAACCACCATAGTCGTTTGACAGACGCCCCAGCTAACTGCTGGGTCATTCCAGGAACCAAGACGCACCAGCTTGAGTCAAGCGTGACAACTCCTGTCTACGGAGCTCCCCTCCTTTCTGCGTGTTCAGTGAACAGAGGTGCGAGAGTGAGTGTGTGAACCCTCGCCCTCAACGCGGCTCCTTCGACTACTTTACGTTCCGATTGGACGAAGGTTGGATGGCAGATTCTCTGGCCTACGAATCCAGGGGGGACAGAGGGGGTTTAAGCAGAAGTTTTTGGCTCCTCTGATGCTTCACTTCAGTCATGCTAGAGTGATGAGGTGTAACGTACTCCACTCTTCATGTAGATATTGTAAATAAACCCAGTATTCCTCGTCCTCGAGGAGAGCACGTTCCTCCCTTCAGCGACGTCCTTAGTGTGAATGAGTCGGACGACGGCATGGGCCAGCCTAACCCTTTTTACATGCTCGACCCCAACTCTTACTGTGCATGTATAACAAATATGCTAAGGTGTGCATAAAACAAGGTTACCTTATACAATAGTTAGCAATAGAAAAAAACAACTAATGGAACCGCTTCAGGAGCATGGAATAAACGGGTACATCTCGTAACACCATGAAGTTATACAATAGTTAGCGATGATCGTGCAAATGATTAATAAGATAAATTATAAAGGAGCAGTGAAAGCAAATTCTCATGAGAAAATGGCAGAGAATGACATAGAGAATTGCGTCACGCGATAATTGGGTGTCCAGTGGTGTCGGAAAGTGGGAGCGGGGGTATAGGGATTTCGTCCGTAGAGTTTCCTACAAAAATCACAAGGGGGAAATACTGGCTCTGTGATCGTTGCACCACTACGGCAATCGTGGTCCATGCTTGTGCCTTCAGACGTTTGTCGACGTTATTTACCATGCCTTAACATTCTGAAATTGTAAGGATTTATGCATAGTTTGTCAAACACAGCAAGAACATTGGTCTCTGCTCACCTGTATAATTGTTACGGATTGTTGTGTTTATAACCTACTGTGTTGTAGAATACGATCTATTTGCCTAGTCACAATCTGATTTGAAGCCGGAAGAACAAAGTGAGGAAAGTCGATGCGCAGCCCATCGTTCCAATGATGACTGAACCGCCATCCATGCAGTTCCCATCGATCGCCAGGATTCCTAGTAATTATTATAAGAAGGTCGGTACGATTGAGACTTTGGGACACAAGACCTCTGAATGCTCCCCACTATTAGGCGGCAGCTTAAGAGTGCATAGGGAAATGCACCGCTGTCCAAGGCAAGGAGAATTTGGGTAGATGCGCGAGGGGGGCCAATCACGTCTGATCATGCCCATGACGTCACGGTGGGGGCGAACGTCTTTCAATGTCGGCGCCTTTCTGGAACTATGATTTGGAGCGTGGAGGCGCAGAGAACTGATGTTATGCGGTTTCGCGAGCGGAACTTGTACTGAATGCTTAGGTTTTCACCGAGTATATATACCGCAAACTTTCTGCTTGCATGTTCATCCCTCACTCCCTCTCTTTTTCTGTTGGTTTCAGCCTCATCTGCTACACTTTACACAACTCTGAACGTCCTCATGTACTGTTTTCTTTATTTCTTCTTTGCCTTGCTTTTCTTTTTTGTTCCTTTTCTCTGCGGTCTTATCTTGACCTAACGCTTATTTTCTATCCCAACGCAGATTAGCAAAAAAGGAAACTCGCATGAAGTTAACGTTCCTGCCTTCATTCGTATGCAATGGGCAACCAGCGCTGAAGCTTTGCGTGCCGACAGCAGCGCCGTAACACACAGCCTAGCGAGCGGTAGACACAGTTTCCAGTAGCACACGCAGTGATTTCGTGTCAGCAAATTCACCGATTGTCTTGAGTCACACTTTTCACGGCTCCTCAAACGGCAGGGAACCGACGTGCTAGGACGTAGCAGCGCATGCGCTCTACGCAGCGCGCATGGCCATGGACAGAACTTGGCTGGCCGCATCGGGCTAGACAAACATTGATACAGGCGCACGTTTCTTATCACTAAATATGTTGTGCCATCTTCGTAGCCTCCCTATCGGACGGTTTCAGCATATTTTAGTAACGCATGAAAAATGTCGTAGCGCCTCCTGGCCAGCGCTGGTTCCCCATACGGCAAATACGGTGGATGTAGCAGGTTTCACGTAGCTGAGCGTGGAACAGGCCAGATCGGCGCGAGTTTTTGGCTGGGTGTCACGCTATTTGGGTCATATAAGGCCTATGTTTTAATGGCAGATGCCACGCAGTGGGACGTGCACGATTAATGTGTTTGTGTATATCACGCGTTTGACTCCACGTTCACCTTAAGTATAAGAACAACGGGGACGATCGAGGATCAATAAGTGTGACAGTTCTAGAGGTTTTGCAGATTAACAGATACCGCAATAAATATATAAGAAACTATTGTTTCAAGCGCAGGTTTTCTTTTTAACGCGATAGCGTTAAGGGCCCCGTGTCGCGCAGGATCCGTCGTGGGCGTACCGCGTCGACCGTCGTCCCGGCAAAATTATTTCGCACCACGCATACCCAACCACGCAGCCCCTCCATGTAGCGCAAGGAAGTTACTGAACTAACTGAATTTCTCAAGGTGAAATATGTCAGAAAAATTTTAAAGTACGACTTATACACAATCTACAAACACGAAAGCGTGGGATTGTAATTTGAATATACGAGACAACATAATTCTGTTACGCCGAAACTCGAAACACAAACCCCTCTTGTAGCGTTTCTACCATACATAGAGCGGCCATGGCCTCCGAAATATGAGCGCGCCGGCGCGGGCAAATATCACAGGCTATACAGCGGCGCGCCCGGTTCCTTGCAACACATCCAGAGGGCGCTCGCCTCCGCCGCATTGCAGCCCACGCAAGAGGCCGTGTTTCCACCAGAACGCTCGCCTTCGTGCATAGCGTTCGCCGCCAGCGTTTCCCGGTAAACATTACGGTTACATAAGCTGCAGTTGCCTGGAATCGTGAGAAGCAGTCAGGGATCTTTGAATGCGGTCGTATTCCGCTCTTAAAGGCGAAGCTAAAGCGTCCCCCCAATTTTTGTTGTAGTAGTTGTTTTACTTACCTTTAGCCAGAGGCAAATCCATGAGGCACACACAATCAGGCTACTGGGCAGATATACGTAAATGAGGTAGTATCCACGGAGACGTTGAAGCACAAATGTGTACTGAAGAACCGTGAAATTCCCTGAAAATTGCAGACTTCAGTTTGCATGGCTTTGTTGAGAGGTTGTGCATGGATGCGGCGTGACGCATGTCAGAATCCCGAACACTGGTGCGCGTTCGTGCTTAGCGTGTGCGCAAACACAAAAGGACATAAAATGATTAACAGAAATTGTTATAGAAAGGGAAATATTAACTTAATTCTCTCGCTTTATCGCGCGCGCACGTGTATATACACTGCTTTGGGGAAGGCGGGCGATGGCTCTTTTTATCATGTGATATGATAACTTCAGAAATTATGTTGTTTGGCTGCATGCGGTCTGCTTTTGACATCCGTATCTAGTATCAATGTAGCACGGAGAAACAAAATCGTATAGAAAGCTTGCTGACGCTTATATATCACTTTAGTTTGGCTTTAGTGGCCGCCATGTCCTATTTTGTTTTGCGTTATTCTGTGAACACGAAAAAAAAAAGAAGGAAGAAAGCAACGCACTCTTGACCTTAGGCTGATCACCTTTTGGCTACTTTTGAATATTTCCTTTACGGTTTTCGCAGTTTCAGATCTGGCAACAACACTTGGCAGTGCTATTGCTGTAGCATTCACAAGGTGTGTGCACTTATATACTGGGTGCCCCACACTCTTAAATTTAAGTTTGCGCCCTTTGGGGCTTATCTTGTCCCACAACAATAATTGCCATCTGTTTTGCTTGCGTTTCGCAACTTTCCTGTTGAGAATGCTGCGTCACGCTGACAACGCGCAAGCCGCTCGTGACTTGGACGTACTGGGCTCGCAGCGTTAAAGAAAGAAAATGCAGGCAAGACAGATGGCGATTATCGTTGGGGGACAAGATAGCACCCAAAGGGTATTAACTTTAAGAATGCGCGTAACTTGGGACAAAGTTAAAATAATATATACAAGTGCCACGTAGTTGTACAGAACCAAGATAATGCAATTTGCCGTGGCTTGCAGTTTGTCAGAAAATTGCCTGTGTTTCAGCTAATAACATAATTAGTTATTAATAATAATATGTTGTACGAATAGTACACAAACAAATGTTAGATCCTGATAACAAAATGCCGGTCACTGTTACAAAATGGGCACTGAGACTAAAAAAAAAAAACGAGATATATTGTCTAACCTGTTGGAAGCTCTTTGTCTAAGGTGGCGTTGTAGCTGTCAACAAGCTGGAACTCGGAAAGTATGACTGGACGTTGGAGCGTCACTGGTTTGTCGTCTTTCCAGATCAGGTCGATCTCGTTCACTGTATATGCGTCTGTGTTTGTGAAGAGGAACGACGGGAAGGGAAAGTGAATATAAATCTAGCGCTGTTCGTAGTCTGGTTAGCGAGGCAACAGATCGCAGTGGTAGCAAAAGCGTAAAGTATTACACTAGTTATTTATCAATGACTTGAAGATTACAGCTCTGGTTAGCAAGGTGACAGCTTGCATATATAACTTAGCAACGTAAAGTATTTCACTAGTTGTTTCTCGATTACTTGAGTATTACAGTTCGTAATTTGGTTAGGGAGACACGAGCTTGCAGTGATAACTTAGGAACACAAAGTATTGCAACTCCCTTCAGTGCTGAGTGAATTAAAAACGCATAGAACGACACTTACATGGTCGCATTATGATGTGGCATTTTTGCGTGTCGAAGGGATAAAGCTGAAAGTCCATGGGGCATGACAGTCGAAGATTTAACCTAGGTGGAACAGAAAGTGCGAAAAAAAGTATCAGTACTCTGACATAAATTCCAATATTATGGTAAATATTTACGTAAAGATAACAAATGAATGACCTAGAAAATTCATTTTGTTACAACTGCGGTGCATTAGTTAAAGGAAAATTAAACTAGGTACATAAAGTCTTGCTGAATACTTCTACAGATCTGCTCCACCCCGCCACATTAAGCTTACTTTACTGTTCAACTTACCAAACCAATTCAGTAAAATTTTTCTTTATTTGCGTGAAACACCGTATGCGATGGAACAATGATTCAATCGCAATTTAAATATTGCGATAATTATTTACTGGTAGTGTAAGAATTGCTTTCAGTTCAATCCTAGTTTCTCAAACCAGCAAATGTGTGCTACTTCACAATGACATAAAACTGGAGTGGCAGCTACAACTGTCGTCCCTTCGGATACGAGTGTCGTCGACTTGGCATCGAGGGCAGTGTCCAGTGTTCTCTAGCACCATCACGCGCCTTATGGCTTGCATACCGGTGTCACGTTACCATGAAACAAAATGTACTGTTGTCACGCGCACGCACTGTGATGTCAGTATTGTGACGCTTACTGTCAGTACACGTCACTTTGACGTGCTGAGTTTTCGCGGTTTTGTGACGTCGTGTAACGGAATCGCCATGTGGGGCAACTCGAAAGCGTTTGACGAATAACGGAAGGCTAATGATGAAAAAGGCGTAGAATCGGAAGGATTTGTTTTTTGGTTGTTTGGTCTAATCATGCATAATGAGTGTGTACCAGTCATATCAGCTAAGGGGTTCTCACAGTTTTCGGGACGTCGCGTGACGGACGGGTTAAGTAGGCGTGGCCAGAAAAATTGTGACCAATCGTGGAGGGTAATGGCAGAAAATGGAATAGAAGTAGATTGGAATAGCTTAACGTTATAGGGCCCGTGGTTACCATAACAACATTGTCATGATATCATAAAAACGAGCAACTCGTCGCAAAGAAAAGCGGGAGAAGACCTACCACTGCTAAATATAGGGACAGTGAAACGGTTTTTGAACAAGGAAAACGTTTCCTATGCGCAATACTCCCGTAAACCGTTGAGCCAAGATTTATTCCACTGCAGGCAGCAGGGAAACTACAATCTCTTATGATAATTTGGTCTCTTCTGCGGGTTTCGAGAACCCACTCTTTTTCGCCTTATGCGCCGTTAGCAATGACGCTACACCAGCAGATGCGACGGCCCGTAGACGCCATCTATCTGTCACCGTTCCTTACTCTTTCGGGTACCTTTTTGAGACGCCAACCTCGAAGGGTTACCCTCATAGCAAGTTCAGTCAGAAACCACCTAAGCGCGACTGTCGATGTTAATGCAATTAGCATTAGATGAGATTATGGGGTTTCACGTGCCAAAACCACTTTCTGATTATGAGGCACGCCGTAGTGGAGGGCTCCGGAAATTTTGACCACCTGGCGTTCTTTAACGTGCACCTAAATGTAAGTACACGGGTGTTTTCGCATTTCGCCCCCATCGAAATGTGGCCGCCGTGGCCGGGATTCGATCCCGCGACCTCGTGCTCAGCAGCCTAACACCATAGCCACTGAGCAACCATCATCATCATCATCATCATCATCATCATCATCATGATCATCATCATCATCATCATCGTCAGCCTGGTTACGCCCACTGCAGGGCAAAGGCCTCTCCCATATTTCTCCAACAACACCGGTCACGATCACGAGCAACCACGGCGGGTTGCAATTAGCATTGAAGCATTGTGGCGACACGTGGCATTGGCCAGCACCGGAACGCGTCGTGTTTGGCCCTCTGTTGAATGGGGTAGCGGACTTCTGCCGCCTTGGCGGACCTCTGAAATATTTGTTTCCTTTTGTGGACCATCGCCATTCCGCAACGCACGATTCCTCCGGGAGCCTGCCATGACGCTGAAAATGCGCGGCGAGGATGGAAGTTGCTATCGAATATCTTGAGTGGCCCCGATCTGAAACCGTAAAATCTCGACGTTTCTGACCATTTAGAACAGAACAAGGCATGTAGAATGCAAACTTGCATGTATACTGACCGTAGACTATAGAGGACGCGGCCATCGGGGAATATACTGACGAGGCTGGTGGGCACGGTGATCTCCTGCACCCGGGCCGCCTTTACGTTGACGAATATGAGGTCGGGTTTCCACAGCTGGCCGGCGATATCTCCGCCATTGATCACGAACGTCTCGTTGACGCCGTGTCGCAGCAGACTGAGCCGTGGGTCGAACCAGGACTCGCGTAGGTACAGGTTCACTGTGTAGTCCTGCGAAATGTGCACGTGGCACAGGAGCCTCACAGCGTAGTACGGCACCGACAAAGCTTTTTTAAAGTGAATAGTTATCTTTGGCTCTCTCGCCTGTATTCGCGGCGGGCGGTTGTAGTCGGACCTTCACCGCAGACAGGGGCGTAGCCATAATTTTATTTTTCGGATAGAGGGGAGGGTGAGGGTGGCGGGCAATCGACCGGGGACGCGAAGTGGGAGGAAGCAGGAAGGGAGCTTAGAAGGTCGCATACTACAGTTGAAACTCGATTTAATGAAGTGAGGACCATGCTCGAATTATTTCGTTTAATCGGGAAACTCGGAAAATCGAGTAAGGGATCTTTCGGTGCTTCGAAATCTAAAATTGTAACGTAGCGTCACCCAAAAGGTACTGCGGCATTCTATTTGGCGCTAACCCATGCCTGTGCGTGTAAAAAGTACGCGGGGATGGCCGAACTATCGCCGCCCCTAGGGCCATCTGGTACTTAAGAACGCTATAGTGACTGCTGAGTCCGTTGTTCCATGCATGGGCACGGCGGTCGACCTCGTCAAAATAAAGCAACGTTTTAACGCGACAGAGTTATAGTGCACGCTCGAAGAAAAAACCTTGTGCGCCAAAATTAGAAATAAATCACAGCTATTTTTACTCACTTATTACTGGAACAGCTTCGTTAAATCGCGCTTAATGCAAGCTAGTTTCGTTAATTCGGGTAGACGACAACATTCAACCTATATGTGTGCTTGCCGGGGAATGGAAATTTCTTCGTTAGATCGGGAACTCCGTAAAATCGGGTTCCGTTAAATAGTTTCTCTGCAACCTAATTTCGGGGGGGGGGGGACACGGGTGCTCGGTGTGCCCCCCCCCCCCTCCTTGGCCACGCCACTGGCCACAGATTCAAAGGCGCCCATTCAAATAGCGAGTGGTGTTGTGCGAGAGGCTTCGGGGGCCTGAAGGTTTAAGTGGCATGGTGGAGTGCTCAGTAAGGACATCTCTCCTCCTCCCTCACCGCCTTCACACCCCGAGGAGGCTGCAGGAGAGGAGGACCGCAGCCGCCTTCCGCGTCGTAACCACTGCCGCTGGAGAGGTACATATGAGAAATCGGCTTAGATGCATGTACGCGTATAAGTCGATATAGGCACCTGCAGATGAGAATAGTGTCTTTTCCTCTTCACATTCACTCTCTCTCAACATATGTACAGATGCGCTTGTTGCTGCCTCTGCATTTATGGAGTAATGCAACGTAACAGCAAATGCTACCCAAATGCCCCCGTCGCAACGATATGCGCTTGCAAGAACATGATTCGGTTAATAAACGAGTGACTTTCTAGAAGCCTAGCTTCGGCTATTCTCTTACATTGACAATCATCATTGACGCTTCTCGCACATTTTTATTTTATTGTGAGCTTATCCATAAATGAACACCATACGGTATTTAACGTTGTGAGGAACGCGTTGAATATGTTGCGAGTAGATTTCTTAACTATCGGAATTATCACTAGCTGAACCGCTATAGGAACAAAACGAATTTCGTAATAATAATAAAAAACAATGTTCACGTGCTTCTTGCGGGGAACTACCCGAAAGCCAATCGCGATTTGGAGAAAAACTAGAAATTTGAGGCTTGCCTATGTTCTAAATCATTATACTTTTATCTCGCGCTTATGTGTGACAATGTAAAGGGGGTCCTTGTAAAGGGGGTCCGAACCGCTGTCAAGGGAATTCACTTTCACTTTTTAGTTCGGACCTTCCCCCATTCAATATGGAAATAAATTCAATTCAATTCATTTCAATTCAATGCGTCCTTGTTTCTCCTTGTGGGTTTCCATGTCATATGTTTAAAGCTAATTTACTTCAACTAATTTTTCTTTCTTACTCATGGCACCTTAGCCTGCCCATACGTGAACAGGAATGTCAAGAGGCAGGTGAATCCCAACCTTAACCTATTCTGTGTCATACGTTGTGCTTATATGGCAAGACTAGCTTTAATGAATTTGTCGCACTTAAAACAAAATTTCGAATTATAGCGTCTGATTTGAACACGTACCACTTATGAGTTATCGCCTTCGACGTTTCGTGGCGTTGTCGATGCTTCCCAGTGTGTTAAACACGAAGGACACTAATGATTGCGTGTCCATTATTTTTTTTTTTTGCCCGTGCACGCCTAGTACGCTGGGAAAGCAACGGTAATACCCCAACGCTTAATCTAGGGCGAATTTCATGGCACATTCGGCCGGTCGTTTGAGGGCACTACGGCAGTTCAACAACGGTCGCCAGGATAGCGGGTGAGCGTCAATGTGGACATTAGCGGGTTCTTATTGACGGCAACGAACTGCAGGTTATCGCTACCATACCCGCTAGTTCCTGTAATACAGCTTTATATCCCTTTTGTAGCAATGCCAGAACGCCCTGAAATGGCCAGTGGAATATGGCCGTTAAAATAATTGGCCAACGTCTCGATGTCAAGAAAAAAGAATAATATACAAAGCTTACAACTCGAACTCCACAGAACCATACAGACATCACCAGTACGTCTTTACATAAGCTTTGTTATTTAGAGCCTAGACTCACAAAGGTTATCATTAGAAAGAAATAAACTAAGCTCGCAAGCTTCGAACTTCACATATCGTATGTGAATGGTAATGAACGTAACGTTGTTACATCAGTTGTAAATTGCTGCTTGATTGCGACAAAATGTCGATTTATAAGTTGGCAGTAGTTTAGGAAGCACGTATGATATGCCAATTTTTGTGTGCTTAGGATGCTCTGACACGCTTAGTTTTGCATAACTTTCACATTGTTCCTTTGGCATAGTTGCGATTGTAGACTTGGTTTCTGAAATTCGCTTTAAATCCTGAGATTTTCACTGATTTACCATAAAATTGAGTCGAATAAAGAATTCCTCCCTAGGCAGTCTCTAAAATGTGTTCTTTTGTTATTTTTTATGCAATGGCTTTTATTTGACATTGTTACTGTGGTTGCCTGTATAAGAAGATACTTTCTTTTTTTTGTTCTTCATGTAGTTGAATAGTGGCGCAAGAGACGCAGGCGATAAAAAGCAATCTACTTATGAAAAAAAAAAACACACATTTGGGGATTTTGTGCGTGTGCTGCAGCTTAGACGCCGTGGATTGTGACCGTAATACTTTTTTATATGACCACATGTTTTGCCATGCGGCACAACATAGTTTAATATCGTTGGCGCTCAAAAAAAAAAAGACAAAAGAAGTCGGAGTTTCGATGGCGCTTTATGAGAATGCAATACCGAATACTCGAGAAATGAAATAGGGCTATATATTTGGTTTCTGAACCAAGCTATGTGCGCACAGGAGCGAATTAATGCACGTAAGAGCTGAATAAATAATTGAAGTAAAAACATGCAAACAGGTGTGCAAGTATATCACACAGTTCGCGACAGTCGCAGTCTGCGCTACTACCACGGTCGCGGCGTTTCTTGCTCGTTTCTAAGGCCTTCCCCCTGAAGCCTCCTTCGGTAGTGTTATTTGACTCTGAGTTTGACGTAGAAGTTCTGCGGAAACCCGCAAGGTGGAGAGAAGTAATGAATAAAGGGAAAATGAGACATCCACCTGTTCGTAGCAATTGCTACAAAGGAAACCCATACGGGTTCCTCGAAAGAAAGCCTCGTATGGGTTTCCTTTGTAGCAATTGCTACGAACAGGTGGATGTCTCATTTTCCCTTTATTCATTGTTATTTGACTCGTTCCGTTGAACTCCTTGCAGTTGTTGTAAAGAGAGAGAGAGAGAGAGAGAGAGAGAGAGAAAACAAGGTTGTTGCAAAGCTTCCTCGCAACGCCTCCGTGGCGTGCTGTCGCTTAACAGCGATAAACCAGATGCCTCTCTGCGGCTAAGAAATCATACATCGAAACAGGAAAAGTAAGGTCTACCTTACCTACCTTATTTGGACTACCTGGGTTTCTTTAACGTGCACCTAAATCTAAATACACGGGTGTTTTCGCATTTCGCCCCCATCGAAATGCGGCGGCCATGGCCGGGATTCGATCGCGCGACCTCGTGCTTAGCAGCCCAACACCATAGCCACTAAGCTACCACGGCGGGTTACATGCTGCAAAAGCAAGTCCTTCAAAATTTTCGTCTTGGATCTTGCTTGGTGTTGCTTTAATGGTTAGTATATACGCGGCATTGTTTGGGCGTTTGGCACGCTTAGTCCTCCCCTGTCTCTAGGTAATTGAAGTAAATCTTTTCTTACAGGCAGCGGCTTGTTTTCACATAAATATCTATAGACTAACGTTGTGATTCTATTCACCGCATTGCGGGGTATGATAGCTGGTCGTACTACAAGAAATGCGTGTGCACATGCTTTTGTGTTGATGCTTTCTATTTTTAGCTTTTAGTGATTGACACGGTGTTGCTACGTTTCTGAGTGTTTTTTCTATTCTTTTTATTGGTGTTTCCCACGTCTGCGGCGATACTTTTTCTGTCTCGTAAAAGACGCCCAGTACTTTCTGCTTTTTAGACTAGGCGGGAGATCTACGTCACCAGAAGGTAAAGCATTGCTTTACTTAAATTTAATTGCGCGCCAGACATTGGCGCCTATTGTTTATTTGCTTAGAAAAAGTTTATTTCTACAAGAGACGATACGAACACTGATTCACAGTCACGGCACAATTCTACCAGGACGATTACATAAACGAAGTACGAAGCATTGTATGCGTGGCACGCTTTGAAAGAAGTGTCCGAGTCCACAGTCACTAACAAAAAACCACATAGACCCACAGAAAGGCACAGTTACACATAAATTAATTGTCGCATTACACAAAAAGACGATTACATATACGAAGTACGAAGCATTGTATGCATGGCACGTTTTGAAAGTCTCCGAGTCCACACTCACTCACAAATAACCACATAGACCCACAGAAAGGCACAGTTACACATAAAGTAATTGTCGCATTACACAAAATGATGTTCAATATATAAAGTATACAGAATGACTGAATGCATCAGATTACGTGTCATTGGTTACACATAAATTAATTGTCGCATTGCACAAAACGATGTTGAAATATAAAATGTTGCAGGCACCAGCATTGCTTCGTGTCCTTGGAGCCAAAGAAATGAAGGCGCTGCGAAGTACGCTAACTTGATTAGCCTCCGTACTTGCACTGGTTCAGTGGGCAGATTTCGTTTACGCATATAGTGAGCATTGCGGGTAACTTAAACTAAAAGACGCGACTACAAAATTCTTTAAGGTTTTCTTCATACCTTTTAATCCAGCATCACAGAACGCAAGGTAAGACGGGAAAGTATGCTTCAGAAATGTTGGCTTCTAAAATATACAAAAGAAAAACTCCTTCGCGGTTTCGTATCAAAGTGCCTCTTCCTCTTCACAACCACAATCTCTCAATCCGAGAGAACCAGAAATATAATGCTTGATAGAGAAATGGAAAGCCTGCTGGCCCAATGTGCTGACCGCACCGTAACAGTCTGGCGCTGGTCTAGCAC
Organism: Dermacentor albipictus; assembly: GCF_038994185.2. Lineage (NCBI taxonomy): Eukaryota > Metazoa > Arthropoda > Arachnida > Ixodida > Ixodidae > Dermacentor > Dermacentor albipictus. Next base: position 78,123,652 of record NC_091824.1, read on the forward strand.
ACGGCTGACAGGGCTGTCTTCATGGGCGATCACTTTCGGAGATACTTTTACTCCTCAAAATTTCACCAGTCTCGCGTCGGACGCGTCGTTGTCTGCCAGCGACAACGTTCCGGCAAATAATTCAGCGTGCCAGGAACGCTGGCAGTTGGCACAGTGCCGGAACGCTGCAGCCCGTATAGACGCTGAACGCGTCAGGCGATACAGTCTTGTGAAATCTTGCAAAAGTGAGAGTATCCCCTATCGCCGGTCGGCAGCGTGGGGGACATGGAGGAAGGAAACTGAGGAGAGGCCCTACCACCTCCGCGCGATAGGAGAAAAGTGTGGAGGAAATGACGCAGTAAGTTCTCCTTTGTATTGCTGCTTTTTTTTTCTTCGCTGTAGTGGCCCCGCCTTTCGGGCCACAATGGCGGCTTTGTTACTGTTCTGTGCGCTCACACGTGTAGCTCCGTAGGTTTCGTACCGTGGCAAAGGCGCCGTGCGGGCAGGTTTGCGTTGGTCTCCGTGTTTTGTTGCGCTGCGTTACCTGGACCGTGCTCTACCGGATGTTGCTGTGGCCAGGTGGGACAGGAGGAACTAAAGTTCGTGAAATGAACGCGCATGCGACGCTGTACGCAATGTACCGCGCCACGGCAATGGCTACGGACGAGGAATATTTGCGGGAAATGTTGCCCTCTTTCGCGGAATCATGCTAACGTGCTAACGATTGCTTAGTATTGCTGCGGAGCGCGCGGGTCCGCGCAGCACCGCTGCGCGCAGCGCGGCGTTATTTCGCGAGAAATGTAAACAAGAGAGGAGAGCTGGCCCGATAGGCGGAGCAACGCCATGAGCAACGCCAACTTCCGGCTTCACTTTAGCTTCAGAAAGAGTGACGTCAGGGCCTCTCCTTAGTTTCCTTTCTCCGTGGGGGGGGATGTGAACGGAAGGAAAGATGACAGATATGGGAAGGAAGAGAGTGCGCGGAGCTGGCAGCTCTGCCGGTGTGAACTGCTTTGCAAACGCTAAGCTCTTTCAGTATAGAAGCACGGAAAACGACAAATATATGGAGCCTTGATGTACACGCTTGCACCCAAGCGCTGTTTCACAGCTCTCAAAACAGGGTGCGTATCTGCACGTGAAGGCTCTCTAGACAAATCCCGCTGCGCCCGCTACCACGCGGGCGCGTATTCCACTACGTCGCGTACGTTGGGTACGTCATGGGTACGCCGTCAATCCAGTCCTATCAGTGATGTTGACCAGGCTACATACAATGTGCCTTACCTCGTAAGTGCGTTAAGCGTAGTTAAGCGTAAGTGGGTAAAGCCACGTGGCCAATCCAAGCAACTTGTACATTTATAAGGCTGCGAAGCTGTGGTATTCTGACACCCTTGGGATGCCCTACAAGGGATTTGTTTTGCCCCTGCCCGCAATCTACCGAATACAGTGCTAACGCCTCAATATATTCGGTGCAATTACTTCGCTTTAGCAGAGCTCATATCACTTCTATATTACCCGTTATATCCCACGCATATTCGCGCATGATCGTATTCAGCAAGTGTCCACTTAGCGGCCTGTCCATTTCGGCCGCCGCTGATTGGTGGGAGCAGTACAAGCGAGAAGAAGACTGGCTGGGGGCGCCTCGTTCTGGTTTGCACTCCAGCCCAGCCAATCAGCACTTAAGCATCAGCGTACAGAATACTTGTTCTGGACGAAGAGAAGTCTTTCTCATCAACTCACTCTTTTCTCTGCAGTCTGCCCTTGTCAATTTTTGTACAAGGCTACACTGCGCATTACTTGGACTGCCTAGCTATATATTTTTTTCTCTTAATGTCAACTAGAATATCGGCTATCCTCGGCTTGTCTCTGGTGTACACAGCTATGTTCCTATCTCCTAACGTTACGCCTAACATTTTTCGCTCCATCGCTCTTTGCGTGGTCTTTAACTTGTTCTTGAGCTTTCTTGTAAACCTACAAGTTTCTGCCCCATATGTTAGAACCGGCAGAATGCAATTATTCTACACTTTTCTTTTAAACGCCAGTGGTGAGTTCCCAGTCAGTATTTGGTAATGCCTGCCGTATGCATTTCAAACATTTTAGAGCGCAGCTCTTTGGCGTACGTTCCTGGGTTTCGCGTCGTCGCCGGCGTTGTCGTCGGCCTCGTAACCAGCTCCGCCCCCCTTTCATCCCCCCAGCACTAGCAGCGACCGACTGATACCGCTTTCGTGAGTCCGCTACCGCACTCACGAAAGACGTCGTGCACTTCCTGCAACTCGCATTAACCGTCCATCGATCCACACCGATGTTAGTAGTGGGGGACTTTAATGTTGACATAAAGACAAACAGCAATTTCCTAACACTTATGCGGGAGAACATCCCGTTCCTCTCGCTCGTAACGCGTCCCACGGCTGTGACAACCTCGCGAGGCACTTGTATAGATCTCGTCTTTGAGAATCAAGCATTGGTGTACCAAGTCGAACATATATCAGTCTATTTCTCCGACCACAAAGCTTCCTTCATGACTGTCAAGAACTGTTAGTGGAGTCTTTGTTAAAGGAATACGTGTGAAAAATAAAAAAAAATTCTGTGATAGCGCATACATGTGTTGCTCGATTTCTTTGCCTCAATCTATAGAAAAGGTGAAACAGCTTATTTGCTGCGCTCAAATTTCGCATTAGGAAGTAACGTAATCGTCGGTAATTTTTTATTCTGTGAATTTCATTCTCGTGATCCGGGTCCCCTGTGATAACTGACCTATAGATGATCGTACTCCTGTACAGACTCTAGAGGTTGATTGTGGATCTCAAATTCTTGTTCCCTTGTGAATGCACCGAACATTGTCTTCTGCATAGTAATCTTCAACCCCACTGTTACACTAGATCGGCTATGCTCCTGAATCATTTGCTTTATAGCTACACAAAAATGTATTTCGCCCGATAATGCAAGTGTTAGAATGTGTTACCTATATACCCTGAAGAGCGCTACTTACCATGTTGGAATTGTCCAGGGGCCCGAAGCTGTTGACCCAGAGCTCGACTTCCACCATTGTTGGCTCATCTGCAAGGCACGGTGTGATTTGCGATTCCAACTTTTGTAATCTCTGATTTCCCTTGTTTGAATATAACGTGTCAAATAAGAGAGGCTTCTGCTAAAGGAAGTTACTCTTCCGGACAGATGAATGTAGTAATAAAACCGAGCACACTTACCGCTAGCGGCCCCACGTATGGGCAAGCTCTCACTTTTTGCGAAGTTTTAATTCGAGTAGCATTCTTAGGATACTTCATGACATTTTCGATATCTATCACAAGAAAATCACGGTATCTATCATAGAAAAAAAAACCTACCACATTAAGGGAAGGAGAGAGTAAAATAAGCAAAGGCCGATTGGTTAACTAACTAGACCTTTATGTCGTTTGCTGCAGTGAACGTGGGGTAGGGCGAGCAAACGAGAGATCACAGAAGTTCAGATAATGCACTTTACGAAATCCAACGTTCTTAAAACAGCTTTACACTCAAGTCGGTCCCTTTAAGAAACTGAAGCCAAACTAAAACAAAACTGCCGTAAAAGCGATTAGTCAGAATGCTTAGATGACAATGTGCATGTAAGCAACTCAAGAAAACAATTGCCGCAACGAACGAAGAAGAAGGAAATGGAAAACTCGTAGTACATTGTGCAAACTCACCAGTTCCGTACGTCGGCCACAGCCTTTTGTCGTAATCCTCCAGAATGTCGTCGATGAAGCTCATGTTTTTGCTTGGCACTTGCTGCGGTATCAATAATATTTCCGCAATAACCTTGCTGAAAGAAAAAAAAAGTAAAGTGCTGCTTGAATCCTTATTACCGCACGGTTATGCGGTCTAGGAAAGTATCCTACTGCGAGAAAGCTAACCTAAAGTTCTTGCTTTTGGTATACTGTCAGAAGTCAAGAAGCAATTTGTATAATAAAAGCGTAAATTTACGCCGTTGTGCTTATTTTATTGTTATTATGTGCGTAATTTTATATTAATAGTTTATTTAGGTTGTATAATTTTAAAGGCCTCCCATCCTTCAAAGTAGTAATGAAATTTTCGCATACAGCATTGGTGACGTTGCTTTGCACTTTGACAGGACTCCTGCTTTTCTTTTGTCACATTACAGTCAATTACACATAGTGCAATGCTCCCTCATAAAAACGAGCTACTGTGCGCTTACTCTCCGAAGCCCGCGTTTGAAGGTCTTGGGGCTGCTATTGCAATAAGCATAGCGAGGAGCTTGTTGGCCACTCTCCTTTGACGTTCCATGACCACTTCTATAGCTGGAGTGCGGGGATCCGTTTGAATTAGCGTTTCATCACCAGGTAATTCTCTGCTGCACTGTGGCACTCTCCCCTTCTCTCCCCTTCTCTCCCCACTCTCCCCTGTGTGCGCGCGACCCTCGTTTGCTGTAAACAAACAACCAAACTGGTGCACTGCTTTGTGAAGCGGACGTGACAGGGTCGGCAGTCAGTGTACATATAAACGCCGGAAGCAGGCACCGACGCCACCGTAATAAGTGTTTCAAGGATATCAGAGGGAGGACTACCTTCTGTTCTTTAGGTTTCTTTTGTTCTTGTGGAGGGACGTCCGGCTTTTTCAGGAGGCGTGTACTGCTCGTATCTATTTGTTCGACCTCGCGGGTATACGTGTCTAAACCAAATGAAAATGAAATTCCGTCTATCTCGCTGAGGCTATCTAACGCGTCGTTGCGATGACTCAATCTAGAGGTGGTGTTAGAACATTTAATTGCCAGCTGTAGAAATGTCGGTGTACATCAGCCGTATGATTTCTAAAAAAAATTACCGACGATTACGTTACTTCCTAATGCGAAATTTGAGCGCAGCAAATAAGCTGTTTCACCTTTTCGATAGATTGAGGCAAAGAAATCGAGCAACACATGTATGCGCTATCACAGAATTTTTTTTAATTTTTCACACGTATTCCTTTAACAAAGACTCCACTAACAGTTCTTGACAGTCATGAAGGAAGCTTTGTGGTCGGAGAAATAGACTGATATATGTTCGACTTGGTACACCAATGCTTGATTCTCAAAGACGAGATCTGTACAAGTGCCTCGCGAGGTTGCCACAGCTGTGGGACGCGTTACGAGCGAGAGGAACGGGATGTTCTCCCGCATAAGTGTTAGGAAATTGCTGTTTGTCTTTATGTCAACATTAAAGTCCCCCACTACTAACATCGGTGTGGATCGATGGACGGTTAATGCGAGTTGCAGGAAGTGCACGACGTCTTTCGTGAGTGCGGTAGCGGACTCACGAAAGCGGTATCAGTCGGTCGCTGCTAGCGCTGGGGGGATGAAAGGGGGGCGGAGCTGGTTACGAGGCCGACGACAACGCCGACGACGACGCGAAACCCAGGAACGGACGCCAAAGAGCCATTTGTGTAGCCAGCACTCCTCCACAGTCTCTCCTCCTCCCTTCCATCATCCTCCCTCGCCCGGAGAGCCGACAGCGCGCATGCGCGGCGGCGGAGCAGATTCGTCGGCGAGCTGGTTACGAGGCCGACGACAACGCCGACGACAACGCCGACGACGACGCGAAACCCAGGAACGGACGCCAAAGAGCTGCGCTCTAAAAAGAAAGATACTCATATTGAGAGGTTATTATGCGCGTTGATACGCAGTCTACCACCAAGTGGCTTGAGGATCGCAGATTTCATCATAGAAAGTGTGCCAGTTAACGTGTCTTGGAGCAGTTATTGGTGGCCTCCAATAAATCCTCGCTTCTGGCTATGATTAATTGAAGTCTAGATGCCTATTTGGGCAAATGCTTTAGGGGAATGGATATTGCGTTGTATATGCCCAGGTATGACTGACTACGAAACTACACACGCGATTGCCCATAGTGAGTCAAGTGTCGCTTCAGAGTTTGCCCTCGACCAGATCCATTCAGAGAAGCTGCATAAAAAAATGGCTGTGGCTTAGGTAAGGTTAAGCCCAGGATGCGAAGCATACTAGCCTTTATTTTAGTTGTTGAACCACTGTTTAGCCTGGTGAACTGCTGTTGCTTGGCTATATTTGGTTCGGCTAGACGAAGAAACAACTCATGCAATACTGCTTCGCCTTCAAGAGTGGAACGCGACAGCGTTCCCGTCGACCCGCCAAGGGGTGTAAGACAATGGGCTACAGGGCAGCGACTACGCGCCCCACATTGGACGCGGTGAGCGTCGAGCAAAGCAGCGTTTGGCGCGGCAACGAAATGTGCGCATGAGCAAGAGACGCACGCCTTAGAAACAGCTCGTTTCTAAGGCAACATCGCATTCACTAGAGGCGCTTTTATACCGCTTTGAAGCATCGTACTCGTGGCTCAGTGGTAGCGTCTCCGTCCCACACTCCGGAGACCCTGGTTCGATTCCCACCCAGCCCGTCTTGCAAGAGTTGAGCCAAAGCCACTTCTCCTCTGTCGTGACGTCACGGTGTCACGTGGTTTCATGGCGACACCGCCGCGCCTGAGGAGCTGGGTTGAGCCCTCGTAATATGCTTCGCATAAAAAATCTGGGGCTGTACGTGTCAAAACCACGATGCGATTATGAAGCAAATATGTTAATGTTTTGCATTTTTAATCCAAAGTGTATAGATATTTCATTGCATCAGAGTCAAGGTGATATGATGATGCTTTCCGCATTTTCTACTGAATAGTCGTGATTAAACAGCAGTTAAATATGACGGGCATTTTTTTTTTAGGATCATACGGAACCTTTAAAAATCGCCAGTGGTAGATATCATGATTCTAGTCATTGATCATCCAGCTCTAAGAGGCGGAGAAACTTGCTTGAAGAAATCGAAATGTATAACCTAATAATTAACAAAATTTCATTAATTATTTTTGAAATATTTACTTTATGGCACATATATTGCAAATTGCTAAATTTTAACTGCGAGTTCACATGGCGACACCACTCGTAACGAATTTTCACGATGATGTTATTATGATTGACCTGTCAGGTGTGAGAAGCATTCAAACAGGCTTCCCCACGCCAACATAATTTTAAAAATTTATGGGGTTTTACGTGCCAAAACCACTTTGTGATTATGAGGCGCGCCGTAGTGGAGGACTCCGGAAATTTCGACTACCTGGGGTTCTTTAACGTGCACCTAAATGTAAGTACACGGGTGTTTTTCGCATTTCGCCCCCATCGAAATGCGGCCGCCGTGGCCGGGATTCGATCCCGCGACCTCGTGCTCAGCAGTCTAACACCATAGCCACTGAACAACCACGCCCTCTTCTCTGAAACGGCGCCACGCTTTTCCCCGAGCTAACACCAATGGATAGAAGAAGAAACCTAAGGTCAAGACGACGTCACCCTTTTCCCCGAGCTGACACCAAGGATGGGCAAAAGGAAAGGCAGGCTCCTTAAGAAGACGGCGACGACCACAGGACCACCAGAGGTTATTTGAGGCCGTGCTGGCTCCTGTGTTAAAAAAACCGCTCGAGACTCAGATGAGTCACATCTGTGTACCAATGAAGTGAATACAATCTTTTATACTTTCTTTCATCATCATGATGCCCGGCTTCGTCGTCGTTTCCTCATTCTTGCGGTAAAGACTGACCTCACCCGGTCGAGATTATATCAATTGCAAGAGTTTGTAAATATGAATTCCCGAAGTTGGCGACAAAATATATTTTCGCGTCCCAGTTACTTTTGTGCTTCAATAGATAAAACGATGTTTTTTTTTAATAAGTGGAACAACGGCGCATTTTCCTGAAGGTTTGACGGCGCATATATCGAAACAGGTGCCAAATTCAGTGTGCTTTGCAAACTCACCGGCTTCAACTCGTAAATTGCAATATGTGTCGTGAAGTGAATAATTTAAAAGGTAAATATAGAATCTGCTAGCTAGCCGATTATGCATTTTGGTTTCTGGTTCGAGTAATGTCCGCCGCTTCGAGAAATCTAGCTCAAGGACCACAATTACGCTATATGCCACAGGCGACCTAAATAAAAAAAATCTCTTTAGCCTAAAAAACTTGGAAGGCGATTCGACAACTTCCAGTTGACGTCAATGAAAGACGAATTCTTCCTGAGCTAGTTGGGGATGACAATGGGTTTGGAGACACTGCACACGGCACTCTATCGCGTCATCCTTCGCGTGAGGTGATAAGAGGAGCGTCGGACTCTTTTGAATGAACTGTTTACATGATCGGCACACATTTTGACATATGATGTTGTGTTAATTATTTTTAAATGATTTCCGTGGTCTTACTTGATAAAATTACGATCTAATTATGAGGCGCGTCAACGGGGGAGGGGGGGGGGGGTTGGGGGGGATATTCTATGCTAGATGTCCCCTGTTCTAATACGGCCTTCGGATAATTTTACTGTTTTATTTATTTAAGAAATCACAACTTCGTCATGAGGGCGACAGCAATGAATGCGGTGGAAGCTTGTTAGAATATTGAACGAAGTAAGGCTCTTCGTTCTCCGGGATCGGCCCAAGAAAGAGGCTAGAAACATACCCGATACGGAAATGTGGCGGTAACGCTCTAAGAAAGATTTTGACCTTAAAGTATATTATATTTAATATTTGAAAGGTAATAATACCTTTACAATAGTACAGAATTAATAGTGTGGTTCAGATAAATTCTTACCTTTTCTTCTTTGTGATGCACGCAACTTTCTTTCTGTATGACACAGCAAGGCATTTAGAAGAATCCGAACTACGTACATGCATGGTCAGACTCTAGCTCTGGGAGACTCCCCCTGTCTAAGGCGGTTAGACTTATTTAGTTGAAACGAATAGCTTTCTAGAACATTTTATTCGCAATTTGCCCGAAGGCTTATGCTATAAGAAAAAAAATAGAATACACTCAGAAAAAAAAATACGTTGAAAATATACGTATGATCGTCCCTTGGACGATTATACATAAATATCTTCAACGTGAAGGTCGGCGGCAGGTATCTATAAGAAATATCTGTATTAGGGGATGAGGATTCTGCTACATGTGCATTTCGCCCCTTTGCTTACGTGTGCAAATGTGCTAAGGCGGATGTGGCTTATTTCGTTATACGAGAGGTCTATTGTTATACAGGAGGTCAATTTAAATTCCCAAGGTTGCCCTGTCAGGACATCTGGTACACAGACAAGTCGGATACGGAGCAAGACTTAGGATCGGAGGAAGACAGTTTATTGAGAAAACTTTCCCCTGAATGTTGCTCTGATCGAAAACTTTCGCTTTCAGAAGTAAGCGTACGCGCGCAGCATGTAGAATGGCCAGTACACGATATTGAAGAAGAGGAAGCAGATGGGGAAAAGATAGCGGGCGTTCCTCTCGACGGACTCCGATCTCTTGACGTTCCTGTGGTGCTCCTGTTTGTTGGCCCGGTTCATTTTCAGCAGGAAGTCGTCCGAAGGCGTCCCGTGCATCGCCACCTGCAACAGCACAGTTAACTAGCGATTAACAACATATGCGAGTGGCGGCATGTTTGAGACTGAAAAGCGCTGCGCCGATGAGGAATAAAAGGAGCGAATTTTGTGCTTGGGTATCACCGAAAAAAAAAGTATATCGACCAAACATTCGAAATAAACATGCCTGTTGCCTGTCACGATATTGTCACGTGGTGGTGACGTTAAGAACACAGTAGCAATACTGTGATAGACAAAACTAACTTTTATTGGGCGAACCTGTGCCCAGAAAACAGGCTACACTTATAGCACAACGATAGCGGCGAACACGGTCGGCGATCGTAGAAAATCTGATCAGCGGTTTAAGCGCGTCGGCTTTTATACACAATCGTCGAATGTTCCAGACTAATCGTTGGGACCCGCGTGCCTTCCATAAAGTTCTACATCATTCGCGTCAGGCGAATAAATCAGATAGCACAAGGTTCGGCGACAACAGACTGCGTATAGAAGCATCGATAACTTTGCAGAAACTTCGGATACATGCAAGCGCGTCCCGCGCTGTGCGATAAGATTTGTTAGGCGGCGAAACCTGGTCGCCCGATAAATACAAATACACGTGTCAATATGAAATAGTGAATTGAGTGGGCAAGTGCTTGGTATGTTACTTTGCAGAGCTAGCGCAGTCTCACTCACTCACTCACTCACTCACTCACTCACTCACTCACTCACTCACTCACTCACTCACTCACTCACTCACTCACTCACTCACTCACTCACTCACTCACTCACTCACTCACTCACTCACTCACTCACTCACTCACTCACTCACTCACTCACTCACTCACTCACTCACTCACTCACTCACTCACTCACTCACTCACTCACTCACTCACTCACTCACTCACTCACTCACTCACTCACTCACTCACTCACTCACTCACTCACTCACTCACTCACTCACTCACTCACTCACTCACTCACTCACTCACTCACTCACTCACTCACTCACTTCATTCTCTTATACACGTGATATACACTGGATGCTCACCTAGTCACGAAACAGGTTTTTGTGTTGTTTAGTAACATTTAACTGTAGGTACGTAAGCGAAATATTTTATGCTAGGCAAACCAGCTGCTGGCAGCACAGTTACGCGCCTCCGTCAGTGCGAGGTGGAAGTACACGGGGGACGCGTGGCTCCGGTAGCTCTGCGCACGAGACGAATTAATGCAGTTGAAGCTTACGTGGCACACGTCCGCAAAGACTTGGTCCACCTTCCTGAGCCAGAGGGCCCTGAGCTTAAGCCTGGCCATGTAGTTGACCATGGCGGAGACCAAGATGACGCCGTACACGAAGAGTATGCACGCGGTGACCCAAACGTCGGCGGCCTTCAGGTAGGAGACCCGCGGTATGAGTGCGCGGGCGCCGTTGGACACGGTCACGATGGTGAGCAGGCAGTTGACGCTGAGCACCATGCGGGCTTGCGGGATCTCAACCTTGAGCCACAATGCGTGCCACGACATGAGCACGGTTAGCGTGAGTGGCAGGTACAGGTGGATGAGGTAGTAGCCGGGGTCCCGCTCCAGCAGGAACTCCATCTTTAGGCTGCTGAAGTTGCCTGCGCGTTTGCGTCAAAATTTCCAAGACATCATAACGAGGCGTGCTGCTTCGTAGCGTAAAGAAGGAGAGGTTAACGATGAGGTGACACTTGCTAGGTTTCTCGTGACACTCTATCTGTGTGACCTTGTCATTAATCAGTCTTTTGTTAAACTACTAATCAGTGCATCCAGCCACGATGTTCCACTATTTATCCCCCGTTACAAGCTTTCTTTCGAAGACACTGCGTGAGTGACCAGGGCCCTTATTCAGAAAAATTTCTTACGTTAGGACTGGCTGGCAATTGGCAAAGGGTAAGTTACGAATGACAAACCTTGTGACTTCGGCCCCTGATCCGTCACTGCACCCTTTTTTTCAGTACTCTTGCATAGCACATTTGTTTTCCTATGTATGCTTAGGAAAGTGGCAAGCACTTTACCAATAAATATCAGGCATTTAAAGAAATCAAATATGAGGTTTGATGTCCTACATGAACATTTTGTAGATTTTTCTCTATAGCGCCAATAGCACAAGGACGGAGAAGAACAGACACACACACAGGTGCTACACTGATGGACTAAACCTACGCTTTGACAATGGGAGTTGCCATAGCGAGATGGCTCCATATAAATTATGACTACATATTGACTTCAGCCGTTATTGACCTTTTTGGCACGTTAAGTTGTGCAGGTTCGACGCTTTGAGTAATGCTGAGCTGTGTGTGCCGTTGTATGCATATGTATGCGTTGTACGGTGACTGATATGCACTCCTTTAGAAATGTTATGGTGAGAGACAGGGAAATGTTAACTATACTCGCGGACAACTCTTCTTGGCTACCCAGTGAAGGCTACGGGCACGGAACTTGTGCACATTTGTATTGATGCGCTATGTTATCCGGTCGTGTTTTCCACATTCCCTGGGCGACATTGACCATTATTTGCTACTGTGTCCTGAATTTAACACTGAAGGAAACATGATAATAGATGGACTCAAACGTAGAATGACTCCGAACACAAGCGCAGGCGACATTTTGTTCCTGCGTGGACATTGGATATTATTGAGCGAGGGTTTCCAGGTCCTCAATTTCCTCCACGGTATACAGAAAAGGCGAACAGGGAGAAGTGGGATGGATGGCGCGCCGCATGCCGCTTTCCGATTGAACTCCGTTCTCCTCGCGTTGATCTTCCCTGTATGCGTCGTGACTCGCTTTAGTTTCTGTGCCGCGCTCGATAAGCGGTGCTTGGCTGGAGAAGTTGCCGACAACTTGGAGATGTTGCCGACAACTTGGAGATGTTGCCGACAACTTGGATATGTTGCCGACAACTTGGAGAAGGTGCCGACAACTTGGAGAAGTTGTCGACAACTTGGAGAAGTTGCCGACGACTTGGAGAAGTTGCCGACGAGTTGGAGAAGTTGCCGACGACTTGGAGAAGTTGTCGACGACTTGGAGATGTTGCCGACAACTTGGAGATGTTGCCGACAACTTGGAGATGTTGCCGAGAATTTGGAAAAGTTGCCGACAACTTTTGCAAGTGTGGCACCGCCTGTAGGTAGCAGCACCACTGCTCCTCCTATACTGCTGCGGTTCAGGTGTTTAATTTATTGCGATTGCGCAATTGCGATTACTAGGCACGAAGCGTGCACATATATGCACTCTTACTGTTCCCTGTGGCCGAATTTCGGGTGTACAAACTTGCGAAGTCTGAACTGCTTGAGTGCATAGAAATCGTGTTGTTTCGAGTCCAAATAAAGAATTTGATAAGAAAGTACTCTACCGAGTAGAACTTAGAATTGGCTACAGGTAGTTAAGGCGCATTTTTTTATCTTTAAGAGAGAGCCCTAGATGTATGTGATCGCAGTCTCAAGAAAAACTTTTTCAGAGCGGAAGTCACATAATCTGTAAGCTAAAAAAAAGGAAAACATATATGGTCGGTTCAGTTTGTGATCTATTATGCAAATTCATAGCGCAGAAAGAAGACAAATGCAATATTATCATGTACCGTGCTTTGGGTGAATGTTAATAAGCCACGATAATGTCGAAATTATTCCAGAGCCCTTCAGTACCGCTTCCAGCATGGCCTACTGTGTAGCTGCGGGAAATTAAGACTCACAATTTAACCTTTACTGAACAGACGGAATCGTTTTCGTTCTTCCTGTCCATCTGTAGTTACCGCGTAATGAGTTTACATAATATACACAGGGTGTTCTTTTCTTTTTTTAGCCGCACTAAATTTTTGAAAGATTGCACATGGCAGATAGAACAATTCTAACCTTCGATCTATATTACTCGATGATGCAGCCATTACATATACAAAACGTCAGAATGGTCAGTTGAATAATTAACATAATTATGCTAATTAAGTTTTATTAATTACTTTTCACCGCATATATCAATCTACGAATTATAGCCGCGAGTTCTCACGGCGTAACCACTTGGAACGAATTCTCTGGACAGCATCATTTCTGCGGTAATAATTTTCAAAATGCCCGACGTAATGCATAGGCGTTCCAGTTACTTGTATAAGAAACCGCTGTTTTATGCATTGAAGCCTTGTTTGCGGAGACATGAACAACTTCGGTTGGATGCCCTCTCAATCCTTGCGCACACGTATTGGAATACGAGTCGCTGCGGAAAACCAAAGAAAAATATCGTCAGCGTACATTGATATGTGAAATGCCATGGGTAAACTTTCATTGAGGCCGACCATAGTTAGGTTAAAGAGAATAGGGCTCAATACCCTGCCTTGTGGGTCGCCACCGTATGTAAAATAGAGTGGGTCAATTTGTGGCGTGCACGGCGAAGGACCCTCTCGTCAAAGAGTCGCGAATCCGCTGAAACATGGGGTCACCAATTCGAACAGCCTCCAATGATTCGAGGATCGCTTCATTTGTAACATTAACGCACGCCCATTTCACACAAAGAAAGAGCGCCATTGATATGCGCTTGATACATTTTTGTTACTGGATGAACGTTGTCAGGTCAACGTTGTTTGTTGAACGTTGTTGGACGTTGTTTGGAACGGTGAACGTTGTTTTGTTGCTGGATGAACGATGTCAGGCCAAAGGGCGACTTTCCTGGTTTAAGCAGCGGTACATGCCGACTTCCATTACTGAGGAACAATACCGTGATGCCATGAGCGGTTGTAGTAATTCAACGGCTCTTGCCTGGTCTATTGTATAAGATGGGCTAAAGCAGCATAACTGATGCCGTCAGGGCCTGGTAAAGATGAACGCCGAGAAGCAGCCAGAGAGGCCTTAATTTTGAAGTTGTCGCCGACTATAGATCATAATGAAGGTCATGATCTACAGTAGGCGACCACCTAAAATTTGCCAACAAGCTCCACCAACAAAAAACGCGGTATACCTATTCTACTTACGAAAGGAAAAGGTAGACGCAACTCTGCCCTCTCTATGTGCCTATGCAGGTACACTGATAGCTGCGCCGCCGTTATAAAGAGACGTTTTATTCGTACCAATAACAAACATGTTCTTTTGTCAAAGGTTCAACACAATACTGGCGTACACAGTTCCCGACTGACAAGTGAAATCTGAACAAAGAACGGAATCGATCCTTACGTGAAAAAGAGCATCTGTTGAAAAAATCATTGGCATTGTGCGCCGTAGTAAAGGCACTTCGGAATATAGGGTTTTCCGTGGCGAATTCCGAAGGATAGTGTGGGTTAGGGCCTTAGAAACGCGTCGACACCATCGACTTCCGTTTCGTGCACAGGATAGTGTTGCGCTCACGCGCATGCGCACACCAAATGCCGAAGCCCGGCGAGCCTGTCAGCGAGATAAGGTGCTGTCGCGCATGGTTCTTATCGTGAGGAGGGCTGTGTTTCCCTCTCCCTTTGTGAAGGCGAGGCTGGTAAAAAGGACAGCGCAGCCACGCCGTGGATGCTTGGTATCAACCGGAAGCAGCTATGCCGGAATAAAGTAAGGTCGTTCGTAGTTCGGCGTCGTGTTCCTGTCTCGGCTCGGAGCACTGCTCGGCCAAAACGTAACAATAGGACCATACAATCTTGCTTATGCTATGCAAGGCAGGGAATGCCGCTATTTGGTGTTGTTTACGCACTTCCGCGCACGAACGGTGTAGCAAATTAGATATAGAGTAAGCAAAGTGATTAATTTCGGTAACAAGTACACAAACCAAAGTTTATTGATTTACTAATAATAACAGCACAGGTGACTGTAACTTGGAAAACCGTGTACACTAATACTTATAGAATTGTTCCGTCCGTCCGCACATCGTTACTAAGCATAAGGAGTTTGGATCACTGAACAACAACACAAAAAACAAGAGAAAAATGACACACACACACGCACACACACACACGCACACACACGCACACACACACACACACACACACACGCACACAAGCGCACACACACACATAAAAAAGCTAATTTATGAAGAAATCATTTTAGTTGCTGTTAAATATAGGCAGGCTGGATATTATATACACATAGTTACATGCAGTACATCATATACATATGTTATTTGTGTAAATGTTTCATGGGTGCTTTCAGTTGCACTCGTGGTGTTTTTGATGCGTCGGTTTCTTTTAGTTTTACTGCGGATGGAAACACGCCATACGTTCTTTATCGTTCTATACAGGATCTCTAGCTGGTGTGCTAGAGATCCTGTGCTCGAATTCTGGTGTCGGAGAACTGTTCATTAATGGTTATCTAATTATTGTATGAAACTGTATGCCTGAAACAAAGCTTCCACTACAGCTTTGTATAGTATAGAGCTAAGTAGAGAAGATGCTATGCCTAAAATAGTGAACTATTTCTCGGCTGCTCCGTTCCCGGATGGCGCCACGATCCCATTAAACGTGAAGCCCCTTAAACTTCGTAAAGTAGTGCCACGCTTTGAAGAATACCGCCTCCTCCTCTCACGCTCTAGCCGAGGCTGACACCGCGTCGCTATTGGCGTAATAGCACCACGTGGGCCCTCGCGCCGTGCATCGGCGCCATTTTTGCTCGAGAAGCGTCTACGGAGTAGCGAGGAGCGCATGTTGGTGCCGTTGCTACGCTCGAGCAGTGTAGGCGGCGCCACGGTCGAGGAGGGAGCGTGAGAAAGGGGAGAAACGAGGAGGAGTCAAGGAGGAGGAGGAGAGTGTCGCTACTTTACCAAGTTTAAGGGGCTTTTCTTAAACGTGTTCGCCGTTAGAGAGACAAGATACGTACGAAAATGTGAATCTCACTCGGCAAGGAAGCTTTGCTTTAAAATGCTGCCACATTTACGGCCTCCTCTTATACGCGTAGCGCGCGCACGCGAAATAATTTGATCACGCAGTAGCGTTTCGATCGAGCGGCCCGCTTTAAGCTTTGCAAGTTGTTATACGCAAAAGACGCGCGAAGTTGCACTGCGCCAACCATAAACATACAATTCCATGCGTCTCTTATTACTCTATTTATATGTCTTCAGAAAAAAAGCAATCGTTGCATTTTCATGCGCACCTCTACGCTTCATCATATCACGACACTCGGCATCAGGCATGGCCCGTAGAACACGCCTTTAGCTGTGAAGCTTATTTGGCCGGGAGCTCTTTGTCCAACCGAGATGTGTGGCGTTCTGGTTTGTAGTCGCGTCCAGAGACAACAAGCGATTATAGCGTGCAATGCACTCATGGCTGAAGTCTTCCAACATGAAGCGTGAATTGAACTGATTAGTCGCTGGCAGGAAGTGACTGGAGTCGCTTCTCGTTTCTTCAATTTTCCTATCTCGCCGAATACGCAGAACAGCGTAGGTTGCGAACCGATGCGTCATACGATGGCATAGCTTGCGTGTGCAAGTGTAAAATCGTGAGGCAGCACTCACCCGTTCGATGGAATCTTGTGAAGTTGTGGATCTCAAAATTGATAACGTCGAATTCCGGAGCGTCATTCGAGAATTCCAGCACGACAGCATTTGTCTCACGCCAGGAAATCGCCACCTTTTCGTCTGTGTGAGAATCTGCAGAGAAATAAAAAATAAAGAATAAATAAAAAGAAGGCTCAATGTAAGAGTATCTCGTTTTCTTCGGTCAGCCTAATAATATGAAGATACATCGATGGACTTTGGTAATATTTTGCGGTGTGAAAGGTTGGAAAAAGTATACTTTGTTTAGATACCTGTGCTTTATCTAATAATTTCTACATTGATTTTATGCAAAAAATGCCTCGACCTTCGTGTTGTAATAGTGGCGTTCGTGATGTCTATTTTGTTTGCAATGATGCTCTTGTTCGTATAGTACACTGATCATGGTGGCTGCAGCTTGATGCCGCGAACTTTAATGTAAGACGCTGCACCAGTATAGCTTACATTAAAGATGAGGTTAGAAAAGAGTACGCATTTGGGCTGGTTGGTTCATGATTACGAGCAATAAAAACAGCGCTAAACGACGGGACGAGCGACGGGACGAGTGGACAGCGCCGTTGTCTGTGTCCCTTCACTGGTCCCGTCGTTTAGCGCTGAGGTTAGAAACATTACGGCAGTCAATGCGAAGCACTTCTCCCCTGTCCTTGGCCCAAAGCGCGAACAAACTGATGCCTTCCCGGTGAAGAGCTCACTCGAGGACCGCCACATGCACGAGCCACGACAACCTAAACGACGTACGATCAGAACCAGCGCTGGTCACAGGCGCTACGCACCACATCACATTCATCGTGCTTTTGAAAATACGTGTCTACACCCCGCAAGTGGCAGCCTGTCCTACGAGTGTCACCGCTAGGCCTCGGCGGGCTGCCGTTCGCTTGGGGTGCCACTTTTCTGGGGCCGCGCGTCACTTCTCTTGTTGCTCACACTTCACGGCCACGCGTATCTCGTCGGCATGTCGCTTCGCCTCCTTCCTCGCCACTTCGGTAAGCCTCGCATACCTATGTAGTCTCAGCAGAGCCTTTGTACTCTAACACTTCTTTTCCGCTTGATACTGTCGATGGCGCGTTATAGTAGAGAGGTTTAGTTTAGGGGACGCAGGCGGCTTGCGTACGCAAGAACTAGGGGCGACAGTACTGCGCATGCGCGGACGGTTCTGCGCATGCGCAGTACAGTCCCCTAATCTCTGCAAGTTGAGGCGTACGCACAACATAGCGCAGCTAGCGCAACCGAGCCACCTCTATTTATGGCGCGCACAACAGTACCGTCTAGGGACTGGAGCGAGGAGAGGAGGTGCCAAGCCTGTGCTACCTGTACCGATGTGCGGGAGAGCGTGTTTGAGAGCGCGCGCATGCGCGTGGGACAAAGACCAGCCAGCGGGCGCATGGGGGCGCGCGCGCATAGGCGACGAATTGTGTGACCTTGGACGGTCTCGCGTTTGACCTAGGCGCCGACTAGGCAAAGAAATACTTCGCAATAAAAAAAAACTTAGGCAGCAGAGTCCTTGCCTCCCGTTTTTCCTCTTTTATGTAAGGATTATGGATGACTGTTTAGCGACGAAGTGAAATCAGAACAAGGAACAGCGCCGGTGCGGCTAACTTCGGTGGCGTGGATGGTCACATGAGTAAAGAAAAATTATATTAGAAATTTTCCCTCCCAATTCGTGGTTCATTACGTAGCTTCACACTGTTCACAGCAATAAATTGCTCATAGTGACGACAAAATACAGTAGCGCTCCTCGAAAAGAACAGAAATGCGCTGAAAAGGTTTCCGCAATCACAGAGGCCCATGTAGTTAAATAGAAAAACAATATATTGCCGCCAGCATTGCGAGAACACATGACGACCGCCACATCCCAACTGCGTTTAAAAGAGCCGCCACACCGCAAGCGTCAAGAAAAGCACCGCAAGGCAACGCTGGGCCGGTGCTGACAGACCGGCGGCTCGTGCGCGAGAATCGGACTGGCACGCGACAGGAGGCGACAAAGAAGAGAACGACGTTAGAAGAAGCGAAGCTCAAGGGACGTTTCTGTTGACGGGCACAGGTTCGCCCAGAATAAACTAGTTTTTATAGAAGCGGCCGTCGTAACTGTTGGTTACATATCTGGTGGAGGTGCGGGGTATGACTTCAAGCCCCACACGCGCCAGGGAAGGTAGCCCGGATCCCCGAAGTTTGGAGCCGACGGAATTAACGCCGGTCCACCAACGCACGAGCCGCCGCATACGAGGTGAGGCCCCCGAGTTTGGTCCTCTCGCCGATTCACCAAGGGCAGCGGCAGCAGTCAGCCTAGGTACCAGTGCAATGGCTACTCAAGTGATGCCTCCTCACGTCGTCGTTGATTCACCACGGACGCCAGAATCCTTTCACGGAGACACATTCGAGGATGCCGAGGACTGGCTCGAAAACTTCGAGCGTGTCGCCAGATGCAACGGTTGGGACGAAACAAGGAAACTCCGGTATGTGTACTTCGCCCTGGAGGAATCTGCGCGCACGTGGTTTCAAAACCATGAAGCGTCGTTATCATCGTGGAACGACTTCCGGCGAGAGCTGCTTGCTACGTACCCTAGCACGGACCGCAGAGAGAGGGCAGAAGCCGCTCTTCAGGCGAGGAACCAGAGAAACAACGAAAGTGTGACTATGTACATTGAGGATATGAACCACCTCTTCCGCCGAGCTGATCCCAACATGGCTGAGGACAAGAAATTGCGGCACCTAATGCGCGGTGTGAAACAGGAACTTTTTGCCGGCCTGGTTCGTAATCCGCCCCGCACTGTAGCCGAATTTCGATCAGAGGCGACGACGATGGAGAAGACGCTGCAGCAGCGTGCGAGGCAGTACAACAGAGATGTAAGCCTCGCATCATTTGACGTTGGGTCAGGAGCCCTCTCCAACAACATGGACATCCTACGCGAAATGGTGAGGTCCGTCGTAAGGGAAGAGCTGCAGAAACTGCAGCTGGCTCAAAGCCCTCCTCCATTGTCCTCACTTGCCGATGTCATCCGCGAAGAAGTCCGGCAAGTAATTTGTGAGCCAGAGCCTCAGGTACGGCCCCGCGCACAGCCAGAGCGTCAGCCGCGGATATCGTACGCCCAAGCTTTACGCCAGGACTTAGGACGCGCCGACTTTGGACGAACGGCCACAATACCCCAGGTACTTCCGCGCAATGTGCCGCCCATGACAGAAGGAAGGCCGCGTAAAAGCGATGTATGGCGCACTGCAGACCGGCGTCCCCTTTGCTACCACTGTGGAGAGGCTGGTCACCTATACCGGGAATGCCAGTATCGCCGAGTGGGACTGCGTGGTTTCTCTGTGAATGCACCTTGCCCCCGAAACGGTGAGCGCCCTGATGAAATCGAAGCCTTTTTGTCCACGCGCCAAGCTGTTCGAAACCCCCCGCAACATGAACCTCGATCGGCAGCGCCTATGCGTTATAGGTCGCCCAGTCCGCGTCCCGCTTCAATTTCACCGAGGCGACGCTCCCAAAGTCCGCGACGGGAAAACTAGAGCCAGCGACCTGTGGAGGCAAGGCCGCTGACGCCCGGAACACCGAA
Organism: Dermacentor albipictus; assembly: GCF_038994185.2. Classification (NCBI taxonomy): domain Eukaryota; kingdom Metazoa; phylum Arthropoda; class Arachnida; order Ixodida; family Ixodidae; genus Dermacentor; species Dermacentor albipictus. The sequence goes on from NC_091824.1 coordinate 78,144,010, forward strand.
TGCCCTCCATCGCCAATCCGACAAGACGACGGCAGTGACGAACCGACGAACCAGTGCAGTGATGACGCCGTTACTTCTGAGTTGCGCGTCATCATCGACGACTTCGAAGTGACTGCGTTGATAGACACTGGTGCGGGCTATTCAGTTATTAGCAGTGTACTCGCCAGAAAATTGAAAAAGGTATTGACTCATTGGACCGGACCCCCAATACGTACAGCGGGGGGACACTTAGTCGACCCCGTTGGAATGTGCACCGCAAGAATCGGCATTAGAGGCTTTACATACGTCAGCAGCTTTATTGTTCTCCCTGAGTGTTCCCGTGAGCTTATACTGGGCATGGACTTTTTGCAAACGAATGGCGCAATTATCGACTTACAAGAATCACGCGTGTTGTTTTCCACAGAAAATGCTGTTACCATTTCTAATACAGAACAGCCACATATTTCCTCTCTCCGTATTGTGAATGAACACGTGACGGTGCCGGCACGGTGCAGTGTGACTGTCGTTGTAAGGAGCGACGTATTCCGTGACTATGAGGGACTTGCAGACGGAAATATCGGGCTTTTACTGGAGAAGCAAATATGCGTGGCAAGAGGCCTAGTTCACCTGCGTAACGGATACGCGGACGTCCTCTTGACTAACTTTGGCAACGAGGCACAACACGTGGCGAAGGGAACAGTCATAGCGTCTCTTCATGACTATGTACAACTCGCGGATTTGTCAACCCTCCATACAACATCACCAGCTTCTGTCACTTTAGACAGTGTCCTTACCTCCATCGACATTGACCGAGAGCTGTCATCACCACAAAGAGATAAGATTGTGAGCTTGGTCACAGAGTTTGCGGAATGCTTTTCGACTTCATCGAAAGTCCGTCGTACTCCCGTCGCAAAACACCGCATTGTGGTCGAAGAACCTGCAAGACCAGTGCGCCAACACCCGTACCGAGTGGCTCCAAAAGAAAGAGAAGCGATAAGAAGTCAAGTACAGGAAATGCTCAAAGACGATGTCATACAGCCATCCAATAGCCCGTGGGCATCTCCGGTAGTCCTGGTCAAAAAGAAGGATAACACCCTACGATTTTGTGTTGATTACAGGAAACTCAACCTCGTCACGAAGCGAGATGTTTATCCACTCCCACGCATCGACGACACCTTGGACAAACTACGCAATGCTTACTTCTTCTCTTCTCTGGATCTCAAAAGCGGATACTGGCAGATAGAAGTGGACGAGCGAGATCGCGAAAAAACTGCATTTGTGACACCGGATGGTCTATACGAGTTTAAGGTGCTCCCATTTGGTCTGTGTTCTGCGCCCGCCACCTTCCAGCGGATGATGGACACTGTTCTCTCCGGACTGAAATGGCAGTCGTGTCTCGTCTACCTGGATGATGTGGTGGTCTTCTCCACTACATTCGAGCAGCACATGCAGCGACTGAGAGCAGTTCTGGATGCTATTCGCACGGCGGGATTGACCATAAAACCCGAAAAATGCCACTTCGGCTTTCGCGAGCTCCGCTTTCTCGGACACATTGTCAGTGCTGAAGGCGTCCGCCCCGATCCTGAGAAGATCACTGCAGTAGAAATGTTTCCGAAGCCAAGAGACAAAAAAGCTATTAGACGTTTCCTGGGACTGTGTGCCTACTACAGGCGTTTCGTAGAAAATTTTTCTAAGATTGCCGAACCCCTCACGCGACTGACAAAAGAAGATGTCCCTTTTGTGTGGGAGAAGGAACAAGAAGACGCCTTCTCTGAGCTACGACGACGTTTGCAGAGTCCTCCTATACTTGCCCATTTTGATGAAAATGCCGAAACGGACATCCACACCGACGCGAGTAACGTTGGTCTCGGTGCCATACTTATTCAGTGGCAGAATGGAGATGAAAAAGTTATTGCCTATGCGAGCCGTACCTTATCAAAAGCCGAGACAAATTACTCAGCTACAGAAAAGGAATGCCTGGCGGTTATATGGGCCATCAGTAAGTTCCGGCCATACTTATATGGCAGACCGTTTCGAGCCATCAGCGATCATCATTCATTGTGCTGGCTGGCGAACCTCAAGGACCCTTCTGGAAGACTCGCTAGATGGAGTTTGCGTCTGCAGGAGTATGACATCACGGTCGTTTACAAGTCCGGTCTCAAACACAATGATGCTGATTGCTTATCACGTGCACCAATCGAATCTACGTCACCTGAATACGAGCAAGATTTCCCATTTCTTGGGGCTGTAAATATGACGGAAATGGCTCATCACCAGCGTACAGATCCGGAATTACTCCTGCTCATCGAGTACCTGGAGGGTCGACAAGTCAAAGTGCCTCGAGTTTTCGTCCGCGGATTGTGTTCGTATGTCATCCGGAACAACGTCCTCTACAAACGAAACTTCGAGCACACTGGTGAGACGTTTCTACTTCTCGTACCATCATCGCTGCGAGCTGAGATCTTAGAAGCTTGCCATGATGATCCTGCAGCTGGCCACTTGGGCGTTAGTAGGACTCTGGCGAGAATCCGCCGGAAATATTACTGGCCGACGTTGATGAATTCAGTGCAGCACTATGTCAAATCATGCCGAGATTGTCAAAGACGAAAAACACCGCCACTCAAACCAGCAGGTTTTCTACAACCGATACAGCCGCCAGCAACACCCTTTGAACAAATAGGAATGGATTTACTTGGACCATTTCCCGTATCAACGTCAGGAAAGCGGTGGATTGTGGTGGCAACCGATTATCTGACTCGGTATGCTGAGACATCTTCTCTTACAAAAGGAACCGCCATTGAAGTGGCTCAGTTTTTTGTCACACACATAGTGTTACGACATGGCGCACCTAAAGTACTCATAACAGACAAAGGAACAGCTTTTGTTGCCCGTTTGATGCAGTCTGTTATGAAACTAACACATACTGCTCATAGAAAAACCACAGCGTACCATCCGCAAACAAACGGCCTGACTGAACGGCTCAATAGAACGCTCGCTGACATGATCTCAATGTACGTGGACATCGAGCATCGGACGTGGGACAGTATTCTACCATATGCTACCTTTGCGTATAATACTGCAGTACAAGAGACGACACATTTCACGCCATTTGAACTTGTTTACGGTCGGACAGTAACAACGACCCTAGACGCGATGTTACCTGTAAACAACAGCAGTGAAGACGACCCTAACGCTAGTGAGTACGTAGAAAGGGCAGAAGAAGCACGGCAGTTGGCAAGGCACCGTATCATAAAACAGCAAAACGTCGACGCAAACCGGTACAACCTCGGGCGAAGAGAGGTACAGTACAACCCCGGAGACAAAGTGTGGGTATGGACGCCAATACGTAGGCCCGGTCTTTCGGAGAAGCTACTGCGCCGTTACTTTGGCCCCTACAGAGTACTTCGCCAGCTCAGTCCCTTAAACTACGAGGTAACTCCTGAAGGCCAAGTCTGCTCCACACGGCGCAGGACTCGCCCAGAGGTCGTACACGTAGTACGAATGAAGCCTTACCATGAAAGGCATTGACAACCGGAATTTGCACGTACGATCAAGCCTAGCACCAGCCATCCCCTGACCACTGTCCTTTTAAAGCAGTTGGCTTCTCTATAGGCCTTTTCTACGCATCGGGACGATGCTTCTTCGGAGGGGGCTAATGCCGCCAGCATTGCGAGAACACATGACGACCGCCACATCCCAACTGCGTTTAAAAGAGCCGCCACACCGCAAGCGTCAAGAAAAGCACCGCAAGGCAACGCTGGGCCGGTGCTGACAGACCGGCGGCTCGTGCGCGAGAATCGGACTGGCACGCGACAGGAGGCGACAAAGAAGAGAACGACGTTAGAAGAAGCGAAGCTCAAGGGACGTTTCTGTTGACGGGCACAGGTTCGCCCAGAATAAACTAGTTTTTATAGAAGCGGCCGTCGTAACTGTTGGTTACAATATTAATAAATCTAGAGAGAACAAAGTGAATGATAAACATCTTCGTTTTTATGGCTGATGATGACTGGACTTGTAAAACTGCTTTCTGGGAAAAACGACTTTGCAAGGGCAAAAAGGAATAGTTTGCCTTGCTATGTTAGAGATCTAAAGGGACTTACACGGGCGGAAGACGACATCACAGATCTGCCTGTCTAGCGGGAACAGCTGGAAGTCCATCAAGCACGATAGTTGGAGAGTAATCCTGCGCAGCAAAATTGAGCACACGTGAAAGTTCCATTGATTTGTTCGCTTGACTGCATGATGTAAATCGATCGATCGACCGGTACCTCGTGTTTGCTCGACGTACCGGCTCCCAAAACGCCAGATGAGGCCTTGGCCTCGTTGACCAAACGTTACGGGGTGACGGAAGCAGACGTGCGAGCGGTCGTTATCGTCGGAATATGGAACGACGCGTTCAAGGGTTTCCGGTTGTCATCGCCACTCGTGGCTGCGCCTGATAAGAGCCGCCGTCCTCCTAATAACAGTAGAAACAAGGAAGTATTCGACACTGCAACTGCAAAGTTTAGGCAGAGCAACGCCAAGGCAGAGGGTGAGGCGGAAACTTTCGTCATCGACAAAATGGTCGTCCGATTACACGCGAGCACGCAAGACGCGGCGACCGCGCTGACTGGCGCCAAAGATTTGTTGGCAGCAATGTACGCTAGCGAGACGTTTCCGCGACTGGCCGCAGACGAGTTGGAAAGCGAAAAGGGCAGTGGCGCGGGAAGAGGACCCGAGCGTCGCGACGGTGTCGCGCCGCCGTCGAGAAGAGGCGATCGCCAACGACACCGCGTTGCGTTACGTTATAAACAGAATCGCATACGCCACGGGAAAAACGAAATTGCCATCGCACGTGGCGTGGTACACTCCGCGGCGCCTACCTCCGCCGCCCCTGGCCTTTCGTTTTACCGCCGCCCCCGTCGTCAGAGCAGCAGCTACGGTTACCTCAACACCCGTCGTCACAGCATCAGCAGCAGCAGCAGCAGCAGCAGCAGCAGAGACTGCAACAAACAACGACCGCCGACGATTGGCTCACGGTAAATTACGCTGAGGGGCGGCTGGTGGCCGAAATACCAAACGCAAGGTCCGTGCTGGAATACGTGCTCAAAGACGCGGTGGACGTCCTGGTGTTGGGCTCTTGCCTCGACCTGAAACTCGAATACGCGCGCGGGCTGAGGCGCGAAGCGTATCACCCGCGACGCGTCGACTTTGTGCGAGACGCGTTGCCCGCCGAGGAAATCGCCGCGCAACAGAATCTCAAGTTTGGCGACCGCAACCGGGTGTGGTGGGTGTCTTCGGTATAGATCGAGTGTACCTAGACTACGACGTGATAAAGACACTGAGCGGCATAGTTCACGATCGCCGCCGGTCCACGTCGAGTAGCGGCGCGCTCGTTCCCGTCGTGTACAACAGCTACGCCATCGGTCACATCGACACGTCGCTGCTGCGCCAGATCATCAGCCCCGCGAGCGACGCCGCGCTGCTCGTCGAACACTTGCGTCCCGCCACCGATGTGGCGGCCGCTGCGGTGACGGAGGGCTGCGTGCACTGGCTATCTCGAGTGGCGGAACACGGTCTCGGCAACAGCGATACTCCGTCTCCGGTAAAGACGGAAACCATACGCGCGCCGATTCCAAACCTGCAAGAGAAAAGGCGCAATTTCCTTGCTCGAACTCTGGTCTACCCGGTCACCCTGGCAAATTCCGAGGTGTTAAACAGCGTGATTGACGAGTTGTTCACCGCGCCCACAGACAACGTCTTTTACTATTACGGTACGGTAGGAGAGCCATTCGCCGACCAGTTTGTCTCTTCCGACGGCGGAAAAAATCAGTCTTAGGATACCCACGTCGTCGTTTATAAATTTTGCATATCGTGATTGGCCCAAGTGGACCGACCGGGACATGGGCACCGACATTGCACTGTACAAAATCAACACCACCATCTTGCGACTCAGAGACGAAATCAACGACGGTATTAACGTCGTGTATGGCGGTACGGGTGTCACTACTAGCATCATCAGCGGTACTAACGATCGGACGGCATCGGCGGGTGACGACGTGGCATCAACGGGAACATGAACATCGTGCGTCGAGCAACGTAACAACGACGCATGTACGATCGTGGTATAATTATTCCCAGAAAAAAAAGGAGACATTTTTTTTCTTCAGATAAGTATATATATATACACACATATTTTTTTTATTAGTCCATCCTAGCCGCCCCCCTCTAACTCTATTCAAGTGGGGGGGGGGGATGGTGCGAGATGGAGAACAAAGTCAATACATACACATATAATAATAAAATATATATATATACACACATATACATGTAATGATACTGACCTAATTAGTAATTATTTTTGTTTCTCACATATTTGTTTTTCTACACCACGATGATACTCTCTCTTTGTTTTCCTTGAAAATATGGTCAATTCCGCGTTGCCGTCGTCTTCGTCTTCGACAGATGAACTCGACGAAGAACTTCGGTCGCAGCGCTTCTTGCAACAATAGCGAACCGAGAGGAACATAATTACAGACAGTCACTATGGCAGGTGGCTAAAACTCCAATCACGGTATGTCGGTGATAGCAAGAGGACTCGACGTTTCACACTCCCATTTCAGCGACGCAGATTAGCGTTATTGTGCCGTAGCGATCGCGGAACACGAGTACAATACTTGCCCGAGTCCGTCCCGTCTCACAAAAGCGTTTCCCTCGAACGTAGGCATGGGTAAGGGACACGGTTAAACACCTCCTTCTCCGTAGCATTAATTCCGCTAATACTACTGCCGCTGTCGGTCGCTTCTTCATCCAGCTTGCTCGACATTATTGAAGGGCAGTTCCGAGGATGAGACAGGACGGGCCGGCGTCGCCTCAGCAGTGGTGGAGGGGGCACCCTATTGTTACGTTCTCGGAAGGAGGAGGGCGCAAGGGGGTGTCAGGTGCACCGGCCTACGACGTCACCGTTGGCTCTGCACCGGTGGACTTCTCGGTAGGAGATACAATGGACGGAGGGGTCGACGAGGCGACTATGGAGTCTTCGGTAGACGACCTGTCGTACGATGGCTGGTACAGCTGCTGCTGCTGCTGCTGCTCCGTCCACGGTGGCATCTCGGAATCCAACGTGCGGTGTTGCCGCAACACCACGTGGTGCGTCCGTGACATGACGGCGTCCACTGCATCGAGGATGTTGCCGTCGTCGTACGATTTTACGAATCGCTGAATTGGAATAAAAGCGGTAGCGACTGCAGGTGTAGCCGTAGTCTCACCCATGCTAGTGATTGAGATGCAAGGAAATAGTAAAATCATTAACACCGGGGCTAAAAAAAAAGACATTATTTTTTTTGTACACACAGAGAGAGAGAGAGACCACAATAACGACAACTACTCTACGTGTATGTGGATCGAATCTCCCACCGACTGCCGCTAATATTCACGCCAAGTCAATGTTTTTTTCTTTCTCCTTTATTAAACAAAAAATAATTTTTTTAGAGAGATATATATGTATCCTCCTTCTCTTCCCCACCACCTTTCCGCCTCTGTCGGATGCGCATATGCGTAGCCATGCATACATCAAACAAAAAAAAAAAAGGATGCCCCCCTTTCCCGCCCCCTCAACACCAACATCGATTACATCCTAAGCGTCATTCCACATTCACTTCTTTGATATCTCGCCTTCCACACATCCGCATGCATCACAGCGCGCGCCAATTGTTTGCTCTATTGTATTTCTTTATTCCCATCGACTCTAATCTCGTTCCTACCACCCATCCTCCACTCTCTCTCTGTATCTTCCTGTCGTTTCCACCATTTCCTGATCCACAGTGTTGAAACAAAAAAAAGAGCCCACTTTTCCGGTGGGTGTGTATGTGTGTGTGCAAGAAGAGAGATGTGGCGGTTGCATAGCACTCAAATAATACAGATCAACAAAAAAAAAAAGGCTAAAGCGGGGTAAGGGGGTGGGCGGAAAGAGAGGATTGAGGGGGGGGGGAAGTGGTACGGATGTGAGTAAGATCACAAGGGGGGGGGGGGAGGAGAGACGTGTTGCGCGCGTGCGCAGACGGAGTTAAGAAGAAGGGAGGGGGGTAATACCACGAAGGTTAAGGTCACATAAAGAAAACAAAGAGAGAGAAAGGGTGTGTGTGGAGAGAGTAATGGGTGGGGGTGCAGATAGGAGAAAAGTTTGTCTGTCAGGCAGTCTGTCTACAAGTGCCTGAATATGCTCGGTGTCTCTCGGCATATGAATGACAAGCCTCTCGACTTTCGAATATGCTATAAAATGACACAGATTCATGTTAAGGAGTAGCATGCCCAGTTAAACCTGGTAATAATACTTGTGAGCATGTCTCAATGCATCAATTTTCTCCATCACACACAATAAATGCCAGCTTCTTAGCATTTACAAGGTCTTGTATGCTAGAGTGCTTGCCTAGAACAGGACACTTCACTTCCAGCAAGATGTTCGTTCCCCTCTGCTCACTTATTCCATCCGGGCTGTAGCCAAGCCAAGGAACATCTGGAATGACGACGAGTCCCAGCTTGCTGACGCTTTCGTTATGAGTCTTCCCGTACTCTTCAAGTGCAAGAGGCTCGTTGTCTTTTCCATACATTGTGGCTTCATTTCCCTTGAGAGGCTCCCTGCAGTACAGCCTGTCCAGCTTTGCTTCCCAACTGCGTGTACCTCTTTCTTCAAACGTGTAAAGTTCTCTGCAGATGCTTCCAGCAATTCTTCTTTTTCTTTCGCTGTGCCACAGAGTGGATGACTGATCAGTTGTCTCGTGGCATATTTCCCTAGCTTTGGCATAGCAGAGGCACACATTTTGAAGATAGAAACTCTTTTCATTATCATTGAGATGTTCAAGAGTAAACCATTTCAGTACTGTTTTTTCACCATCTAGCACTGATTCAAAAAATGAAAATTTTGTGTACTCTCTCAAGTAGCAACCTTGTGTGAAAGTTGTGTCGATGGCGCGGACTATATGTTCAAATTGCTGGTGAAAGGGATTGACTTTCTTGCACGAGTTTTGTGTTTTGCCAGTGCAGAATGTGGTACTGCGTCAATAAGTTCTTTCCTAATCAGGGCTTGAACATCTTCAGGGACACGTATTGGTTGAAGCTGCTCGACGTGGCAAAACAAACTAATTGGCCTTGGTTTGTAGATGTTGGCGGCACTGGCACGTCCCCACTGTTGTTGCACATCCGTGCATGACAATGAATCCAGGGAAGTGGCACTTGTCCTGTACATCAAAATAAACATACCTTGCTGAGATACTCTCTGTTTTGGCTTTTTTCTGCATCTTTCATATGATTGAAGAAAATGTTTCCTAACAGTGTTGCGACGGGGCTAGTTGGAATTCTATGATGTAACTTGGTAGTGCGGAAATAAAAATGAGACAGACGGGAACCATTTCAGTTTTGAGTTAGCGCTTGTGTACGTTGGTTCCATTTTGTTTCATCCTTTGTTTCCGTGTTAGTAAGTTACATCAACAATATTTTACAGCATTCAGAATCAAAATCCTACAGTAAACAAATAAAAAAGAGCCCAGAACGTTTAAAACATTTCTGGGCATTCTGTGGTTATTAATACAGCCTGTGCCCACCTGAAGTGATTGAAGCAACACATACTCAATCGATTGCTATGTAGAAACACGTTCTTGAAACTCAGTTCTGAGTGCAACAACAAGCACCAGATGGCGTTGAAAAGGCATCATTGCCATTGACTTCTATGTTCGCCTTTTACAATGTGGCTCTTAGCTCGACATAAGGCAAACACATTCACTGTCACTTGGTACACATTACAGGCAAGCCAATTAACGAAAATAAATAAACAAATGATGTAAAAAGCTTTAACTGTTCAAATATATCAAAGTGGCAAACACATGTTTGCATTGACCAGAGACACCGGCCTTGCACGTGCATTCTCCCTGAAAACAATCAAACCAATGTTAAGCAGGCAAACGACCTTAAAACCGCGCTAATTATTTACAGGGTAAACGTGTAGACTCCCACATGCACATTGAATTCTGGAAGCCGAAAACAACACATTGGTGCTTTTATGACACTAGAACGACGAAGTTGCGCGTTTAAGCCCGAGAAGTAAGTAAAAAAAAATTGCATTTAACGCGTTGCACTTTGGCGAAATCGCCGTACAGCACGCGAAAACGCTAATCATGCTGGAAACGGGACGCGCTGGCACACCTCATTGTCTCCTCGCTCATAGCTTCTAAATCGGCACTACTGAAATGTTTCCGTGTTACCTGGCATTTTTAACAGGCATTCCACAAATAAGCCATTGCAGGGAGCCATGAATGCACATAACGTCATCAATGCACACAACGTTTATTTTATGCAGCGGCATGCAGGGCACTGCGCTTTGTTTACATCCGAGCGCTACCAATTAACTGCTTGGTGCCAATTCTCGTGCATCACGTATAGCTTAAAAAACGTAAGGAGAAATACTGACCTTTACGGCACCGGTTTCATTGCAGACTTGAACTTTTATAGTATGCGGGGGGCCTCTCACGGCGCTTGTCTGCAGGCATAGTGACTCGACCTCGACAGCCGCGCTTGTCGTCGCTCGCATTCCACAGCATATAATATGGCCAGCGTTAAACGCAGCCTCTCCTTCTACAACACATCTCTGCGTTTCCTTAGCAAGGTCAAAGATCGCGCTTAGAGATACTAGAGGCCCGTGAGCCACCTGCACCTGGAGACGCGCACGCTTTCGTGTCGGCTCCATCACCTCTATCCCCGCCATGTTGAAACGTTCTCCGCGCCCCTATAGTCGCTGGAAAGTAAACAAACTCAGCAGTACGTTTGCCGATCCGAGCAGGAGTGGTCGCGTTTGAGAGAGCTCACTGAGTCATTGTAGGCATAATCCATAAAACTCATGCTCATGCTTAGCAGGAGTTGTAGGGCGTACAGGGTGGGGGAGATAGGGGAGGAAAGACAGGGAAGTTAGCCAGTGTCACAACCTGCTGCCTACCCTATGCTGGGAAAAGTGGTAAAGGGAATCGCGTAGTATCGCGTTACTGTGCGATTTTTCCGGTTTCCTTTATAGGGCCTATACAAGTGTGCAGTTTTGCGGGAGGATATTTCAGGCTATTGTTCGGTTATGGCGCCCCTGCATTCGACACGTAGGGTCCAGATATAGCATAAAGAAACTCGGGCAGCAACACAGAGGGACGCGAATTTGCGATCACCGTCTTTGACCGCGCCGGGTACTTTACAAATTGGGAGCGGGAATGAAAATAAGATTAGACCTTAGGACCCGCACTCGCTGTGTCATAAGTTAAGCATGTAAGCATTCTGATGCGCGAATAAAGGTCACGCGCCTTTCTTTCGTATCACTTGTGTAGAGGAAAGAAGCCGCTACGCGATCATGCATGTGTCGTGTAATGGCTTTTTCTGATCCATCTTTCTGTTGCTCTACACGCGCGACGTATTGAGCAACAGAAAGATGGATAGGAAATTTTTCATCATGGCCTACAATTTTCCGATTCACAATTTTTCTCAGATGATAATATTTGAGAAGTTAGTTTATTAATAATGATAAATGATGCAATGAGGCGAGATACAAAAGAATAGCCTGATTTGCTTCAAGCGACGGCAAACAACGTTAGCTTGTTCCTGTACAGCGAAGTGGCACACGCGTATTTTTGAATTTTTGCACAAGCTATGTGGGACACCTGTATGTAACGATGCACCAGAAATAAAGAAAATCAGTACCATAAGATCGCACAGTTTCCGAGTCAACATGTGAGAGGAAGAAGTCGATGTCGGTGGACAACTATCGAATAAGAGGATGCCCATAATGCTATCGCATTAGTGCTGCTCAGCAATAGAACGATTATATATATGTGAGTTCTTTATCTTTCTATTACTAATCGCAAATTCCTTGTTCGAGGGTGGAATCAGATAAAAGCTTATTCATTAAAGTCGTGTGAGTATTATTGAACTGGTCAGCTCGAACTTCACTTAAGCTGCTTTCTGTGTGCCTCCAACTTTATTCGTATTTTTTTCCCCTTGCGTCAGGGCAGCGGCGCAGTAGTTGGCGCCCACGACATGAGGCAACACGTACAGTTTACGGAGAGGCAGCCTACGCAACATATATCGTCTATTTAGGGTGATAATTATAGAATATAATTTTATGGACGGTATTTGATATATATATATATATATATATATATATATATATATATATATATATATATATATATATATATATATATATATATACACACACACACACACATATATATATATATATATATATATATATATATATATATATATATATATATATATATATATATATATATATGGAGAGAGAGAGAGAGAGCCTTTTAAATATTCTAAAGGAGGCTTTCTTAGCTGCACGCCTAGCGTGCTTCTACGTGTGGTAACGATGAGGAACGAAATGGTAACCGCACTACACGTCCCCCAGGCGCACGACATACACTAAACAAACACTAACACGCAGCATCGAAACTGATTGAATTACCTTACTGTATCTCATTGTATTTCATTATATCTCAGTGTATCTCAGGACGGTTCAGGTGCGTACCTCCGTTGCGCGCTAGGCTCAGGCACCTCCATGGGTCATGTATACGCGCTCAATGCGTGATTGTGTATGAAGCATGTTAAGTGTGGACATTGGGGATCTTCTTTCTAATCTGAGTATGCAGCAATATAAAATAAACGAAGTCCCCTGCAATACGAACTAACCCTACCGAGATTTATGGTTATCTCCTGTATTGTATGGTGGTTCGCGCTGCTGTGTCATGGCGGAAGCAGTTTGACGCATTAGAGCAAGGGCGTACTCGCACGGCAAATCAGTCAGTTTTCGTCCTACGCTGAATCGCTAGCCGTCCCAGCGTAACCCAGCTGGTCGCACACCTTATGGATGGATGGATATTATGAGCGTCCCCTTTGGAATGGGGCGGTGGGTTGCGCCACCAAGCTCTTGCTACTATACTGCCTAATATCCTACCTAGGTTAAACAATGAAAAAAGAAAAAAAAACGCCCTGCCTTATGCTGAACAGGATGGCGCCATCTGGTAGGATCTGTAGCAACTGGTTTGGAACGGTGATGTCGTGCGTAGTGGCGTCCTTGGCGTTCACGAAAAATATGTCCGGCTTCCATACGCTCCCGATGAGGCTGCCTTCGTTCGTGATGAAGGAGTAATTGACGCCCAGTTCTGTTAGCGCCAGGCGGTCGTCGGTCCAAGATTCTTGCAGATCCATGTCCACCCGGAAGTCCTATTGTCACGAGGACGAAAGAAAAGTCATGTTGCCCTTTACTGCCCCAATGATACGGGAAAAGGCTATAACATACGCAATACTGTCATTTCTACTTGTAAATATTTGGATAAAAAAAAAAGCTGGAACTCTGCTATTACCGGCAAGTTGTTTCCTTGCGAATCGGCTAAAAATTATTAAAAGGAAACTCAAAGCGAAATAGGGCGTAATATAGTAAGGAAATGTATTTATATAGAACAATATAAATTTCTATAATTGCCGAAGCGCGAGTCATGGAAAGGCGCATTGAAGAATTGGAACATCTTATGTTGCGTCGTTTGCTTATGTCGTCGTCAAAGTCGCCATTGAGCGACAAAGAAAAAAAAGTCAAGTTGACGACAGTTCACTTCCTAAAATCAGCGCGCTTTGACAAAAACGAATCGCGCAAATAGCGAATAGTTCACACTGTTGCGGTACGCGCTTTTGGAGGAATGCGACGAACCATGTCTTTTTCGTTCAGGGGACCCAACTCGTAAACGATGAGGTTGACGGACACGTTCGTCGGTTGCCCTGTGAACAAAAATTACAGGTTATGTGGAGTCGTCTTTCACACAATAAAGAAGGCATAATTAGGCGAACGCCATACTTATGATACGCCTGTTGTACCGCAGTTTACCTGTTTTGTACGTTGGCCACGCTCTTTTGTCGTAGCGACCCAGAACGTCATCAAGAACGGCTATCTTCCGGGATAGTTCGAAGCTGGCGTCACGCATACCTCGACCAAAAAAGTCACTGCAAGCAAAACGGGGGAATTTTTTTTTTGGCAGATTTGATGATTCTAACATGGCGTCACGTTTGAGCACATACTGGCATATAATAAGTATCAGAGGTAGCTTTTTAAGTCGATGACTCTGTTGACTTACCGGAGACCGCTGTTTGCGATGGACCACGTTAGGACTTCTACTTCCGCTAAACGATAAAGTTTTGGCATCTTTCCAACAGACCCGTGCAACTGAAAAGCCGCGCCGGACATCGGTCCGAAGACCTCGCTAAATAATTCAATCGGTAGTAGCGACGGGTGGTGTGTACAGTGGGCAAGAACGATATCAAATCGAGCTCGTGACTAGCGCTTACTGGGAACTCCTCGATCAAGGGAAACAGTCGCAAGTCTCTAACCCAATTCAAGTTCCATGGTTTACCCAGTCTTTTCAGACGGGGATGAAGACACGCTGCTTCCTTCAGTGTAGCGTGCGTGCGGCCCCGGGCAAACTAAGGGCATCGCATACCTGTTATTGCTCTGTTTTGTGCGGCTAGGAGCCACTTGCCCCTTTGAGAAGGCTGTAAGGTGCTGGGAACCCCGCAATTACTTAACAGACCAGAGTCCGGTTCGTTATCGGTATTAACCAGACGAATCGTTCCGCCAGCTAAGGACGTTCCACCGCAACCCCCCGAATCAAGAAAGAGCTCTCAATCAGCTAATCCGCACTTTTTAAAGTTTTTGGTAATAACTCTCCGTTAGGAGCCATCAACTATACTCGTCAGAATAAAAAACAACAACAAAAACAACAGCAACAACTAAATTGCTAAAGAAAGCGAACTCCGTATTTTTTTTTTTTGCGGATATCTTCTCTATCACACATTGTGCATAACTAAGCAAGCTGTTTATTATATCTCAGACAACCCGCAACTTTTGCGTCATTTAATATAGTGGTGCTAGTAAAACACCTGTCAAAATTCTTACTTGCGAGGCTTCTTACAAGCATGTCGAAGTACCGCTGCAATGTTCCTTCTGTTCATTGCACAGCCTAGTTCAGTGAGAGGTAATTCTTAAAAACGCATGCCGAAACGGGCAAGCTTGAAGCGCTAACTGATTCCTGTAATGCGAGAGAAAATGGGAGTTACCTGTGAGCGTGGCATCCGGAAGAATGGATGAACGAGACCTGAAATGTTAGGAGCAGAGTCCTAATTTGCTGACGCTTGAAGGAGAACATGGTCACCTATAGCTGTCTCCTGAACTCAGTCAGCGCGCGTTCTAACGGCTAGCCACGTTGAGTGCCTGACACTGACCTGATTGCATTGTTTTATACACAACGGCGACGCCACGGGCCGGATCGCTGCCTCCTTCCCGTTCGTTCACTAGTAGCAGCACTGAACGCAATGCACGTGTAACAAGTGAACATTTGAGCCCGAAGCGTTCTTGAGCAAAAGTGCTTATACGAATATACGCGTGTTTGAGACTTTCAAGCAGTGAAGTCAATTCAATTAATTCATACATACAGTGCTTCGTACACGTATCTAGATCAGCTGTCGAATGATCGGCATTCACGGACACCCGGCGTACAACACTCATCGGCACCTGATGAACGAAAAAAAATTCTTTTTTTTTTCGGTAATAGAGGCTTTATTCTTGTGCTCACCAGGGCATCGGAGGACAAGCGAGAAAGCAGGGCAGGTCGTACATCGCACATCGAGCCAGCTGATGAATGCTGTAATTTGCACTTTTAGCACCAACGTGTAAAAAAACAGATTCTTAATTATTGGATTTTATTATTCTGCAGAATCACAAGACAGTACCGCAGCCGCGAACGCGCGATGGTTTCTTCTTTTCAACGCAGCGGTGCTTTTGCGAAAATATACGTCAATTTCTTCTGCTTCTTGTTCTTGCATGTATTGACCTTTCCTTGACGTGAAACGTCCTTAAAGTTGGCCAGAGGTGGTGGCCCAAGCACCTAACCTTGATATCGCTGTGTATAGGAAAAAAAGTCATTGCTAGATCATGCAGGTGTCTCTTTCGATAGATGGCATCGCTGTCGAACCGCGCACGATGCGATCGTGGCTACATTTAGCCTCTAACTCGACGTTCAAAGAGGCATAGCTCAGCAGCATTTCTGTCGATTCGAGCGGGCGTGGTCGCATTTGAAAGATTTCGCTCAGTAGTAGTAGGTGAAATCCATCAAACTGAAACCTGCGCTCATCAGGAGTTATGATGCCTACTAATGTACAATTTTTTGCAGAAATTCCATGTTTGCTTGGTTAAGGAAACCCCATGTTCGCCACGCAGGTTTGACTAATAGCATGAAGAGACTCGAGCAGCAAGAATGAGAGATGCCAATTCGCGACCGCCACCTTTGACCACGGCGGGCCCACTACGAATAGGAGGCCAGCATGGTTGCAAGATTAAGCCAATAGACCCCCCCTAGCTGTATCATAAGCTAAGCATGTAAGCTTTCTAATGCATTAATGAATGTCATGTGCTTTACTTTGGTATCGTTGTTTAGAGGAAAGAAGCGATTATTCTACAATGCATGCTCGGCGCGCGATGACGCCATTTTCACGCTACGCATAACGTAATCGGAGCTGAATGTAGCCTTCACAAAGGCGTATAGCTCGGCAGCGCATTCGTCTATCTGAGCAGGAACGGTCGTGTTTGAGAAAACTCGCTATTCATAACAGGCATAATTTATCAAACTCAAACTGGTACTCATCAAAATTTACAAGGCCTACAAGTGCGCATTTTGTTGCAGATATGGGTCCAGAAATCACGTGGAGAGACTCGGGCAGTTTTGACGCGGGGATATTGAACCCCTTTGATATCGGCGGAACGTGTCTTTCTCCATAGGAAGCGCGAGAGCGGGATATTGAGCCATACTCGGGAGTACCAATTAGCCATCTATGCGAGTGCAGTGGGCTCGAGTGGCGCAGAGCAGTGTCGGGCGCCACCATGTAGGGAGGTCATTTCTTTACCCAAGCGGCCCAAACACCTTTTGCGCGGCAAACGGGGCAGCTACGAATAGGGAGCGAGCACGATTGTAAAATTAGCCGGCAGTGCTCCTCTCTCGGCGTCGATCGAAAGTAAACTCAGCATTACATTCGCCTTTCCGTTCGTGATTCGTGAGCTCTGGCGCCATCTATAGGGTGTGCATAAAAAAAAAACGTAATGAGTATTTGATTTGTATCTGACGCTTCGTCCCTAAAGCTCACATTAATTGCTTGTCGATAAGAGAGAGAGAGAGAGAGAGACAATAGGGAAGGAAAGACAAGGAGGTTAGCCAGTGTAAATACCGGCTGGCTACCCTGTGCTGGGGAAAGGGGTAAAGGAAATAAAAGGAGAAAGAAGAGAGAGAGAAAAAAAGGAAAAAATCACGCAGTAACGCGATGTTACGCGCAACAATAGACAAAGGTCAATAGTCAATAGCCAATAGTATTGTCGATAAAATGTCGCCATTACTTAGTTACTTTTCTATCGCTTCTTTACGTCTTTTTTGTTGGAGCCTTAATTATACTAGTATTTGACATTGACGTATAAAATGTCCTGACTGTGCAAAAGTTTGATTTACCTGTAAGAGTACGTAGAGCTTAAGATGTACAGTGCGAAGCGATTCAAACACGATAATTGGCCCGCATGGCGGCTGGAGTTATTTGCGCTACCGGTGAGCTCTGGGTGATTGCCTGGCAAGCCAAATGTCGCCACATTGTTTCACAAGGGTGCTCGATTTCATTCTAAACCATAATTCACCAACTACATGTCCACATTGCCCTCCGGTTGGCACAAGAATCGCCGGCTGTCTTGCGCTCTGAGTGCTGCGTCAGAATAACTTCACAGCTCAAATTTTATAACGAGACATGCATGTTGCCTAAGAATAACATGCTCTGACGCAGAAATCACTGAGCAGTGTTTAAACTTTTCGTGCCTTTCAGCGCGAAAACAGAAAAAAAACTAACTAGAAGAAATGACATGGCGGCGAGATGTAGTCGATTCAGCAAAATATGACGTGGAATAATTTCTTTATTCTTTTGGAAATAAAGCAGTCTCAAATGGGAACCTAGAGCGTGTAGACGAAGACCAGGACAAAGCCGTTCTGTTGTTAAATGCATGTATGGTAGCGTGGTGACATGATATTTCTGATATTTTGTTTTTGCGATAAATGGAAGTATTAGACCTCTAATCCTGAAAAAATGGACAAGTCCAAGCGCGCTGTTAACAATTTAATATATTAGCTTTAGCTTCCCAGGAGGGTACTGTGTCGGGACGTCATGACACAGAATGTGGTCACGTGAGGGCGGGACATTGTGACGTTCTGCCATTTGCTCCGGCTCGCTCGGTCGCCTCGTATGCAGCTACTCGTACATATATACTGCGTCGAGGCTTCACGACACAGCACCCTCTTGGGAAAGGAAGCCAAAATTGGCTGTAGAAAAGCTATTGTATTAAACTAATAACAGTGCTTTAAGGCTTGTCCCTATTTTTTGTATGGCTCAAAGGTCTAGGATCTCGCTTTAAAGCGAAAAATAAATTGTCGGGAATATCGTACTGGTACCTCTTTAAGAACAATTTTCGTTGACTTTTTGCTTTGACAGAGCCCACTATAACGAATATTTATATACTGGGTGTCCCAGCTAACTTTAGCCAAAGTTTAAAAATATGCCGATGCACTCTAAGGCGGGCGCCGTGGTTTCAGCTCTCCAAAACGCTCCGCGTACAAACGAACACATCATTTAGCCGGATGTGCTGCCGCCGCGTCTGCTTATCGCTATCATGAAACGCCGCGAAGGAAGCACATCGATGGCGTAAATCGCACAACCAAGGGATGCGTCACTTGCCTGTAGCCTTTTAAGCGGCAGCACACCCTGCTGGAGGCTATGTTCATTTGTATGATAAATATTTGGGAGCACTGGAATCACCACGCGCAAGCGGGCATGTCCCTCGGTATTTTTTTTCGTATTTCGCAGGCATCCGCAGTAAGCTGAAAAGCACTAATAATTAATGAATAGAATGTTAGAAACTGTTTAATCGAGCGTTTTTTACAAAGCGCTCTACAACTTTCTAATTGGAATTTTTTTGCCTTACTGCATTGCTTCAGAAGTTGGTTAATTATTCTTGACTAATTTTGCAACTAAGCAGATTAAAAAAAAACATAGTGGGCCTTACTCCATGCAATAGACAGCAATATGCATTTGGTCGCGTCGCCTTAGAGTGCATCGGCATATTTTTCAACTCTGGCTATAAGGCTAGCTGGGACACCCTGTATAGTGTAGACATAGTTTAGACATGGTGCTGGAATATTATTTAAGAAAAAAACTTTATTTAGCACTTGTACAAGTAAGTGCAACTACGTTTGCTAAACTGGCGACTACACAGTGCCGATGGTTCGGGAGATGCGTACGTCCATGTAGTGCATGGTGCGTATATTGCTATGCATGTAGAGCG
Source organism: Dermacentor albipictus (assembly GCF_038994185.2). Taxonomy (NCBI): domain Eukaryota; kingdom Metazoa; phylum Arthropoda; class Arachnida; order Ixodida; family Ixodidae; genus Dermacentor; species Dermacentor albipictus. The sequence goes on from NC_091824.1 coordinate 78,163,415, forward strand.
CCTCGTGTCGTGTCGGCGCTGTTGCTTGTCGAGTCAAGCGGTCTCTGTTCTGCTCATAAAGGCTGAACTTGTGTTCTTGTGTGGTAGCTGTGCCACATCTCTGCTAGCCATTAACAACGTACATATACTTGTTACAAAAGGAAATTCTGCAACCGCGGTCATGCACTCGATACCATAGGACGGAAGAAGCGTAAGACAGATGCCTAGGAATAATTTTTATTACCTCCATTAAACAACTTACAGACCCCGTCTGTGGCCGTAGATGTCACCTACTTGGTGTTGATTGCACTGCCAGTACACTGTTGTTGTCGTTGATAATGAAAAAAGTGTGTTTTAATCTGGTTCAACCGCATTAACTGAACTATGCGCGGATACAAAATTCGGTGCTGTTCAAGGACAGAGTAGCATCGCAAGATTCAGTTGAATACGCTATACATGTTTCACAGCTACTTGACATTTTAAATACGATTATCCATGATTTTCCTAAACTATTATTGTATAATAACCACACATACCACTACATTAGCTTGCTGCCGCGCTTAGATATACGTGGTTATCAGCATGCCGTTACTTGGCACTGATGTAGAAGCGCTCGTATCGCTGGTCTGTATAATACAACCAGTACACGAGGTTCAAGAATGCGAAACAGAGCGGAAACATGTAACGGCTGGCTCTGTCGATGGCCTCGGCCCTCTTCTGGTTCCGGTGCAGCTCCAGCTTGCTCTGAGCGTCCAGTTTCAGCAGGAAGTCGTCCGTCGGGTAGCCGTGCCGAGCATACTGCGTGCGACGCAAGGTGGCGATTGAACAGTACAGTTAGGCATCTGCGATATTGTCTCACGCTAATACATCGTCACCGCCGGACAATCAGATTCAGCAATACTTTTTAACGAGGCTCGTTCCTGCGCGATAAACTATCGCTGATCATTCGTTGTTTCCTGCACTTTATTGGCGAACGTTGCCGATTTTGGGGCAAAAAGCAGAAGAGGAACTCGGGCTACACGGCGCGTCATAAGCGCCATATGCAAGAAGGAAAAAAGTTGTCTTAAGGAGGCGCTAGCATGACCTTCTCGGCTACTGAACATGCACATTGGTAAAGCACAACGCGAAAGGAACCACAGCGAAGGAGAACATTGCGCACATCTAAATTAAAATACAGATGCTGGGGTTTGCGTGGCAAAGCACGTGCCAAAATCTTATTATGAGACGCGCTACCGAGGGGGACTCCAGATTAATTTTGACCGCCGGTGGCTCCTTAACCTGCACCCATTGCATGTTACCCGTATTCTGCGCCCATCGGAATGCGGCTGCCGCGGCCGGAATCGAACCCGTGATCCTAGCAGCACAACGTCATAGTTAATGAGCTAATGCGCCTAATCGGGTTGTGCACACTTATGAATATATACAGCACAGCTAAAATGAAATTTAAACCAAATTGGGAGGCAGGGCGTAGATCTTTATATTAACGTAATCTTTCTTTTTCTTTACGAAGGCTTCCATGCAATACCCCGAGAAAGCAATTACGAGTACTTAAATTTACAATTTTACTGGTTATGCTTCAACAAATTGCAATTAGGTTTAATAAAATGGAGTATGTAATATTCAAACCTGCAAACACGCAATTGCATAGGAATATAAGCGTTTTTTCTCAAGTTTCTAAGGAAGTGTCAAGAACAAGTAAGAACACAAAAATTCTTGGGGATCTGTTTCGTGACAAGCTCACTTGGGACACTCATCTGAATAGGCTAACCGATAAAGTTAGTAGAGTAGTAGGTTGTATGTATAGGATTAGTGATCTTGTTCCACAACGGCTAAAGAAAGCAATCTGCTACGTCATTTGCTGCTCTAAGCTTACTTACTGTGTTAATTTGGGAAACAACGGCTGCAAAAGATTGCGAAAATTGGTACTTCTACAGAAAAGGGTTATACGAATATTTGAAAACTATCATGGTAGGCCGCGAAACCTACTGACATACAACCTCTTCGGCAATCACTCATTGATCCGAGCCAGCCAGACGTATCCTTATGGATTAGTTTTACATATAGAAAGCAATAGACATCACATCGTTAACGCACCCACTTCTCCATTAAGTTATCCATGATCTAAACAAACGAGAACGCCTTTCACCCGTACATATCATGGACGTCAAGACCTTCACTATCAAATACCTCGACTATTAAATGTTGTTGAGCAAGAAATTGATTTTTATGCACCTCAGTTCAAACATTACATAAAATCTCCTTTGTCAATTTGTGATATTTCGTACAGGTAAATATGGCCCTTTATTATAATCCTGGCAGAGAAAAGTAAAGGATTTAAATGTATGTGTCGTTTTGTGTAGCATTACAAATTTGAAAGATGTGTAATTCAGGTGATTGATTTTTTTTTTGTGCGCGGTGCGTATGAGGAAAGTACGTCACCACATGTGCGTACAGTGCATATAAGGATGCCTGTATCAAATGTACAATTTACCGGTATGCCAAAAATCAATGCGAGTGAGAGCCACTGTCAGGTCACACGAGTATTGGCTCTTGCTTCTCTTTGTTGTATAACAAGGAAATAAACTGAACTGAACCGAACGTCCGAGCTGTTTCCGTAACTTCGTTGCCCACGATAATACCAGTAAAAATGCCAATTTCTGGCTCATTTTCTATCTAAATACATAAAGACATATTACAGTTATTTTTTTCTTTTAAGCACGAGAGTATCCCGTACCATGACACCGAGCCTACAAGGCATATAATATTTATACAGTAACATGCCTACGCTTAGGGCAACTTTTGTTGCCGCGTGGTAAGGAAACGGTTAACAGATTCATCGCCGAATGCTCAGGGAGTCGTACTGACGTGCAGAAGGTTGGCGATGCCGAAGTCCACTCTTCGCATGACGTGAGGTCTGAGTTTCATGCGTATGAGATAGTTGACGAGGGTGGTCTCTGCCAGCTCGGCAAAGATGAAGATGATGCACAGGGTGGCCCACACATCGATAGCCTTCACGTACGTGACCCGAGGAGCGACTGTGCGGACTGACGACATGATTGAGACCACGGTCAGCAACGTGGTGCAGCCAATCAACACGCGTATCTGCGGCAGCTGCATGGTGATGTAGAAGGGCACCCACGAGATGAACACAGCCAGGCAGGTGGGGAAGTAGCTCTGTATCAGGTGGAACTCGATTCGGCGGTGCAGAAGGAACGTAACGTTCAGGGTGCTGAATGTGCCTGCGCAATGAAAAAAAATTGAAAAATTCACGGTGGATCCAGCATACTTTTTGATGCGATAACTACGTAGGCGAACTTTACCCGCTTTGAAGGTATATGGTCGTTTGAGCTAAAAGCGTGGGCCGATCCCGAAGGCAGTGCAATCTAATACAGCCTCTCAAAGCGCTAGCTGTCACAAGTAGTGAGAAAGGAGCGAAGAATGCGAGAAACTGTCGCCTGACGCACGCGCCAGATATTTCAGACAGCGATTTTGGTGCAGGAGAAGCGTGCATACGATTGTGGCTTAACTGTTGAAGCGTTGGGTGGCTGTGCTATAAAAGACAGGTTCGATTCCGCAGTCGGTCTTCGGTTGCTACGACGATTGTCTTCTGCAAATCATTTCGATGGCTCATTTGGTACCGGCTAACTGTAGGTAAGAGCCTTCGCTTTCGTACCGTTCCTGTAGAGAAGCAGTGTAGTTTAAATTTGTCTTGCTTGGCATATTTATTTGTTCAGCTATCTGCCTTGCTTGCGACGGCGTTGAAGAAATGTAAATGAATGAATTGATGAAGGAATTGTTCTTGAGCTTTCGTTAGTTTGGCTACAAACTGTCCAGCGCGCTTTAATTAAAAGAACAAGATGTGGTGCACGCGGTCCACTGTCGATGGAAGTATACTTACCTATCTGTCGCCGCTCAATGAATTCCCCCGTGTAGAAGCCAACCAGATCGAATTCCTCCATTTGTATCTCAAACTCCAGAGAAATGGGCTTGTCGCGTGCCCAAGAAATTCTTGTTTGATCGTTTCTTTGTGCATCTGGAAAGAAAAAGAAAGTGCACCTTGTATTGATATGGTTACTTATTCAGCATATGCCACAATTTGTTTTGCACACGGGGGTTGCTTAGTTTGAGAGAGAGATAGAGAGATCGTAGAGATTAGGAGGCGGCCTTTTCTCCAGTCATATTAGGTAGAAAGTCTCAGCGCTTTGAGAAAGGTGAGGGGTACATAAAGAGGATAGATAACAGAGGAATACTATCGTCGCCGACGCAGCACACGTAGCTGACAGCAGCAGGCTGGCGGCGCGTTTACAGCTCAGACACCAGCTTCGTGTCCCCCAGGCACCTAAGCAGTTGCTTGAAGGCAGACCTGCGGTGTCGGTCGGGGAACAGAAGTTGCGACGCCAAGACCGCAGGAATACCCAGATGTCAAAACGATGTGAACAGAAGAGCCCTCTCCTTTGAATAATCGGGGCAGTAGCAGAGGAGGTGCTGAGTTGTCTCTGCCGTGGCACATGGCATAGAGTCCAGGCATACTGACAGGCCCCTGATACACTCCCGCGATGCCGTTTTGGAACCGCCGATCCAGAGAAGCGACTGTTCTTTCCTTGTGAGGCAAGAAGGGGATGGGGGTTGACCGCTGGTGACTTGCTGGTCCGGATGGAGGTGCCGCTGCAACCTGTGCCTGGCGTCAAAGGTTATTACAACGGTGCAGGTGGGTGCATTGGAATGAGGTGCTGCCTTTGCCAGAGCGTCCGCCTCCGGAAGGTACCTTGAGGTGACAGCACTTTCACAAGCTTTCGGAAGGTACCTTGTCAACATGCCAGAAGTCGCCTTGATCCACTGATTGAAGCGTGTGTTTCCACAACTTAGAGAGGACATTTCGGTCACGGTGACGCAAAGTACACTTCCCTTGAGCACCACCTGATGGCTTGCCCTCTGGGCATCACAGGAGGCGGAAACTATTCCCCCGTTTTGGGTGTAGGCCATTCAAAAAGAAAAGAGAGAGAGGGAGGGATGTAAGGAAGGCAGGAATGTTAAGAACCCGTCAACGAACCAACTGATTGCGGACACAGTTTCTTAGAATGCCATGGTGAAAGCAGGACCCTCCGACCCTTACAGGGACACTAAAGAAAAAAAAAGTTTTCTTCTGTATCGATAAATTGATCTTCTAAAATATCAAAAGCACCGCTCTTACCACGACGAGACGCTTCATAAGAAAAAGAAGCGCAATAACAAAAGGCAAGTGGCAACACCTCTTTGAAGTTCCCGCACCAGATCGCTGTGACGTCATAGACCTTGACGGCGTCTTGTAGGGCCTAGTTCAGTGGTGTTTTAAAGGTACCGAAAGATCGAACACGGCAAGTTTCGGAAACATTTGCTCAGCCAACGCGGCGTAAATAAAGAAGATACATTGAACACCGTGACGCCACAGTGGCGTTCCGGCATTGTGTATTCGGCATAAAATTAAGAAAGAACACTGAAACTTCGTCTTTCATTTTTCTTCTAATAATAAATATTATATAGAAGTTAACGTCAACAGAGTTTTCAAAGAACCCTTTATTCGTCTAAATAAATTTAGCTGTTTGCTTTAGCGTACCTTTAAGCGCACCAGCAAACTCGACATTGGGGACGGAAATGCTTAGCCCACAAAAACAGTCCTGCCTTACGTGCCATGGAAACAGCAGCATGGCGACACAAGCGAGGTGACCCATTGGTTTGAACCTCAGAAGCAAAGCGATACAGACGCCACGACCTCACAGTTCGAACCGCCTAGGCTGAAGCGAGGTGCCGGAGTAGGCAAGCAAAGGCACCAATGAAGACAGAGGCTGCAAGCAAGGCATTGTGCAAAGTTTCTGGACAACTCTTCTGGATACAACTGCTCTTTGTGCGATAGTTCGTGGTTCAAGAACGACCTGTCTGCCCTGCCTCTGCCTTATCAGGCGATACTCTCGATATAAAGTTTCCCGACATTGACTTCTCGATGTTTCGGTTGTGCTCTTCGTGTCTGAAGTCGGTTCACAAACATCAAATATGTTGATGCTGTTGTGGCGAATAATGCATGACATAGGCGAATATGGCATAAACGGACCAATCGAAGGCCGCCATTTCCACATTAAAATATATAAAGGCGACAAAACTGAACATGTCTGCAACGTTTTCTTTGCTCTCACACGTCAGCTAACGCTCCTTGTCCCTTTGTTAGCGATGTCTGTCACTCTGTGATATTTTTATGCATACTCACATGGTCTAATAACAATAAAGCACTTTTGTCTGTCCAGGGGAAATAGGTGAAAATACATAAGACAGGAGAGCTTCAGGCGCACCCTGAAATAAACAAAGAAACAAAATCACATTAGCAATTTTAACGCTTAAAAGAACGAGCAAAAATATGAGCCGATGCTTTTGTGAAAGCTGATTGCGATGCGTGTCTTTCTTTGTTAATTTTTATTGCATTTAGTAAACGAAATTACGGAGACAAACTTATTCAATAGCCGCGATTGCTTCTGATGACGTCTGTGCACACTGCGAATGATCTTCACGTGTGCAGGTGGAGGGCTGGATTTTTGTAATCAGCTTGCTTTCAACAGCTACGTGCACAGTAACCACGTGCTGCCGGGACGCACACTTAATCTCAAGATAAGGAAATTTCGTGCTTAAGAGGAAGCTTTAGCTCGGGAATGTACCTATAGGAACGGAGAAAAGAAATCGTTTTTGTCACCAACCACTGTACTTATTTTGATGATGTTTGTTGAATTTCAAATAATTTCGCGGGTCACAACAGCAGCCGCTGTGGTTGGAAGCACATCACTGAGCATTGTTTCTACTCTGTAAAGGTTGATTGAATTATGCACTTAAGTTATTTCTGTGCAAAATCTTTACCACAACTGCTGCTGCTGTTTAGGCTTCTTGTCGGTGCATGCTCCGTCTAGTCTTGAAATTTCTATATCGGTAGTCAATGCCTACTAATGCTGGACTGACAAAGAAAATGGCAGAGATTGATTTAGAATTGGAGCATCGCATGAACCAGCTTATCAACAAACTTTTTTTGTGACTGGTAGACTAAAGCTTCAGGAATGAGGTTCAGATGTCGGCAAGCTAAGCGCGGAAGTTTCAAGAATGAATGACAGTATAGAACTTGTGAATGACCTTGTGGGAAGTGTTCCTTGCCAGCAAACTGAAATCTGTGCAAATAACAAGGCCTTAAAGAGTGAAAACGATCTGCTGAAGAAGAAAGTTTCCGAAATGGATCAATACTCAAGGTTGAATAACGTGGAAATCAAAGGCGTACCATCCACTCAGGACTGCGTTCCTGTACTGACCGCCATTGGTGAAAAAGTGAACTGCCCTATCACGGCTTCTGAACTAGATTTGCTTCACCGTGTGTCAGCTGAGTCCGGTCGGGCAAATGTAATCGCTCGTTTGTCTTCACGCGCAAAAAAAAAAAAATGAATGTGTGACAAAAGCACGGAACGCCAGGCTCAACACACGCAGAATCGGCTTCTCCGGATAAAGAACCCAGGCAATTTTTGCTAACGAGCACCTCTCACAACTAGCGAAAGTGCTGGCACTGAAAAAGCAGAAGCAATGGTTCCTTCTTTGTAATGCGAATAGCGAAATAAAGGCACGTAAAGCCGTGAACAGCCCAGTTTTTCGCATAACCTGCGATGAAGACGTTGCAGTCTTCACCTAGGTTTCCTGTAAACTTATCTTCCACTGTTTATTAATATGGCACAATTCACCCCTGATCAACTCTCCTAAATCGCTCATCTATTTTATTGTACGCAGCCTGCAAGGATACCTTGATAATATTACAGAAATCTGTATAGCTTTCCTTCATATGACTCAGAGTACTGTCACCGCAGTGAACGCAATCATGGTGGCGCCGCTCTTTTCATTTCTTCGAACTTACAGTATCACCGTAGACTTGGCTTGGCACTTAACATCTTTAAATGGGAATCCGTTTGGTTCGAACTGCACGAATCGTGGTTTTTCCGAGATAGAAAGAACTTAGTTGTGGCTTACAGTCATAGATCACACTCATCTTCAGTTAATGAGTTCTGTTTGGCTTTGGGCTAAGCGTTGCATAAGCTATCATAAAAAAAAACCTATTAAAGACAACCGTCCTATTAGTTGAGTATCCCATCCAAAACTGAAAAGCAGGCTTTCACAAATAGCCTAAACAACTCATTATTCATAGATATAATCAGCCGCACAGACTGGTCACCAGTATTAGCGACTTATCACAAGTTTTCTAACATCATAACTAACGCCCTCAACAAAGGCACTAAATGAATTGCTAATGGACATAAGTTTTCGACTGCATATAACCTGTGGATAACCACTAGCATATTGAACTGCCTGCGAAAGAAATATAGCCTTCAATAAAAAAAAAAGAAGAGTCAGCCATTCAACAATAATTTACGTAATCACTATAGGACGTATTCTAACATTTTATAGAGGCTTCTCAGGGACACTAAAGAAGCTTATCATGAGAACAAAATGAAAGGCGCTGGCAATTATCGGAAACAGTTGAACGTAATCAATTTTCTCAGCAGGACTACGTCTAATGTCCTTATACCCAAGATGCGCTCAGATCACACCTACGATAACCCATCTGACATTGCAAATTCATTCAATACTTCGTTTTCTGTACAGGAATTCGACTCTTCTAAACATGTCAATTCCTTATGCCCTCGTTTGCCTCACACATTTTATTTTATTGCTATGATATAAGGAGATGTGGACGCACAATTTAAGGCGCCGGCTACTCCTTAGTTCTTGAATGGTTCTAACCTGCAGCATACAGGGTTCAAGATTGCATATCAAATAACCTTTTCATACAAGCAGCAGAACTTCTCAGGCAACGTTCTCACAGTAACACTATGGCGTAAGAAATACATGGTACATGCAATATATAAGTTAGATGACTTCACAGTTCTGTAGAAGAAAGTCTCAAAAATACAAATGATACAGTCGCCTATTAGTACAGTCTCTAGCCACCGGGTGGTGCATACATCGTGTAAATGCATTATCACATATAGTCACAACAGAACAGTCAACGTAATCCGCAAACACATACATATATAGAGCGATGTTGAAATGAAAGGAACATTAAAAGCGTTAATAACGGACAACAATGCCGCTGTCTTCGGGGCATGTTTTTAATGCTTTTAAAGCACTCTTCCGCAAGGTCGTTGTTGGCCAAAGACTCAAAGGTTTCTTTAAACTGAAAGGTATGCGTTCTAATGTAATTAGGTGATTTATGTTGGCGTCTTGGTGTGTCATGATGGCCAATCTAGAAGGTGGTCTATATCTTAATCTATGAATCCACAATCACAATCGCGGGTTTCCGCACCGACAATTCTATGTAAGAAATGTTTTGTGTAGACAGTGCCTAGCCTTAATCGTATAATAAGGGCTTCCATATTTCTCTCTAATGAAAATAAAATTTTGAACTCAATAAACAGACTGATATGATAAAAATTCTAGCTCTTAATAATTCTGGTCAAATGACGTATTTCTACACATTTCGAAAGACGTTGCCCTTATAATCGATCCTGTCTGTGTTAGGCGATCCTGTCTGTATTAGGCAATCCTTAGGCAATCCTGTCTGTATTCATTCTTTTATATTGGGAACGGAACCACATCATCTTTGAGGTGTGCTTGTCGTGCTGCTTCATCGGCTGCTGTCTTCCTACAGGAATGTTACAGTGCCCTAGCTGGTTTCCACTGGAATGCTATTTCATGTTTCGCTTGGCTTGCCTTTGTGAGGTCTTTAGGTGTTTCATATATTGTACTATTACGGATCGTTTTTCCTTTTGTGCTGCAGGGTGATGTTAGAGGTGCCTGTAAATCGTTCAGAATTACCCATTTTTGCACATCTTTTACTGGAGTTATGAAATTTTATCGCACATAGGATTGCGAATAGTTAAGCAGTAGTTAAGCAGTTGTGGACGAAGTCGCGCGAGATAAGCTAAATGATTCTTGCTTATTGATGTGCAGTTTAACGAATGCTGAAGTTGAAGAGGTTGCTGTACTGGAGGTATCTGTGTAGACGTGTCTGTATCCTGAATACCGCATATATATCTGGTCTGGTGCTGTTGTTGAGCAACTTGAATGGACATGTCTCTTTGTTTGAATATTCCGCCTATACTGACAATTCGATTTTTGGAAGTGTAAGCAGCAATGGAGGATATTCGACGTCTGAGTTCCAAAATTCATTTTTTCGCATTATATATGGCGATATTCTTGAATTTCTTTATGAACAAAGCTTCTATCTCGTTTCATTATATCTAGAGCCACGGGGGGCTTTTTTGCTGTGTTTGAAGACGAAAATTATGTCGGTATGTTTCTGTAGTTCTCATAACTGGAAACGGTGATTGACGATCCTCAGCTATTACAAGACAACTATAGAAGTCGTTCGCGGAACTCCTAGACATACGCGTGGTCCTCTAGTTAAAAGCCTTTGAGGCCGCTCTTTTGACATGTGGGAAAGTTCGTGTAAGATGGGCGCGAAATACGCAATTTTTTCGTATTAATGCATTGTAAACAGTCAGCATGGACAATGCTGCTCCGACCCATGATGTGCCTACAAGTCTGCGAAGTACAGTCATTTATTTATTTATTTATTTATTTATTTATTTATTTATTTATTCACAATACCTTAGAAGGCCCAGAGGCCATTGAGTAAGGGGGACGAACAAGGATATTATAAGAAATGAAAAATATACAGGTAAAAAAAAAGGCACAGGGAAAGCATCGCACAGGGCTAGCACACAAAAAAGCAGCAACAAACATAAGAGGAAAGTACAAAAAATAATTGAAGTATACAAATACAGTACAAATGTCTGACACATGACTCAAGAAAAAGAAATAATAAAGCAGGGGTTTACAAAAACACAATAGCCAAAAAGTGCGATATTTTATACAAGAGAAGGTTAACGTCACGATGTTATTTGAAAGTATTCGCGCAGCTGATCATGGAATGATTGATGGTTGCAAATGGATGCAATGTTATGGGGAAGATCATTCCAAAAAACGATGGCACGTGGAAGGGCTCATGAATTGAAGGCTTGTATTCTTCCATATATGCGCTTGAAGCTGTGCTGATTATGTAAGCGGCTAGAAATGCGTGACGGTGCTTCTAGAGGTAACGCAGATTGCCTGGTGCAGTGGCGATATTTATGAAATAAGCATAGAAGAGCGATTGAACGACGAATATGTAATGGCTCAAGAGAGATATCAGGTTTTATCTGTGTTACGCTCAAAAGGGGACTGTAGTTACGTGTAATGAAGCGAGCCGCTCTATTTTGTATGGATTCTAGTAAATTTATTAAGTAGTTTTGATGTGGGGACCAAATGGATGCTGCATATTCTATCTGTGGCCGCACAAGTGTTAGAGAGGCCAGTTTTCGAACATTGTTAGGAGAATTACGCAGGTTCCTGCGCAGATATCCCAGGGTCCTTGAAGCTTTCGCACAAATCGTGTTGACATGCGTGGCCCATGAAAGATTATGCGTGAGGTGAATACCTAAATACTTGTATGATGATGCCTGAGACAATACCCTGCTATCTATGAGATACGAAAAGTTAGAATTCGTACGCTTGCAGCTGAAAGAGATAACCTTGCATTTATTCGAGTGAAGTGTCATTTGCCATTTATTACACCAACTGGAAATTAGGTTAAGGTCACTTTGGAGGGCGAGATGAACATCCATGGAATTAATGGAGCGGTAAATGATGCAGTCATCAGCAAAGAGTCGTATGGGAAAAGATATGTTAGCGGGCAGGTCGTTAATGTATATGAGAAACAATAAAGGGCCAAGAATGCTGCCTTGAGGTACACCTGGAGTTACGTCACAGAGTGATGAAATAAAATTGCTAACTGTTATAAACCATTGGCGGAAAGAAAGAAAGTTACGAATCCATGACAGTGTAAAAGAATCTAGGCAAATAGATAATTTTGAAAACAAACGGGAATGTGCAACGCGGTCGAAAGCTTTAGCAAAGTCTGAAAAGATGCAGTGAGTTTGTAGGTTAGCGTCCATGCTAAAATGCAAATTAGTCGTGAATTCTAGCAGTTGAGCATCGCAAGAAAATCCTTTTCGGAAGCCGTGCGCTGTTCAGGAAAAAGGAAGGAATTATGTTCGAGGTGACTGTAAATGTGAGAAGCGATAATGTGTTCGAGTAATTTACAGCAAATGCATATCTCTCTGAAATTGGAAGGTAGTTTTCGGGTGAATTTCTGTTTCCGCTTTTAAACACAGGGATGATTTTGGCAATTTTCCAGTCGGTAGGGAGCTAGCCAGATGATAGTGATTGTTGGAAAAGGAGGCAAGGAATTTGACTGGAAATTGATGTAGTGCTTTTTTTAATGTTTTAGAGTTAATGTTGTCAACACCAGCACTTGTAGAAATCTTTAGGTTATCAATGAGTTGAGCGATACCTTCAACGGTGACATTAATAGGGGCCATATATTGCCAATCATGTTCAGGAACAACTGGTATGTTGGAATGATCCTCCCTTGTGAATACTGATGCAAAGTGCCTGTTAAAGGCATGAGGGCATTCACTATCAGAGAGTGGTAGATGGTCATCATTGGTCAGTGAGATATGATTACTAGCACTGTCGGGAGATATCACGCACCAAAACTTTTTGGAATTGGATTTGAAAAGAGAGGGGAGGTCGTGAGAAATATATTTATCCTTAGAAACGTGAACAGCAGAACAATAAGATTTTAAGCATACACTATTTTTCCCAAGCCGATGGTGTGGACACGAGTTTGGCCTTTTTGTAGAGACGTTTCTTTTGATTTCGATGACGACGGAGAGCTTTTGTAAACCATGGTTTAGATCTGTCATTTGAGATAGAAATCAAGGGAACATATGTATACTAGATTATTTATCATGTCCTAAAAAGCACCCAGTTGTGTTCAACAGACCTATCCGAAAATGAGGACAAGAACGTTTGAATGAAAAAGTCATTAAGCCTATTATTCATTTCTTTATAATCGGCTCTATTATAATCGCGAATTTGCCTGATTGTAGTACCTTGAAATGCCAATGGGACATTAAGCTCTGTATGAATAAGCTTGTAGTCACTAAAACCATCGAAATACAGAACTTCGCCAATCGTTTCAGGTGCACTGCAGAATACAAGATCTAAAACGTTAGAACCGCGAGTTGGTTGATTTATCACTTGAAAAAAATTGAAGTCTAAAGTAAGTCTGATAAGCTCCGCTGAGGTGCGACACGAGGTTGACAAATTCTGCCAGTCAGTGTGCGGGAAGTTAAAGTCACCAACCAGGTAAATGAATTCAGCTGGGCATGTTTGGATGGTAGAAGTAATACTGGCATGAAGTTTAGTAATGAAGGAGAGATCACGATCGCATTGAGCTCGTTTTCGCTTTTTTTAATGTGGGGTGCCCAGGATTGCTGCCTATCAAGTATTATACAAAGAAATCGATGCGGTGTGAAAATCATATATCACTGATTATTTGTTTTTGCTTCTTCACCGTAGAAAAAATGACGACAATGGGGAGTATTATATTAAATAGTTGTCAACGCTGTTGATATCGAGGTCGCGGGCTCGATTCCAGCCACTGCGGCTGGATTTCGCTCAAAGCAAAGGGTAAGAACGCTCGTGAACTTAGACTTATATGTGGCATGCTAAAACGCACAGGTGATCAATAATAATCCCTAGACCCCGGGTGCGGCGTTAAGAACATATATGCAAGATAGTGTAAGAGGTGCTGATATTAAATAAAGAAGCACCACAGAAACACAGCGCATAAATGCGTGACTTTCTATGCACATACTTTGATATACAATTGTACTTCAACGAAGTAGATTTTTTCAAAAAATAAACTTCGTGAGTGAGCGTGTGTTCTTAGGAAACCGTGAAAACCAGACATATCATAAAGTTTTTTTTGCATTTTTAGTAGCATAACCGCATTTGCTGTAGATTCCGGGACAATACAATATTAACTGCACATTACTGAAAACAGAGCACATGTTTGCAGAAATGTTAAATTCCTCGTGCTACATCTCACACGAGCATGCACACCTTGGCACTGCTTTGGAGCCGATTCTTCAATGTCGTTTAGTGCACGCTACCTCACAGACCCGCCGTAACGAATCCGGCAATTCTTGAGAATTTACGTCAAATGCAGAATCAGCATTTTCGGTGACTGGCTTCAGGAGCGAAACTGAACGAGCATTTACTTCACACGTTGTGTCTTTTAGTGTATAGGAACATATTCTTTTAATCGATAGACATGTAAATCAGTTTCCGTTTGCAATGTATCAGCCTTTGCTTAGACGGTTAATATGTAGCGGCACACAAGCAACAAAACGGACAATGTGCCCTTGAAGTTATGCTGCAATTGCTTAATTGAAGGTTTCAGCCGACGACTGGAACATTGACAGCAATAGCATGCTGTTGCGTTGGGCTAGAATTCCTTGGACGATGTTGCAACTGTATGCGGGTGCGACTCGTTGGCACGACATGGCACGCCTGGCAACTCGTGCTGCGTGGAAGGAACCCTTGCAGCTACCAGCGTCCCGAGCGGCCGGCATTGGCGTTGCAGGCGTTGCACTAGGAACAAGGAAGCTTACCAGCTGGAACGTGGCCGGTATATTTAGCAGCGTATAGCAACGGAGGACGCTAAATGCAAAGTGGGAGTGGCTGTGGAAATCTCCTAGCTGGATGCACTGGTAAATGAGCAGGCCATGAATAACTAACTAAGAAGGAAAAGTGTAATAAAACGCAAGATTATGCTGGTACCATGTTAGATGGCGCCGGCATCTCTCCCTGATTCATAGATGCTTCTGTATTCTCGTCTCTTCTTGTTTTGCTGTTTCCTAAATATATATATATATATATATATATATATATATATATATATATATATATATATATATATATATATATATATATATTGCTTTTAGCTTTATATTCACAAATACAGCCCCCACAGGTGTTTCAGGAGAAACCTATACACAGTGACAGTTGATATGTTGGCGGCAATTTAAAAGGAAAAAAAATATAGTGTACACCTGTCCGCACTGTCCACAGTGACAGCACGCAGTTCCATACTGAAACGCTCATATGCGCCACGAAGCCGAGGACCAAATATTTAGTGGGATTGCCATTCGAAGTCCAAACACGGATCACTCGAACAGTGCAGAACGAAACGAGTTAAGCCTCACGTAATTTAACCAGATGTCGAAAACTTGGTTGGTGGTTTCTTTTTGGCAATTTCTTTTCGCACAGCCAATATTCCATGCTTTAAATCGTACACTTCCCAGCCAATCAACGACACCTCATTAGCGAAACGATCCGCCTGCAAGGACAACTTGAAGTCAGCCGAAAGCTATTTAATTTGTTTTCTAAGCCATCATGGTCGTAAAGAGCAATTCATTACGGAAATTCACGAGCCTCGTTTGTAAAGAGGCTTGGAGCGTTCGCCTACAGTTTAGCTGACGCCTGCTTTATAGCTTCGACAAATCGAAAGGTTTCAGTCAAACAAAGCATGCATAATTCCAGATCATCGTCCCCGTCGGTTGCATTAAAAAGCCGATCAAAAGAGACTCACGGTTCTTCGTTTCACGTATGTACGATGAAGAGAAGAAGCTATAGAAATTCCATATTAGGGCGGCGTTGCCTCTTCAACATAACACAGTATACAATTCACTTGATGTCCCTAACGACGACGAAATTTCACGAAGAATTTTCCAGAAGCTACGCTAATGGATACGTGTGCACCAATGCCACTTTAATTGGAGTGGCAACTTTCTTTTATCCCGCCGCCGTTCTCCCTGTACTTGACACTGGAAGCGCCTTAAATGGCCGAGGAGCGCTGCAGATTCAAGCTGGCGATGGTATGCCAGTCGCTGATAAGTTTAATATTCTTTTTAATATCACCATTTCTAATTTTTTAATATTTTGTAATATGTTTGTTTAATGTTTTATTTCCTAATTTGCGTTTTATTTGAGCTTTTATTTGCCCTAATGCTTCTTTTTCCTTTGGCGTTCAAACTCGCTCCTTCACGAAAGTGAGAGATGAGCGAGTTTTGCATTTGTAATCTCTGTTACCTCCGCATGCTATTGTTTATAATTAGCGGCCCGGCGGAGTGTTCACTTAGAACGACCAGAAAAGTTACAGGAACGTCGAACACATGCGTGCGCGTCGCTTCTCATATGAGGCTGCTGGCGCCATTACGCATCGCGTCACGTGAACAGGTGATCAGAGAGGCCATTCAGGCGCGCTAGTGCAGGGCAGACAGATCACAGTAAGGTAACGTCCCTCGGTCAAACAGTGTCCAGCAACTGCGTCATGCAGAGAAGGGCGTTTTTACGATTGGCCGCTTCCGGCCTATTTTTGATCAAGCATTGCAATCGTATAACGAAGAAACAGAATTACAAGAGAAAACACAAAATCGGAACAACATTTCAAACGCTATAAATATCCGTCAGTGAGGCTTCGATGCCCTTGTCAAACAGAAAAAGAAGAGTGCGCCGTTTTCTATCGTGAAATAAATGACGTGTGCCGCGCCGATGTTTTTTCTCTGCAGATTGATTTCCTTTTGTAACTGGCTTCTGCTGTCTCGTATGTTCTTGACGAAAAGGGCATTTACACCTACGGACAGGTAAGTAAAGTTAAATTCTAAGTTTGGCTCTGTGTGTGACTATTCCGTCGTTCCTGCCAAATGCGCCCGAAGAAGATCGGTTAAAATTATACCGCCACAATCTGCTCGGACGAAACCTGAAGCACATTGTTCTCGAAACACATTCTACCCGCACGTGCATTCTTTATACCGTATTTTTTTCTCTTACTCTGCACGAGACTTCGGTCTGTGAAACCGGTGACCAGAAGGGGACGGGGTTTACTCGCATCTGGTCATTGTAGTCTAGCATTGCGGCAGCTTCAGCCGCCGCAGTGACGTAGTGCCTATGGCATTTCGCTGCTGAGCCCCGTGCTAGCTCCCGGGTTGAATCCACCGCAGTGGTGACTGCGTTTCGACAGAGGCGAAATGCAGAAGCGCTAATTTACTGAGATGGAGGTTCACGTTAAGGAATGCCGTGCGGCCAAGGTAGATACGTAGCCCTCCACTGCGGTGTCTGTCATATCATAGCCTCACTCAAGCTTCGGGGCTTTCAACCTCATGAATGAACCAGTTCATGGCGACTTTAAGAAGTGCACGTTTTAGAATTTTCGATCGACACAATCGTAGCGCTGACGACACCATAGGCTTCATGGTAACACTAACGTGTTCCCTGTGGAAGCATGTTCCGAAGTGGCGATTCCTGTGCGTGGTGAACAACCGGCGAGTCACCAGGGAGTTGCGGTATGTTTGAAACTTCAGCAAGGGGCAGGGAGCTGGCGTCACTGCAATAAACATTTTTCTCCCACCTTTGAATTCTAGCCCGACATGTCGCTTGCGCACTGCAGGAATTAAGCCACGGACAGCCGAGCAGGAATAACAGTTGCCGTCGCCCGTCAGTGGGCCGTGACATGCGTCCCAGTGAATGTTTTAATTAGAAGGAATTAGTCTATTTTTGTTAATCTTACCATTGCTCATCGAAAGAAAATATTTCGTCTACTTATACAGAAATATTGACTGATGGCCGACACTGGTTTTACTAACTGATGGTAATATGGCCAGAAGTGCGGTGATTCCCCCAAAATGATGCTAATACTTGGCCTAACTAGCATGATGTGAGCACCGAGGTCTGTGTTAATGAAAAATCAAGGAGTTGACAATATGTAGTTTCGGTGCCAGGTCCAGTGTTGCTCTATGTATCACGTGAGGCCTAGCACTGCAGGTAAATGTTATGTGGTCTCTGTAAATGTTAACAACGGTTCTAACCTCACACCTAACGAAATGCAACCAAGACACGGAAGCCTGTGAAGCTCTTGCCGTTTTTTACGGCAAAGCACACCATTCACCTGAACAAATGTCTAAATGTACACCGTTTAGACGAAGTACTCTCTTTACGATTCATTTGCAAGTCATATAGTTACGGCGTTTTGGAATGAATCAACGTAGCAACTGTTAGGCAGCAAACCATCGAGGCTTTATTGACCACAGGAATGCACGTAAATCAACGAACTAAACCGAGTGCCAGCGGCCGAAGGCAAGGCGTTAGCAGCATAGAAGGCCTTCTGGCGAATCCTGGCGTAGGTAAAAGCGGTAGAGACGCCGACACGGTGATCGAAAAAAAATAAAAAAATAAAGAGACAGCGTGGCGAAAACAGGTCGCGTGTCAGGTCTTGTTTCCAACAAGAACTCAGGAACCTGCGAGAACAACGAAATTGCCGAGGGTCTACCTCCTAGGATAGGTCAGTAGTAGGATAGGTCAGTAGTAGGAAAAGGAACGAGGGGAAGGTGTCTGGTACCTTGGGAGAACTAAGGAGGCTCGCGCTGGGAGCTACGTAGGCGTCCAAGCAATTGCAGGATGCTTCCATTACCGCTGTCTGTGGCCGAAGGGTCAGGAAGCGTAGTCATTGGCGCTGCCCGGGAGCATCGCGAGTTTCGACCGAACGGACCAAGGAAGAACAATGTTTACATTCCCGAAAAGGTAATCCCTCGCTGCTAAATGCAGTGCGGCTGCCCTATTGGTTAGCGCCGTAGCGACCTCCTACATTTCTCGGTTGCCGTGTGTTAGCTCTTCATTCGCCACTTATCTAAATGCTTAACTTATCTAAATTTTCTTAATGCGGTCAATATTAATTGTATTCTCATGTCTAGGAACCAACTTTGCTGGCTACATTAATCTGCTGAGTATGTCGTGATTCAGTGAAAGGCAATACAGCTGTCTTTGCGTCTGATAGAACCGTTCCTCTTCCTCTCAACAATTGGTTAATCATATTTATGCCGTCTTGCAATGTCATCTGAAGTAATTGAAAATTAGACCCAGGTGTTCAAGTACACGCATCATCTGCATACAGTGAAAATCTTAACTGTGATGGCAGTCTTCTTGCTAAATCAGCCATGACGCAGTTAAAAAGAAAAGGGCTGAGTACACATCCATGTGGTACTTCCTGTTCGAAAACATGCTCAGCACGTTTTCCTTCACCCATCTGAATGTATATTTTGCAACGTGATAAAAATTTAGAAATCCATCGCAAGGACCTGCCAGACATTCCGTGTTCTAACATACTTAGCAGAACATGAACGTAACTAACAGTGTCAAATGCCCTCTTGACGTCTCGGAATATTGCTATCGTCAAGTTTCCATATACACATTCTTGTTCCACACATGTTACTGTATCCAATATTGCATCCATTTGTTTTCTAAAACCTTCTAAGTACTTGGACAACACAATAATGACATTTAACAACCCTGCAGTGAGTGCTTTTTTGTTGCTTTGTGATCACAACATACTACCACTGGATAAGTTAAACAAATACTCCCTCGGCACTTCTATTTTACAAATTAGTCAATGGTAAACTCGTAATAACCCTGATTAACCCATATCAGTTCCACCATGTCGCTTGTACAGCATTTGCTTCCCAGAATAACTTTTTTGTTGCCTGAAGCAGGAAATAATATAGAAAAGTCACACTAATTTTACATCAACTTCACTATGGAATACCTTACCCACTACCCTAAAGAATATACTGTCACTAGTTAATATAAATTCGAATTTCACACGTTCTTTCAATATGTATAAAGATGACTTACTATATATTTTAGGTATCTCTTTCTTTTTTCTTTTCTTTCATGCTCATGTTTTAACCATGTATGCATACATTTTCTGTTTGCTGTAATAACAAGTCTTACTTTCTTGTAAGTATTAACAGGAGTTCTCACCCTCATAGTCTTTGACCATGAGACCTCCTTCTTTATATATTTCATAACTAAATGTACTTATATTATATGTAATAGGAATTGATTGTTTGATTGATTGATTGATCGATTGATTGGCTGATTGATTGAAAGTCGCGCATATAGTGACCCTATAGGAAGCGCATATTCAACTTACGCCATACTATGTTTTTGGAGTTCATGAAACTGGCAATATTTCAAAACCTCCAAGTATGAAGTTTACAGCGCTGGACCTAAGCAACAAAATATTGTCGCGGTTCACTGAGAATGGGAGTTTTAATTGCTAGATGTCGTGTCGCACTCTATCGGCACGCCCGAGAATGGGGCATGCAGAGGTGGTCGTTGACAGGGCTGGTCCTTTCAGGATACCGAATTCTTGGCTCAGACCTTGCAGGCGGCGGCTTGCCCGGCCCACAGGCGCCTCGATGTGTGGTTGCTCGAAGGAGTCCTGATCATCATGCGATGAGTGTAGTACCCCGTACCTCCACCAGTGTCGCGTTTCACTGAGAATGGGAGCTTTAATTGCGAGAAGTCGCCCTTTCGCACTCTTCGGGCACACCCGAGAACAGGGAATGCAGTCCTCTATAGAGCCTGCGCGCACTCTCAAGCAGATCGTCTTTGTCGTCACCATCGTGGATCGATACAGACAGGGGCGCAGTAAGTTGATGTAACAATTCTGTAAACTGTACCGAATGAATTACACATCTAAACTGGACAAAGTTGATGTATGTACACCTCTCTGAAATGTGGCGCTATCTTGTGAGGAGAACTTTTACAGTGCCCTCGGAGACACAGTGACAATTGCTAATTACGCTGTAACAATACCGTGAAACAAGCCAGCAATCTCACTTTAGAAAATTAGGTCAAGCTTGCGCCAATAAAGTTCATGTATACCAACTAAGACATAACCAATTAGGGATTGACGGTTCCAAACACAGAATTAAAACAGACACAACCCACACGTTATAAACATTCCCTAACACTCAACGAAGTCGCAGGTAATGCAGAACGTTGTAATGAATCATTTTCCCCTTTATTGACACCTGAAAGGAACCAGCCGGATCCTTCTTTTGCCAAAAGCAAAACATGAACTATTCTTTATCGTTAATTGCAAAAGAATTATGCTTTAAAATTACTACCTACCTGCGCTATTATTAGTTGTTCTGCAACTTATTGTATACATAATTTTTTACGTCTACTACTAGTACTTAAATGAACCTTACAAGTTATTCTCACTTTGTTTAATGTTAACTTTATTACCACGCGTCATTTTCGAAGTTAGACTTAGCATTCTACTTACCTATATCTGTTGCCTATCTATCTTATTGAATCGCATTTCTGCACATTCTTACGACATGTGTTAAGAATGCCTATGTTATGTTTGCGCGGATGTAACGCAAGTAATTTTTTTTTAATTTCTAGCCTCAGAACGCGCCTCGCATTGTATTGGGGTGCTATATGATGTGCTAGAGAGAAATAATATTTAATGACAGAAAGGTGGAGAGATCGCCCTGAGTGAAGTGCCTCTAGCCTGCTACTCCACGCTGGGGAAGAGGTTTTGGGGAATAACAGAGATAGGATGTGAAGAGGAAGGAGAGTGGTGGTATGGTGAATATGATGAGGGCTGCACAGCATACTGTTTCTGTGCAATGCGTGCGCGTCAATACAACGCGTCAGTTTTTGTTTCCTGTTATTTTCACCTGCTTGCCGAGCTGAGAGTTGCCGCCGTTCGCTTTGTGCCGCTGTTATTCTGATTTAGAACGCTAGTAGTGTCGCATAAATGTGGATACGTCGTATTAATCGCAACCTTCAGCAAGGTGATCGGCGGTTTTGTGCAAGCGCGTCGAGTGAGCGGTCTTCAAAGTCTCGTGATGCGTCACCGTGCAATATGTGGAAAGCTTTCTCGTGCTCTAATGTTCCACGGGCATTTCTGAAGTGTTGTTTGTCCAATAACCTTGGTGGACGTCATGGAGGACGACACCGTCCTCGCAGAGAGTGACAAAGGCCTACGGGCATCTTCGATTTTTTGCGTCGTTTCCGGTTTCTTTGCGGCATAACTTCTCGTTATAATCGTAATATATATATTGCTCTCGTAGAGAGCGGAAGTAACCTCGCGTTATATTCGTGGTCGCGTTATTTGCTTGCAAATAAAGTACATGCCCTTCCTGTTACGTTCTGCTATGGAGTCGACAGTATCAGTAAGGAAAAAAATAAAATCACGTGCGCTGTGAAGTCTCATATCAGCGTTGCCCGACTTAAATGATCTAACGGATGCAGTTATAGTACATAGTTATAGTTAGAGAAGTATAGTGGCTGTTGTCGGTGCGGAGTGACAGATTTGGAAACTTCGTGCTTCAATTTTATTTGACGTACCATTTTCGGGGAATTTCTGTAAAAGATCGTAATCTCCGAAACAAAATTCTACTTCTTAGAGTCACCAGAGTATCTCTTTCTTTCCGATGTAACAAAGTACATTATAACCGGTGCAGAGGTTGTTTCATAAAAGCATGTCTGCATTTTACATGCATTTGAGCAGGATAACAGAAGTTGGCATCGAGCTAAAGCTTCCTTTCAAAGGAAGATTTAGCTTCAGGCCAACTCCCACCATCCATTTCAAATACGTGTGATACAGCGTACTTGCAAAGTCTAGAGGAGAGCAACAGCAACATACAAGAAAAAGAAGAATGCAGCCTTCGAGGTTAGATGTTTCAGGGTGCCTTTGATTTGAACCTGGTTGAGAGAGCTAGCATGGCCATCGCCATAGCTACCCTCGAGCGCTACAGTGGAGTTTTGCTATTTGAAAGTGGCTTAATTAGACTTTCGTCCTAAGTGAACTGTCTGCATAGTTACCAAAAAGGGTTCACGTATCCTAAATGACACTTCAACATCCGACCTTTAGATAAGGCGAACCATCTTGGAATGCCCTGCGGGGATCTAGCAAACAGAAATGGAATCTTACACCTTTAGGTTTTCAGTACAGTGGCGTCGGTGCTGAAGGTAGTGAGGGAGTCGGTGCTGAAGGTAGTGATGGAAGTAGCTCCTCTAGCACGTCCGCGGAATTGGCCATGCTTGCAAAGACAGTTCCAGTATCTACAGTAGTGAATAAGCGATTACCGAACATCGCTTTTCCCATCGCCTTCTCTCGCCCAGGGCTTAAAAACACCTGCGGCGCCTCTGTTGCGCCGGTGATGGCCAGCGTTGCGTCCTCACCTCACCCCGTAGAGAACGTAGCCACCAGGAGTTATCCGGACTAACTCGTTCGGCGCCGTGACGTCGTGCACGGTGGCCCGCTTGGCGTTGGCGAAGTACAGGTCGGGCTTCCAGATGAGCGCCGTGATGGCCTCGCCGCTCAGCATCACCGTTTCGTTGATGCCGAACCGGAGCAGGCTCAGCCGGGGGTCGTACCACGACTGCTGCAGGTACACGTCGAGGTCGTAATCCTGCGAGAGGGACGTTTTGGTGAGTGCACCAGCACTTTAACTGATTAGAAGATAACTGACGGCTTGTGTGCATATAGCGCGCGCGTCGCCACATATGGATGTGCAAGCGTAGAGTTTCCCGGATTCGCAACAATATAGTCACTTGCACAAAAAGTGGTCGTATAAGAGCAGATGTTAGCCTATCATAAAGTTGGACATATGATTAACGAAGGCTGCGTACGACTCGCAGATAACATTTACGAACCGAACGTTTTGTGAATTGTGCCCCTGAAAATGTGCGAAAGGCAGCCACTTAGATTAGGTGCGGGCACAGAAAGTGCGAATGCTGGAAAAGTGAGAGGATAATCCCGTTCTTGGTAGCCCTCTGCTTGTTTAATTACTTATTAATATTCAAAATTCTGATTATATACTGCCATCGCTTACCGTCCCCTAAAAAGAACACCCACGTAAATGTTGCAGAAAAAAAAACGAAGTGAAAGCACGCTTCGGGCCGCCTTTCCGGTTCGTCCGCTGAATCGGCAAAATATGTACTTACTTTAAATGTCAGCCTTACATACACGCTTACTATATCCTGTGTATTCATCATGGCCGGCGCTACTGAAGCCTACAGACGATTCTTCGCTGCCACAGTGAAAAGTAGCGTCCAGTTAACTTATCAAGGCGCTCCGAGTTTCGTTTTCTACAAATGTCTTGGTGCCGAGGGACGCCAGGTGCTCTTTCTAGTGCCCGTCCTTCGAGTCGCCAAAGCCTCTTGAGACGCCGACACGCCTAAAACAACACCGTGTGCTCAAACAAGTAGGCGAAAGTTTTGGCTGACGAAAGAAACGTCTTGATGAGACAATTTTATAGACTTCCTGGCAGTTTAAGTACTTTCCCACAAGAAGGACGAGATGTTCCGTAAAATTGTGCATGCAAGGTTTTGTCCGACATTGCTGGCTTTATGATATGAACCATGCATGACAGATGTTGCCGGGCAAGCGAGGGGTGGGCGATAGAGTTTCGCATGCATGGCGAATTGCTCTTTAATGTGTGAACTTAGCACATAAGCCAGTGGCGCTAACAGCGGCAAAAATTATGAACGCGATGTCAGTGTCAGTCTCCTGGCTACACTGCAGTAACTTCTACCTCTGCCCGCGAAGATGACTGTGGCGCACTGCGAAGTGTACGCGCGCGCATTGCACAGAAACAGTATGCTGTGCAGCCCTCATCATATTCACCATACCGCCACCCTCCTTCCTCTTCACATCCTACTTCTGTTATTCCCCAAACCCCTTCCCCAGCGTTGAGTAGCAGGCTAGAGGCACTTAACTCAGGCCCACCTCTCCACGTTTCTGCCATTAAATATTATCGCTCTTTAGCGCATCATATTTTTTTACTGTACAATAAAAGTAAGACGATGGGGGAGTAGATGGGGGGGGGGGGAGGTGTTGATGGCTTGTTGGAAGAGCGGCAACTTACCATGCTTGCCGAATTGAGGGGTCCCATGTCATATACATCGAGGAAGACGGTTACTTCAGTTGGCAGTGCTAGAAGTGATGCAATGGAAAAAATATTTTTATTTATTGGGAATGCTACAAACCCTAGAAAACTAAATTAAAGTGACGAAGCTCATTACACGTAACTATAAAAAAAAAGAACATTGAGCCGATTTTGAATTCAGGCTTGCTGCTATTTGTTTGGCAGCTCAGCGCTATACGTCATCCTGTTCATTGGAAATTCAGTGTTCGGGAAGTATAAACTTCGCCTATATGGTGGCTGTGCGGAAGACTGGAACAATGCGTATTGATGGACTAGCTGGTTCTTCACGACTTAGCTAAAGCTGCACATTTGAAAACACGAGCACATAAAGGTAACGCCACATACACAGCGCTGAAATAAAGCACTCGCTGTCCTTGGTGCGGAGGCCGGCCAACTCTCGCCCACATTACGTGGGACTGCCAGAACAGGCCACCCAAAATTAATACACCAAAAATAGCCGGCAAACTTTCCGGAAGGGAGCAGTGGGAGACTTGGTTCGCCAGCGAGGATCGGGAGATGCAACTAGCGCTCCTCGACCAAGCACGGCGGACCGCTAAAGCCAGTGGGGCCCTGGACTAGGGGCTCCACCCACTCGCTTTCTGCATTTTTTTTCTTTTAAATAAACGTTTTGATATATATATATATATATATATATATATATATATATATATATATATATATATATATATATATATTATTACTGATACGCAAGCATAGATTAAGCGCATGGCAAACACATGCGCTGTGAGGGCTGCTATGTCCACTATGCTTCTCAGGCTTTGTTATATTCTTAATACAGCAGGTCCACCCAGCGCATGCCTTAGTCATATTTTTAGTAAGTGTTTTTGAGTAATAATCCAGTAGTCGCAACTCTTTTATTGGTGTGCGCCCTTGTTTTTCATGTGTCGTGCTTTAACTAAGTCGCAACAGCAAAAGAGTCTAGTTTAGGAATACCTAGCTGCAATAAATCTCTCTCCCTCTCTCTCTTTTGAATTTAGCATAGTATGATTGACAAATGAGCTTAGCTTCTGTACGGATGACAGGCCAACTTAAAACCCATTATAGTGACAGCCGCGATCGTCGTATACCGATGGATGCGGAATGCAAAAACGCTGGTGTGCCGGCATTTTGATGCACGTTTAAAAAAACCCAAGTGCTTGAATAGAATCCGGGGCCCTTTTTCACTGCGGCGTTCTTCGAATGTGCAGTTTCAGTACGATAAACCTGATGATTTCAAAGCATATTAAAGGGGCTGGTTTCTGGCTAACAGGAGTGCTGTACTAAACCATTCCACCTCGGGCACTCACGTGTTCCGAAGGTGGGCCAAGCGCGGCGGTCGTAGTGCTCGAGTATTTCGTCCAGAAATGGAAGTTCCGGGAAATCGCCCATCACCACGCGGCTCTCGTGCGCCTTGTGGTGATCGTGCTGCGGTTCCAACCAGTGTACGCGGTCCTGCGGAAAGCTGCAAAAAAAGTTTAAGTTGGGTATAGGGCTAGCAAGAAAAAAAGAATATATATACAGAGCTGTTTTTCGAGCTAAATGCCCGTCTCTTTACTCCGCAGGTACTTGCACTTCGTAGCCAAGTTGTCCACGGAAATGGCTGCTGAATCAAAGAATCAGGGACTGTAATCACAAAGCTTTTCGTTCCTGAGCACTGTTTGCCATTATCCGGTAGTCCTTGCAAAAAAATGTGTCGTACGTCTCGACTGGCTGCAATTTGCTCTTACAAACAGTTCTGATATAATAACGTTTGCGCAAATACGGGCCAAGATTCATTTTCAGCGCAACATTAAGAGTACTTGTGCTAATTTTTATGGCAAAGTAATGGAACAGCTCCGTGTAGTGCTAAGTATTAGCACTGGATGAATGGATGGATGTTATGAGCGTCCCCTTTGGAACGGGGTGGTGGGCTGCACCAGCAAGCTCTTCCTATTATAGTGCCTAATTTCCTACCTAGGGTAAACAATAAAAAAAAAAGAGAACACTAAAACTACCACACCCAAATTTTCTGATCCCCTATTTCGAACTGTGCTTTTGTACGTCTCCGTTTTTTGTCGTTTCCCTACTTTTCTTCCACCAATCTTCCAATCGCCTCTTACTTACCAGACACTTACCAGACACGCTGGCGCCACCGCTCGGATTTTATTCGAAGCCTTAGAGCGGTGATGAGCTCCCGACTTATACGGTTGCCTCAGCGTTCAGCGCTTTTAGGAATGACGTAGTAGTTCTGCGGAAACCGGCAAGGTGGAGAGAAGTAATGAATAAAGGGAGAATCAGGTGGGTGGATGTCTGATTTTCCCTTTACTCATCGCTTTTAGGAATGGTCATTAACGACCGAAAGGCGAAAAGCAGCCGCATGTTCCGCAGCGCAGAACCAGTGGAATATCGGTGAAGATAAGCCTGCACCATTTTCCAAAGGTTAAGAAATGGCAGAAGTTGTGGGAGATAAAGCTGGGGAATGGCAAAAAATGAAGCAAGGACTTGGTCGTGTGTAGCGAGTATTTCAACAAAAGACTCCTTCTGGGGCTGTTTTAGTTACTCTGTCGAATGCTGCATCGAATTTAGTGTTTCTATTTGGCTTATTTTCTTTACACGTTTATTGGAATGCACTGTTGAAAAGGAGTTCAGGAGGAGCCGGTGAATCCGGCTGAATCGGAGGGCTGTTTCTTCAGAAATATACGATTTAGGCGAAATAATTTTGTTCAATATTGTGACGCTATAGTGTATGCTTTTCGCAATGTAGCCCTATGGCAGGTGACAAGACTATCACACACATAGACGGTCGAGACAGCCCACGCTGGCACAGCTCACCGTCACGTGCTTCTTCTTATTTGGCACTGTTAAACTGGACCCGTATTCGCAAAAATGTACAGTGCTCAGCCATCTGCTCTGAGCATCACGTTTCAATCGCTGAGAACTATACTTACATTACAATTGTTAGCCTACCAGAAGATGCCAGCTGGTCGTGATCTCGAACCTATTATTAGCAAAGGCCGCTGTGCAACGTGGAACAGTAGTTACGAACGAAAATATTTGTTACATCTTCCCACGTTTCCTCGTGGTTTTAAGATATTCGAAAAGCATCGCATATCTAAAATGACGCCACGAAACATATCTATCCTTGCGAATGCATGTGATGTTCATTTTAAGTAGAAGCATGACTGCCAGCGCTAACTCCCTTTAGACCTGCGCGGTACCGTACTGAGCTTTCGACTAGCTGCTGAATGCGTACTCGAACATAACAGATAGTATAAAATACGACAAAAAATACATTATGGCATTTTACGTGCCAAAACCACGATCTCATTATGAGGCACGCGATATAGTGGGGGACTCCGGATTAATTTGGACCACCTGGGGTTCTTTAACATGTACGTAACTCTAAGTACATAAAGTACGACAAAAATGTACTTAATTTTTCGTGACACCGTTTCCATCGCAAACTTCTACAGCGCTTGTTATTTGCAAGCTAAGGGACTAAACACTGACTATACCGTGCTCGTGGTGTCCTTAATTTGGCGACATGTAACGTAGCTGGTGTTAACGTGGTCTCACGTTTGACGCTGAGTTTCTCTAGAAAGGCCACGGAACGTGCGGAGTGACACTAAAGGCTCGTAAGCCACCTGCTTCTCGAGATCCGCGTGTTTCCTTGACTACTCCATCACCTCTATCCCCGCCATGTTGGCCATCACCTCTACAGGTTCTGGAAAGGGCTAATCACAGACGCGGTAGGTCGACTGCATGCCAATCGTTAGTTATGCTAAGTGGTCTACATAGGAAAGGCCAATGTCAAAGGCCACTGTTTATTCAGGTACAAGTGTAAGTAATGTGTACGTTCTCATTCCATTCTAATATTTACTAGCTGACATAGGTAAGATTTAAGCCCACAGAAGCAACTGTCGCAGGGATATAATGACGC
Organism: Dermacentor albipictus; assembly: GCF_038994185.2. Taxonomy (NCBI): domain Eukaryota; kingdom Metazoa; phylum Arthropoda; class Arachnida; order Ixodida; family Ixodidae; genus Dermacentor; species Dermacentor albipictus. Next base: position 78,192,101 of record NC_091824.1, read on the forward strand.
ATAGCTGCTTTATACGAGAAGCTACTGAAGTACTAACTCACCTTATTGGCGATATCGCCCATGCCTCGTTGACGCATTGCCAGATGAAAACGAAAGCGGCGAGGGGCATCAACAACGCCTCAAGCCGGCATCGGCACAAGCGCATCACTAACGTTCGCAGAGTCCTTCGGGATACTTCTGGCGTCAGCGGCTTAAAAACAAGTGCGCGGGATAAATTGATGGACGCCTCCTGCTTTTGTTCGTACGCCCTTGGATGTTCGCGCTAGGTAATGAATAAAATAAAATGCATATGCGCTTGCAGTAGCCGTATAGTCGGTCATGCTATATGCCATTCATCTCCGCGAGCGCTTGTTATGCTTGGGCTAATGGAGCGAGATTATGCGGTCAATCGTCGTCGTCCTTACCGTGTCGTCGGATGTCCACACATGCGTGATTCAATTGCAAATTATGTATTTACCGAGGTGCGACTATTCACAGTTTCGAAGAGGAAACGTACAATCATTGCTGTAAGATTGATACATGACTGAAAGAAAAATTATATTGTAACAATTGTCAAACGTTCGTTTCTCTTCAGCTGTTAGGGACCACAATCACTGCACCAATCAGATGAATCAAAGTAACTGTGATTATTTTGAATGATTGGACCACAGGAGGGCCTCGTTTGCTATACGCAGATGCACCATAGAGTTCCTTATAAAGTACGAGCAGGTGGTGCAGACAATTCTTGCTCAACAATCTTCAATCATTCAAATACGGATGTATTGCTTTAAGACAGCCAACGAATATGTTGTCTAAATTTAGGAAGAATAATTTTTGCGTTTGCAGGAGCACTCCAAGACGTTAAAGGCCAACTCTTACTGTTTTCTGAAGGAACTAGACAACTCGCGATATGTGGTTTCCAGGGTCCCAAAACAGCGGCGAAAGACGCCACTTTAAGAATTCACTGGAAATAGGGGGCACGCTAACTACAATACATTTAAATTGTTGAATTGGGGCCGTAATTAGGAAGGTTACAAATAATTATTGAACTGTCGCTTTTTTTGTTTTTTCATGCGCGACAACGAGGAATGCACTTTGCTTTTCCGGTGTCATCATTGAACTGCGCAAGCCACGTTGTTTATATTCAAGGAGACTATCGGAAAGGTGTTGGATAAACTGTGCGGCAAAATTTTAAGTGTTTGAATTAATTACGCCTTCTGCAATAAACTAAGTATTCAAATGCTCCGGAGGTTTATAAGTACTTTTTACGACCAGCGCACTAGTTTACGAGCTGCCTTGGCGTAACAACAAATGTCAGCAAAACCAAGTTATGCGAATTTATAGAGGGAATGCCATCGCAAATTGTTAAGTTAAACGCGTGTGCATCAATTGCTGCCTTTGTGAAAATATCTTTCAGCAAATGCTCGAAACTGTCACGCTGTCGTTTTCAGCTACGTTTCCCTTGTCTCCCGATAGACTTCTGCATTAAAACAATATCATAACATGTTGTAGAAATCCGGAAAATGTTACCCGCAATGCGTCCCGAAATTTTAGCTGTCCTGCCTGTAGTATAGAAGCGTTGCAAATAATTACTGAACCCTCGTTTTTTTTTGTCTTGTTGGGTTTTGCCATGCCTGATACAAGGAATGCACTTTGATAATCTGGCGTCATCAATGAACTGTAAGCGTCATGTTGTTTATATTCGGTGAAACTAAGGGTAAGGTGTTGAGTAATGCGTACGGCAAAATTTAAAGAGCTTGGCTTGATTACATCTTTTGCAACAAAAAATTCCAACAAAACCAAGTTCAGCGAGTTTAGAGAGTACGCTATAGATAGCTCGTGGGCCATGTTAAACGCATGGACATCAATTACAGCATTTGTAAGAAAGTTGCTTTAGAAAGTGCTTGAATGTGACACGCTACTGTTTTCAGCTGTGTTTCCCTATGAGCCAACAGGTCCTTGCGTTAAAAAAAAAAAACTCGATTTTATAGAAATTCGAGGCATGTTAATTGCAATGGTAAACAATATCTTCATGTGCCTGCTTATTTAATAGCGCTAAAAGTAATTTTTGCGCCTAGTTCTTTCGTTTTATATTTTTCAAGCTTGACAGCACATTTACCTGGTGTTCTCGGCGAAATAAACAAAGTAGCTTTTTTATGTTCGGGGACAGTACAAGGGGCCGCTAATGGGTGACGTGTAGGAAAAGTTGAAAGTTAATGGGTTAAATTCTGCCTTGGCAATAAATTACGTATGCAAATGTTTTCCAGTGTTATGAAGGGGTCTAACGAGAGGCGCATAATTTAGTGTGTTGACCTGACAGAACTACATATACCACCGAGATTAAATTTAGCTAAATTCGGCTGAAGGCTATCGGAAACCTCTGTGCGAAATTAAACAGTTGTGAATAAACTACGTCTTTTGTAAAAAAAATATTTTTCAAGCATGTTAAAAAGTGTCTAATGGCCACTATCATCTATGCTTTCAAATGTGTCGACGTACCTGTAGATAACAGCATGCATGTCGCAAGAAGGGGGCCCACATTAAGTGCAAATTGGGACAACGTGTTTGGCTTCATGGCCTAATTAAAAGCGTCGCAAACAATTGCTGAACACTCCATTTTTTTTCCCTTATTTTCACGCGATCATTCGACGTTATTAGTTGGTTTTTCTGGTGTCCTCGGGGAGCACTAACAAGGTTTGTATTACTCATATTTGTCGAAAATAAGGAACAAGCACGAATCATGTGGACTAATTACTCCATTTGCCGCAAATTACGCGTGCAATTGATACGGAACTTCATAAGTGTAATGTTTCACGAACAACGCCGATCACGGACAGGTCGATGGCCTTGGGAGAACTGCGAACGCATGCGAGATCAAACTTAGCGAATATCGGAGGGGTGAGGGGGAGGGCAGGGCAAACTATGATCAGTGAATGTTCTGGAGAAATAAATTGTTTGTGCAGGACTACTGCATTTGAAAAATTCTTTAACAAGTCCTGGAAAGCGTTCTATGCGGGCAAGGTTTCGAAAGGAGCAGTCACATACGGTTAACGTTTTCGCCTATGAGATTTAATTCCAGGCAAGTAAAACAATAGTTGCCACTGCTCGAAATAAACAGCTTCACTGGAAATTCGTGATTCTGCTAGGTCGTACTGGTCTGCTTTAATTTCTTTTGCCAATGTCGCTGTGCTTAAACGGCTTCAAAACGGTGTTTGGTGTTGTGGTGTTACACTTAGCTTGTTTGGCGAACACAGCCTTCTACATACGTCTGGTCACGTGCTCTTCCATTGTTTCAGTACTGTCAGTATATTGGGCCGCCAGATACATACATCACTTTGCAGTTGTTTGTCACTTACAAACTACTCATTTGACCGGGTGTGTTTTTGTGAACGGCAAGTAATGTAACTAAACCCTTTCTTTGGCAAACGGACTCCGTGCAAACTTTACATTTCATTTCGCTGAAAAAAATGAGAAACTATCTCGTATTTTATCCTACTTGGAAATTTTGCTACCCGAACGTCCCTAGTACTTACTTATCGCTGTATATAAGGCACTGCACTGTGTATTATTGAATGGACGCAGTGTATTGTAATTTATCTTATTCCTTCTGCTGGAATGAGCGCACGTTATTGCGGATGCGAGAACACTGCAACAGGGAGCTGGAGCATGCAATTACTCCTTTACGATTAACTAGCCAGCACTTAAATATTTTGCTGTTAAAGCTTACAACAGAAGTAGGCCTAGCCTCAGAAGGGTATGGCAACATTTGCTACGCCAGAGCACACTATCGTGGTCGTCTGAAGAGCTGTTGCGCACAAAATGACAACATTGCACTGATCATGATTGGTTGCCGCAAGCGACCAATGGAACTGCGTCATAGAGAAGTTACCGTTATGCGAGTTGAGGATAAACGCTTCAGTGAACTTACTGATGTAATGAGAAATGAGACTAGTAAGCGTATAATTAAACAAATAAAGTAGTCGGTGAACGAGAGGCGCGGAGTATAATGCTAGGCTTTTAATTAGTGGCTACAACGTGAGAAAATGTCATAATTACGATAAGTGGGTTCATGTAGTTACCCGGTGTATTTGCGCTATTCATGGTATTTCATACTTAGACCCATTATCGAAACGGAATTCCTTGACGGGGAATGCAGGAATCAATAGAAGTAAAAAAGTTCACCGAAAATTTTCTTTAGTCCTGGCACATCAGTGGGGTGCAGGGGGATCGTGGTGTGTGACGCGACCATCTTCGTGGAGTGGCGGTGACGTCACGTCCGCTGCTCGCCTACCAGGCTGTTTACCCGTGACGACACTAATACGCGATTGAAGGCTGGCAGCTCCCCGGTCGGGTAGACCCGGGTAGACCATCCCTTTCTTTCTTTCTTTCTTTCTTTCTTTCTTTCTTTCTTTCTTTCTTTCTTTCTTTCTTTCTTTCTTTCTTTCTTTCTTTCTTTCTTTCTTTCTTTCTTTCTTTCTTTCTTTCTTTCTTTCTTTCTTTCTTTCTTTCTTTCTTTCTTTCTTTCTTTCTTTCTTTCTTTCTTTCTTTCTTTCTTTCTTTCTTTCTTTCTTTCAAATCTTTGGTAAGCAGAGTACAGACGCACCTGCCCATTCTTGCCACTGTTTGCTGCGTTGCACTCAACTAGAATAGTTGCAGGAGTTCGTTACCAAGAGACGTCCACCCAGCTCAAAAGCATTCAGGCTTTTCATTACGCCGTGAAGTACACGTATTATCCATACGGCTTGAGGCACCTGGACGAGCGTAAGGTTCCTGACGATGTTTTCGGCTGCCAACCCCCGTAGAGGCTGGAGAATAGCCGAGTTTTCAATAAAGAAACTTTGTACCTGCAAGGTAACTGGCCCGCTGGTACCTTGCACGATTTCCTGTTGACAAGTCAAGGAAGCGAAACCTGATCCTGAGCGCGAAATATCCAAAATCCAAAAAATGGGGAAAAGAAATCCGAGAAGTTCCTGCACAAAGACGGCAACCGAGCATATCCTTTTTCTTTCTTTCTTTTTCTCTCTCTCTCTCTGGGCAAATGGGAGGCGAAAGCGCAAGAAAGTGGAGGCAAGCCCATGCAATTATCGGATGCATTAGCGGAAAGGCCCAGAAAAAGTGGCCAAAGCAATGCCATGGCTCACCTTACCGCAGTGGAAAAAAATAGAAGAAGAAGAATATTTGGCAGATTGACTGGCAGAAAGCCTAAAGAACTGATCTCGCCCGCCCTTTCAATCGCAGAAGTTCACGAAGAAACAAGTGAAATTTGTTTAATGAGCGGTGGAGAAAGTTCAATGATATTTGAAGAAATTGAGTTCAATAAAAAAGAAAAACGAAGCACACATGCGCTAACACATAAACGAGCGCATGTGCCCGCACATGTGCGTATAAACGAGCGCAACGAGCGCTAACACATAAACATCAAATACTGCAAAATGTGGAAAACCGTTTATACACGGTAGGCTTATTTCTGGACCTGCGTAAGGCTTTTGACAGAGTAAATCATGTTATACTTCTGTGCAAGCTTTATGACTACGGTATACGTGGTACAGCATTAGATTTATTGAGAAGTACGTTACTTAACGGATCGTTACCAGTTTGTTTCATATAATCAGGCCACTTCCTCACTTCTCAATATACAGACTGGCGTGCCACATTTCTTCCTCACCTAATATCATCATGTACGCAGACGATACTAATCTTTTCTTTGCGAATTCTTCCTTGCAGTGCATACAAAAAGAAATAAACTTACTTGGTCCTATATTATTTACTCTTTATATAAATGACCCTCCTAACATTTCTTCCTCACCGAATATCATCATGTACGCAGACGATAATCTTTTCTTTGCAAATTCTTCCTTGCAATGCATACAAAAAGAAATAAATGATTATTTAAATTTATTATCTGAATGGCTGTACATCAACAAACTACAAATGAATGTCAACAAAACCAGATATATCATATTTAGACTGATAAACAAGCCATTGCCTGTTAATATAACTGTTCTATTTCAAGCAAGGATGCTAGAACAAGTAACAACTCAAAAGTTTTGGGGGTATGGTTCCAAGAAAACCTCTCCTCGGGCAATCATGTCAACAAGCTTAGCAATGATCTTAGCAAAGTAGCAGGCTGTATGTATAAAATAGGTGATCTAATACATTTATGGCTAAAGAAAGCAATATACTACGCCCTTTTTTACTCGAAGCTAACTTATTGTGTCTTGATTTAGGGAACAACTACAACAAAAAACTATGATAAGTTATTAACCTTGCAAAAACGAGTAGTCCGAATTTTAGAAAACTACCATGGTAGGCCGCGTGACTTACCCACACACAATCTCTTCGGCAAACATTTACTGATCCGAGCAAATCAAGTATTTTATTATAGATTACTCTTACATATAAAAAAAAACACAGGCTCCATGTTGTCAGCATACCCACTTCTCGTCGATATCCATTACGTTATCAAATTAAGAAAATACCATTCACGCGTACTAACTACGGACGTCAGGATATAAACTATCAAATACCAAGGCTACTAAACATTGTTGAGCAAAAAAAAATGATTTCTGTGCCCCTAATTTTAAGCTATGTATAAAAAACCTTCTCATACACAATCAAATTTTTACACATCAATTGCTCTCGCACTAAAAATTTTTTTATGCACTATATATGTAATCCTTAATCGGCGCTGTAATGTGATTGCACAAACAAAAATTGAAGCATAAACGTTTTTTTCACATAGTCATAGTATAATGTACACATTATCTTGTTTATTTGTATTTTCTACATCGTACTTGCTTGTTTATTGTTATATTTGCTTTTTTCATACATTGGATTATCATGTAAGGCGAACGCACGTAGGAGCAAGAGCCCCTGTGAGGCCAAATGGCCTTTAGCTCTTGTTTCCTCTTTCTGTAATGAAGAAAGGAAATAAACTTCAAACTTCAAACTTAAAACGTCTGGTTCTGAGCTGTCTTTGTTTAGAACACATGTAGCCTCACACGCAGAGCAATTCAGGTGCTTAATTCCGCTCGCATAACGGGTGCCGGGGAATTGAGAGGGTGGCCAGCGGAGGCGCCCAGCCATGAGAAGCATTTGTTCAACCTCATCACTTAAAAGGTGGCGTCTCTCAGCATCCTTGCGGCAACATTGTTTTGGATGCATCCCATCGACACTGAGAACTTGCATCCTGTGCCTGGATTATTCTCTCTTTGTCTGGCGTTTCGAATATAGAAAACGCAACTTAGAGATTGTCTTGCTTTGAATTTTATTCTCGCTGGGTTGCGCTCAACGGGAGAGTTACAAGAAATCTGGCGCGCAATTAACAAGATTTGTCTTCGCATGGCAGTCTTCCTTAAACGTTCCCAAATCGACAGTGTTTATTTGCATATTCCGTTTTTTCCTGATGCATCAACAGAATCTCAAGAACGACGACACAACTTAGGCAAGCTCCAGTTCGCCATAGGCGCTGATGTACTCCTGGCTGGAATACAGGGACCAGTAGGCAGTGTTGAAGACGAGGAAGACGAACGGGAAGGCGGCCCGGGCGAATCGGTCGATGCTCTGCGCTCTTTTGAGGTTCCGGTGCAATTCGTCGTACTCCTTGCTGTCGTAGCTCTCTGGGTCCTCAGCCAACTCTTTCTTTCTTGTTACGAGCTGGGAAAACAAGCGTAATTCGAGAAACTGAATAACGTTCAACAGGTAAGAAGCATCGTTTAGCGTTAAGTCACACTAATACGATACAAGGCAGTGGTGGGGTTGCTATGCCGCATGACACAAAGCGATTTAAACGAATATAACCTTCAAAACATCAAAGTGTCAAAAGGCGGGTTCCCCAGATTACTGCTTGAGGCAAAATGGGAAATTAAATTTTGGTACGACTGGCGTCTGAGGGAGGTAAAGGTCGGGAACAGCGCAGCAATGTTTGAAATTTCATTTGAGTCAATGGCTCAAGGAGAAGCATGAAATAATACTGGAAGAAAGGCGATGAAAATTGACTTTGGCGGCAAGCGAAAGCTGACTGCATCTTAGAAAAGATGTGTAGGCAGTCCAAATACAACGAGACACCGAAAGGGTGAGGTGACGCGCAGGAATGTTTTGTGTCAACTATTTGTTTTAGGAAAATGCGTAGGAATAAATTCATGACAAACGCATGAGCTAAGACCATGCGGAAAGTCAGAGACCGTTCTGATGACTGCTGTAGGGGCAGCAGCAGTCCTTGTGATATGGTAATAGCATAGTTAGCAGCAGTAGTAGTTGTAGTAGCAGCAGTAGTGAAGTAGCCGTTGTGGTGGCTGTAGCAGAAACTGGAACAATTGTACTAGTTGTGGTGGCGAACGTATGATTGTAGTGGTAGGAACAGTAGAAGTAGTGGTAGTAACAATATGTAAAGTAGCACATAACAATAGGCAGCAATAATTTAGTAATAATAGTGCTAGTGGTAATATATTAGCAGGTGTTGTTAGCAAGTGAGCAGCATTTAATTCGATAGTAGTAGTAGCTACCATGTGGTATTAGTAGAAGCTAGTGAGTGAACTGAGAGAACTACGCAGACGTTTTCTTCGCCATCTCATTACGGCCATTGTTACAAGTTCCTTACGACAAATGCAGCGTCGTCGACCATTCTGTACAGCTTGGGCCGCTGCTTGATGCGCCCCATGTAGTTCACCACGGAGAAGATGAGCAGTGATCCGAACACTGCGCATATGCAGCCTCCCATCCACACGTCCAGGGCTTTCATGTACGACACCGGGGGCAGCTCCGAGCGCACGCCCCTGTTCACTGCGTAAGCACGGATGCCAGTGTCATTGCCCCGAAGGCGTGTCATACATAACATAACGCAAGGACGCCATGAATGAAATCACCGAGCGTTGAGGCACGACTGTTCAAGCTGAAGTCAAATAGTATGAAAAAAAAAGCATTTACGCGACTAGGGGATAACGGAGTCTTCACTAAGTAATTACGATTGCGCTTCCCCAAAACTATAACTTTCTCTCTTAAAAAACTGAGGATTGACCAGCAATAGCTAGATAAACATTATGTTCAGCAAAATTCCCAGTATTACGTCAAGTATTACGGCAATATTACGTGAAATTGACGCTTGAAGCGGCGCTAAAGATTTCTGCATTGTCTTCTTCCTGTTCGAAGATGAGCTTTGCAAGCAGTTCAACAGATAAATCTAGTAGTACGTGATTAAGTATGTGACCGAGCAGAGGAGAATCTTGTAGTCTAAACGCGAGCTGCAGACTGGGCCCTCCATTGATGGAACCAGATATGGTATTTGGGGCCAGCTCGATTCTGCGGAAAGACATGCAGTGCAGAGACCCTGGAACTGAAAGGCTTTTATTCATACTCTCCGGAGGGTCCTCTTGCCTCTTTTTACAGAGGAGCTGTATATGGCTAAGGTACTATAGAGGAGGAAGATGAGAAAGAAAATCATTTATTTAATAAAGAAAGGACAGGAAGGTGTCTCTCTGCTTGTGCGGGGAGGCGCCCTCAGTGCGAGAAGGCGCCCTCAGTGCCGCAAATGTACCATAAGATTTTCGTGTGTGCACAAAAAGACAATCTTTGTCAACGGCTCATACCCCTGCAAGCACTCATACCACCATAAGCAAGAAAAAAACGCAATGAATCATAGTCCCGTAAGGCAGAGGCCACACGCACTCAGCAAAGTGAAGCGAACAGTGCCTACATTCTTTCTAATCACGCATACAACATACGAAACAGCATGCCGAAAACTGCATCATCAATGGCACATACCACTGTAAGCAAGCAAAAATGCAATGGCTCATAGCCCCTTAAGATTCATGGCTACTCACTTTGCGTGGGTTAGTTGCGATGACACTACCCCTCAGGCCGTCGTCAGTGACTTCAATGTGGATGGGTCGGGACCGAAAAGGTAGTGGTTTACGCGTTTCGTGTTGCAGACATATCGTTTGCGATGTCACACGTATCCGGCCCAACCGACCACCCAGCGGCGTACGTGTATCGATTTGACATTATAAAAGAATGTGTTTGCAGTTGCGAGTATGCCCATCAGTGTATACCATAGCAGCCACAAATCCATTGTTATGAATCCACTGTGACTGTCTTTACTAAGAGACAGTGAGGGGTGCAATAAAGTATTTACCACAAGTTTTCTTACCACGATGTTTACTGCTCAGCTGGTCATCCACCTTCGCAGGGAGGAGTGACCTTGAATTTTCTTTACTTTTTTCTCTCTTCTTTCGTACCGCGTTCTTCCTTTCCTGAGTGCAAAGAACCCAACCGGCGATATCCTCTAGTTAACCTTTCTGTTTTTCCTTTAGTTTTATGCATGTCTCTCTTGACCTTGCAAATAGCATAGAAAGTTGAGCAAGCTAGTGAACAATCTTTGAGATCATGCACTTCGAGGTGCGTTCTCTCGTATATTCCGCATACCGCAGCGGCTGCATATCAAGTGTCACTCCTCTTAGCGCTCACACGTCGTGAGCGCGCGTGGTGTCCTGTGCTACAGCTAAGTGGATCGTAAGCTTTTAGATGAAACTTGCAAGGTTGACGACTGGGCGCGTTGGTATAGCATATTAGAGGTTGGATTGCGCAACATTTTGACGAGACACACAGAAGAGGCACACACCATAGAGCGCTTGTGGTGTGTGTCTCTTCTGTGTGTCTCGTCACAATGTTGCGCAATCCAACATCTAATAAGCTTTTAGAGCGACATAGGTAGCCTTTTTGAACCTGGCTGATGTTCATTACCTTAATGGGGGTGTTTTGTTTAAATTTTATTTACTTATTCGTTGTCTCTACGATGGTGGCCCTTACTGTGGTATCTGTACATCGCAATGGTGTGAATACTGTTCTTAAGTACATATCCATCACTGCAAGATGTCATCGAAGTAACTACTGATTAGCAGCACTGTCTTGTAAACGCGCAGAGAGCTCACGCATGCGTAAATGTCTGCGACAACAATCAACTTCACCGGGTTTGCAGAGCTAAGCGTGTGAGTGAAATGCATGAATTCGGGCGCCAGGGTTCAAGATGGTCAAGCGTTCTTATTTCGCGGTGTTCATCAAGTGTGTTAATTTGCGCGTGTGCATCTGGGACGGATGTCTTGTTGCTTTTACTCCTTCATTTTGAGTTTCACTTTATTTATTTTTTGTTGGCTCGGTGTGTTTTTCTCCGTGGTATGTGTATATATATTATATTGGGAAACAGGTAGGGTCAGTTTTCTTAAATCTGCCTTTTTGGATAGCTCACTGTACCTTAGGCACGGTGAAAGAGACCATAGGTAATCTTCTCAGTTGTCTACGTTTGCTAAAAAAAAACAAGAAGTCAAAGCGAAAGCATCTAGAAACACGTATACACAGAAAACGAACGTTGTTACAACGTTAGTACTTAGTATATAAGTGTTTCCCAACTGGTCTCCATCTTTTCTAAGTTTATCCTTGTGCTGAGTTCTTGGTTTCTTTATTTTGGTTCTTTTGAGAGTGTCCTTCCTCAGTTCAGCTGTGGCGTCCTGTGATTCTCCGAAAGCAGCGGGGTAGGCGAGCACTTTAACAGATTGGCGCCGCTACCGCCTCCATTTCAGTCGAGTGACAGTGAAAAAGGGCAGTTTGCCTTCCATTCGTCACGTTTTGCCGCAACTCTGTTATCTGTTTACGTAGAACAAGGGGTGAAAGATCACCGCACCGGAGTCTGCGATATCGATCCTTAGTAACACTTTACGAAGTGTGCCACAGTTTACAAGGTGTATAAAAACCTAAAAATCTCTCCCAGTGAGGCAACTGTTATGTGAATGGCGAAACCTGAATATCATTAATGCATTTAATAAGGGAGCTCAGCAAGTCATTCCCGCTTGGAATGTTGAGCCATATTTTATACGGGCGCGAATAATACAATAATTGCGTTTTTAATCTCTTTGTACGAAAAAAAATATTGTGTGTCTTATTTGCTAAGTTATATAAAGCATATTGTCGCCAGTAACAGTATCTTTGCTTTTTCTTTTCTTTTAGTTTCGCATCAGCCTTCTAAGTATGCTGGAAGACCTTCGACACCATAGTGTGGTCTGAGGGGCAGGCAACGATTTTGGTTACGCAGCAGACAGTTATACCAGTTATACAGCTTTATACGAAAACAACAGGCTCACTCCAGAGTCTTAAAAAAGTGCTATCTCGTGGGCTCGCGCCAGCCTGAAGGATTTCTTGCATTTTTAACTGCGCTAATGTTCACATGGACTTGAACACGAGTTAAAAAAGCTGCTGGATTTTGGCGCGCTAAAAAGGCACACGCGAGGGAGAAACACACACAGACACACATGGCGCTCTGTGTGCCTGTGTGTGTTTCTCCCTTGCGAGTGTCTATTTACCACCCTAAAGTTCATGTTTTCCCCAATCGCACCAACTTGCTCAAGAAATAGTTTTATTATAAACTGCGTCGCATTTTGCGACGGTGGGTTACAATACATGCCAAGAAAATTACCTGCATAATATGCCCCAGGGAAATAAAGTTTTTCATCATTCACTGCTATCTCGCTGTCCTTGTTTTAAGAATATCTTATTAGCCTTACCAGAAAGCAGGTTGAGCAGCATGCCTAGATCGAGGATGATTCTTCCGGGAGCCATGTTGAGGTGCAGGTAGAAGGCAAACCAGGAAATGACGACGCTAAGCAGCGTGGGGAAGTACATGTTTATCAGGTAGAATCCGCGCTCACGCGATATGGTGAAGTTGGCTCGCAGTACGCTGAAGGTGCCTGCAGGAAGTTGCACGATTACAACGTTCAAGGAAGCGAACGGTTCAGAGCATCGCAATGGAAACGGTCGTTGTGTTCTTGTATACAGCGGTTATTCGAGGAAAGAAAGGAACGCTTGTTCTGATACGCACCGCTTTATAAACTGCAAGCATGAAGTGCCACCTTTGAGTGAGTGAATTCTGGGGTTTTACGTGCCAAAACCACGATTAGATTATGAGGCTCGCCATAGTGGTGGACTCCGCTTTAATTTTGACCCCATGGGGTTCCTTAACTTGCGCCCGATGCATGGTGCACGGAGGGTTTTCGCATTTCGCCCTCGAAATTCGGCTACCGCGGCCGGGATTCGATCCCCCGACCTCGGGCTTAGCAGCGCAACACTATAGCCTATATCCACCACGGCGGGCGAAGCGCCATCTTTCAAAGACTGCACAGGGCGTGCAGAAGTGTCTATATCGTTGCTATCAACAGATTACTGTGGTTATGCCGTCTTAGTAAATATCTATAGCTGTGTTTATGTTGGCATATTTCCTGTAACACCGCAGAGCGTGAAATTCTGCCGAAAAAGCGTTTGTACTAAAAGGGCAGCGTGCACGGTAGCCTTCAAGAGCTATAAATAAGTGGGTTCATTACTATCGACGGTGATATGTGTTATATGAATATACGTTTTATTTATTTAAAGTAATTTAAGGTAATTTAAGTTATTTAAGGTATTTATTTAAGGTAATCCATAAGAAAGGGGACGCCAATGACTTCAAAAATTATAGACCGATCAGCTTACTGTCCGTTGCCTACAAAGTATTTACTAAAGTAATCGCAAATAGAATCAGGAAAACCTTAGACTTCTGTCAACCAAAGGACCAGGCAGGATTCCGTAAAGGCTACTCAACAATAGACCATATTCACACTATCAATCAGGTGATAGAAAAATGTGCAGAATCTAACCAGCCCTTTCATTGATTACGAGAAAGTGTTTGATTCAGTCGAAACCTCAGCAGTCATGAAGGCATTACGGAATCAGGGTGTAGATAGATAGATAGATAGATAGATAGATAGATAGATAGATAGATAGATAGATAGATAGATAGATAGATAGATAGATAGATAGATAGATAGATAGATAGATAGATAGATAGATAGATAGATAGATAGATAGATAGATAGATAGATAGATAGATAGATAGATAGATAGATAGATAGATAGATAGATAGATAGATAGATAGATAGATAGATAGATAGATAGATAGATAGATAGATAGATAGATAGATAGATAGATAGATAGATAGATAGATAGATAGATAGATAGTACTTTTATTCATGTCAATTCTCATACACCAAAATCAGGCCTACCAAAGCCTCACCAAGGGCTTGAGTGGCAGCGCCTGGCAGACAGCGAACATTAGCAAAACAAAGAAAAATAGAGATGGTTGCAACGAACTCGACAAAGATGAGCCATATGTAAAAATACTGGAAGATATCTATAGCGGCTCCACAGCCACCGTAGTCCTCCACAAAGAAAGCAACAAAATCCCAATAAAGAAAGGCGTCAGACAGGGATATACGATCTCTCCAATGCTATTCACCGCATGTTTACAGGAGGTATTCAGAGACCTGGAGTGGGAAGAATGGGGGATAAAAGTTGATGGAGAATACCTTAGCAACTTGCGATGCGCTGATGATATTGCCTTGCTTAGTAACTCAGGAGACCAATTGCAATGCGTGCTCACTGACCAGGAGAGGCAAAGCAGAAGGGTGGGTCTGAAAATTAATCTGCAGAAAACTAAAGTAATGTTTAACAGTCTCGGAAGAGAACAGCAGTTTACGATAGGTAGCGAGGCACTAGAAGTCGTAAGGGAATACATCTACTTAGGGCAGGTAGTGACCACGGATCCGGATCATGAGACTGAAATAACCAGAAGAATAAGAATAGGCTGTGGTGCGTTTGGCAGGCATTCTCAAATCATGAACAGCAGGTTGCCACTATACCTCAAAAGGAAAGTGTATAACCGCTGTGTGTTACCAGTACTCACATATGGGGCAGAAACCTGGAGGCTTACGAAAAGGGTTCTGCTGAAATTGAGGACGACGCAACGAGCTATGGAAAGAAGAATGATCGGTGTAACGTTAAGGGATAAGAAAAGAGCAGATTGGGTGAGGCAACAAACGCGGGTAAATGACATCTTAGTTGAAATCAAGAAAAAGAAATGGGCATGGGCCGGACATGTAATGAGGAGGGAAGATAACCGATGGTCATTAAGGGTTACGGACTGGATTCCAAGGGAAGGGAAGCGTAGCAGGGGGCGGCAGAAAGTTAGGTGGGCGGATGACATTAAGACGTTTGCAGGGACAACATGGCCACAATTAGTACATGACCGGGGTAGTTGGAGAAGTATGGGAGAGGCCTTTGTCCTGCAGTGGGCGTAACCAGGCTGATGATGATGATTTGTATTGAAAACAGGCGCCAAACTTCAGTGCCGCAACCATTGTAGTAAACAGAGTAGAAACGTGGCTGAGTGTCCGATCAGAGCTACCTTGTCAGTTGGGTCCGCAATATCGACTATGACCATATATCTTCAGATATATGGTCATATATGGTTTAATGCGAAAGCAATACATGCCCGATTTACGCGAAAATTGGGCGGCAGCGTGACCGAGCGATCGTACCTAGAATGGCCGACGTCGCAAAGAGTAAAAAAAAGGTGAAAAGAAAATGCTCGGATTGACGTGAAATTTCTCAGGAAGGCTCCTGTAAACACTGTAAATTAACAGATTTCAAGAGAAAGATTGGTACGTTTTGGTCTGGTTGGGTATGGAGCCCGGGCCACCGGGATGCGACGCAAGCGCGCTTCCCCGATGCCATGACAGCTCCACGGTTCTGACCGACTAAACGTGTGCCTAGTGCGTGACTCATTGCACACGCCTCGTCGCAGCCGTCTGGCTGACTGAAGGCGTGGCTGAGTGCGCACGTCATTGGGCACGTGATGGCGCAGCCAATGGGGTGGAGGTGGCGCCACGTCATGAGTGTGTATGATGGGTGTATGAAATAGAATCATTTCACCAAATTGGCTATAACTGTTTCGCATTCCTACACGTAAGTAGTTTTAAGTGTATCTGCCCGTTTTTTTTTGTATCGCCACGGCCTTCTTTTTATTTATGATTATTTGTGATGTTCTGCCACATGATCGACTTTGACTTTATTACTTCTAAAATATGTAGCCTATATTGCGAAATCAGAAAATATTCCAATTTTTGCATGGGCACTTCGTTGAATAGGATTTGGTAAACCACTTTTTCCCTGAATTAGTTCCCGCACCTTTCAAGTAAAAAACATGCATCCTCAATGTTCCAGAGGTCTATTGAAATCTTATCGCGTTTGTTCACTAATGTGAAATACGTTCAAGCTATCAGGAGGTGACTTTAAACGGAATGCGAGAGCAATAAAGATACCAACAACGAAGTAAATGTAATTGCTAGTTTCCGGTGGCTTCTGGTATCCTGCAACTAAATTAATAAGCTAATTCGAGATGAAAAAATGGAGACAATATAAATAAAGACACGAAGCTCGTGAGAAGACCATGACAAAGGTAATCGAAAAATTTGAGAAATAAAGAGCAAGCCTCCGGAATACACGGAAACGCAAAGGAAGTGTCGGGCAGTCGGGTGCGATCACGTGACGCAGGCCAATGGATCAAAAATTAGAACTGCGCGTTCGGGCTTTTGCATGCGGGGGAACAGCGAGGTCGGTGTTCTAGTACCTTAATTGGACACGATGAATGGTCAGTCATCTACGCGGGCTGAAGTCGTGTTCTCTAAAATATTCAGCTCATTAGATGTACCATATTTAGACATACGACGTCATTTATTTTGGGCTTGTTCTGAGAGTGCGAACCGCCTGTTGGCCCAACTTCATCTGGTCACCCCGACAGGCGTATAAAAGGTGATCGATGGTCTCGTCGCAGCGTTACCCTGCGCGCGCAGCATCATCACTCATTCCCGTGAGGTTCAAAGCAACCGTTCGGGAACGCAACTTCTAGTCAGAACGGGGCCACCTATACTGCTTTCTGCCTTGCGTAGAAAAGGCCAGGGTGGAGGCCGTAACTGCAGCATCCTGAGCATCGAATTCGGTTCGTAGGATGTTGCAGGTGGGATTTCAGTTGATAGGACGTAGCGATTAGCTACTGCCATTGAGAGTCCAGTGCAAATAGTGACCACATCTCCGCGCCTCTCATGATGTTTATGTGACCTTCACTCTAGTATCGTGAGATAATTCAATTGCTTCCGCGCAACAGCGCTTATATGCGGCTAGCTTAGGCGTCCTCTTTATTCTTATAGTTTTCCTTTGTATGCACAACTGCAATGTACAGTCGACCAAAAAAGTTTACGGACCACGGGATCTAAGAAAATTCAAAATATACGAGCAGACTTCGAAAGCAGCCAGTGAAATTGTGCATCACAATGTTGTTCGCATATGCCGCAAAAGGCTGGAAATGGGAATAACACGCTGTGTCTTGAGACTGAGGAGATATTCAGCTTTTTGTCAGATCTCTTGGTCCGTAAACTTTTTTGGTCGACTGTACAATGGGGCATTGGAGAAAGCGGCAATTTATGGTTGAATAAGTGTGACAACGAATACTGCATTAACTGCAGAGGAACTAGCAAGAACAGTCCTGCACTCTAAAAATAGTAGTGAGAGAGAAAGATCCCAAATAGGTCGCTTTCTAATGAAGTTTTTTTTTGTTTACCAAAGGACAGTGTCAGTTCCTGAGGCAATAGAGACGAGTGAGACCTAGGCCTTGAACCAGAGATTGTTCAAAACGCGAAATTCGAGTAAATAATGTCATTTACGTTAGCGCTCGGTGCAATACACTTCTATTCTGTTGGATTAGATGTTCTACAATGCCTCACCTACAGCTGTGCAGCACCTCAGTATTTGACACTGCTATGGCGTAACAATGTTTATTTCTAGTAATGCATTGGCAATATAATATTCATATTCTTCTCTGCAACACTAAAGCTCCCCTATGCAGAGTAGCAGGCTAGAGCATGCTAGCTCAGGCCGACCTCTTTGCCGTTCCTCTAATAAATTGCACTTATCTTTTTCCGGTACTGATCTGTTGTAGACCGACTGTGCTACGTACTGTCTTTCGACCTCCTCTTTTCAGTGATCTGGTAACTTGATTGCTCTTGTGTTGTTCTTGCGTTTGGGAGTCGTTGCCTTGCTGGATTGCTAAGCTCCGCACGCAACCTACTTTCTTAAAGCTTAGCAGGCGGAATTTATATTGTAAAGATGCTTGTAAATGAAGAGATATGTAATGCCTGTGAAACGTTTCCCAACGGAATCGGAGAAAGATATTTGTATGTAAAAAAATAAAAGCTGCTGGTTGTGTTTTTCCTGTTTTAGCGAAAATAAATGCAAATAGTTTTACGAGCTGTAGTAAGACGACATGAATAAGACCACCACATGCCTATTCCATGCCCTAGGGCACACGCTTCGAGGCAGGTTCGCCATCTGGCACGTTTGCTTTCGTTAGCCAAGCAGAATAAGGCAAGTAAAAGGCGCACGAAACTGCACAGAACATCACCATTCCCAGCAGTTCCAATCCAGGTTACACCTACGCGAGGCATCTCCTCTGTGACGGTTGTGGTTAGTGTTTGCCCTTACGAGAGCTTGTTTGACACTAATGGAATGGCCGATAATGCTGCATGTGATAAGGCTGCTGCATTGTAATGTATGCGGCTGCGAAGAGGATATTGACCGCTTATTGTGCCAATCTGCCCCTTATATAAATACAATCGATATCCAATTCATTGCTTTGAGTAGATCACCGTCAAGTGTCTGTGCAGCCGATGCTATAATCAGTGTTGACTCTCTCTTTCTCTCTCTTTCTCTTTCTTTTTCTCTCTCTGTTTATATTTCCCTTGTCCCATTCTCCTGCGTAACGTAGCCAAAAAGACAATTTTCTGGTTAACATCCCTGATTGCTCTCTTTATTTTTCTCTCCCTCCCTCTCTCTTTCTTGCGTTCGTAATCGCGTGTACAATCTCCTCCTATGTCATGCAATATTGCAATGAGCATTCTACCTGTGTCGAAGGACATCGTAAAGTTCTCGTAGACCATGTCCAGCAGGTCGAACTGAGGAATTTGCACTTCGCCCTCAAAGAATACTGGATCGACGTCTTCCCACTGCAGAATGGCTTTCTCCGTAGTCTCTGAATCTGCAGAAGAGAGCACGTTGTGGCGAAGAGAATCGTAGTCGAAGAAACAGGGGAATAAGCACGAAAAACATAGACAAAAAGAAAGGCCTTTTTAAGTTCTAAGTATTACGTTTGGTTTCGTAGCACTGCTGTGCACACGGAAGCGAAAAATATATCGATGTGTTTATGAACCAGTACTTTGTCGCAGTACGGAATCTGGCACAAGTTGATAACGCTGTGTGTCAAAGAAATCCCCCGAAGCATAAAAAAAAAAATCCCCGTGGTGTTTGAATTGTGACAAAAACAGTTTCACAAAAGGTAGTGCGTGTCAACCAATTGGAAGTGATGTTTGTAGATGTGTTCTACAAACTTTGGAGGGAAATTGGGGCCATACATTTAATTGTTTAAATACTTGGTTTATTAATCTTAACTAATTTATTGATGAGCAGCCAAAAATCCTGAAACATTTTTAGGAGGTTTCTAAGAACATATTGCTGGCTTGACCCACCCAGAAGTCTAGGCTTTCTAAATGTTCTTAAAAATGAATATTGCTCCATGTTACATGAACAATCCAGTAGATTAGAACATTACGCTACACGCATGCGTTAAAATGCAGGCTTGAACTCAGCAAGACAGACTATATTAGGTACCTTCGATTTAGATACACTTTCTGCACTAATTCCATTGTGGTACTATGCGAGCGCAGCAGAATGCAGTGCCAGTTCATAAAGTTCAAGTACTGTGCCTGCACTGACGCTGCACGTTTGTTTCTGATACAAAACAATAAATGAGCAGGCCCTGTTGTTTGCTCAGCGCATTTCGATGGTTTGGCGGGTTGTGACGCAGCGTCTGCTCTTTTGATGCGCAAAGTCTGCGGCGGGGACGTGTTTGCATAACGTCTGCTGTTGTCTCCACATCGTTCTGCAGACGCGTTTCGAGTCGGTGATGCGCCTGGAAGGTTGAGAAAGGTTTTGCTTTCAAGTACGCTGCGCTCAAAGTTTCACTCCTGTGCGTACAAGCTTCTGCACACACTTGATGGGAGATCAACTTAGTGCTCAGGCCCGTTGCGAACTTCCTATGGTGAATTCGACTGGTCGATCTAGAGCGAGGTGTAGAATCCACGAGAAATTAACAAAATCCGGCATGGGGCGACACAATCCAGATCGACCAGCAGGAAACACAGTGGAAGGACAACTATGTTTTACAATTCCTTCTTTGTCATGACTATCAGAGATTGGAACCGTCTGCAAGAGACGCAAGTGTGCTGTATAGATGAAGAAGTGTTTTGTTCAAGTCTGTAACCCCCCTGCTGTAACGCCTTTCTGGCAAAGCGGGACACTGAATAAACAAAGAAGTACTGTATCAACCGGGCTACCATACTATGTTCAATTTGTGGCTTCTGGATATACTCGCGTTTCAAGAAACACTAATCAAACTGCCATTTTAGCGGCTTTTGCCGGTACCAAAAGCACCTAAAGAATTCAAATATTTGAAGTATTGGTTTTTTTGGCAGTCGCATCACTCAATTGTCTTGCCATATGTGCCCTTTGAATGACTGTACCCTACAATATGCCATTGAAAAAAAAAAGCTGATTGATACCTTCTGGCTCAGCTCGGCAAGAACAATTAATTCTCGTCAATATGCTAGAAAATTTCAGAAGAAAAATAAATGAGGAGAATGAGTTGTGAACTTCAACAAGCGAGTACAAATTTTACAGCGAAGCTGTATATGGCTCGCCGATTGGTCCGTCCGTTCGTCTGTCGGTCGCCTGTATGCCGAAAACTCCTCCGGTGCAACCCCATGCGCATGCCCGAAAAAAAAAAGAGAAAGAGATGCGCGCGATTGATAGTGACGACGATGATAGTGACGTCATTGCTCTCCGTCGCAGCCGAGCGCGTGCAGTAATTTATCCCTTCTCCGAAATGGGTAGGCTACGCGTCATACTTACTCCTGAAGAGCAGGCAGCTTTCGATCAGCAGCGCTGCGAGCAGAACCGGGAGCGGGCTCGTCTACGCCGTGTTGATGCCGCAGCACGGGCACAAGAACAGGCTCGTGCAGCCGAGCGCAAGCAGCAACTGCGTACTGAGGATCTGGCAGCCTACCAAACCGTCGTTTAATGAACCATCAGGATTAACCCAGTGATAGACACCGGGGCCGCACGTGTCAGCATCGCTGGTTAACCATCTGTACAGAATGCTTGGGCAGTGATTTTTCTTCCTGTAGCATGTGCCTATCATTTCCTCTATCTACCTCTCTTGGAGTACCAATCAAAGCTATCTTGCTACCGCTTGCTATCAAACTCAAAACGAACCTGTGATACGATTTGGCTCGCGTGGCCTTTGATTGTAATATAGCAAGTTACTAAAGGACCTCTGTTTTTTTTCAGTTATATCTGTGATGGTCGAAAAAATGCTGGTTTATTGGACGTGGAATGACCATTCGTTTCTTGCATGACAATTTCATATCCATTACAATGACCAAGATATAAAATTGACGTCCGTTTACCGAGTGCGCAGGCCTACATGGTATGCGTGTTTCTATACTTATTTAGGCGTGGTATTTAGGCGCGTAAAAGCGGCTTTTTTGAAGTGGATGGATACTCACAAGTACTGATTGTCATGGGGCATCTCTGAATGTCGAGTGGGTAACGCCTAAATCCCATCGGGCAGGCTAACTCCAGCGTGAGCCTGAAAGGAGACGAGGCGCCCATTAGGTAGTTTACGCACATTGGTTAGAAAGAATTGGGTGGAGTGTGCCCAGATTAATTTGGCAAAATAAACCTTCGCAACCTATGGCAAAACGCGGGGTAGAAAGGTTGAAGGTTATCAGTGCTATGTTTTGTAGTTTTTGTTATCAAGTCTGCATCATTTCATCTCTCCTTCAGCTTCGTGGCTGAAAAGAATCCGCCTCCTAGCGCGAGCTTATATACACGCAAATGTACACGCAAGTCTTGTGAACTTGCAAAATAACTTTTGTGCGACATACGCAGCTTTCTTTTGCATATATAGATTTCGCACATTGTTACCCTGCACCGCATGAAAGCAGTTGCAAAAGCTTCGTTTCTAAGAATCAATAGTAATTATAACTTACAGCATTCAAGAACGTATACACATCACATTGACACTCACCGTCGTTCTTTTCTCATAATAATTTCGTGTAGACCTAACCAAAAGAATATAAAATTAACAAATATCAGGTACCATGTACCGATATCAGACACCGGCCTGTTTCTAGTAACAGCTTCGATGTGCCTTTGCTTTTCACATAATCTGCTCATCGCCAATTCACACGATATTATTTCCCTTAAAAATTAAATTACGGGGTTTTTAGGTGCCAAAACCACTTTCTGATTATAAGGCACGCTATAGTGGAAGACTCCGGAAATTAGGACCACCTGGGGTTCTTTAACGTGCACCTAAATCTAAGTACACGGGTGTTTTTCGCATTTGGCCCCCGTCGAAATGCGGCCGCCATAGCCGGGATTCAATCCCGCGACCTCGTGCTCAGCAGCTTAACACCATAGCCACTGAGCAATCACGGCGGGTAACTTGTTACTAGCACCCAGAGCAGCATCGCCGGCAGTGGCCAATTCCTGGCGGGCTGTGGGAGAGCCAGAGTGGGCTTTCTCTTTGACGACTAAACGCTTGTCGTAGAATCACGGACGCGTTTGCGCTCTTGTCCCCCGGGAGGCTGTGTACACTTGCGTGCTATGTCCGCTTATCACGGAAGAAGTTCACGGTATTTCCCGTTGCTTTTAAATGGTAGAAAATTTGCCACTCTGAGTACCAGTGTCATGAGAGCCACTGTCGAACAATGCGATATTGTAAGTAGGTATTTTGTTATTGGAACTATATTTGGTAATAATAAACTAAAATAAAGAACTGTAAACAATAGCTTCGCATTTGTGGATATTCAGTACTCTGTGAAAATGTTTTGAACTTTACGGGTGTTTTCTTGTCATACTGGTAACACCCTTACCGTTAGGGCTTTACAAGAATTTGTAGAGGACGACAACAGAGCTCTAACTAGACGTGCGATGACAAAAGGCCTAGTTTATCATTCTGGCAGCCTGGGTCGCGCAGACATTTCTTGCAGGAGAGTTTCATATTTCTACCTGTGATTTTCTCTTGTCGGACATTCCAATAATTACAACCCTTTCAAAAGCATCACTGGAATAGAAGCATTGCTGGGCTGGGAAACGTTAATCCCCAGAAGAAAAATGTAAAACGGAAATCCTTGCACCTTATTTTCTGAAATCAAACAGGTATTGATAGCCGCAACTACCTATCGGAGCCAACTTACTTCTCGACTCGACCACTCAAAGAAGGTGCGAGAATGCAGCTGTAATATGCACCGTTCTGCCATATCCTTTTTTCCACAAACTGTGACAGACTGGAACCTATTACCTGAGGAATATGTTTCAATATCTGATAATCACGATTTTTATTCCCGTCTGTGTTTGGGACAATGCATTACTGTCTTTATTTTATTTTCATTTTCTGTTGCACTTGAAAATGTTCACTTATTGTATGCTGCTACCTTGATGTTACATTAATTTATGCGTTCATTACTTACTTCTGTGAAAATTTAATACGCCCTTCTCTAACTGTCCCCCCTGCGATAATGCCTTCGAGGCGATGCAGGTATTCTGTAAGTAAATAAATAAAATAAAATAAATAGGCTACAATAAAGATTTCGGGAGTGTTTACCACGCACTATACCCCACTTCGGCGACGGTTGGCAGCATGCTCTAAAGTTAGTAAGGGCACACCACAGGCCCTCGGGAACATCAACACACTTTGGCTTTACGCTGCAACTGTGCCCAAATCAGCTGCCGTTTTACCCAAGTGATTGTCGCGAACGTTGTAGCTGACAGGCATCCACGGGATGCACAAAGCATTCTACTTTACCTTCCACTTAGATTAGCTTAATGCACCCGCAAGCGCCATCGTAAGCCAATATGCCGCTGCTGTTCCGTTGACAAGACCGTTCTGTTCTTGCCTCTATTGTTGCTATAGCAGAACAACGATGGGTAACTTCTGCAGCGCGAGACTTCTTTTTTTAACTGTTTAATATAAACTTATAAGTTTGCTGGTTGCCGTCGCAATCGAAAGAAAGCGTGCCGATACCGCTTCAAGCGGCGGCAATGGCAAAAGCGTGCTTTCCGGCTACTTAATATGTTTATATTTGAAAGGGCTCTCGACATGTTCATTTCTGTTTCTCGACTTGACCGCTGTACAGCGCATGCACTTGGCGTCAATAGCTAAGGAAGGAAGAAATTCTGGAAAGTGCCGGTGAAAATCACGAAAAAGAAAAGAGGTGAATCAAATAAAAATTGCGCGTTTTCTATCCATCCTTCTTGTTGTTTCCTTTATATGCGTCCTTCTTGCTTTGGCCTAGCATTTTCTTATTTATTTAAAATATCTTACAGGCCCTATGGAGCTATTGTGTAAGGAATGTTAGAAAATCAATGGCATAAAAAAAAGAAAGAGTAAGCAGCCTTCTGGAGTCTGGTAAAAAAGATACGTCCCAATGCAGCGCTCTT
Organism: Dermacentor albipictus; assembly: GCF_038994185.2. Classification (NCBI taxonomy): domain Eukaryota; kingdom Metazoa; phylum Arthropoda; class Arachnida; order Ixodida; family Ixodidae; genus Dermacentor; species Dermacentor albipictus. Next base: position 78,216,550 of record NC_091824.1, read on the forward strand.
CAACATTTATAAAAATATCAAGACATGAAAAAGGAAAAACTGAAGTAATAAAATGCCACAAAGGCACACTTAAAGGAAAAAACACGAGTAAAATTAACGTAAGGCACTAATACTGGAAATTACAATAGAATTTGTACCGTGATGAATAAATGATATTATTTTTCTAGTCTGATACAGGCAGGTCAATACCTTGTGCTACTTTTCGCGCGCCAGCGCCGGCGACCAGAGCATACCTCCACATACCCTCCCCCCCCCTCCCCCCTAAAAAAATGTAATTGGAGGGAGGCAAGCTAAAGTTGTAGCGCTAAAATAAATGGTCTCGAAGCCTGATTGGATTTTATTGTGATATTATATATATGGACACATCCAGGAATATTTTTGCTGTCGTCGCCACCGTGATGTTCCGCATATATTTATCTGTACTTGTGCTGTATGTTAATCTAGGCCGTATGTGCAAGACAGATGCTAAATTATTTTATCGCCACATTTGATCAGACCCGTCTTAAGTGTTTACTTGATTGATTTGTTCTTTAAAATTTCCGAAGATTGCAGCGCAGCGTGCGAAAAACACCCCTTATCTTTAATCTTCTCGGACTATTCAAACGTACAAAACAACACTAGCACTCATGTTGTGAAACTCACGTAATTTCGGTTGTCGCGCCGCTGTTTACGGTGACCAGCGCATTCCTCCACCTTCGTATAGTCGGCATTGACAATCACTTGCTAATCCCAGTGTGCTACGATTGCAAGCAGCGAGCCTTTTGTTTAACGATCTCTATTAGAAACAGCATTACCATGTAGTCTTGATGTATTACGACGTAGGTTCGCACAAGTCGTGCTGCCAGATCGGAATGAAAATGGAAGCTGTCAAAATCATTGCTGAAGTTTAATGCAAATATCACTCTCGGGGGACTTTGGGCAAGTCGACGGGTAACGTTCACCTCATCGTGTAGTAGACGTCACCGCTTGGCGTGATGTCCACCAGTTCGTTGGGCATGGTGACGCTGTGCTTTCTTGCCCGCTTAGCGTTCATGAAGTACAGATCGGGCTTCCAGATCTTGTCCGCGATCTCGGCACCGTTCAGCGCCACCGTGCGGTTTACGCCGAAGCGCCGCAGGTTCAGTCTCGGGTCATGCCACGACTGTTGCAGGTGAATGTCGAGGTCGTACGTCTGAAGCGAAATAATCGTATACCTATAGCCGCATACTTATACCTACAGTCGGATACCTATAGTATACCTACAGTCGTGTATACCTATAGTATGCCTTCAGTCGTATACCGATAGTATGATTATAGTCGTATACCTTTTTCTGAAAACACAAAATCATATTTCCACACAGAGTTACACGCTGTAAGCCACGCTGTTTGTCGCGTTGGATGCACGTTCGCATTGTTCGCCGCTGTGCTTTCAGATATTCAAACTTGTTTCGGTTTTTGTGTTTCTATTGTTCCAATGCGCCACGCCGAAGAAGTTTTACCAAAAGAGCAAATAATTTCTTATGGCGTACACGATACTGTGACGCACACGGAGCCAAGAAAGGTGGCAACTTGACCAAACAGAATGACAAATATCACGAAGATGACAAGGGAGCCAAAAGCGTATATATGTAACTAAAGTCCTTTATGTATACATAGTTACAAAAAACATTAGTACGTTGGAGCGGTCCCTAAAAACAAGCGTCCACCAATTTTGATAGCGAACATAAATTAGCGTGGGTGGTTGGCTAGAAAAAAAGAAAAAGAAAAAAGACAAGAAAAGGAGAGACATACAACACTGACTGTGAGTAGTTGCTGGACCAATTTAAATTGCTGCTAAGAACGCAAAAAGGTGAAGAAAATAAGGGAATATGCCCATATGCCATCAACGATGAAAAAAAAAAATGTTTTTAGGTTCTACAACCGCCAAATGTAATCTACGTCCGCAGTTTTATTTAAAACGTTTTCTCCCTTGCTGCTCTAACAAGCAGCGCTATTAAAAAAATTTTTTTTTGCAGCATTAACTTGAGGAACCACCTAAAGAAGTTAGTGCGGCACCGTTTGTCGTCGGCGCAGCTCCTTTCTGTAGAGTCCTTTAGAGTAACAAAAGGGGTTTATTGCAAAGGACTTTACTTTTGCGCGTGTGTCAGGGCTATAATTCCATTTAGTGAGCTGGAATATTCAAAGAGGCGGACATCACCTGCATGAGAAATCAAAACAGACAATCAACTAATTAACGGAAATTCACTCATTTTCTTCTTACTTAATTACTTTAAGGTACATATCGCAGTTTACGAATGATAGCCGGTGAGATTGCAAGGCATATCCACTTAGAATGAATTTTCAGGATGACACCAATTTTGAGATATTAATTACCAAGTATGCGACGAACTAAATTGGCGTTGTAGCTATTTTTGTGCTTAAGTACACAAAAAACATTTTGGTCGACAAGTGGAACAGCAGGGCATCTTTTCGCGACTTTGATGGCGCTTATCTCTAAACCCGCGCCATTCTCAAAATTTGTTGATATGCCTCGCAGACTAACCGGCTACAATTCGTAAATTGCAATATATGCCGCAAAGTAATTAGTTAGGAAGTTGGTGAATTTTCGTGAATTAGCTGATTATGTGTTTCGATTCCTCGTGAAAGTACTGCGGGTCTCTTTGAATATTCCAGCTAAAGGAATAAAATTATTTTATCCACCAGAAGTACCTTTTAAAATTTTGTAAAACTTAGCAATGATTACTTCGTATACGACTAAGTGTCATAGTAACGAGAACACGTTATTTTCTCACTTTAGTGTGAAACCTGCTCAACAAAGCCCCCGCTTGTTTGTCTACCAAAATGGTAGGTGTTCTTGAAGCTTATGAAAAGCTGCTGGGCGGTGGACTCCTGTTTACGCTTCCGTCTGCTGCTGTCATCGATCACTTTTTCCCACTTCTGTTATAGTTCGACCAGCTCACAGTAAATGGCTCGACCACAAATGGTCCCATTCGAAAACGCGTCTCGGCAAAGCGCTTCTTGAAATGCACATCTCTTTCCGAACGTACAGTGGCGGCGTTCTTCGTATCTTGGTTGGAAAGGGAGTCATCCGCAACTTTTTGTGAGCTTAATAGTTTCCGAGCGTATAGACGGGTGAAATGCTTTTCTATTGTACATCCGATGTGACCGTTGGCTGTGAATGCTGTAGTTATATAATTATCGGCCACGGCAATGAAATATATTCCTTTATCACCAAATAAACGCCGTGAACGCTATGGCTGATATACATAACAGCCTGGCTTGATTTAAAGTGTCGAAATGTCATTAGTTAACAGAAAACTCACCATTTTGTTTGTATTGATTGGACCCAACGTAATAATATAGACACTTACGCGCACTGGCGTCGGCGTATCTGGGGAGAAATAAAAGAAAAAGATATATACAAAAATATTCGGTGTACAATTATGCAAGCCTGTTTGCAGCTTGTGGGTGCGTGCGTGCTGGCCGTCATGAGGATAGTAGATCAAAGCACGCAGCACCACCACTCAGAAATTTCATTGACATTCATGGCATGCTATACGGCACGTCAATGTAACTCTCATGCAGCTTTGTATTAGTATTGTTTACATTAGGAGCATAGACAGAGATTCAAAGCATAAATAACCGTAGACTGAGCAAGAACGTGCAGATTTAAGAATGAAGGTATCGAAACATTGAAAATAACAAGCCACCTAGTTTAGATTTTAAATGATAGGCGCCCAAGTTTAAAATAGTGCTGGTTGAACTTAGCGGTCAAGTCCCAGCAACACCCCATACCTGACATATAGAGTGCAGGCATATGCATTCATCGCCGCACTACTTCATTCACCATTGGGTGTGAACAAAATTAGAGTTATTATACGCGACGTTTCGCACTTTATTAGACGCTTTCGTACTTTATTTGATGCTTTCGCATTTTATTAGACTGAAAGTAGTTAAGCTATAGGCTCACCTTGCTACATCACAGCGGAGCTTATAAAAGCGTGCACTTGTGCGACCTAAGCTTCTCTTACGCGGACGCGGTGTCCACGATCCACGGTTCACACGAATACGGTGTCGAGTGAGAGGTCGGGCTAACACGAACCGACTCGGCTGCGTTTGCACGCATTTAACTTGAGAAGGGCCAGCGAATAAACCCACTCCTCGTTGTCGGGCTGACCTAATTAAGTGGGTCTGAAATACCATTTTATTTTAGGACCTCCTTGACCAAAAAACTACCCTGTTTCTTTCTCTGCCCTACACCAGCCAACGTTCATATTATTGTGAAACAACGCTGCAAATGTCTACTGGACACATAGCAGGTACGCGAACATTAGCGATGAAGAGCCGCCCCCGCAGTCCACCCCATTTCCCTCTCTCTCTTTGCCGTTACGTCCGTCTCGTTACCCCGTTATCTCGGTTGCGGAGGGGCAGGCAGGACACGTACTCCTCCCACCAAGGTTTCCAACTTACGCACGATTAAACTTCTCTCTGTCTCTCTCTCTCTCTCTCTATGGTTGGCTATATTTCTCTCAAGATAATTGGATTTCAGCCCAGAAAGCCGACTCATCACAGTTTCGTCGGGTGCACGTAAACATAGCCACAAGGATGGCTCGAGGACGTTGCGCATCCCTTTACAGAATTGCGCGTAGCAACGGCGTGGCACGTGACGACATAATCCAACGCGTCGAGAGTCTGCTGCGCCGCACTTTCGAAAGTGAGCAGAACCTTCGTCTTTGCTTTGTTCTGATTAATTTTAATTCCAGACATTTTAATTGACGCTTTGAGTTCAACAAGTTAGGTCAAATGGCATGATAAAATAATCTTTTTGCTTATCGAAGGCTACTTCAGTCACTGAAGAAGCTCGCAGCTGCACCTTAACCAGTAGAGGTCTGGAATATTAAAGTAAAAACCTGGCAGGGGATTTTCATAAGACAATGCGGTAACATTGAGGATTGGGTATTGCTTATGGTGTGAACAAAAATTCGTTTTTGTCAAATTGGAGCTATTGCACCATGCAGTGAGGCACTTTCTCGTTTTGTGTCGCATCATCAATGCAGCACAATCATCTCTAAGAAATTAGCATTTTTTTCTAACACTCACCTTTATTGTACATAGGCCAAGCAGTGGAGTCGTAGTCTTCGAAGATTTTGTCAAGATAAGGGAGCCTATAGAGCTTGTCGCCCGTTGGCATGGGTTCTTTGGCGACTTGCCTTTCCTTGTTCCAGAAATTTTTCGAAACCAGTGCATTGCTGAAACAAAAACAAAGAAAGATGCAGTACGCGACGACGTTCTAGCGCGCTTCGATCATCCTATGGACATGTTGATATTAATGAAGTTTCAAATGCACGTAGCTCCCTGCCTAAATGTAGCAGTTATTTAGAAGCCATGCTGGTCGAACGCAATGCTAAAATCTAAATAATGCGATGCTTATTTGAGTTAGCAACGTAGCAGCGTTAACAGATGACACACACACGGCCTCATTGCCTGTGTAGCTGTTATGAGAGAGAGAGCAAATGATAAATGAAAGGTAGGGAGGTTAACCAGGCCTGAGCCCAGTTGGCTACCCTACACTGGGGAAAGGGAAAGGGGGACGGAAAGATTAAAAGAAGAGAAAGTCCACTGGGGATGGTCCCAAGACCTTGTTTAAGGTGAACGCCTTTCCATCTAGCTGATTGAGAGCTGTTATGTGTCACCGATAGAAGAAGGAGATTATGTATGATACTTATTGAGAGACGAACGTTACCGATAGGTACATGCACAGATAAGTACGACAATGTGCGAATGAATTTATTGAATTGAATTGTTTATTTGCTTCCGAAAACAGAAAATAAAGAAAGAACAAAAGGCAAGGCCTGATGGTAGTTCATTGTTTCAAATACACTTCTATAGGCCTTTATACTACTGGTGGAAACCTAGCCGTTCTGGGAGATGGCTTTAGAATGCACACACGCCCGGTGGTAGACGCACACACCCTGGCACATCTCAAATGTCCAAGAAAGGGGTAGACCAAATGTAGTAAGTATAATAGTTATTATGCACGAACATGGTATCCACCATGATTTGAAGAACACTGCTACTCAAACAGTGAGAGCAGGAAGTACAACGTGCAAGCAACGGACTCACAGCATTTTTGAATCAACGCAAACTGAGGCTATTTTGTTTTCTCCCAAATAGCTTGTGACCTCATAGGATTACCCATAGCTTGGTTATGACTACGTGGAGTGGGCACTTCTATGTGACGGATTCCTTGCCTTCTAGCTCTCAAAACGTCCTTTCCGGGTACAATTTGTCACATGAATTGGTAGAATATCTAGCGCAAACATAGTACAATATTTGCCGTGCAACTGCAATGTGACCATAATACTTGCAGTAACAGTGGTGCTGTGTCAGTATGCAGGAATCAGTACGAGCTCTGCCCATCAAAGAATTAGAAAGCATTCCATACAAGGAATAAAGTAGATGCAGTTGGAACGAGTAATGTACCCGCAAGCGTCATATCTCGCAAATTCTGTGCTATAAGTTACTCTAGTTAAATAGATGCATCGTTACCATCTCCACTCTCAATTGCAACAGCGTAAATATGTATTTGTATACAATAAGAGTGGTTTTAACGGAGTCTTTGCGTTGTGTTGTTGAGTCTGTTGTGTGAAGGAGCGCATGTCACGTAAACATTAAGTGGGTATGTATCATGTTGGTATGTATGGCATGTGATGTCTTTTCCGGGGGCTGTGCCTTTGATATAAAATAATGGCAAAATTATTTCGCTGGAGCAAAACCTTGATCTGGTTTCAATGGTAGTTGGGCATTTTATTCCGGTGTTGGGGCGGCAAACAAACAAGCAGAAAGCTCGGAAGGACAGTAGTTACAGTAAAGCAGAGTTAGCAGAACACCGTTAACGGGGACACATCTTTTCTTTTATGCTTCTCTGTTGTGAACACAAAACGCGGCAAGCTGATTAGCTTTTGGTACAAAGATCCACGTAACAATGTCCTAGGTTTGTTGATCCACTAATCAGGAAGCAGCCTTACACGAGTGTGGGTAGGCGCACAGAATACTTATCAGGTTTTCGAAAAAAAAATGTTGCGCTTAGTGTTAGTGCATCGTCTTACGAGGGACGCGACAGCGCTGGGGCCTCCGGATTCAGTTCGACCGTCTGGCACCGCACGTTAACGTTCATTTAAACCTGAGTACAGAGTACGTCTTCTTTCCTTTTTTTTTTTGCATCGCACCTTTTTCGGAAGGCGCCTGGCGTGACGGGGAACCTAACCGCCGCATTGGCGATGCAGCTGGTTTTGGGGCACAAAATGGCTGGCCTTCAGCGCAAGTGCCATACGTCTATAGTGCGCAAACTATAACAGTGCCTAGTGCTTATAAAACGCTAATTGGAACGTCAGCACACTTCATCACAGAAATTAAGTCCATATTTCTTCTTTCTTTCTATTGCCGTTGCAAAGCATATAATTTCATCTAGACGGAGGTGACTTCATTAGTGGTCTCTTTGGATTCCACATCTGGGACACGAGCCGTAAATGCCATAAAAGGAAAGGTAACCATCGATAATTTGTTAATTGGCCGACTAACCATAGTGACTTGTCGTGCAAGGAGCGCTGGTATATTTATTTAGCTATTTCCTCCGGAATACATTTAATACCTCTATTTCCACTGAGAACGTACATCTTCGAGACAAATTTTCTTAACGAATAGAGATGAGGGCAAGAAATATGCAATAACCTAAAACACGCAGCGACGCTGAGTTCCAATTTCGTTAGAAAGCTGGAGGAACTGCGTAAGCTCGATTGCTAACTTTGTTTCTTTTGCAAACTGAACACGTCCCTCAGCGAGAGCTAACAAGTCCAAACCAAGATTCTACTCACCTTTTCTTTTTAGTATACCAGTTGTTGCTAGAAGCTATTCACAGTTTAAAAAGGGGGCGTGGTAGACTGTACTAATTACTTTAGGCCACGTGCCGGAATGTTTCCATTGAAGGCGATCATTTTCGAGTCCCGTCCATTCAGTAGAAATCCTGAGACCAGCAGGAATTTTGGTGTGTCAATCTTCAAATTATGCCACTTTGGAGTTCCGTGTATGGTAGTGGGACATATTATTGCGCAAGGACGGATTTCTGGAGAAATACCGCGTAAAACGCTTATGGGTGCTGCGCTGGTTTTGATGTCTGGTTGTTCGTAACTGACTCTGTAGTCTCACAGTTTTCTTAATGGGTGCGCCTGGAGCACCGAGTGGTTTCAATTTCACAATTTTTAGCATGCGGCTACGACCATTCGTTATAAAGTTAATATAATCTTGGAAGTTAGCTGAATGCACATTGCGAGTATTCATACAAAGGAAAGTGAACTCAGCGCTATTTACTTGCGGCTCTTCTTTCCGAGCCATCGGCGTTGGTGTGATGTTGTCGTAAGGCCTACCGTTGTTCTTGTATCCCAGCTGAAGTGGCATAATTGCGCAATCTATCAAGGGCAAATATTTAATAGCTTGCTCAGCCCCATCGGCGCGAACAAGAACAGGTGTTACGTACGGTCCAATGGCTTTCGCGCGTTATTCACTAATATTCATCGCAGTTCAGCATTTTCGCCGGCCGACGCGCAGAAATGCGCCGATTGTGCAATTATTAATGAATGCCGCAAAGCACGTGCAGGGTTTCTCATTATACGAAACCGGGAAATGTGACGCCGAGAAAGATATTGCAGCGCGGTGCGCGAGCAACGCAAGTGTACTCACGTGCCCCGCCTTCAGCTAATTTAACAAACCAAATTTGCCCATAATGACATCCTACAGCTGTTTTACTGATTGCTTTCGATATGGCGCGAGGAAAGGGAGGGTGGGGGTATTCTAGAGCGAGCACTTTTGAGGGCACGATCACTTTCGCGAGATTTCTCCTGACTCGGGATCGGACGCGTCGGCGTATATGGCCGACAGCGTCACTGGCACTGCGACAAGCTCTCTGTCCTGGCACGATGTTGGTCGTATACTTCGAAGCGTCTGGTGCCGACTCGCACAAAATCTTGCGAAAGTGATCGCTCGAGAATACCACCCCTGCATTGGTCAGCACACCAATGTGGCATGTTAGATTAGCCCCATAGCCGCAGTTTTTTCTTGGTCTACTTGAATAAGCTTGATACGTTGATGCAATGGAGAACTTGCATGCATAAATAAATAAATAAATAAATAAATAAATAAATAAATAAATAAATAAATAAATAAATAAATAAATAAATAAATAAATAAATAAATAAATAAATAAATAAATAAATAAATAAATAACTCACTAATTGATGCTATTTCCTTCTGTGAGTACCATGGCTGTCAGAAAGGCAAGGACGCCAATGCTAGGCCCGTGAGGCAGCTGCAGCATCCTGAAGGCGCTTGCCAACGCCAGAACCAATAAATGGCTCGCACTACTTGCCACACGTCGTATGTCAAGAAACTGTGAAGTGACGTAGGTTCCATCATCCCCACGTGTCACTTCTTTATTTGCCTTAACGAGACGTGCATCCTTTGATTGTTTAGCCGCTCAAGGCTAGAAGGGATGTAGGTTAAAAGGCAGTGCGCCTATTCAGAGCGAACTGGAGCGTGGAATCGAGGGCTTTGATCAAGGAGAATCTGTTTGCCTGCAAGCGGCATGGGCTTCTTGCCTAAAGCTGTGTCTAAAATGTGCTAGAGAAAACACATATCAGCACTTTAACGATAAACCAGCTCAAAAAGTGTTGGCTGAGTAATGTAATTTCGGATATGCGGAATCTCTCATTATAGTAAAGTAGAGTGCTTTAGTTACAAGTTACTGCACGAAAATATATTCATCGAATGCTTTGGACGTACGAAATTGAGTACTTGGAACATCAAGAGTACAGCCCGTTTACCCCCTCGTTTACGCTGTTCGTTGTTCGGTCATCGAAGACCACGAACCGTGATGTTAAAGAGCAGCTCCTTTTGGGAATCGATTTGGTGACAAACGTCCGTTCTAACCGGCCCACTTCATAATTAATTGTGCCCGGAAATTCAACGTTTTGTCTGATCCGTAGATTCGTAAACTTTTGTCGCAGGTTGTACTTTGGAGGCGACGTGGAAGATAGCCACATTTGTGCAAGTTGGGGTTCTCGTCAACGCTTTCTCGACGACTAAAGCGTTTATTGTTTGGGGGCTACTACGCGTATCGGCACAAAGCCTAGAAGTAGACGTAGAAGTTTATTTCATGTGCTATGCAGAACATGAGGAGTGAGAGATAAAGCTGCTTTTAGGCAGCTTGATGAAGTTCTCATCCCCTCTCACCACTGGAGTAAAGCGTGCTTTTGTGGAAACATCTTATAGAAATTTGAATGTTGTGTGTGCACCGTGGGCACTTAAGAACTTTACAAACGGCCTATGGAGGCTTATTTATTACTTTATAAATTCTGGGGTTTTAGGTACCAAAACTACTATATGATTATGAGGCGCGCCGTGGAGGGGGACTCCGGATTAATTTTGACCAGCTGGGGTTCTTTAACATGCACCTAAATGTAAGTACATGGGTGTTTTCGCCCGCATCGAAATTCGCCCGCCGTGGCCGGGATTTTATCGTTCGACTTTGCGTTTAGCAGCGCAACACCAAAGCCATTAAGCAACTACCACCGCGGGAGCCTTGAAAATGCTCCTTGGAACAGTGCTTTATGTTCCAGAACTGATGCTGCAAGCACAAATTCTACAGCCTATTTCAGCTTGAAAACTCTCAACACACATGAGGCAACACTCAACGTACCTATACTATTAGAATAAGCTCTCATAGAGAGCGTTTTATTCGAGAGCGCCGATGTAAGCGGTCGCAAATTTAACCCTGCTGGTGCCTGCTCGAGAGCCCTGGTTCGGCGCCGCGCTCTGAGAAAGCGAGAAAGGTGCGCAAGTGTTGGGGAATATCTTTTTACTGGAATCTAAATCGCGCATCGGATTCTAAGAGGTTATACGAATAAGCGTACCGGGAACCGCTGCCACTTAGTATTAAAGATATCTGCTCTGCTGGAGTTGCCGTTGTCATCCTGAAAGAGTGGCACAATTCTGCTGGTTTTCTTTACTGCGTCAGCACTTAAGCGCCCTAAGATTGGTTTGCAATGTGTATTCTTCTGTTATTTCTACTATACCGACGGCAGTGGTCGTCATCGGTATACTTAATGATGTGACAGTTTCTCCAGTACGGTGAAGCGTTTACAGTGACAGGAAGGTTTAGCATTGCGCTCGAACGCCTCGGATGGTGTTGTCAACTTCTGCTGTGCAGAAGGAACGGTGTCGTCGCAGCTACCAGGCGTCTCACAACGTTGGCGCGACGATGAACGCCGGTAGTAGCGGGTGTGGGCGTCACAACTTAGAGTGAACTTGTACAGAGAAAAAACAAAGAGAGTATACCTGAGAAAAGCAAGCAGGCTAGACTGTTTGTGACTACGCCGTTTCAAAGGCAGTGCCAATCAGTCATGATGATCATCATCGAAACCTTCCGGTGGTGCACGCGAAGAGACCTACGGGAAACAAACCATCAAACCTGCCGCCTCGTGCTCGTTAATCAGGTCATTTCCTCATCCTCAGTTTTAGAGACTGGTAGTGCCAAGAAAAACAGAACTTTACTCACAGCTATCTCCTTTGGAATTGAAGGTCATGCCCCAGTGGCAGTGTGCAATTTGAAGCTGGAGTTGCTAATGCCTAGTCATAGTATTTGGTCATAATAATTTGTGCAGCGTTTCTGGTCCACGCAGATTTTGGGTAGGGTGAAGTCTGTGTGCGTGTATTTCAGAGGCTACAACAGGCACTTATAGGGAACCAGGAAGACGTCGTGTGCATCGCAATTACGTTTTCGCCCAACGCGCACACTGTGAATGGTGCCGCTTATGCGTATGGACGACTTGCACTATGTGACGTCATCCTACCGCTATGTTGGAGGGCTGGCTCGGTGAGAAGCAGCGCCTGCTGGCACCTCACGCGATGGTTCTGCCATGGTTTATACTCCGTTCCATACATGGTAGTCAACGCTGTGGAAGCTACGCGAGAGGTTCGGTCAAGAAAAGTTATCACATCGTGTGTTCCGTCTATGTTTCCAGCATGCACGTGAGGTTCCGCACGACGGGTTGCAAATAAAAAACCTCAAAATAACAACAAAAACTAAAATGATCTAAAACAATGCATTATATAGCAGCCGTATACCTCATTGTGTCTGTTTGTAAGGATTAAATCTTGTTACATTCAACACCGAGCCTATGCAAAAAAAAAAAAAAATCTACGCAGCTTGCATTAGTGGTGCAAGGCTGGAGTCAACAGCAGAACTTGTGATCACCTTGCTTTCATGTGGCTTGCCTAAGTTGTTTGTAGGTTTTGCGAGGTTATGCTAGGTTTTGCTAAGTAGTTGGTAGGCTTGGCTAACTCATTTCTAGGTTTTGCGAGGTTGTGCTAGGGTTTCCTAATTTGTCGGTAGGCTTGAACTAATACCTTAAACATCTCCGCTGTTTTAACAGTTGCGCACGATGGCGGTCAAAAAACATCGAACTATGTCCAAGTGATTACGAAGCCACTGCAAGAAGTCTCTATAGCCTCCACAACGTTGACTGCTATGTCTGGAAGAAGTATAGACACAGAAGGCAGCAGCATTCCGACCACGTATTTACAAAACTGAAGTAGGTTACCCATGACACTAAATATGGCACACTGAGGTCATCCTAAGCGCCTTGTTGGAGGACCAACATGAGGAGAAGGTGCATCTGTGACGTCACGTTCAAGCTACGCATACGTATTTCGGAGGCCACAACAGCCAATACTGCAGCGGATGATGACAAGGTTGTGGATAGCGGAGATATGTTTTCGAGGAGATGACGGTGCACGCTGCGAGAGCCTGCTACTGTCGCGGTAAATGAATTCCGAGCCGTGTGAATGGCTGAAGTTTGCTGTTTTTTTTCTACATTAAATGTTATGCTAAGATGAGGCGATATCTTAGTTCGTGCTGATGATTAGGCGGAGGCTGCTGTGGCTGAAACTGCGGCCACCGTACATCTGCATGAATTAGTTATGCTTGGAATGGAGTAGCCCAAAGCAGCCGGTCATAAAAAGAAGAAGAAAGAAATGCGCCTTTACCAAACCACTTAACGTTTTAACTTCACCACCGTGAGCCGAAGGAAGCAGTCTTTACACATTGAACACCAACACTTCCACAATCGTGTTGCTGCCTGATGCTAAAAAAATGCGGTACGTCATAAGGCTACAAGTGCTCCCCTGTGTCGCGTCTGCTGGTCTTCGGTTTTCGCGCAGAGACAGTTTGTTCATTACCTGTATTAACGAAAATAAAAAAAAAAGTTTCAATCAACCCTGATGCTGGACATATCATTAGTGAAGCTGGTCGATGGCAAATAGCCCTTACAAACGAAAAGATTTACGAATTTGGCCTCCGGCTTTCCTTGGCTGCTTGCACACACGCAGCAGAAGCACTAGCTTGCTGCTGATTCCCGTAGACTTTGTGCCCTGCAAGTGCCGTATGCAGTATGTGGATACTTACACATGGCAATGCTGGTGGTGAGCAAGCGGCTTCATTGTAGCGGACGCCTTCTGCAAGTATGTTTTTCCTAAGGAAAGACGCAGATCCAAGGCAATGTTGCAATCTAAATGACCCGACGATTGTCTGAGTTAGCGAGGTAGCAGTGGTTGCGGAGGACACGGTCTCGTCGACTGTAAGCGTTAGCCATATGCATCACGATGAAAACGGAAATATCATCCCTTGTCTAAGAGGAATGTTTGTGTGAGATATACGGAAGGATATGTGACACATACCAAAGTGTGTTTAAGGCTTCTTTGCCCCATTTGTCACAATAGCGTATTTCACTTCTGGTATGGTCTGGTCTGGTCTGGTCTGGTGTGCGTGCGTGCGTACGTGCGTGCGTGCGTGCGTGTGTGTGTGTGTGTGTGTGTGTGTGTGTGTGCGTGTGTGTGTGTGCGTGTGTGCGTGTGTGTGAGAGCGCGCGCGCGCGCGTGTGCGTGTGTGTGTAGGTTTCTTATTTTGATATACTTTTCTCTCTCTCTCACCTATCGCATCCCTTTGCCCTTACCCCAGTACAGGGTAGCCAACTAGAGATAATCTCTGGTTAACCTCCCTGTCTTTACTTTGTTTTTTCTCTCTTTCCCTCACTTCTGGTGGATTGGACAGGATTGGACACGTGCCCAGCAGAAGCTACTTAGTGGTCCAAGAATTTAGTAGTTCACATATGAGAAATATTGGAAAAAAAAAGGAAATGGTGACTGATAGGTTGTCTGTTCAGTAGCAAACGCTACCATACTTACACTGACAATCCCCGTTCTCCTATTGTGAGGGAGAGGCAAAGAGAGAGAAATAGATGGGGATTGGGAAAGGAAGCGTAACTTTCAATATGGCAGAGGGCTACCTAAAGAGCAATTCCGACAGAATCAACATCACGATGAATGCCACCATTAATGTGATTAACGTTGAAGCAATGTAGTGATACCCGTATTTCCACCACATAGGCGGTGTGTCTGGTATGAAACCTGGCAGAAAACTGCGGTATTCTATTAGTGCAAGAGGTACGTTGTTGGTAAAACACAAGCGCAGCTGTACCAGTGATGGTAGTAAAACACAGACAGTAGATTCGCAGGGATCGGTTAATGCCTATGGTTTATTGGGCCTACAAAATACAGTTCCCGTTTAGAAGCAGGTAGAGTGGTGGTGTACCAACACGTTCGATTTGGCAAACAATGCATAGCATGCCATCAAATTCAAAAACGACCCGATCATCACAAGAGAGCCCGAGTGGCAAATCAAAAGAAGAAAACACGCTGTGAAACGAGACAGGGGCCAAACTGAAGAGTAGCTTCACTGCCTTTACTTGTGTTAATATTAGACCACGCTGTTGGGGCGCCAAGTTACAAAGCAGGGGCGAAAAACATCTTATATAGGGTTGTCGGGGACTGCAAGTAGCATCAATCTGATATTCATTATCGTTTTGTATTACGTGCTTTATTGTATCTTGGCAGTTTTCGTCCATTTGCACTTCTCGCTTTCGAACTGCGGCAAATCTTGGCGACAGTGAACCAGCACAAAGATTCTTGCAACAACACTCCATTCCTGAGAACGTAAATGAACAAATGCGCTTGTCACTTATCCGTGCTGCTTTCATCTTGTGTTAAAAGCAAGCAAACATGTGACAGCGATAATGCATGCAACAATCGTTTTCAATCAGGGCATGTATAGACTCTCTGTAGTTATTAAATGAAATAAATAAACATATTACTAAAGTTGGTCGGTAGTTAGGCACAGTGAAGTTAATGCTACATTTGGCTATTTAAAAAATGTATATCAAGCATGTTTGTTTCTTGGAATTTAGCTAATGCTTTGACGTCACCGAAGAGACAGTCGACAGCATGCGTAAACTACGTATTACCCTGAAATACATTTATTTGCAAATATATTAAGCTATACATGAATAAAACGCAACCTTGTCAACAACAGTACTGTCGTGCCCAAGTGAACGCAGGGGAAGCATACTACAGTGCACTGTGCACAATTCTTATAAAAAATTTGGTACAAAATGGCACATGAACTCCGCTGAGGGGCAGACTCTATATGTATATGTATAGTATGGGTATGCTGTCACTTCAATACATTGCCTTCGCTGTTCCACACGTTGCAAAGCACATGACACAAAAGGGCATAGCCTTCTTGTACAAACAGAAACAACTCGAAGCCCATCGTGCAAAGAGTATTACATTATGAATACTGCCCTGGACAGCTTAGTTTTGTAGTGTGACTGCAAAGCTACAGATGCAAACAACTACGTGAAATAATTATCATGCAGGCAGCACTTCGCCAGCCGACGCAGAATTGAAGCATTGGTTTCAATTTTAACAAGAAATACAATATGGCAATCGCCTTTTCAGCTCATTCTATTGCTCGCTGTTGCCGCATCTTTTGCGACACTAGAAGCTTTTAAGCAGATCATCGAAATTAAACGACTGAGCAGGGCAATGTTCATAATGTTGTCCATCTTGCTCGGTGGGATTCGTGATCCTTTTCCATTACAATTACCATTCGTTTCACTTTCACCTAGTCGCAGAACCGTTTACAAGAATGGCAAAACGTGCCCGCTGCTCTCCGAGAACCAACATGCTTAATGATACGGCCAAAGGAATGTAGCTCGATTTTGGAACAGCCACGACATATAAGCGTGTAGCTGTGCTGCGGAGAAATCACCAACAATGCAGCCTTTCTTTTTTTTTTTTGACATCACACAAGACACAAACAGAAGGGCAGGCTTCGCAACTTAGCAGACCGCCAGATCGCACACTTCAACAGGAAAGAGTCACGCTGGTTACATTTGCAATATTCTGATAGTGGCAGACAATTTAGGCAGCGTCGCAGCATCCAGGCGCGCTTGCGATTGTGACCTGGATGAGGGGGAACATTTTCTTTTGCGAGCAGGAGGAGGAGCCCATAATATACTCCGGGTAGATGCTTCCAAGCTGTACGCCCTAAAATATTCACCAGTGGTTCTTATATTTACAAGTGAATTCGTGCAGCTCTCTTCAATTGCGACACGTGGCGCCAAATAGTGACGTCATAAAAACGTCAAGGAGGTGATACAATAGAGTCGCAACTGGTAGAACAGGCCGCATAAGCATAAGGGAAACGCAAGCGTGATGGGAATCGACGACCGCGCTTTGACGTCGAAAGCGAGCGTCGCACCAAGAGTTACCTCTGCCATTTGCTTAGAGCCGCGTTGTGTCAGCGCGTTTGTCGCGTACGCGTGGCAAGAGGTGGGAGCACGGTCGCGACGTTAGAGCGAGGTGCGGCATTTTTTTTTCTTTTTTTGCGAAAGAGATTTGTTTGTCGAGTCTGGTGTTGGAGCAGCACTCGGTTGCTGCTCTTACAGTGACGAGAGACTGAAGGGCGACATATTACGGGGAGTGAAGTGCCTTTTAGTGTGTTCTGTCAACCGAAGGACACCTTAAAATATAGTAGTAACTCGATAATGTTTGGCGACCCTCGCCATGTTCAGCAGGAACGGCCATTGCACTAAAGCTCTCAACAGATAGATCATCACGCTAAACGCACGCGTGAAGTATAGATAGCAGCGTAGCCGTCAAATAATCTCTCTTATTATCACACCTAGGGGGGAAAAAGTGCGCGTTACGAAAATAAACAGAGAAAATAGCATGCTTAGTGCTAGGTTGGTTAATGCCCATGTACACATTCACAATATTTGTTTCCTAGCGACAACGACGCAGTCTTCTATGCCTCAAAAAATCCTCTAGCACGTCCTTTACAGAGCAAGCCACAGCGGTCAGCTAGACTTACACAGGCACTCTTTTCGCAAAACGTATCAGCCGAGAGACCGACTCGATTTGCAACCGATCTCTCGTCAAAAGTATCGCTTACCACTGTGAACAAACGAGCGAGCGCCTCGCACTTTTTCCGAAAAGTCTGAAGCAGCGCACGCCCTGCCTTCCGACACGTCTAAACGAAAAGACGAAAGGCTACGGGGTCGGGGTTGCCACTCGACGAGCCACGGGAAAACAAAGCGGGCTCACGGGCGGCGTTTGAACCCTGGATAACCAACGGGCGCTTAAGCGAGTACCGGTATAAGCTATCATAGAAAGGCAGTCACAGTACAACATCTGTTACGGTATGTTAGTGCTCCAAAAGAGAACAAAGACGAGAAAAAAAGAAAGGCAGGACAACTTGTGCTGCATCTTTTACGTCCCGAGTTCCCTACATGTGGCGTCATAACTTAACACACAAACTTCTGCTGTCACACGGGACGACGACCTGACGGTATCACCAACAGACCATCTTGCCGCTGTAGCCGTCGCAGTAGCGCCTTCTCCATCTCCAGAGTGCCAACGAGTGGTTTACATTGCCCTAGACAAGTTACTGTGACTATGGTATTTCGGTAACGACTACCTACGTCACAGTTACACAGAATTTGTAGGGAAGGGAGTCTGTAGGGTCTGGGGGCAGGGGGCTGCAATAGGAAAGTACGACACATTAGTAATATGCTTCGTGGAAACGAGTAACCGTTCAAGTAAGCGGGTATCCAGAGGATACGTTGCATTTATTAGGGGATACGAGGAACCACGTGAGGTGTCAAGCCCTTGAAAATTACTGAAAGTCTGAAACTATAGCATGAGACACTCATTTCATACGAAGCGCCTCTCGGCAAATTACGCCGTAGTACACGCTAGGAGTGCCGGCATCGTTTCCTGCTAATAGTATGCCAACTCACCGTGATCCGAGTGTACTGTTATATCATCAAGAGGAGGTGAAACAGCATAGCGCTTCTTTTCAATTCTCCAGTATACAAGTCAGACCACCTTTTAACATTACGGCACCTTAAAAAGGTTGTGCACCTTGAAAATCAGATAAATACAGAACTATTCACGGAAATACAGTAGGAAGAGAAAGAAGAACGCATGTGGAAGCAGTGGGGGGAAAAGGTGTTTAAGCCCTTGACATACATGGAACACGAAGTTATGTTTCCTATATATAAATACGAGAAATTAGTACCGCTTATCTGACTCATGGAGACGGGGAAAAAATGGTGTACTTTGTTATATAGAATGGCGCTTGTCAGTTCGGCTATGTCCAGCATCCAGTTGCTTATCCAGAAATGCTCGTGGCCACACGTTCTAGGCAGTTTCTTACTTGTCTCACTGTTCGTTCGCGCATGGTCACGTTACCATTCTTCGCGTAGTTGTTTTGTTCCCAGTGAATTTGCTAGTCTAAGCATCACAAGAAGCCGGGTTGTGCGAATGCAGCGATTAAAAAAAATAGGGTTCTCTAGGCGGATTAACGCTTCGAGAACTCGAAATCATCATGGCTACACATACGAACAATGCATGCTTGTTGTAGCCCCTACGCTTTTGTTTCGAGAGATAACGTTTTGGAATCCTCGCAAGCCTTGAAATCCTTCCTGGTCCTGCATTACACAGTTTTTTACTATGCGACTGCTATAAAGCCCATTCTTGTGAGTTCGAAAGTTATTTTCGGGGCATCTTCCCTAGATACACTGCCACGTTTATTCTCACAGAGGTTATCATTCAATGTAGCGACGTGCTGCGCGTAGGACGTATACGTTACATGCGCAATCTCTATGCAGTAATCCGCCTTCGTTCTCACCTACACACTGAAGGCCAGCCGAATTTTGCAGACTTCTCGAAAGGTTGCACTGCAGCCTCATGGCCTACAGCCATCAGTCCCGGTAGGCGGTCGTTCTTTCAATGCCTCGTTTCTCTCACTTTCATCGAGTCGAACAATATATTCTCTGCCAATGTGATTTCTTCAATCACATTTCCGACGTTCACTCACTTTCAGTATGACCTTCAACTGTGCGTGCTCTTCAGCAGCACTTGTAACACCATTCTTTATCACTGGGAAAAACGTCGTCGCGACCATTTTCTTACGCAATTCGATTAGTTCCTGCAACGCACTGACAGACAATGGCTCTGCTCGACGCCAGAAAAAGTGCAGCCTGTCGTCGGGTTCGTCCCATGCATTCGCGTGCGAGTAGCTGCTATCCCTAACCTCTGCAACGAGGAGTATCACCTGGCAGAAGGGCTTTGGCAAATGACGGCACGCCTCTTCAGCGAACAATGGTACAGATGGGAAAACCGCTAGCTTCCGTGGCCACGAGCAATTTCCGCGCGGGCTACATAGTCTCCCCCTGCGGGTCACTCGGTGGCGGATCAACACTGGGCCACTTCGGGGGGCGGCGCCGTCGCAGGGACTCCACTGGATGGCGCTGCCACTTCATCCTTGGTGGGAGAGATGTCCGACTCGTGGCCATTGGCTGCCGCCGCAACGTCGTCTTCCTGGCTCTGCTGCGACTGCGCCGGGAGGGGACTGGTCAGGTTTGTGGGACTCTGCGGGCGAGAGGAATGCGCCACTGGTTAGGAAGTTCGCACGCCACGAAACTACACCGAAAAAGAAGAAACACCTGACGCTCCGATTGTTCAAATACTGCAGACATTATGGGTAGCACATGATTTTTTTCTTCCTTTCTGCATGGATTCATTGAGACAGCACATTGCGTTTCTTTTAATGTTGTTTGTGGTTTACGTCTGTGGTGTTTGGTGCAAGCCTCTACAGTTACTTAGATACTTACCTTTCCAATTCTTTCATAGGCTAGTCGGTACACTTATGAAAGTTTCAACCATTGTAACTAAGCGCGGACATTCAAACAAATAAGGCAAACAATACAAAGGCACAACGCAAGGCTGGAGGTAGCGTTGCGTCCAGTTACATTTTGTTTTGACCTTGCGCTGAATGCACACCATGCAACGGGGACCGCGCGAGCCTTCCTTATGGAGCATAATTCACCGGATACATAACTATCTGCACTGTCTTAGATGTTTAGATTGCACATGTAAAAGAAAAAGAAAGAATAAATTCGCATGGTCGAAGCTGTGCATTTAATTATATTCGTAATATATGCAGCACTCGAGGCGATAAGTTCTTTGTCCTAGTTCTTCAGAACAGAGAGAGATAAAAAAAAGAAGATATTGATTTTTAATGCTGACAACTCATCTGCTGTTTCAACACCACCATCGCAGGAGGAAAGATAGCACCCCTCAGAATGTTTCGTGGCGCCATAATTAGCTAAAATTTGGGAACGAACAGACGGTAAATTTTTTTATTCGCAGATATAGTGCAGCTAAAATCCATACGTAACACTTTTCCTTGTGAGAAAGCCTCGTCATCATTCATTGAAGGCTTCCCCACATCACAGAGTCATTAGAGTTAGCTCGGCGTACTTCATAACTTCAAATGTCATCCGACTGCATCGAAAACAGATGGAGAATATCAGGCGTGTGGCTGTTTCACGGTTCCTGTGGTCTATTGATCTGTTGACTGAACCGACGATAACTTTTTGCTGCCCATATGTGCAAGAACAAGTTATTAAATCACCCAGATACATTGCAGTGTTGGAATCTAAATGACGTAAAGCTTGTACGAGTGAGAGAGGTTGCATCAGTAGGTAACACTAGCACTGCCGCATCGCCCGTAGCTGTTAGTGGTATAAACACACATAGCCAAATACATTTAAGGCTTCACATCCTCTGTGTCACTGTGGGACATTCATTCTTGGGGATTGACCAAGACGAACACTTACCCTGTGGCACTGACCCACTAACCAAGTCGTTTGTTAGTACCGGACAGCAACCAGCAGCACCTTGCTTATTCGGCCAGGAAAGCAGCGACTCCGGGTGAAGAGGTATATAAATGTTCGCTTTTAAATGTCATTCTATGCAAGAAGTCTTCAAACTACCCATGACAAGCTCTGACATCCGATTTTCGTGGTTCTGCTGTAGATATTGCGTCTAGTATACATAAATGAAGACACTTCGTTTTAATGTAGGTGAAAGACTTTGCTTATCCTAAGCGCCAGAATAGCCAGGTATGCGTTTTTTATTGAGTATACTAACTCTCGTGTATTGCTTTGAAGCTCTATAATCTTAAACACTTCGGAAGCAACTCGAACAAATTTACTTCATGAGGCAGACTGAGAAGGAAAGTCTTAAAACCGCTAATTATGTACCGCCACTACTGGAACAGTGTGAAGATAGACTACGAGTACGACAGAAGTGAATACTGAAAAGAAACAGTGTATCGGGTGTAAAGAATGCTTAAATAAATCCGTGATCGGACGCCGACGCTTACTCAGACCATTTCAGCACTTCGTGAAAAGCATCGGCAGAAATTAAATCCGCTACTCAATCGCTGACAATTATTTGAAAGTGTAAACGAATGCACTTCTCTGAGAGGTACATCGATCTGACGCCTTTGCATGTGGTGAGCCAGTGGATAGTAGACTGTGATGCAAGCCAGCGCACTGGCGTTTCTCAAACAATATATTTTACGTCGTTGTAATGATGTAGGTGCCGAGTGAAGGTAATGCGTCCAAAGTAATTTAGCTACCGAGTATTAGTTACTTTGTTCAATGAAAGCGAATTCAGAAGCCGCAGAAGTTACAGCGTATGTTCGAACTAATTTATCACTCAAGGTAAGAGAATAACAGTGCGAGCAAAATTTGAAAGATAAAAAAACACAATAAAAGAAAATAATAAGCGAACTACGAGGCGTTGCGTAGACATACACGTGGATGTTACTGCGCTTCATAAGTCACATTAGTCATACAAGCGCCGTCAAGGGTTACAGACAAGTGACAGTCACCTGTCATTGGAATACCTGTCAGATTCAATACCGTCTAGTACAGGCAAGCAAGTGATTAATAGTAAAGCTTATTCCTTCGTATGAAGCTGCTAAACCGAAAACAGCAAACCTTGCAGAACTGCGATTGTAACATGCACTCGTGCACCAAGGAAAGCTGCTACGAAGCGTTCACGAAAATTTGCCACGTTGCTCACTCGCGCTAGTATAGCTGGTATAGAGCAAAATGCGAGGCACGTACTAGCGATTCCGAGCCTCGTGTGCTTCCGGCATCCGAGGCTGGTAAGGAGCCAATCTTCGAAGCTGCCCTTTCCTTGAACTCGAGCTTCTCGGACAAGATCTTTACGTTGCCGCCGCCCGCTTTGTGCTTGACGTTGTCCAAGGAGCCAACCTTGGACGACGCCTTGTCCTTGAAGTCCAGCTTCTGGGTCTCCACCTGTAGGGAATGACACGCGATAATGGGACAGGTGATAAAAAATGAAGTTTGACGAGAGTCGTACTTTTGATCCATCAGTCTTGCGGAAATTAGTTTTGCTGCTCGCTGATTGGTCAAAAACCAGTGTAGGTGGACGTGACGCGATATATTTTGTGAGTGGTAAAAATTTGACATCAGAAATTCTTTAAGTTCAGTGCTTCTCGAGTTAATTGGGAGTGACGTAATTATCAGGTGATCACTTTCGAAGTTGGTATCACTTTCGCGAGATTGCGCGACAATCGGTAGCTGAACGCATGAGCACAGGAGTCGGCCAACGCGAGACAGAAGCTCGCTTTCGATCTTGTGGTCTTAGCCTCGAGAAAAGTTTGTGGTTATTATTTTATTGTTTTCAGCACTGCCACTCTCAGTTGAGAGCACAGCAGGTGGGCGTTACAAAGACAGTCATGTTTAAAAAGAAACAAAATCTCGCGAAACTTATGCTATCGCCGAAAGTGATCGCTTGAAATTACCGCGCTTAGTAGGCGAGGTGATGGAAAGATAGGCCAAGCCAACGGACGGGGGACGCCACCACAATGATGCGTCGTACTGTACGTTAGATTGTATAACGCTGCAAATGTCACCGACAGTTCTCAATCGAAAGCACGACCCTACATTGCTGCTGCCTGTGGCTGTCACGCGGGAAGCTACGTCACGAGATGGGGATCATCGTCGTTTTCAAAACTGCACATCTATACAAGACAGGACCTTACATTATATGTACCATCGTCCGAAGTTTGTGGTGACGGAATTGACATCATTCTGTGGGTAGTAGCTTATTCTGTATTAGTTCATTAGAGGTTAATTAAAAGTTCTTATTCGGACGAAGGTCGTGCCACGGCCGAAACGTAATAGCATTAAACTTGCAATTTTCGTAAGTATGCCCCTTCGTTTCTTCGACTATCTATGCACCGGACCTACAGAACTTCTCCTTGAATTATATATCGACGTTCAGCGTAAAATGGCGGAAATTGACAAGGAGAGGACAGGTTTTGCTTCTCTCATTCGCAAACTTGCCTTGACTTGGCCACCGGTCGGCTTGTGGTCGACGTTGTCCAGTGACCCGACCTTTGACTGCGCCTTGAAGTCAAGCTTTTGCGAGAGGATCTTCTTGTCTCCGCCTCCAGGCTTGTGCGCCGCGTTGTCCAAGGAGCCCACCTTGGGCGCGGCCCGCCACTCCAGCTTTTGCGTCGTCACCTGAGGCGGGAAGAAGGACCGCAACGTGAGGAAACGCGCAGACGGTTTTTAGTCCACAATTATTTCAGCCTCTTGCGAAATTCACAAGAACGCAAAGTGACGGAATACAAAAGAAAATTACATACAGATAGCAGCCCGATTCGCAACTTACTTTTTTTTGTAAAAAAAACATGAATATATATAGGAAAATGCATAAAGAATAAAGGTGTACAAACGTACAGAGAAGGCAAAATGGAAGATATGAACGTCAAATAAACAACGAAGTTATAGCATGCGTTGGATAGAGATGCAAGGTATCATAGTAAAAGAAGTTATGTGCTGACGAAATCGCATTTCCATTCCAAGCCATGCCAGTGAATGGCAAGTTGCTCAACTCTCAGCACTTTGTGTATCTATTTATCACACTAAAAGCTTCATCCGTAAGTTCACGTGTGAGAAGACTTTTGTGAGTGCACGAAGCTACGCATTACAGCTTCTGTCTGTCTCTTCCTTGCCTTTCGTGTAATGCAACTTTGCACGCTGAATTTCGCAGGGATACAAATTGGCACCATCAAGTCGAACTGGCTGTTCTACTGCTCCCTCGTCGGCGCATGCCGGCACTCAGTCCGGACATTCAATTCGCACTGGCGGTGTCTCCTTTCAGGAAAGTTCGTTGTTGCTTCCGTAGAAGCTGCGTATAAAATTCCAGAGGACACTGGCGCACCGACGAAGTAGTTAGCTTATAGCTATCCAGGCACTTAACTACAACTTGTAAAACGCAGGTTAGGGAATAGTTGTAGATGAAATAAAGGCTTTATAAAATGCAGAGTTTTTCGCTCGTTCCACGTCGCTGTTACACCGACAAGGATTTGACTTTTCCCATCCCGTCACATCCTGAAAAAGGCTAATATTATTTGGAAACAAAACCAAATTCGCGCCATTTGGCGGCTTATTCCTTAACCGATGATGGACCTCGAAGCTACCGTTAAAGTATAAGCGGATAAAAAGCAATGAAACTTGCAAAACGTCTTACGGGCTATTTTGTGACCTTTTCAACAGTTGCCCGTAATTTTGAATGAATTCCTAAACTTTGTTCCTTTATTGGCTACTTTTATTCATGGCTAAACTTTAGTTGATGTCAGCAGTGCTAGTTTTGGCTTTAGGCCGCTTTTTGTTTGTTTTGGTGGTTTGCTTAAGGGAAATTAGTTACTGCAGTTCTTTTTCGTACGTTCTACCTTTCTTTTTTCTCGCCGCGTTCATTTATATTTCCGACATGTTAAGTTTTTCGCTTGAGTTAAGCTTCTAGTTTTAGTGGTAATGATATTACTTTGGGCTTTTCGTGCATTTCCTTATTGCTGTACGATTCCCATGTTGGCGCTGGAGATTTGATTTGCACTGAAATATTCATTAGCTTTCTTTTCAGCGCCTTCGCTCCATCCTATCGATTTTTGTATATGCGTCCTTGTGTAGTTTTACTTGGGAAACAGATTATTTAGGTTACATACAGAATAATAAATTTACAGAGCTAAGACGTGCTCCTTTGACATAGGACAACTTGTATTACAGAGACATCTAGGAGCGCCTTTTCTGGTATAGTGGAGCGAAAATAGATATATAGTTATTTTCAATGTAGCACATGTCGAAATTAACATTAAGTTCCTTGAACAATAACCGGCTTCAGCTAAGCAATGTGCAGCTTATGCGCAGAAGGTATTAGATAAACATTCAATTAGTAAAATTTAGTTCACTGAGTGGTTCAATGGAGACTGCCGCACAATTCTTGGTATCTCGATCGATACTGTCAGAAATTTTGGCCACAACAAAAACGCGTCAATTTATTTAGAATTTCATATATTCTGTTTAAGTCATAATTACCTGGATAAAGTTGTCTCTAAAACACTCGCAATATCTGTATATAGAAATCACAGTTTAGCCGAAGGCAAGACGTCTCTCTGGGCATGATTCGCGGAGAATATTCGCTGCACAGTAGGGCATGGAGTGTGTTTTCTCACCTTGACTTCTCCGCCCTTAGGCTTGTGCTTGATGTTGTCCAGCGAGCCGATCTTGGAGCGCACGTTCTTCAGGTCGGGTTTGGGTGCCTGGCCCACAGGAGCCTTGATCGGAGGTAGTTCTGCAGGCACAGAGTAAAATCCTGAGTCGCTGTTACGTGTTTAAGAAGCAGAGGTAGAGAGAATTATCAGGAGCATGTGGTGTGTTTGCTTCTCGAAGAGAGAAGAAAAAAAATTAGAGGAATCTGCGCAGTCTTTTGCGAGACATACATCAAAAACAACGCCAAAGGGAAATGAGTGCTTGAAGGTCAGCAAGGTACTTCGTCACAGAGGTCCCAAAGATCAGTAGTTTTTTATGAAGACCACGTTAACTGAGAGGGTCCCCTATTGGTTGCCGTTGCACCCACTGGCACTCGTATCGCTTGCTTAAATTTTGTCATTTTCGGGATTTCAGATTTCACTAGATGACCTTTAGTACTCTTACCTGCATCTGCAGCTGCTATATACCCTAAATGTCACATTGATTCTCCAATTATTATGCTAGTGATGATTCGATGCTAGACGAAAGTTAAGTTTGGTGGCGCCTGGATTGAGACTTCACCAAAAGCTTTTTTTCTTTCTTTTTGTCTGCCCGCATTTACCCGCTGGCGCTTACAGTGCTCCTTACACATTTATTGGTTAATTGTGCGCACTAGAATTTTACCAGGTAGAATTAAGGGACTCCTTATTACTATACTCACTATACTGATCGTTCCTTCACTGTAGGCAAAGTTTCAAATCGATACCTTTTTATCCACCTGTCAATGCGCATGGTTCTCTCTCTGTCTTTGTATTGTATTGGAAATAGCCTTTGCATGCACAGAAGACCCGTCAGTAAACGCACAGTCAGCGCAGAAGTTCGCGGTCCTCTGCATCTAGGGAAGCAAATATGCAGATCAAACCCACAAGTTGGAATTTGAGAAGCGAAGCTTGCGTGAAACGGTTAAATAAATATCATGCAACTGATTATATAATGTTTATTCTGCGCAGAGATTTGCCCCATATCAATTACGCTTGCCTGCCAGTGAAGACAGCAAGACGTGGAATGACTTGAATGCTAGTAGCATTAACGTTGACCGTAATTCTTAGATGACTTCTGCTGAATTTCTTGTTAGATTCATCAGGTTTCTTGCAAAATTGTTTCAAAGGATTACAATATGTAGACAATTAAAGTTTTGTTAACTCCGTGAATCAGTGATCATGGTATATTTCTGTAAACTGCACGTATTTGGACATCTGAAGAGAGAAAATATGTCGTATTGCACAACACTCTGTATTATAACAGTACATTGAGTAATACTTGCAAATCCCTCGTAAACATTCTAGCAATTTCACGTAAATTGTGAAATCATATATCGTCTTTGTCAACTTCAGATGCTCTAACAGATGTAGGTCTAACAGAGTTACGGATTCGTAGACGTTATGGTCAAATATTTTTAAACTTCGAATTTTTAGGCGGAATAATAATAATAATAATAATAATAATAATAATAATAATAATAATAATAATAATAATAATAATAATAATAATAATAATAATAATAATAATAATAATAATAATAATAATAATAATCCTGTTTTATGTCCACTGCAGGACGAAGGCCCCTCCCTGCGATCTCCAATTACCTCTGTCCGGCGCCAACCGATTCGAACTAGCATTTTGTGGCAATTTCTATAAAACATTTGACGCCCTAAATCAAAATTCTGCTCCTTAAGGTTGACAGAGCTTAACTTATCATTATTTTTTTTTTCATGCAACAAATTTCATTCATATCGATCCATCAGCTTTCTCATGTGAGCTTTTCTGCGTTTCACATAAACTTAAAAGGGCAAATTGGAGTTCGCCCCGAGCTAAACCTTCCTCTTAAGCAGTAACATGGTGCGGTTGTCGCAGTTTACATTAGGGTACATGGTATAGCTGAGTCCCATGCGCAGCAATTTGCTGAAGACGTGGAAATCAAGTGCAGAGGAGGCGCAAAACCCTGTTTACTGCGGGCACGAAATGTTTATTCACGTGGCGTTTGCACGAGTAATCTGTTCCCTTGCCGCACTGGTAACGTCCTCACCGTTAGGGCTTTGCACAAACTTGTACAGCCCGACAACGGAGCTCTAACGACGTGCGATGACAAAATACTTAGTTGAAAACTGTGTAACCATTCTGACAGCTTTGAGCGCACAGAAATATCCGACACAAGTCTCGTTTTTCTCCCTGTGAAATTCTATTGTCCGATATTTCTACGCCCAAAGTTGTCAGAATGATTACATAGTTTCCAACCACGTCTTTCGTCATCGCACGTCTAATTAGAGCTCCGTTGTCGGTCTCTATAAATTTTTAATGGTGAGGGTGCTACCAGTGTGACAAGAAAACACCCCTAAGGGTGTAAATATTTTTACAGTGTACACGACGGACAGACATTCAGCTGTAGCTCTAACGATCCTGGGGACGAATCTCCAGCATCAACACAAAATAGAATGGCCCCCAAGGCTAAGGCTACTAGAGAAAAATGAAGAGGCAGATCTCACAGCTCGCGGAATCATAAACGGAGAGATCTCCACCCCATCTCTCACTCAAATTCGGGACGGCTTGGAACACCAGAGACTCGAAAGAAGATTATACTCGCCCCCTCATCCGGGTTTAGATGGGAGGCACACGGTAGGTTTAAGAAAAAAGTATTAACAATGATCTTCCCAATTATACCAAGGTTACACGCAATTGCGCCCATTAACTATCAGGATATATGCCCTTGGTGCAATGGAAGGCCGGCTTTAACCCACATTTCGTGGGTGTGCGCTAATCGTTCCTCTTCTGCAAACGAGCCAACACTAGAACACCGGATTTTCAATACTGAGCAATGGAGGTTCAGCTGGCCTGCCAAGACCGAGAGGAGCAGCTAGCACTTCTCGCCCAGGTCCGGCGGGCGGCAAGGGATATATATATATATATATATATATATATATATATATATATATATATATATATATATATATATATATATATATATATATATATATATATATATATATATATATATATATATATATATGCATAAAAGCAGCAAATAAAGAAAAGCTACACAATGAGATTTCGTCAATACAAAGCTGCGCGCTAATGTCAAGGTCCCTGGGCGTGGCCGCGCGACAGTAAAATTCCCGTACGGGGCGGCCTTCACGGATGTCAAACGCTTCGTTATTACCCGGCTCTTTAAGCTCTGCATGTAGCGTTTGTCGCATGGCACGCCGCACGGCTGTCATTAGCCCCTGATATCATTGACATGGCGCCCTCCTGCGTGTGACGTCTGCGGTAGGGTGGGGTGACTTTGCTGCTAAACCAGGCGCGCGCGCTCACTATGTGAAGGCAATTTGACGTTGTCGGCTGATCTGCCCTGCTCTAGTTTTTGAAATATGAGCTTGCAGGTTTGTAAAACAGTATGTAAAGAATGTCCCGGAACAGAACACTATTTCCTGCGAGACAGAGTCGTCATCGTCACCACGGTTAGCGTGGATTGCTCCTGTGGCACGATCGGAGATCTTTGTTCGATACGCTTTCTGTTCGGTTGCTGGAACGTCACAAAGTGGCAGTATGCGAAATCTGTGAAAACTGGGTGGAGAGAGCAGCCAATCGGCAAGCGGTGAACTCCGCGGAAGTTTCCTCCCGTGTTTGTCGTTTGCTTGCAGACATTATACTACAAAACGAGATATTTCTAGTCTCCCAGTGAATGAAATATTTATCTAAAATATACTTTCTTTTTTCTCAAGCTTCAACACGTTTTCAAATAATAAAACTTGTGATTACTACAATCTATAACTATTAGTTTCTCTGTGTTGTCCCTAGGTGGTGTCGCGCACAGCAAGAAAAAAAGAAAAAGAAACGACGGGAACAGTGGCTCACTTTTCAAGAGTCAACAACAACATTCCAGTGGCTCAATGGCACCCGATGATGGGGTCGAGTTCGCCGCACAACCAACGCACAACTTGTTTCAAGAAACGAAAGGGACGCCGGAATTCACTTTCTGCAATTTCTTCCAACGCCTTTCGCACCTCCACTGCTGTCGTTCCTCCACAAGCAACGCCAATGCAACAAACGAAGTTCCCCTCGCAAGCGCCATTTTCTCGAACTAAACTACAGTGCACAGGAAAATAATACTTCTAGCTCACTGTAAACTAAACTATGGACTGGATTCTAACGTGCCATCCTGCGGTCGAAGCCACCGTTTGGATCCAATCCAGCCTACCAGACGCGCTCTGTGAAGACGGTCTTGTAATAAACGTATGATCGCTCCAAACTTCCCAACTCCCACCACGTTCGGCGCCTAGCAGATGGCGTGCTCGTTTGCAAAATGATTGACAGGAGCGTGCCGTCATTTTGACGCCACCAAAAACGTGGCCGCACCCCGCGGCTGGCGAGGTCAGCGCGGAGTAGGCCAATCGCGCACGCCGGTAACCGAATGAACGCGCCAGACAACGATCTCCGATCGCACCCCCGGGTCGATCGGAGATCGTCGGGTTGCGACCGCCGTCACCGGGCCGAGGATCCCGAGTTTCGGGCCAGAGACAACGAACGCCGCCGACTGAATGCTCGGCGCCTCCGGGAATCGGTTCCGGGCCTGCGCGTCATCGAGACCTTCCAACGCCTATAGCCTGCAAGTCCATGGGAGGTGCGAACGGCCGCTTCCAGCGCGAATTCGTCGTCGTAGAGTTCGGGAATAGCTGCCGCGTATGTGACCAGGTTCGACATGAATCTCTTCCCGGTGAGCTCGGTGCGGGACTTAACAGAAGAACTCTGCTTTGCAAGTGTTTCGCGAAACTTTCACCAACGCCACCGACGACGACCGCGACGAAAGGTCGGGCGTCGAGGATCGGATCGACGATGATGACGACTGGTACTGAAGTACTGTACATAATAAATTGTGGTGCACGTACTGCGGCTTGGATGTGTGTGACTTGCTGGGGCTTTTGTGGCTTACTGGCCTGGCCGTATATGACCTCGCAAAAACTTGGCGACACTTAGTATGAGCATAGTTAAGCCATGCATAACCTCTTAAGACTTAGAAAAACCTAGCAACGCTTGGTATGAGCCTAGCCAAGCCATGCATAACCTTGAAAAACTTAGCAAAACCTAGCAACACTTAGTATGAACCTACCCGAGCCATTTATAACCTTGCAAAGCTTGGCGAAACCTTGCAATACTTAGAAAAAGCCGAACTAGCTCTGCGGTGGCCCAGCCTTGCACCGCTATCTATAGGGCAAACTGCCCATTTTTTTTTCTTTCCCACTAAAACTAAAACGTTTTGCGCATAAATGAACTCATACTTTGCGAGTTATTTCTTTTGCGTTACCTAGCAACAAGCTAGCGGCACGCCAGATGTGCCATATGCATGCAGCTTGCGCCAGACACGCCACCGAAGCGAGCGAAAGCGGCTGGCATGCATGGAGTTCGCCTGTCCGACGATTAGTTTCTTTTGGACGTATGGTGTTTCTTGGGCTCCCGGCGTATTCTTGCATACCTTGTGTCCATCGACACGCGCGAACCTGCACTACTGGATTACGTCAAGATGAGAAATTTTGTTTGACAGTCTGCGACGCGGTTCAAGCAATTTTAGGCTTACGGCAGAGAAGCGAGACTTGTGACGCAGTTAGCGAAATGCAGCTCGGCCGTCCTGACGTATTTAACTTGAGTTAATGACTCATACTGGGGGATCTCTGCGACGCTTTCTATGAGCCCCAACATTATAACTTTGTTTTGCTAGTTTTTGGGCAAGCTGGCCGCACCCGGCTTTGTGCCGCAGTTTCGCGTGTACTGAATCTTACTAGGTCAAGTTTTCTCTCTTTCTCTGACACCCAACATTTTTGTAATAATTTCGTTACATTTTGGGATACTTTTGGGGCACGCTGACCGCGCCTGGCATTGTGACGCAGTTAGCGAAAAGCAGCTCGGCCGTGTGACGCACTTAGTTTCGCGTGCACTGAATCTTGCTGGGACAAGTTCGTCCCAGCAGGAAGAACTTCAAAATTCAGTCTTCTGAACGACTGAAAGCAGGCTTTGCAGCCACGCATTTGTCTCGAGCCCTTCTAGGAGGAATTCTGAGAGCGTATAGCCTGGTCTGGCTGAGAGCCTGTGTTGCGGCCATTTCTGTGCACGTATAGCTTACCATCGCGTCGGCTGAGGCCAAGTTTTTTGGAAACGCGCAGTCGCCCGCGTATTTGTGTTTTATGCGAAGCATATTACTAGAGCTCAACCCAGCTCCTCAGGCGCGGCGGTGTCGCCTTCAATACCACGTGACACCGTGACGTCTTGACAGAGCAGAAACGGGGCGCCAACTCGCGCCGTCGTTCGCAGCGTCGCCTTCAAGGCTGACCACGTGACACCGTGACGTCACGACAGAGGAGAAACGGGGCTCCAACTCGCGCCGTCGCTCGCGGCGTCGCGGCGGTATATAAGCAGCTGCGCTTGCCTCTGCTAGACACTCACGAGGTGGGATGCTTCCTGGAGACAGAGCTGCTCGTTGGAATGAGAAGCGAAGGTTGCGGCGTGCTACAGAGACTGTTTCTAGGTGGCTTTGCTACGGCGCAGCGACTACGCGCCCCGCATCGGACGCGGTGAGCGTCGAGCAACGCAGCGTTCGGCGCGACAATGAAATGTGCGCCTGAGCAAGCGCCGCACGCCTGAGCCGACGCCGACGACACCGGCTTTTCTGCGACACGAGCTCCTTAACGCTGTCGCGTTAAAATAAAGGCTAGTATGCTTCGCATCCTGGGCTTAACCTTAGCTAAGCCACAGCCATTTTTTAATGTGCAGGAAGTAATGACCGGGAATGGGGAATGCTTGGTAAATCATATGCTTTCATATTTTATGGTATTGTTTGGGAGGAGTCGGGTATTTTCTACGTCATGTGCACGTAGAAGCGAATTGCTTTGGTTTGTAACGCCACCCATTCGCGACTTTCGCACGCTTCGCCTCTACACGCCGTATCCCTTAAATTATTATTATTATTATTTGTTTTGCACACATATACATATATACACAGGTAACAGGAAAGGGAAAGTGAGGAGCAGGCTGGCAACTGCCACCGGAAGCGGCACAACGCCTGCCTACTCTTCTGAAGGGAGGCGACAGCAACACAGAAATGGAAGATAGGAAGGATGAGAGGAAAAAAATGGCTGTGGCTTAGGTAAGGTTAAGCCCAGGATGCGAAGCATACTAGCCTTTATTTTAGTTGTTGAACCACTGTTTAGCCTGGTGAACTGCTGTTGCTTGGCTATATTTGGTTCGGCTAGACGAAGAAACAACTCATGCATTACTTCTTCGCCTTCAAGAGTGGAACGCGACAGCGTTCCCGTCGACCCGCCAAGGGGTGTAAGACAATGGGCTACAGGGCAGCGACTACGCGCCCCGCATTGGACGCGGTGAGCGTCGAGCAAAGCAGCGTTCGGCGCGGCAACGAAATGTGCGCCTGAGCAAGAGACGCACGCCTTAGAAACAGCGCGTTTCTAAGGCAACACCGCATTCACTAGAGGCGCTTTTGTACCGCTTTGAAGCGTTGTACTCGTGGCTCAGTGGTAGCGTCTCCGTCCCACACTCCGGAGACCCTGGTTCG
The DNA here is from genome assembly GCF_038994185.2 of Dermacentor albipictus. Lineage (NCBI taxonomy): Eukaryota > Metazoa > Arthropoda > Arachnida > Ixodida > Ixodidae > Dermacentor > Dermacentor albipictus. Next base: position 78,250,015 of record NC_091824.1, read on the forward strand.
ATTCCCACCCAGCCCGTCTTGCAAGAGTTGAGCCAAAGCCACTTCTCCTCTGTCGTGACGTCACGGTGTCACGTGATTTCATGGTCACCGCCGCGCCTGAGGAGCTGGGTTGAGCCCTCGTAATATGCTTCGCATAAAAGGAAAAAGGAAAGGAGAGCAACAGGACAAATCTAAAGACCAAAGTAGAACACCGAAATGACGCATGCCCGTAATTTTTTTCAACTGATGCCGTCCGGTGGAGCTCCGTACAACTACTAGTGCTTACCATGGTGCCGCATCGTTGGATGAATGCACAAAAAAAAACCCGGAACGAGCATCTATACAGAGCAAAGTAAACATTTCCTCATTTACAAGGCGTCTTGCGTCTGCTTTATGAAATTGCACGTGGCACAGATTCGATGGAGGCTTGTAAAGATTGATAGCAATCATTTGTACCAAATAAAACGATTCTGTACCAAGAACGCGCGCGCTTGAGCAGCAGAACAAAAAAGAAAAAGAAAGAAAAATGCCGCTCCGATTAGCGTAGCCGGCTCAACGCGTGCTAGCTAGCGTTGAAAACGTGCGCGGTCAAAACCGAAACCGGAAGATGTTTCTCCCATGCGCTTGCTGCGCTACAGTCAATTTGGTCGCTGCGCTCTATGGGAGTGTCCGCTCTAGCTGAATGTCTTTCTCTATGACGCGTGTTTTGATTCGATAGGCACGAAATACCAAGAAACCGTTTTCTGCGCGCCTCCGTACCTTCGTGCTGCACCGGCTACTTGCCAGCCTTTTACCCTACATGTGTACCTCAATGTCGCTGCTTAATTTAGACGCCCAAACTAACATACAGGTAGCAGAATACTTAGCAATAATTCTGACATATTTTGTATCTACACGCGCAGGAAACTGTTAAATTAGTGTATACAGTTAGTTGCAACCGGTCATTTCCAGGCGCTACGCTGTAGGCCGGAGTAGTGAAGCACGGTGGCGCCAGAATTGGAAGCATGCAGAAATTTCTCACTATGTAACGGCGGATTCAGAAAGCATGTTCTTATTTTACAAGCTTTCTGCATTCTTTTAAACAATGTGAAAATAAGTGGGGCCGCGACAATACGCCAGCCTGTCCCTAAGTTCCGCTGAACCAACGGCGGCACAAAAAATTCCCTACGGAGGTGTATGCCAATCCGAGCAACGCATGCACCAAAGACAGCGAACACGTTTTAGACGTCTTTCCAAATGCTTCGCGATATCCAAACTTTGCGCAGTGACCTGCATTTGTCGTTTGGAAACCATGAATGACATCTTTATTGAAAAGTCTGACGCTTTGACCTATGACAGGGGGTCTAGGTGAATTCTGGGATAAAATGAGAAGAACGGTAGGCCAAGAAGGTACTCATGAAAACAGAATATATTTCGTCTAAATATTCCGATGACACGATGCGGTCAATTCGCGCTCCTCCTAGCTGGCCTCAGTCTTCACCATCTCCACTATCGTGGAGGTGATGAAATGCGGCGTAAAAATTCATCGACAATTACGATGCTCCCTAATACGAAATTCGAGTGCCGCTCTATACGTGTTTTCACTTCGCTATATATTAGCTGGCGTGGACAATCTGTCTCGTGCGGCACATTTCAATGGAGCGAAGTGTGGCGCGACTAAACGGGAGATCACGACAGGCAGCCCGTGAAGGACGCGTGGGCGCGATTCACAGCTCGTGCAGTGCTTTGTTTCCATATATGGTATCGGTGGCGTCCTATCGGTGAACGGACAACGCGCGCTACTCTGGCGCCATCTCGTAGCCATCGTCGCCGCAGGGCTTGTCTTGCGCGGTACTATGCTTTTCTTCTCACGCGATCGCCATACCCTCGTCCTCCGCTTTGCGCTTCATAGTTCTGCTGCGCCCTCCTCCACCGCTTTCCTCCCTTTGCGTTCCTTTCGCTATCGCCGTCTTCACCTTCCCCCCCTCCCACTGCGCTGCGCGTTCGCTCATTCATCCTTCGCTGTGCTCGTTCACTCGGTTATACCGAGGGACGCCGACGCTCGCCACCGAAAAAGGCTCTAAGAACGCTCTAAACGTGCGCTCCAAAAACGAAAATTACGGACTACTGGCTAAGATAAACCACGCAACGAAGTTATTGTGTATTCGAATAACGTATAAAGGGAAGGTAACTTTTATTTTGTAGCCAGTGATAATTACGTTCCGAAAAAAATTCGAAGCTCCGATGACGGCGGCGTTACTGGCTGTTAGTTGATTGACACTTGATATCGACCACCCTGCCGCACTCCCGTCTTTGGCAGCATTCACCTTACGAAACACGGGGCGGAAACTGCCTTTTAACAGCTTCACTAAGGCGCTGGGCGTGCCGTCTAAAGGGTTGCAGAAAATAGCGCCTCTTCTTTTCTCCAGTCACACTCTCTAACAGTGTCGCCTTAAAGTCTCGCTATAAAGGTCGATTTGGAGTCAAGGCAGGCGCTGTGCAACGTGTTCCAGTACGATCAATAAGTCGGCAGTTCAATGCACTGTCCAATGTGTCCGATAGGCTCACATACGTCGGGACTTCTTTGCGCTTCACCGGCGACAGCAATAAAATATGCAGCAAACGCCAGTTGTAGGATAAAATAATAATACAATCTGGGACTTTACGTGCCGGAACCACATCTGTTTATGAGGCACGCCGTATCTGGACGGTGCTGATCGTCTCGGATTCCTTTAACATGTACCCGATGCGCGGTACACCACCGCTTTTTGCGTTTCTCTACCATCGAAATGCGGCGGCCGAAGCAGAAAATCGAAACCGCCGCCTCATGCTTAGCAGCTCAACGCCATAGCCGCCAAGCCACCTCAGCAGCTTTCAAGCGGCAGTGCTTGAAAGGGGGTTAATTTCAACTTTGCTCGCGATGCAAACTATTTGCTAAATGCAGATTCTTTCTCAGTTAATATGAAGTCCTGCACTATCTATGAGCTGTGCTATAATGTACTCATTATTCTCCCTTTTGTTGCGGTATTTAATTATTCCCAAACTTTTCAGTTATACGTTTGCTTGGAGAATAGCTTCATCTGTGCTATATGACTGCTTTCTCATTCTTTTTCTTTTTTTTTCAAATTTTTCTGCCCATCTCAGTATGTTTGCTTTGTGCATTTGTTGAATGAACAACTAGATTTTACTGTAGAAAGAAAATGGGGGAAACTGCTGTATTTGTATTCCTTTGTATTCCTGTGCTGTATTCATTGATAATAACGAAGTTTCTTCGCATATTCTTTTAATGCGCAAGTGCTTCGGCATGTGTGATTTATGTAATCGGCGACATAAGAAGTCCCACGCCAGCGTTGGGCTGTACTGGACCTCTTTCTGTATGTATACTTGCGATGTGCCTATTACTTTACAGTTATCAGTAAACTTCAGCGTCAAAACAGGGAACCAGCGCTTACTTTTCTGCTCGGAGCCAGGTGTCCGCGCAGTCTTCGACGGGGAGGTGACGCCATTCTTGGTGGGCGCAGTCTTCTTAGGCGACGGTCCGCCTTTTTCGTGAATGCTGCTGGGCTTCTTGGGAGAGCTGGGCGTCTGGAATAGAGTACCGCTTGGTTATTTGAAGCGAACGGTGATTTCCATAGCTACCATATGAACGTTCCGCGCTTGTTTCGGGCTCCCGCCTGTGCCTCGACAATGCGTGTTCGATTATATTAAAGTATATCCCATGCGCATTGATTTGGTGGAATGTGTCGATAGGAGCCCCTGAAAGGCCTCTGTATCAGCACATGCCACTTGGAATAGCATGAGTTAGGGGCCAGGAGACACAATGCGTTTTCGGCCCGCATTCATATGAACAGCATACGCTGGAGCTCTTTCCACGAACACGCATAGGCCACTCAGTTTAGCGAAGGTGGCTGGCGAACGACGCGCAGTTCTTACAAACGAAAAAAAAGTATTGCGAAATGTGGCTGTTGCAATCAAGAACGTTTTCTAAAACCATATATGGCAGCGTTTTTACGTACTACAGATTCACTGTCTCTGCTCTCTACAGCCCTATCAGTTTCTTAATGGAGTCTTACTTCCTGGACGTACGCCCATGTTTTAAGGTACTACGCTGTTGTGCAAACCTGCAAAGTACTAATTTCGGCTACATTGAGTTATTTCACGGGTGCACAAAAAACTACAACACAATACCCTGGTTTGGGCGAGCTCGTTCATCTTGACAGTTTTGATAAATGAAAACGAAAGGAACACATACGACCGGACAAGTGCTGAACTCCCAACTTGTGCTTATTTCAAACGATCATCTATTTTATGCACTGTGCATCAGGTACATCATGCAGGCACCATCACATAAAATAATGTATGATCAATCAGTTCATGTGCCTAGATGCCCGGAAAGAAATGTCACTTCGTTTTCCTGCAACGCCAAAGACGGATAGCTGACATACTTATCATCTGACTTCCTTATAAAATACGCTTGAACTATTTGGCGTTCTGTTGTGTATCAGATACCCTTAGACTGTGGACGCGTTTATTTAGGAGAAGCTGACCAGTGCTTCAATGGCAGCGCTAGAGCGCACAATAATGACGTTAGAAAAGGATACGGTAGTAAATTGGCTTAACACTGCAAGAAGCGCTCATGCACAGCCATGTTTGGCGACACAACTTTCTTCAGGAAAGAAAAACAAAACAAAACAAAACGCAAAATAGTTGAAACGTATTTTATAAGGAAGGCAGTTGACTTGTGTGTCAGCTGCCCATCTTTGGCATTGCAGGAAAAAGAAGTGACATTTCTTTCGAAGCACGTGAACTGACTGACCATACAATCCTTTATATGATGATGCGTGCGTGGTCTACCCGATGAGCAGTGCACAGAACAGATGATCGTTTGAAATAAACACCAGTTGGAAGTTCAGCGCCCGTACTGCCGTATGTGTTCCTTCCGTTTTCGTCTTTATGAAAACTGTTGCTACATTTCGTTTCCACACGGAGTGTTGCAACACGGTATATGCGCACCATACATTCTCCAAATTTTCATTTATGCAAGCGTAGTGACTATAAAGCACGCGGAATAGTCAGACTTCGTACGGGATGCTTTACTAAGGCATAACGCAAGCGCTTTTTTTTGTATTCCTGTCATTTCGCTGCTGCTGTGCTCTCCCGTCGTCCTTGAAACTGAAGGACCTCGTCATACGTCCTTCTCCCGCACTTAGAGACGCTGCGTTGCGCGTGCCTAATTCGGCTGTTTCGCTTTTCTCGAGCCGCGCCGTGCATTTAAACGCGTCGCATCCCTTTCCTCGAAACGACCATCCATGGTGGTCCGCAGCTGAGACGTTCCTCAGATGAGTACGAGGTCGCGCGCGCGAATCCCTATTGCGGCGCCCTCATTACTATAGGGGCGCCCAGTGGGAGAATAGTCGTGCACTTAGATTTAGGTTCACGTTAAACGGCACCGGATTATCAAAAAATGGATTCGGAGCTTCCCGCCTCAATGTGTTCCACAATTAACTGTACATTCGAACCAAGTTTTAACGAACATACGTATATGCGCTAAAGTATTAGCAATATAAAGTATTATCGCTAAAATATTACCGATATATCGGATGATTCGGTATACCCACACTCACCCTATCACAAATTTAAGCTAACTTTTTGATGCGTTCGTCATAAGGTGGATTGTTATCTCCAGTGGAGAAGAGAAGCACGCAAGGAACCCATTTACTGATAACAAAGCTACACGTAAACCCAGGTTGGTTTTTCCTGCATCTTGATCTGCTCCTTCGGGTCAATGAGAATGGCTTCCCGGTGAGCGACATTGTGAACGCTTCCGTAGTGCACTTCCCCCAATGCCACCACTACTGGCGCAGCACATCTGACGCAAAAGTGTGCAGCTGCACAAAAATAAATACCTCAACGCTGCGCTTGAGGCATTCAAGCGGCTTATCTGCGTTGGCAGCGGTTCGAGGCCAGGAGTTCGATATGATCAATGTCCAGTTCATTACGAGGAAGAAGCTTCGCATGAGTACCGGTCAGTAACTTTCGCATGTTCGATACAAATAACAATGAATAATTTGCGTTATCCGGGCTCATTTTGTTTGGTTTTGTCTCTGCACCATTTTGTAACATAAACATTTACCAATAATTGCTCAGTGCTTGTACTCATACCTGACGCGCACTGCTTGCACTGTTTTTTTTTCTTGGCGAGCGAGCCCTTGTTAATATTTCTACACTATTTCCTACTTCAAAGAATAGTGGAAGTGACTGCTTTGATCTTTTCACTGCCTCGGAAAAGTCCACTAAAAACTTGCTTCATTAATTAGTGATTAGTGCCTGACAGCACGTTGTATGGAAGCAAGAGGAAGGAAGGAGACTAAAGAAAACGCGCTCTATTTTCCCAAAGACTGATACATACTTCAATGGAACATCACAGAGCGCAGGTTGTGCATAAATAATTCGTAATTTTATAATTTATCAGCAACAAATACAACGGTTAACTATTACCTTGCCCCATCAGTTTCTTTCTGTCGTCTTTTGGTTCAGACAAACTGCGCTCTTAATTTTAATTAGCAGTGCACCAGGTATTGTGACAGTAGCAGATTCCGCTTAATGCAATAAGTTAAAGCCAACAAGTACAAGGTTTTATGGGTTTGATTTGCAAACTTTTTTGGTTAATGTATGCTTGTAAAACCAAATTCTTTAGTACTTGCTGAAAAAAAAAGGTCTTCGTTACTAGAGGCATTACTGCTGTTGTCACCAAAAATGACAAACCAAATGGGCATTTTCTCTGGAACCTTCCTCCACTGACAATGAATTTCACTTGTAATTGGTTGTAAGAAAAATATTTATGTTTAGAGAAATGATTCTCGAATATAAGCGAACTATAAAACATTTGCGGTCTAATATAGATGATCGGTAGTGAGGAACACGAATCTATTGTGCAAATGTAAATTTGATAATAGAAAAACATGAGTTTTTTTTTGTCAGTTGTTCAAAGACATGCAGCCCATTTTCTTCTTTACATCAGTAGTTCCTAATAATCCGGGCCCATATTCACGAAAAGATCTTACGTTAGGATTGCTCGTAAGAGAAAATTTCAGCCAATCCTGCTGCTGGACTTATTGTCGGCGACGGCGACTGGTCAAGAAAAGGAAGACTTACTAACGGAACACTTAGTTAATTCGGCCCCTGGTCGCTTGAGCAGTAGTAGTCTTTGAAGGGCCACATTTTGAGAATTATGAAGTTAATGTAAGAATATCCGTTCACCTATAAACAAAAATTGCACTGTAAGGCTAACATGTAAGGAGAGAACGTTTGAGTAGCGTCCAGACGTGAAAAGTCAAACGTAAGCGCAGAAGCAGCGACACGCCTTTACGAAACTGTCACCACTTGTCAAGCCTGCCCACATCCATGACGTTTATTAGTTAAAGTTCGTCCAAGCGAGCATAAATTTATGCAGTTTCCCAAGCGAAAGAGCAGTTGGGAGCCGCTTTCCCGTCAAACGGAAGAAGTGATTGTATTCCTCGGGCGCAGCTTCTACTTTCTCCCCTCACGCCAGGGGTCGCACAAAAGAACGAAGGAGCAATACAAACCTTTGCCTTTGCATCTGCTGCTGCGGAAGTCTCTGCAAAAGTGAGAAAGAAACAAAAACCATATTGTTAGTTTCCGTCTTTCTTCGGATAGCGTAGCGCGCGGCATTCAAGAGTCATTTGGGAATGAGCTTTCTCGCCGAGTTAATGCCTTTCTCCACGTTTCAGGCGGTTGATAATCAAACCAGGAAACGCTTAACCTAATGTGATATTAAGCTTTGCGGGAATACAATGCTTGATTACAATCACGGCAAAATTGAAAAGAAGATTGCTTTGATGGCCTAGACGCTCACACACAAAAAGGATCAGAGCCGCCACTTCTAGCGATTGTCCCGAAAACGGAATGGAGAAAACCGGGAGGTAATCAGAAACATTAACGGGATCTGAACTTTCTGTTTTGTTTCTTGAACTAATCCTTCTCCCTTGTGATGATGCCTAGAAGCCCTTAATGCGAGAACATTTTTTTCTCTTTTCACCCGTTGTCAAAATGAATGAGCGTATTATGCCTCTCAAGGTAAAAGTCTGTCGGCCTATATAATCGCTTGTGCTTTCAAGCATCATTAGGATGATTCGTTCTAAATATGCTAAAATAAGAAAAAAAAAGAGAAAGAAACGGGACACCAGAACAGCCAACTAATGTGAATGGAATTGTGGTTATATTTGCACTCTGTACCAGCGTTAAAGGAAGTTTTCAAGGGAAGCAACGCGGAATTCCGAGCACATTCAGAGGGAGTGTCCCAGCTGCGGAATAATTAATTTTCCCACGCTGTGTTCCACGAACAATTGCAAATTTGAACCGCTGAACTAAATGACCGTGTGATTATAGCGGTACGTAAATCTGCAACAAATTCAGAATGTCGTGATGTCATATTTTAGGAAGCCGATTGTTTTAAAGACACATAGAAATTTCAGTTCACAAGTCTGCCATCCTGTCTTTGTGCAGTCAAAGTAAACTGGAATAGTGAGCTGCGCAACAAAGCGAGGAGTGTAGTCGATCACTGAGATAATATGCCGTAAAAAAGAGTAATGCCAGTAAAACTCTTATTATTCGCGTATGGAAACTTGGCATATTTCCCTTAGTTGCAATTCTTTTTCTTATTCAGTCTCTCCAGGCAACGGATTTTTTTTTGGCCAGCGTTGCTGGCAAGTCACGACTTCCTACATGACTTCCATGTATAGACAAGCAGAAATACTTGTAGATGTGAGGCAATTTCAAAAAGAGTAATACAGTGCCGATTACGTGCTGCACATTGACATAATTCTTAACAGTATGGCGGCAGAAATAAGATACTTGAACCAGATACATAGTGTGACCTGCATTTTTTTTTTCTTTTCAATGTCAACCTTCGCTATAGTGAATTTTAGTTTTGTCAAATATCTTCGCAATGATCTTTGCGGTAATACTGTTCTTCATTAATGAGATATAGAGGTCACTTCACTTAACCTGAAGCCTACCGTAAAGAAAGGCTTGGAGGGTGAAGACGCATGAGATCATCCACGTAGCCTTGCAAGAACAAAAAGTGCCTCTTCAAATGCGGTTGCCTTTCAAGATTGGTCAAACCTGATCACGAAAGTTTCTCGTATTCACTGAAAGATTCCATGCTGTACTTCCCCTTTCGTAGTGATCATTTAATTTTCCGTATAAATGGCTGGTTTGCAGAAGTTAACGCTCACCACCCGGATTTTTTGTTCTTTTGGTTCTTGGGTATGGCATTCTGAAAATTAGTTTTGTATCGCAATTCAGGCCAACTAAAACTAGCATTTGTGGTAGGTGACCATTTATGACAACTCTACGCCTAAAGCAATCGATGGAACAGGGATGAGTTTATAGGTAATAGAGAAAAGTATTTTTTCGAAGGTTGATCACCGTAACGGTCGTCTAAACCACAGAGCTCGATTCCCGGCAATCGAGCGTGCAATGTATAAAGCTAAACAGTTTGATGACGGGCGCCAATAACATTACTCGACGACTCCTTTAGTTGCTGCATACCCTCAAAAAGTTTCTCAAACGACGCGGCAGAAGGTGGAGAAAGCATTCAGGAAGAACACGTATCGATCTTCGGAACAAAGCCAAACACTGACCTTTCGTCAGCCATCTTTGAAACGGAAACGCCAGCAAATAGGGCAGTCCCCTCGCCGCAGCGTCCTGCATTTTTTCCCCCTTTTCTGTTGCACCGCTGACCAGTGTCCAGTGAGGAACTTCGCGAGAACTCTCGTCGGTCTCTCGGAGGCACGAGAAGTAAAAAAAAACGTGGCGCAGCGCTGCCGTCGTCTTTACGTGGACTGTACGCAAACGCGGTGCTGGTCCCGGAACACGTGCCGCGCCATTCTCCACCCACGAGCGCGCTTTCTGCTCGGAAGCCAGAACTCGGACGCGTCCGGCACGAGCGAGGACCGCACGTCAAGGGCGAATTCGTGAGCGGGCCGCATTGGCTACGCGTCTGCCACCGGGCGTGACCCTCGCCGCTAACAGAGGCAAGGCCGCGCTAAAATTTGTCTTGCAGGCCACGCCCAGTCGAATACAGTACACGGGAAGAAGCGCTAATATGCCTTTAAGCTTTCACTCACACCGTTTTGCACAGCAGATAGTATTTTGGAAGCACGCCGAGCCAACAGTGGCAGTGTTGCACTGTGTCGAGGGACCGATTGAAATAATCAGCTGAAAAAAGAAATGTCCAACCTACTTTCCTTGTGCATTTTTTTCGGTATATAAGCCTGTAAGTTGTACGTGAGCAGTAACCAGCAGTAAAGCGTCCCGCCTTGTCGTCTAGTAATGAGAAGACGCGATTGGCTGCCCGTACAGTCCTGACGCCTTTCTCCATCGAATCTGGAAGCGTATAGCTGGGGCTACTGCGTAAAGCCTCAGTGCTTTCTTACTCAGAAATGCCGAGACTAAGGATTTGTCACTGCACCGAAATTGTATGGAGATAACTCACCGGGCATGTCGTAAGCCATCTACCGCGCTGTCTTAGTAGAGCTGGCAGTAGAGTGTACGTTAAGATGTCTAATTACCATTAACCGAGAATTGGCGAACGGGGTACGCTGTGGGCCCACCTTTTTTGTCAAGAGTCCTGGGCGGACCTTTGCCCGTCGCGCGCTTGGACGGCGACTTTGGCAAGCCGGTTTTCTTTTTCACTGCTTCCGCAGGTGGCGTAGGTTCAAGTTCGGAAGGAGCTGCCCCGTCGGTGGCCTCTTCGGTCTTTTCCTCGGACACTGTTTCGGCCGTCGGCTTTTCATTTTCTTCGGCAGCCTCGGAAGCTTTCTTGCTTTCGTCTCCAGCCTCTGGCTCAGCGTCGGCCGCAGTGGCGGCTTCTTCACCACCTTGGTCTTCAGACGCCTGTTCCGCGGTCTCGTCCGCACGCACTGGCATGTCACTGCCAGGCTCCTCAGCTTCTTTTTGAGCAGCTTCAACCTTTGTTGTTGCTTCTTCACTTGCCTTGTCGCCAGACTCAGGTGCTTCGTCTTCTACCTTTTCTGGTGTGGCTTCGTCTGTAGGCTCTGGCTGGGCTGCTTCTTCTTCGACTGCTGTAGTAACGGGGACTTCATCCGTCTTTACGATTTCTTCCTCGGACGCTTCCGCTTTGTCTTTGGTTACTTCTGAAACGCTTTCCTGGGGCTCAACTGCGGTGGGGGCTTCTTCTTGAGTAACCGGTTCTGGAGCGCCGGACACTTCAGAGTCGCCGCGTGGCGCCTTCGACGGCTCTTCTGCAGATTTACTTACTATTTCTTTGTTCTCTGGCTCTGCAACAGCGTCTGAAAGTTTTGGCGGCGCCGCAGTTTCTTCGTTTGTTTTAATTTTGTCTGGCTTTCCTGGCTCTTGAGGAGGGAGCTCTTGGACGTCGAGTTCCTCTGCTCCCCCCTCTCCCTCCTTTGGCACGTTCTGATTCGCTTCTTTTTCTTTCGCCAAGGTTTCCTCGGTTGCCTGTGACGGTTCTTCCTTACCGACACCCGGTTCAGGAGAAGCCGCGGCTTTGGACGTATCTTTTGCTGCGTCGTCATCGTGGGTGCGCTCCGCTTCCTTTGACGGCTTGTCACTCTCTGCGGTGACGTCGCGAACTTGCGTGGTTTCTCCCTTAGCCGGTGAAGGCTCGCTGGGTTTCTGCGTCGCGTCGGGAGGCGCAACCTCTTTGGCGTCATCTTCCTTGGCGACACGCTCGGCCTTTTCTTCAGTTTTTTCCTCTTGCTTGTTAGGACTGGCGGCAGCTTTCGCCTTCTCGTCCTCTCGTTCTGCACTATCCTCCAGCGGAGCCGTTTCGGCGACCTTGCTTTCCTGTGGAGGACCTTCAGTCTTTACACTTGGCGTCGTGTCCACTTGCTTCTCGAGCTCATCGGCTTTTTCGACTTTGTCAGCTGGTTTCTCTACTTTTTCGGGTTCTTCTGCTTGTTTTGTAGTAGGAGCGGAGGGAGGTACTTCTGCCGCAACTTTCTCGGGCTTCTCTTCTTTGTTGACCTCTTCGCTAGGTACAGCCGTTTCTTTCTCGGGAACTTGCACTCCTGGTGGTTCTGCCCGCTCGCCTGCTTTCACATCGGCGTCGAGAACATCCCGCGATTGGTCATGGGCTTCCTCGCGCTCGACGTCCGGCTGCGGAGTTTTGGCACCCGGTTCGAGTTTTGTTTCACCAGAGCTCGGAAGGCCGCTCGCGGCGCTCTTCTCGGTCTCTTTAGCGACAGGCTGCGGTTTGCTGGCTTCCGGTTCTTTCGCTTCTTCCCCTTTCGGTGGAGCCAAGCCCTCGACCTCGGCGGGGTACAACTGCGCCCTGATTGCTTCCTCGTCTAACAGGTCGTCTAGCGCGGCGCTGCTGGAATACGCGTCCTTGGGCGCGGACTCCTTCCGTATCGCGTCGGGGTGCACCATGTCAGTCGTGCCAGTGTGGCACGCCGTAGCTGGCATAATTGATTCGGTCACTTCTTGCAGCCTCGCTTCCTCCACGGGTCCGTTCCCTTTTATCGTTTCCGCCGGTTGTTCGGCCATTTTTGTCTTTTGCTTGTCCTCCTCGGCTTGTTTCGGTTCATCCTTTGCCGAGCCAGTCCGCGATGGCGCCTCGTACACTGGCGGCGGCGGAATGGAAGATTTTGGCCTCGTGTCGTCAGGTGTGGGCTGTTTAGCGTCTCCAGCGCCGTTCGCGGAGGGCTGTAAACTCGCGCCGTCCCCTCCGGGACTCGCGTGTTCCTGCGGAACTTTAGTGCCGGCGTCCGCGACAGATTTACACGTCTCCTGGGGCAACACCGCCACCCCGTGAGATGGCTTCCCATTCTCCGCTTTGCCTTCGCCTGCCTCTGCAGCGCTCCAAGTTACTTTTGTCAATTCGCTGGGAGCCGTTTCCGAAGCTTCGCTTCTAGCTTCCACCAGTCGCTTTTCTTCCCGAGTTGCAACTGCTGTCGGAGAGGCGACGGCGTCGGCAGTTTTGGCACCGGGCTTCTCTTCCGCCATTCCTTGGGGCTCTTGGTCGGTTTGCGTGGACGCGCCCTTCGAGCCGCCGTCTTTCGCTGCTTCAACTTCTTTGGCAGGTTTCTTGGCGACGCTGCTATCACTCTCGGGTCGCTGTTGCTCCTCTTTCTCTTGCGAAGGCACTGCACCGTCTCGATCGGCCGCCGGGGCCGACGGAGGCACCTCACGTGATTCCTTTTCTGGTCCCGTTCGTTCTGTCTTGTCCTCCATCACAGGCTTCTTTTCTGGCACTTCGGTGGAGATTCTCTCTGGCTCGGGATATGTGCTCGGGGCGGCGCCGGACGGCTGCTTCTCGTCCGATGGAGGGGGTTGACTCTTAGCGGGAGGCGCAGGCTTGTCGCCACCTCCGGCGTCGCTCACTGAGGGCACCGGCGCCGTGCGCTCAGATTCGCCTCCGGCCTCCCTTGCTGGCGCGACGCCGCCTTCACGAGGCTTCGCCGGTTCCTGAGTCGCTGAATGTCCGTTTGCGGCGCTCCGCGTCGCAGCGGGGTCCACTGTCTTCGGGAGGAGGTCATGATGGCTCTGTGCTTGGTCGTCCGCAGTCGTCGAAGGCTTGGCACTGGCGTCGGCGGACGCTATGTGGTCGCTTCTCGCTGCTGTCTGGGCGGCACTTGGCTGGGACACTTCCGCGGCGCTAGCCTTGTCCATGCGGCCGTGGTGTCTGCGCGCAATGGGGACACGGGATACTTTTCAGAGACCGAAGCTGCAAATGACAAACGCGGGACACACTTGGCGGAAGTTGAAGAAAGTGGCACAGGCTTTGCTGTTTTATATAAGAAAAGAAGGAAAAATCTGGAAACAGTTTTTTTTTCTACATAGTGTTTGTTGCTCCGCATACCTCTCTGCCCAAATGACAGGTTCTTGGCTACCTGACATGCGTTTCAAAAATGCTCGATTTCTCGATAGCTCCCCTGTTACCGCTTTGAATATGGTGTTCCTTGTTTTATTTTTCCCTAGACACCGTACGTTACTTTAGGGCGTTGAGGTTATGAATTCACCGAAATGGTGGTTTTATAAAGCGCGCTTGTTGGTTTTGCCTCTACTTCTCTCACTCTCTCACGCTCTCGTGACTTGCAGATCGCGTTTCAAGCACGTTCGCCTCCCCGCACTTATGAAAGAACTCGCGGAACGCGTCGAACCCGTTGTAACTAATTATTATTTAAATTATGGGGTTTTACGTGCCAAAACCACGACCTGATTATGAAGCACGCCGTAGAGGGGGACTTCGGAGTAATTTCGGCCACCTGGGGTTCTTTAACGTGCGTCTAAATCTAACTACATGGGTGTTTTTGCATTTCGCCACCATCGAAAGTCGAACTCGTTGTAGTAGATCACGACGCAGACGGCGATAAAAAGAGTTGTCCAACATTGCGCCCATGCTCGACAAAAATCAAACATGCTGGAACGCTCCTGAAGAGGCAAGGAAATTTTGCGAATTGTGTTAAAATTGTTAGACAGAAAATATGAAGCCATTGGACCATATGCGGAAACGTTTCACTAGCTTGCAGGCGCTTTTCACCAAATATTGCACGAAATGCCTCGGCGATTTACTATCCACCAAGCCTTCACGTGTAACGCTGTTTCGCGACTGAGCGCAGCCCATGGTATCTCGCTCGTGATCGCGGAAACATCGCCGATAGTTAATATGGTAATTACCACTACATAACGAACACTTTTTCCAATTGTAAAGCTGGCCTAAGTAAACTGAAGGCATTTTCTACCCGCGGCTATGGCGTTGCGGCTGTCGAGCTCAAGGTTGCGGGTTGCGGTCCCGCCCGTGGTGGCCTCATTCCAATGTGGGCGGAATGGAAAAAATTCTCATGCACCGTGCAGTGGGTGCACGTTAAATAACCTCAGGTGGTCAGAATTAATTCGGAGTCCTCCATTACGGCATGCCTCATAATCATATCGCAGTTTTGGCACTTAAAACACCAGTAGTAAGTTTCTTATTTCCCAAATGATTGATGGTGTAGCTATTTAAGTCAACACACACTTAATTCGTTGTGTGAGACGGCAAATGCATAGACGGGACTCAAGCTGTAAAATACCGTTCAACATTCAGATGATGATAATAATGCTGACAATGACGAAGACTCCAATCTAATGATAATCATGACAACGACAATGATCACAAAAAGTGGTATTAAATCACCATGTAGAATAGGCCAGCAGTTGGGTGGTAGTTAGATAATACGAAGTTGAGTCCATAAAGAAAGTAAACTGATAACTAGTGAAACAAAGGAGTGCGTGACACAGTAGTCAGCCTTGTTAAGCGTAAAATAAAATTTAAAAGTGGGTATAAGCTTGTAGAAAATATGAGGACAGCATCACAAATCTTGAGCGCGAATTTTCAATTCGGTTGAGAATTATAATTTCAGAATTTTAGTAAGAGAAAGAACTTGTGTGGGATATGATAAGGAGTCATTATACAGGTACTGTGTGGCAGTTTTCTTGCTTCGCAAAAGTAATCGCTGATAGCTAGGCAAACGTTCCCATGGCCAAAGCTCAGTACCTACTGTTAGCGTGCACGCGGTTCGGATTACGTCTTCATACAAGTAGTTTCCGGTGCTGCAGTTAGTAGGATATACGTGTGAGGCAGCGAAGCGCACTTTACAATTAGAAAGTGCGCTCGTGGAATGTTTAGAACACTTAATTTTGGATAACTCAACCAATTCAGCTTATTTGATTCTGTGGATTTCTGAGAAAAGGTAATAAAAACGAATAATAAAACTGCACAAGTTGCAAACTTATTTCCCGTCTGACTGCCCTTATAAATTAATGCTTATATGCTCACAAACCAAGCGGTCGAAAATTATAATAATTCATTGTGACAGTTTTGGGTGATTTCATGCAACCAGCTCGCCCTGCGGTCCAGCAAGCTACCAGGCGTATCTATTAGGCGTAACGTTGAAGTCCAAAGTCTGACGAAATCGTCCATGTTCGCGAAGGATCATACCGAAGACAAAGAAGAAGCCTACCAAGGGGAAGGAATTGTTTAAAAATTACCTTTTTGCTCCTGAAATGGGAGCCTTGTTCATAATGAATTAATGAACAAGGATCTCACAATATCTGAAGTTTTTAAATAATTCCTTGGTCTTGGTCAGCCTCTGTTTTGTTTTCTTCTTATTAACCTTACGTTCGCCGTTTATAGCTTTCGAAAACGTAGTTTATGCTCTGACATATAATTTAAATTGTCTTCAGAGAGCGTGTATATTGAAGAGTGCGGACGGAGCATATATAGTACATGAAAAAATATCCAAACAACAGAAAAAAATTATTTATACCTAACGTCAAACACCTAGACTGAACGGGTAATATTGAGCAGGCGCTCCACCACCGACTCTCCGAACGTGTTATTGAAGACAAAAGCGATTTCCCGACTACAACTTCAAAGAAAGAAAAGCACAGCTCAAAACTTTCACGACTTTTTAATAGCAAGCTGGCCTGATATTCGGCACTATATTTATCACCCTTTATAACCACGCTAACTCACACCACCACCCTCATTGTCCTGCAGCGATTTTTGTGAGATCAGGAACATCAAAGCATTTTGTTTACCCGCGAACGCTAGCAGGTCGAAATCAATTGGCTGAAGCATAGCCGCATAACCTGTAACACACTTGAACCTATTCTTATTTGTACATTCTTATCAGGAATATGTATTTGGTAACGGCCAACATGCTTGGGCTTCGTGTCCGCAGTATCTTATAAATAAATATTAATGAAAGAATGAGCAATGAAATTTCAATATGTTCATGATAAATTTCTAGCTTTCCTTTTTCCTACGCTTTTCTGCCGCACGGAATTGCTGAGGCAGTGAGGCATTAAATACACTGTGCAAGAAAACTGGTTCGGGTAACACGAAGAACGGGAACACCGCTCAATGTGTTTCGGGACATAGAACTCTGCACTCATCCGCAATTTATGAGGGTCGCACCTTCCACACAACCATTTACCCGTCTTCATTGAAATGTGTGCATTCTGTTTTTTTTTTCGAGTTCGCTGCCAAAGAGAGAGAAAGATACAAGCTTTGATGATATGCTGGATATGTTATCCTGGCTGTTCTCCTGAGATGCTACTCGAGTTTATGTATGTGGTGTTCAAATCCACGCCCCTACGACGATTACCTAGGGTTGGTAATATCGATCGTTGATTAATCGATAAAATGTATCCTGCAAAACGACTATTCTTCATCGACGTCCACCTTTCAGTTAATCGACCTAATGGATTAAACCTGTTCAATTAATCGTTTTAGAGAGTTTGACAAGGCTGGCGAGAAAATATTGAAATCATACTGGTATGGCGGCGCAAGAGTGGTCACCATGCGACTGCACTAGAGCGACTGTCTACTGCAGTTTTTCGAGTCTCGAGTGATGCCTAGCCGAGCGCTTCCCCTCCGTTTCCCCACACCGCACACACCACCAGGCCGCCCGAAGCCGGAGGCTTGAAATGCCCTCGCCATTGAAGGCATGCTATAACAACCCAGTCGTTGATCATCCTGCCACTCCCAGTCCACCAAAGACGTGTCCCAGCATGCGCTCCGGCTTGAAGCATGTATTTCGCATAGCGATGGAGTTCATGCCACGCTCTAAGCGTACCCTCTGAAACGTGGCGGTGGATTGCGCCACGAAGCTCTCGTTATATTACTTTGCCAAATGTCCCACCTATCTTCAAACAACGCCAAGAATTCCCAGCATCGTGATTTTTTAAACACTATTGGGAACTTTGTTTTTGTACGCCTCCGTTTGTCGTCTTCATATTTTCTGCCACCAAATTTCCAATCGCCTCTTACTGATCTCCTATTGCGGACATGTTTACTTTCCCTCTGCTATCGCTGAACCCAGGGGTTTCCGGGAGGCCAGAAAAGCCTAAACCGACCACTGGGCAGATATCGTCACGTTCTAATGAAAGACGTTCCCTCATTTCCCTCGTTTACGGCAGCAAGCACATGGTTCTTTTTTTTGTTGTTGTACCTCTCTTTATCAGTACGCGTTGTTAGGCATCCTGATCTCACTTCGAAAAGTAAAGAGCTTCCCTTTGAGTTATGATAAATTGTTTCTTTCCCGATTTCGTTTTTTTCCTTTTGGGTAGTTACTGGTAACAGGTTTCGAGTAATTGTGACGTGACGTCTATATCTGGCACCTGATACTTCCTTTCGCATAAATTGAATGCGCAACAATTAATCAAAATCGAGGCAAAAAATATCCCTAACGGTGGTGCGAACTCACAACAACTGATACATGTAAATGTGCGCTATTCGTTTCAATTTCTGGCGCTTGAGGAGACACGGACGCAAACGGCGTAGCTTACCAAAGAAATTTTCTGGCGCCGAAATCGTCAAGCCTTTCGTCCGTAAGTGCTTTTTGCCATTATTCTGCCGCCTTCGCTAATAATATCTACAGCATCTAGATTTCTCAGAATTTGCTCCTGAAAGATTGTTTGCTATTACTGGCCCTAGTGCTGTACATGCGCAAAAAGACAACGTTACTCGGGTCCTCTTGTACTCAGAGCTGACAGTATCCGAAGAGTTTGGGTCCTCAATTTATGTTCCCTGTTATTTTCGTGCAAATTCAACAGTATTACAGACAGTTTTTTTGTTTCATTATGATTATGTAATTATATTGTGTTCTTACGGTGGATGATGATTGAAGTATTGCGCATTCACTCCCACTACGTGTCACTCGAATGTGTTTTTATTCTTTATTATTAGTCATCGCAGTTATTAGGTGTCTTCTTTTTGAAGATTGCCGTTTCATTTGTCCCATAATTTCAATAGAGACATATGTGAGAATGGTGAAGCGCGATAGACGGGACAAAGGAAGGCGAAACAGACACGACAAGCGCTACTAACAACTGTTAGTAGCGCTTGCAACCAGTGAAACTGGAATCAGCTAAAGCACAGCCCTCGAGTTCTACAATTGTTATCCAGCAGGAGCCCCAACTATTTCGATACAAGATTTCGATACAAAATTACTTCGATACATAAAACTGGCGGAAATCTCAGCGTCACGAATTATTTATTTCTGTTCTTGTTGTCCTAACCAGCAATATGTTGTAGCATGTTCTTTTGAAACATTTAGGCAGCTTTTTAGAACACAATTTTCTTCCGAAACAGACAGCTCGGATTAAGACGTATAGTCTCTTTACAGTGGAGTAGTTACTTCGCATTACTAATGATCTGCTTAACGTTTTTGACAACGTCGGCTAGGCCGCTACAACTTCTTTAGACTTAGCAAAAACCTTAGACCACGTGTCACATTCTAAACTAAAATTAAAACTAACGAATCTCTTAAAGGATTGAGCGTATATTGCGTTAGCTTGACTCTTAACGCAACACCATCCTCGAGCCTGACCACGTGACTCGCCGCGCGCCTGGCTAAGAGGAGCGCCGCGCTCGCTTAGTCAGTGCGAGCTGGGCCATGGATGAGAGCGAGGCCGGGCCGTCTTCTCTGAACGTTGCGCGGGAGCGGGAGGCTTCGAGCCGTCATCGCCAAGCGGCGTCTGACCACCCCGCGCATATCGGCCGGCGAACTGCTTCACTGCCATAGCGCTGGCCATCTCAACCACCACTGCCGAGGTTATCCTTAGCGATTCCAAAACTGCAATCCGCAAATACTCGAAAGGCCGAGTTCATGAACCGGCACTGAAAATTCTCAATCATCAGACCCCCCTCAGACCAATTAAGCTCATCTGGGTGCCCGCGCACGCAGGCCATCCAGGCAATGAGATGGCCCATTCTATCGCTCGAGTAGCCGTCAACCGAGCCACGCCGTCCGATGACCTGGATAACGCCAGAGACCGATTGGTCGAATATCACGAGATCACCCTCCACTACCGCGAAATGCGGTTGAGATACCCTCCCCCAGATAAATCCTTAACAAAATTCCAACAAAGTACCTGGCGCCAGCTTCAGGCACAAACTTTTCTTTCTCCAGCTTTTCTCGCCCTGGTTCATCCAGGCCTATATCAACAAGAATGTACGCTCTGCGGCGCACCTAGAGCTAACTTCCATCACATTATGTTCTTATGCCCTGAGCTCCAGCCACCCTCTGAGTGGCAACTCACCGACGTCGAGGGATGGGAGACCGCGGTGTCTAGCTCCAACCCAGCCGACCAAATACGGCTGGTGGACTGGGCTCTGAGGGTCGCCGAGGGCCACAAACTCCCGGACACCCTACGCGCTCCTGAGCCCCCTCACAAGTAATGTTGCAAAAAGGCTCAAGCAATAAATGTTTACCACCACCACCACTGGAGAGGGTCCGGAATGCAACAGGCGTCCCACCGTCGAGATCACTGTAGCGACCGCGTTCGCGCCCTCTCCATTTGTGCTTCGGCGCTGCGCATGTTCGCGGCGTCTCTTTGCACGTCTAGCAGTTGCGCTTTCCCTGTGGCACAAGAGGCGTCGCACCATCGAACGATGCGTGTCCACCCAAGCCAACCCACAGTCATGTCTAGCCACCGGCATAGGCACAGCCGTCATGCCTGGCCTAACAATAATTGTGTACATAAGTATAATAATTACAGCTAAATCAAAGGTTAACCAAGTGAAGCCACTACTAAACCAGGCTAAACCAAGCTTTCACTTTGCATATTCAGGGTTAGCTGAGCTAAGCCGAAGCCAATTTTTTCTTTGTTTTATTGAATTGGTTCTATTAGTAACCGTCGCTGTTGAGTCAGTCTGTTGAGAAGGATCTACTTACTTAGGAGACATGCGCAGTTGCGCATGTCACCTAAATAAGTAGATTCTTCTTTTCCTTCTTTCTTTTTCTTTTTGCTGTGTTTGAATTGCCTTTCTACATTACTTAACCTAATATTCCTGAATGCCGAGTAATGACATTCTGCATTCGGTAGCGTAAAAACGAAACGCTCCTAGACCACCGTTTTCGTCTAACCATCGATTCTGTGAAGGCCTGCAAAGAGGCAGAGCTGAAGATTGGCACTGTCGGAGCAACTACACATCACCTGTAGTACACATCGCTAACTCTTGTCCAATTATCTGCGCTAAAAAATAATAATAGCTTTAGTGAAGCAGAAATTGAGCACAACGCCAGAGTAACACGTTTAGAAGGCAGGAATTTAGCAGTATATTTGTAGCAAGGGGAGCTCCAAGGAGTATCAGCCAGCTGAACGGGGAGGAGTAAGCCGAGGAGACAGGAAGACTCTTGCCTCCTCGGGGCTCTTTTTGCGGGTGCAAATAAACGTTATTTCTCTCTCTCTCTCTCGTGCATGTCTCCTTATTCAGCAGCAAAATGCTGTAACCAATAGGGATCGATGCTGGTACTAAAGGCACGGCTTAAGTGCTGCGCAGTGATTTACTTCACTTGCGAGCGCAAACGATAATCGTTAGAAGGCAGCAAACTGCATCCACACAATGCCCCATCAGCGACGTGACTGAATCTGAGGACGTGCAATGCGGAAGCAAGTTCAGATTAGAGGCAATCAACCGGGCTGAAAGGACAGATTTATGTTCCCAATAGACGGTCTAGACTCTAAAGGATTGCCAAGAAATTGAAATTTGCTGCGGTGCGCGCTACGCCGCAACGTTCTCCTTTCCTTTCCCTTCTTCACGGCCTACGCACATCGGAGAAAGTGTCTACGTCTCCTCTCCGCACCCCTTTACCCCTGTTTCCCACATGCAGCTACTACGACGCAATTCCATCTGTTCCTTCTATTATGCGTTGCATATTGCAATCGCTCAGTTCAGCCCTTGGGCGCGGCCGCGCAGCCACCATTGAAGGTATGAGCCATTGTTCATTGCTGCGCGTCTCATCTGTGGGTCTATTCTCTTTTAAGTTTGCTATGTTTGTTATTAGGTTGCTTGTATTTTTATGCGTTGCATATTGCAATCACTCAGTTCAGCCCTTGGGCGCGGCCGGGCAGCCACCATTGACCTTTAGCGCAACCACGTGACGTGACGTCACGACAGCCGGAAGAAAAGCTGGGCCCCAACTCGCGCAATATGCAACGCATTCTTGGCTTAACCAAGCTAAGCCTGGCCATTTTTATTCTATCGTTTCGCGGCAGAAAGTACTCTGAGCGCCGGCAGCAAAGTTTTGCGCCGACTTAGCACCTCTCAGGAACGCGCTCGTTAAAGCATGAAAAGCGGTAACGCGACGCGAACGTAACCAGCGCTTTGTGTTTGATGTGCAGGCGTCCCTACAGAACTCGCGCACGGCATGCGTCGAGTCGCGTACGGCATACGCAACTATGCGTCACCGAACCACGGCAGAGTCATTAGCAAGCGTCAGTGGCGTTAATGCCTGGCTGCACGGGAACGCGACGACCGGAGCGAGGCGCGGGCAGGCGTGTTCGCCGGGGCGTCCATTCTCGGAACAGTCAATGCACGCCACTGAAAGCGTGCCTCGTCGGCAGGATAACGTCAGACGCGGCTTGTGTACGCTCCTCTAAACGACGCGGAAGGCTTTAGGGCGAAGCGCCTTAAAGGATTTCGTCCAACGACGTATGGTTAAGGAGTCAGAGTAGTTATGGATGAGCAAAATTCTTCATTTATTACAAGGAGCGTAGGAAAGTTTCTCTTAATTCTTGATTTCGTTAACACAATAGTAAAGGTAGACTGAGGACTACACAGACCTATGGAAAGGTGGATGGTGGAGGGGTGCGGCGGCAACT